>NW_022900932.1:14287955-14348962 GCF_012274545.1 Fukomys damarensis
GGGGTGTGTGTGTGTGTGTGTGTGTGTGTGTGTGTGTGTGTGTGTATTTGTGATTCTCAAAGCGGAGTCCTTGAGTCAGTAACATCAGCATCCCTGGGGTGTGTTAGAAATGCACCCTGCTGCGTCCCTACCCCCCCCCGCCCCCAGGGAAGGACTCAATCAGAAACTGAAACTGTGGCCTGGACTGGTGTGAGGACCCTCCAGAGGATTCCCACGGAAGCTGGATTTAGAGACCTCTGGTCCACAGCCACCGCAATATACACCCCAGTGTTTGTTGGGTATCAAAGGAGCCAGATTTCAAGACCTCAGGTGAGATGAGGCCAAGAGCAGCGTTGCTCAGCATCAGTTCAGAGTCATGTGATGTTAATCCATGCAATGAAAGGGACTCTGTGGCCCGTATGTTTGGGAAGTATAGGTTTTTCCATTATACACTTCTCATGTGGTCCTTATTATTCATTTAGAAGATAATAACCTTAGTATTTCTCAACTTCTTTGACTGGGAAATGAGGAGCACAGAACAGGACTGTGTTTGAGAAAAGCTGTGCTCCCTGAGGGCCTCTTGGGGAGAAACAAGTGGGCAAACTCCATGGATCTTTACATCCACGAGTTGCAAACAATTGTTTATGTGGAATCTACCAGTGAGTGAGGTGTGTGGCCCCTGGGGCCGAAACTGTGGGCAATTTCATACGTGGAGAGGGACTGTTCTCTATCAGACTCCTTCCCTGTAATCAGAAGCCCTACAGCCTGAGGGGTCACTACAGTCCTTCTGGATTAGCAGATGAGAAAATGGATATGGTGTAGGAAAGTGAAATTGCTCATTTTAAGGCTAGTAAGTAGTGGACCTGGGATCGTACCCAGAACTAGGAGAGTCCCAGACCTTTCCTGTTTCTTTTTTTTTAAAAAATTAATTCGTGGAGCTGTCAGGGGACTAGAAAGGAGCAAGGCTCATGGAAAGGGGACCCTGGCCTCCAAGCCATAGCTGTGGGGTCATGCTGTGCCTTGCTAAGGACAGGAGGACACAGCCCAGCAGCACTGAAGGGCAAGGTGGGCAGCATTCAACAAACCAATCCCAAGTGCAGTTTTAAAACAGAACATCACTTTTAATTTTTCACAACACAAACATCCCTGTGCTTCTTGGAGGAAACTCCGAGAATACATAAAAGTAGAAAAATGCATACTGTGAGCATGGCTATTATAAAAAATTTCAGAAAACAACAAATACTGACAGGAATGCAGAGAGATTGGAATCTCGCACTTTGCTGTGGAAAACCGTGTGGCAGTTCCTCGAGACATTTGACATCAAATTACCATATAAGCCAGAAATTCCACTTTGGGGTGCTTACCCCCCAAAATGAAAGTAAGGACCCAGACAGATGTTTGTACATCACAGTCACAGCAGCATTCTTTGAAGAATGCAAGAGGTGGAACCGGTGCAAATGTTCACTGACAGATGGAGAGGGAAACAGTCTGGCTTATACAAACAAAATGGAATAGTATTTAGCCTTAAAGAGAAGGAGATTTGGACACATACTACAACGTGGGCTAACTGAGGAAACGCTGCCAAGTGAACTAAGCCAGCCACAGGAACTGACTGTATAATATACTGTATAATTCTACTTCTCTGAGGTTCCTAGCGTAGGGAAATATAGATATAGAAAAAATAGAATGGTAGTTGGCAGGGCTCAGGGAGAGAAGGGCATGAGTTGTTAGGCCATAGGTATAGAATTTCAGCTTGGGAAGGTGAAAAAGTTCTGAAGATGGATGGTTATGGTTGCAGAATGATGTGAATGGGCTTTAATACCATAGAACTCTACATTTCAGAGTAGTAAATTTTATGTTATGTACATTTGACCACAATACAGATTTCCGAAGAAAGAAAGGAACTATTACATCTCAGAGACGATTGCTGTTCACATTTGGAGACATTTATAATTCATAACAGTCTTTTCTCACTGAATTTAGATGCATATATACATTTTTCCTCATTTCATCAACAATTCTTGGAAACTGTTTTTTGATGGTGTCTATTACATTCTCAAGTGGATACACTGCAAATTATTTAACATGTCCCCCATCACTGGCCCTGTGAGCTCTTTTCAATGTTTGACTGTTTTAGGTTGTGCTGTAGTCGAGATCTGTGTGTGTCCATTTTTATTCACGTCGCAGCTTGTTTCCTTAGGACGGATTTCCAGGAGCAGAATTTGCCGGCCCAAAGATTCTGTGTACACATTGTGAGGTTTCTTTCTAGAAAGGTCATGAGCCTTCACACAATCTCACCAGAAGGGTGTGAGGAAGGGTGTCTTCTCCCATGGCCCCCACCCCTTTCCCCTGGGAGGTCTGGAGGAGGGGGCAGGAAGAAGGGCAGGTAGGGCCCTGCAGTCCTGCACAGCCCAGAGCTGGGCTGTAGCCGGTGCTCCTGTGTCCTGGGCAATGAGTGGGTGTCTCGTCGGTGAGCTGGACAGGGCTGATTAGCACCGGGCTGGCCAGGGGTGTGGAGCCCGCCCACGGGAAAGAACAGCCAGTTCAGGTATAATCCCTTGATATTGATGCTGTGTTCCAGTCTGGAGACTTTTCATCGGGGCTAACTGCAACTTCAGCTCTGGGCTAGGGTGGGGTGTGTAGTCTGCTGAGCTGGTCAGACTCAACCCTCAGATCTCATTTCAGGGGAAGCGTTAGCAAGGCATCTCTATGTTGCTTTTCTCCACTATTCCTTGAGGCAACACTTTAAGGAATGAGGGGAAAAAATCGCCATTGGTTTCTCATGGACATTCCCCTATTTAACAGGGAGCAAAACCAAGTTGCAAGAGGATTTCTTATGTGGTTCCGTGTGTGTCATTTACCTTTTCTGGAACTGAATTTTGTTGTGTGTGTTTGAGGCTCACACTGTGATGATACAGAATACACATCGGCCGTAAAGGGTTGCTATGGAGAAGCAGATTAACACATCTCTCATCTCACATCATTGCTTGTTTGTGACAAGAGCAACTCACATGTAGTTTTTAAATAAAAATCTCTAATACAATATAATTTTTCAACTTTAGTCCTCATACTGGATGTTAGAAATGTACATTTGTTTAACCTACATATCTGCTATTTTGTGTTCTTTGACCTACTTTTCCCATTTTTCCCCCCTCCTTCCACCTTCCCTGGAAACTACTGGGTCGTTCTCCATTCTGCATTTATTTAATTCTCTCTCTTTCTCTCTCTCTCTCTCCCTCCCTCTCTCCCTCTCCCCCCTCCTCTTCCATATATGAGATCATATAACATTTTTTCTTTGTATTTGTCTTATTTCACTTAGCATGATGTTTTCCAGGTCCATCCACATTATATCGAAAGATTTAGCACCTCTCCACTGAAACACACTTACAACCCTTATTATTATTATTTTTTTTTCATTTTGAGACAGGGTCTCACTCAGTTACTAAGTTGCCCAGGCTGGGCTTGAACTTGTAATCTTCCTGCCACAGGTGCCAAGCAGCTGGTGTTACAGGTGTGTACCACCATACCTGGCTAGAATTACACTGTGAATGAAAAAATTAATTTAGAGTCTGCAAAAAATTTCTATTTGAAGTTTTATGTTTTAGTAGATTATGTAGACACGGCCACTGGCTTGCCCAGTCATTTGAGAAATAGCCTTTTGCTACGGTCTGCAAAAAATGGCCAGTTCTGGAACAAAGCTCTGCTGGGTTTGAGAGGTGGGGGTGGCAGAGAAATAGAAAGGAGAGGGCTGGGAGATGAAGGCTTCAAAGGGATCTTCTCTCCATCTTACTGTGGGAAGCTGAAGCAGGAGGATGGCAAGTTTGAGCCCAGCCTGGGCAGTTTAGTGATTTAGTGAGACCCTGTCACAAAGTAAAAGACTGAAAAAATGGACAGAGATAAAAAAAAAAAGAAGAAAATAAATAAAAACACCGTTCCCTTACCCTCAGACCCCCCCCCAAATTTAGTACCTCAGAATGCCAGCCCTGCCAGTGTCCTGGGCTTCTCTCTGAGCACAGGAAGCCCTGAACAGGCTGCCTGTTTTGATTTTAGGGTGTTCCTGAAAGAGATTTGAGCTGCACCCCATGGAAGACAGTGGCACAAGTCAGGGGCCTGACTCAAGGTCTGAGTGAGGAGGCTCTTTCAGATCCTTTGGAAGAAACTCTCAGTAGCTCTACACAGGAGCCAGGTAGTTAAATCTACCAGCATGTGAAGGAACCACACTCCTATTCCCTAAGAGGAAAGGGGAAAAGAGTTGGTCCTTTTCTCTCTCTGTCTTGTACTGGGGTTTGAACCCAGAGCCTTCACTCTGACCTGCAGCCCCAGTTCTTTATTTTTTTATTTTGAGACAGGGTCTCACTAACTGGCTAATTTCCCCTGCCTGAGCTTAAACTTAACAACCATCCTCCCTTAACCTCCCAGAGTGCTGGAATTATAGAAGTGCATGCCCAAGCTCTTACTAAAGTTTTCTGACTCCCAGTCCTGCCTCTTTTGTTTTTGTTTTTGTTTTTTTTGTTTTTTTGGTACCGGGATCGACCTCTGGTCATTGAGCTTGCAAGGCAGGTGGTGGAACCACTGAGCGAAATCCCTGGCCCCCAGTCCTGCCTCTTGAAGCCTGTGAATCCCTGATCTGCTTGTGCACAGCAACTGCCCAGTAAGGGGCTGATGAATAAATAAGAAGTCAGAGATGGCCAACCTTTATTTTCTCCCTGCTCCACGGTTTTCCTGCACTGGTGCCTGTTGGTGAACCACCTGCTGCTGGGTACCACTTAACTCTAGCAACTCGTGTATTCCCCACGCAGGACAGGGGCAGTGGGTGGGCTAGTGATTCATGAGGAGGTGCAAAAAGGTGATCGCCTTGAGAGCTGCTGACTCAGCCTCCAGCCTGGGGCTCTTCCGGGCTCTGAATCAAGGAGCTGGATGGCCTGAATGAACAGATGATCCTAGAGTCTCTAGGGACTCCCGGTATCCCGGATCTGCCCTTCCCAGTTTAAGAAGTACACAGCCCAGAGCTGCAGTACAAACACGGCTTATTTTCCAGGAGAAGCAGATCTTCGTGAAGAAGTTTAGAAATAGATATTCTTTAATATTTAGTCACATCTATCACAGGTAGCGGTGAGATCATGCATACATTTAAAAAGAAAACATTGCGCTTTAAAGTATCTTCCTGCGGCTGGAAGACTTGCTCTGCCTTCCGGGTGGAACCTGAGGCAGGAAGTGGGCATCATTCTCTGCCTCCAGGGGCAGTAATGGAAAAGTTTGTGAAGATATGTGCTAACGTGGGCTCTCTCAGGTTGCCAGTCTCCCCATCACCGCCTTCCCACTCCTCCTACGCAGGGGTGGATGACGATGACAGGGTATAGCTGGGTTCAAATCTCTCCAGCTTTAGAGACACCACATCCAGAAAACAATGGAATGGGACAGGAGACTTCTGTTTTCTCCATTCCCAGAGGAGAGAAATGAATGCAGAAAGCATGGTAAGGCTGTGAAAAGTACATGGGATGAATTATAGAGCTAGTGCAGTGGAATTCCCGGCACCCATCCGTGGAAGAAACACATTCTTGTCAGGCAGGAAAATAGTGAAGAATCAGCAACTGGGACGAGCACTGTGGTTGGTGGTGTTACTCAGTGGTACCCACGTGGACAGAGCCTCCATCCAGCAGCGCGAGGCACCCCCCCTTTTAGTTTAAGGGTAGATTGGGCACCTGTTAAGTGCATAAACCGAATGCCAGGACAACTTGTGTAACTGGTAGCAGTTTCTGACACCCGATACCTTGCCCCTGATGTGGATTTGCCCCCCTAGCACTGGGATACCCCTGTAACACCCAAGGCAGTTCAAACGTGGCGCCCGAACAGCCGTTTGCTCCCTGGGGTTTCTTTAGAAACACTTTGAAGACGGCCCGATCCTGGCAGAGCCTGATTCTTCATTGCATTCCTACCTGCTCAAAGTGGCCCTGTGCATAATAGGCCTTGGTGTGGAGTAAGTATTAAGCCAGCATCGGATAACTGAATACAGGAGTGCATTCGGGCCACTGACACTAGAGGATTTGCTCGGAATCTGTAAGAAATTTCTTTGATAATACATTGTGACTTGACGACTCCTTACATTTCAGAAAGAGTCGCCAAGCTTTTCAGGAGCTTATTTTAGGAGCCCAGAACTGAACTCTTGGCTTCACAGAAGGCCCCAGCAGGGTAGGTGGAGGGTTTCCACATGGAAATGTGTCTCGAGTGTAAGAATTAAAGTGAGCCTGCTCTCCAGAACCCTGGTACTAGGACAGGAGAGGTGAAATGGTCCTTTTATAAAGGAAGTCAGCTAACTGTCTGAGTTTAGAAGAAAGAAAAATCCTCAGTGCGTGTTAGATTGATTTTTGCTTGGAAGATGGATTTTGTCAATGCATTTTTCAAACAGAAGTCTGTTGCCTTCCCCTGCTCCTTCCTTAGCCTACGGTTTGGAGTTGATGTTTGCAACATTTCAACCAGAGTCTCTTGCCTGCCTTTTGGATAGAGTTGCTAAGCTGTCTTGGACAAATCAAAAGAAATGGAGAATGTCTTATATGTTAATGGCATTGTTCATCATCTTCATCTTCATCATAGCAGTTTGCAGTTTGGTATCAACTGCAGGTGCTTGGAGCTTTTTTGCACATGTAACCTCAGGTAGTCCTTACTACCATTTTCCAGGCTGGAAACACCGAGGCTTGGTGACGTGAAGTGACTTGCCCAGTTGCTAAGGGTTGAACTTAATGAGTGAGTACAGAGTTTTCAGCTCTGCCAGGATAAGAAACCCCAGGGAGCCAATGGCTGTTCGGGCACCATGTTTGAACTCCCTTAGGTGTTACGGGGCATCCCAGTGCGGGGAGGGAAAGCCACACCAGGGGCAAGGTATCAGGTGTCAGAAACTGCTACCGCGTACACAAGTTGTCTTGGAATTTGGCGTTCTTCACTTAGCAGGTGCCCGGTGCACCCCTTAATTAAAAGGTGAAGGGGGGCAGCTGGGTCAGGTCAGAAAATCACATCCTTCTTTGAGTGTCTGCGGGGTTGCCAGAGCTATGGGGGTTGCTCTGCCCTCCCAGGTCAGAAACTGCTGGGAGTCTGAGGATGAATCAAGTGGTCCGGGGACTGATTAGACTGATTCTTCAGAGAAACTGGGATGGAAAAGGGCAGGCAAGGATGGAGTTTGAGGGCCCCTTCCTGGAGAAGGGGTCTGAACATGGAGCATTTGGGCAGAGAGAGGAGTAGGCATTGGGGTGAAGGGAGTCACCCGGGGAGGGTTGCAGAGGCAGGTGGCTCAGGAGCATCTTCCTCTTCCTAGGCAGTTGTGGCCATAAAACATCCTTTCTACGGAGAAGTGCGATAAAGAAAAGGCACTTCCACCAGCAGCACTGTGATCACGGTGAGTGCCAGGTAGAAATTTCTCCGCGTGTCTTTTCCTCTCTTTCTGGCACCTCGGCTGCTGAGATGTGTGTGTGGCAGCCGGTCCTCACAGAAGTATTTTTCTGCTGTGCAACCTCAGGGCTGGCTCACCATCTCTCTGTGCTTCATGGTCTCACCTGTCCGATAAGGAGGTGACCCTGGGTGATTTCTCCTGTGCACTTGTAGCTCTCAAAAGCTCGAGTGTACATTCTATCCACGAAGACACACAATCAGCAACGGAGAAATCCCTGACACATCGCACATTTGAACTGCATCTTAATGAGTGGAAAATTGTCTCCTGCCCCACAGGACATTTTGATTTAACTAGGACATGCTTGACCCTGGTCTGCTTATGGCCACAGAGAATCTGTGGTATGCCCTGAGGCCTTTGCCTGCCCTGCTCCCTCCTCACTGTGGGTGGCAGTGTCCAAGTGGTACCCAGGAGGCAGCGGCCTAGAACATGGACATGGTGCTGGCTTGTGTCCTCCACAGAGACAGGCTCCAGGCTGAGGTGGGCCTCTGCCCTGGTCTGCAGCCTCGCCAGGCTGGGAGCAGGGGAGGAGTGGGGCTGCGAGGCAGAGATGATTCAATGTGGGTGGGGAAGGAGGCCCTGAGATGACAAGCTCTGTGAGTCACTCAGATGTCGGCTCCAGCTGGAGAGCACCAGGGAGCAGAAGGGGATTTATGCATTGCCTTCTGAGGCAGGCTGGGAACCAACACCCGCTGTCGGGGGTGGCACATCCTCCTGGGCACGGGCACAGAGGAGTGGGCGCAGCAGGGGCAGTGCTGAGCTGTGAGGCAGGGAGCAGTGGGGCTCAAAGCTCCCCCGGTCCTGTACTCTGGGTTCAGAGAGAGCAAGAATGAGTGCGTACACTGTGCAGGCCCTAGCCCTGACAGGGGGACTCAGAGCGAGGCCCTAATGCTCTTCTCCATTTATGGGTGACGGTCGGAGGCCCACAGAGGTTGAAGACCTTGTCTTATGTCACCCAGCAGTATTTTGGCCACGGTCCTCTAGAAGCCCTGGACTGAATCATTGCTTTGTTGGTTCTTGACTTTGAACTTGCTTCATCAGCACCCGGAGGGCTAACCCTGCCCCAGAGTGTCTGATACTTACTGGGCCTGGTTGTGCCTTTCTTTCTCTCCCTTCCTCCCTCCTTACCCTCCCTTCCTCCTGTCTCTCTCTCTCTCTCTCTCCCTCTCTCTTTCTTTTTGTAGGAAAAATTTATTGAGGGAAAGAAAGCTTCTGCCTAAGGGAGACAGAAGGGGGACCGGAAAGTGGGTTGCCCGTTCACCCTAATTTTCAAAGATGTTTTATACAGCAAAGCCATGTGGTCAGAGGGGTACAAAGTGGGACAAAACTATAAGGCCCAATGGAAAATTACAAGGTGGACATGAGGTGGGGCAAAGCCATGACCAAGCAATAAGATTACAAGTACAGTCTCCCATTTGATTAAATGGGGGTTGAATGAGAGAGCAAGTCACGTAGCAAGCGACTTCTAGGAGCCATTGATGCTGTGGTCCAGGACCCCCAGCTTCCTTACTCTCCTTCCTTACTCCCAGGTCTGTTTTGCATCTGTATGTGAGTGTGAGGCTTGGAATCTCCTGCTAGTTCTCTCCTATTGACCAGTTAACTGGTTCCCACGAGTGCACCCTCCTGTTCAGTCCTGATTACGTTTAGCTAGGGCTGACTTGATTTAGGAAAGGGCAGCAGTGGTGAATGACCTCTTGCCCCTGTTTCTGTCATGACTTCTTTTTATTTTTGATGATTTCTTGTTTTGCCTTTTCATGATGACTTGGTGCATCAAGGCTTTCAGAGATTCACTTTGGATTATAATCTTTATCAATTTTAAACCCTCTGCATTGTCTTATTTAATGTCTTACTATGATACCATTGCCTCCGGCCTGGCATCTTTTCTCTCAGTTGAATTTTGATGACCTGTTTGGGTACTTTCTTGTACTTTTATCCTCATTTTTTTCACTGTGTTGAGGGTATGTTTCTTATAAAAAGCATGCAATTATATATATATTTATTTACCAGGTATTATCCCATCTATAACATATATCATACACATTTTTTCTAATAACTAATATGTTTTGGCCTTTCTTCCTTTATGTTTCTTTGCAGTATCTTTTGTTTTTCTATAATGGCCCATTTTTAAAATCTCATTTTATACTTTTCTCTAGTATATTGAAATGTTAGCTCTCCCTGTGTTAATTCATACTTATTTGAAAATACTCTTTGGTCTATTGTGCTAATGATTAATGTACAGAATAAAATAGCATCTCTTGACTTATTACCATATAAGGTGACAACTTTTCCTTCTTTTTGTTCCTCCACTCATAAATATTGCAGTAATGCTTTTGTTATATAGACTGATACTTTAAACCTCTGCCGTATTTTACATATATGCGTATTTACCTCTTTATCTTTTCCTTAAGAAATTTTAGTTTTATTTTCACTTTGATTAGCAATCACAATTGTAATAATTATTTAATCTGATGGGTGGATCTTAAGCTTCATTTCCAGAGCTTTATTGTCACAGACATCTATTATTAAATTTCTTTTTGTTTTGATCAATGTCTCAAATCATAAATGTGAAAAGCTTAACACCTCTACAACTTTCTGGAACAACTGATTCTTACTGATTGCACTTTGTATCCTCTGATACAAATGTCACTGTGGCCCTGCTATTGAGTTTTGCAGAGGAGAGGTCAGATGCTAGCCTGATTTTTCTTCTTTTTGTAGGTCGTCTAACATTTTCTGCTCAGATGCTAATAATTTTGCACCAGGTGGCTGGGGTGTAGCTCAGTAGTGAGCACTTGCCTAGCATGCACAAGGCCTGGGTTCAATCCCTAGCACTGCAATAATAATAATAGTAATTAATAGTAATAATAATAGTAACACTTCACCATGAAATGAAAAGAAAAAAAATACACATAGTGGTCAGTGAGCATTTTGACCTTCAGACGTAGGTCTGTCTTCAAGTTTGGAAAGTATCCTGGTATTTTCATGACTTTTGCAGTACCGTTCTATTCTCATTTGACTGCTTGTCCTCCTCATTCACCAGCCTTTTGTATAATCTACCATCTTAGACCTCCCACTCAGTCTTTCTTCAAGTCCCTTCTTCATTTTGAGTGCTGTGTCCTCTGCTTTTATGTTAACAGTGTTTTCTGGGTCCGAGGCAGGCTTTTGTGGTTTTCATCTGTGAATGCAGCCCTTGTTGGCCTGCAGATAGGGAAGGCTGGTTCTTCCCTCAGTGTGGGTAGAACTCAGCTGTTGGACCTTCCACCGTGGCCCTGGGTGACGAGGCAGAGTTTCACGTGGTGCAGTGGCCTGGGAGGCCAGGCCAGGGAGCTGCAGCCATCTGTAGTTCTGGCAGGGAGCTTAATCCTTGCGATCTTTCTCTGCGCTTGGTAAAGCCATGGTACCATGTGCCAACTGTTTGCCTCTGGCTTGCTGTTTGCCTTGGCCACTGTGCCAGGTACACACTGTGCCGGGACTTGTCCTCCTTCCTGGAGCTGCCACCTGCTGTGTCAGGGACAAGGCCCTGCTTCTGAATGTACCTGCCACGTGATCCCTGGGGCTTCCCAGACCCTGCTGACTAGGGCTGGCTGTGTGGCTCCACAGGTCCAAAGGTCCCGGAGCCGTGCAGCTGTTCTGCCCAGTTCAGCTCATCCTTCTGCACAGTCCTGCCAATCTAGGCAGCTCCAATGTGTCGTTCTTTAAGGGTTCTGCTTCCTGTTTTGCAACCATTCTGCCCTTCTTAGGGAGCAAGGCCATCTGAGGGAGGCTCCTTGCATATCCCCCTCCCCTTTGTACTGAGCTGCATCTCCAACCCCCACTTTTTTTGGTACTGGAAATTGACTCAGGTCCTTGTGCCTGCAAGGCAGGCAGCGGCACCACTGAGCTAAGTCCCTGGCCCCCCTTTTTATTTTTTGAGACTGGGCCTTGCTAAGTTACAAAGGCTGGGCTCAAATTTCTGTTTTGCCTCAGCCTCCCAGAGTGCTGGATTATAGGTGTACATCACTAAACCCAGTTGCCACTTCTCTTTCTGCATCACTTACTATTTTTTTTCTGAAGTTCTAAAAGGTTTGTGGCCTATGGGTGGCCATTTCCTGGTTTCCTGAGCTCTTGAAGGGCTTCCGGGCTTGCTGTATTCCTTGGGTGATGTCCACAGGCATCTGGGAAGGAAGGCATAGCGTGCCTGTGTTCACTGTACCTGGTTCTCATAAATAGGCAGTTGCTTGTGAAGCCACTTGCAGGACTTTTGTCCCTCTACTGCCAATATGGCGGGGACCAGTCACTCTTCACTCCATACTCCTCCTCTTCTCTTCTGAGGGTTGCATCTTTCACTTCCTCTCTCACTCTTCCCCCACCTCAAATTTGAAGTCTCTTGGCAGAGGACTGGGGCCCCTGGTTTTGAGATGGAGTGGAACGAGCCCTTGGATCCTCATGTAACAACAATGTGATGACTCCATGACAGCATTGGCCCTGGTGACCTAAGTCAGGTTACACTTGGCTCTTTTTTAGATCGAGAGACTTTTCAATAAAGAGCATGTGCTCTGCTAGCATTCCCTGTGTAGCACACGATCTTTGGCTGAGGACTTGGTTTTGAGGCATCTGGCTCGGGTTCCTGGAACTCAGGAGTGGACACAAGAAGATGACATTGACCTGCTGTCAGGAAGTGCAAGCGGCAGGGTCAGAAATGCTCTCTATGTGGAGTCTCGCTCACTCGCTCTCCAGGCTGACGCTTCGCTGAACATTTTTGGTCCACCTGCTCTCGGCTCTAGGCATGACCATACCACTGACCTTCCAGGGGTGGACAGAGTTGCTATCAAGGCACTCAAAACTCCAGTCAATGATGTGTTGTGCAAACAGCCTTACTTCCAGGCTCAGAAGGCTCCTCTTTGCCTTTCTTTGGTTATTCACAAGTGACAGTTGACAGTAAAGCACTGGCTTTAATGAGAAAATTCATTAAGCAAGACAAGATTGTGGAGTTTTCCCGGAGAGACGAGGACAGAAACCAACAGGGGGACACATTAGGGTGAGGGATGTGCTCCGCCGGGCCTTGCTCTCTGAGATGCTGCTTACCCACGTGGGGGACTCGGGCCCTCTCATGCTCTTGGTCAGCAGGATAGATGCTGACGTCCTAGCAAGGGGAGGGAATGTCGGGGGGGGTGAGATTGGGGGCGAAGAAGGGCAAGTGTAGGCTCAGAAGAGGAGGCAGTGCACGGGACTGCAGAGAGTCCAGCCTGAAGTGCGCTGGGACACGAGGCCAAGACATCCCTGGCACAGTAGGAGTGGGAGATGTGTCCACCCTGGTATGAAGGAGACCTCGGGTTCCTGTCACCTCTTTGTCTGGGGACAGTCACTTCGCCTACTTGAACTTCAGTCACCTTACCTAGAAACAGGATGTTCCAGCTCCTTTAGGATGGCTGTGAGATCAAAGAAGCAAATAAACATGGTGTTATATCCTCTCTTCCGTGAAAGCTTCTCCTTCCAGACTGTTCTTTGTAACTGCTGTGAGGTGCTGGCTGATCTTGCAGACTCACCCATGGTGAAGGGTCTTGGTGAGAAGGGTGATGGGTGTGGGGGACTTTGCTTTCAGGGAGGCAATAGGGATGGTGCTGGGAGCCCTCTGCTTCCTCCACAGGGTGAGGGGATGTCTGTCCCTGCTCTGCACAGGGCTGGTCCCCCCTGGCCTCCAGAATAGCCCATCGCCAGGGTAGTGACCCAGCCCTTAGTACCTGAGACTTTGACCTTATTTAGGAAACAGGATTTTTGCAGATGAGCAAGGTAAGAAGGGGGCATTAGGGTGGGTCCTGATCCAGTGTGACTGTGTCCTTATAAAAGGGGACATGTGGACACAGAGACAGACATATATAGGGGAGAATGGCATGAGAAGGTGACTGCTGAGGTGGGTGCTGGATTGGCAAGCTGCGCTGTTGTGCTGCTCTGTTACTGCAGCCCTAGCAACGGATGCACTGTGCTTCCCAGATCCTGTGTTTCCACTCACTGGAAAGCTGCTGCCACTGGTGTCAAAGATCCATGTGTGGGACCCCCTGCTTTTGACATCTATTGGGATGACAAGGCCGCCCCATCTTGGTGACAAAAGCTGACCTTTGACTTGCAGAGGATCCGGGCAGCTCTGTGGGCAGAGGCTGCCAGTTCGTGCCTGCCTTTGGGGATTCCATCCCTCTCCCTGCAATGCACCCACCTGCCCCGCCCTTGTTGAAACCTTCTGGGCTCTGGGAACTTGTGTGCTAGGGCCATCTCTTCTGCACAGCCCTGATTACGAATTTCCCAAGCACTTATCCTTCCCCCACTGTAACCCAAGGAAGGCTGGGCAGTGATGAGGGGAACCTCACTACTGTATTGGGGAACTCAAAGTCTAACTGATGAGACACAGAAAAATCAGAGGCTACTTTTCAAAGCCAAGTGCCATGTGGTGAGTTTCTTTCCATTAAAAGTCCTTTGCCACGGTTACCTTGTTCTGAGTAGCACAGCCAGGTGTCTGTTTATCCTCCCAGCCTGATATTACGATGTTGCTGCTGTCATCTTTTAAAAAAAAGTTTGATTCTGTGCTCATTATATTGCGTACAGGCTTCCGGGGGGCAGAGACCTCCCCTGTCTCGTTCAGCTTCCACCAGGAAGGTGTGCAGTTGCACAGGGTCTGCCTCTGCCTCCTTCAGCTTTGTGCAGCGAGTCTGTGTGGTTGTTTCAGCAGCATCACCCTTTTGCAGGAAGGAATCCCAGACTCCAGAGTGCAGGGACTGGTTCTTGTTTCACCAGTGGCAGAGCTAGACACAGAGTCCTCTGGCACACAGTAGCCTCACGAGAAATACAGTAGCTTGCTTGGTACCACATTCACCTTTAGTGATCCCCTCCTTCGTCCCATGGGTGCCAATCTGTGTCCCTGCCTCAGATCCCGTGCCTTTGGGGACAAGGCTGTGTCCCTTCCTTGCAACCCCTGCGTTCCCAGCTCTCCGCTGGGCAGGCACCCCACCCAGTACATCTGTGTTGATTGATTGGCATGGTGTTAAACATTTGGCTTTTTGTAGGCAACTCTAGGAGGGTGATGAGCTTTACAGATCTGCCTGGTGCCTAAAATTGAACCACACATAATTCACTCATATGTAAGTCTGAGTCAGGCTTGCATTCTCCCCATGTCCTCCTTCCAGCTTGTTGTGCTTGATGCTGTAAGATTGCAGACTTCTCCAGCATACAGCTGAGCCTGCTCTGACTGGCCAGGACCAGATTCCTGACCTTTGGGCCTTGGGTCCCTGTGGGCAGCTTGTTGCCATCCTAACTCCAGGCCCTGGCCCTCCTTGAAGCCTCTCCAAGTGTTGTGCTACCTTCCTTCTGCTTTCTAAGCACGGTGGCTTCCTGGGGATGGGGTAGAGAAGGTGTGATGAGTGTGGGGTGCCCTCGTAGTGCTGTGTAATGGGCCCAGTGCAGTGCCAGAACTGTGGAAAATTGGAAGACACGATGAGTTTACAGGGAGACAGGACAAGCAGCAGAGGATTTGGGTTAATAAACTCACACTTGTGTTCAACTGCTTGGTTCTAATCTGCACCTTGGAGCTTGACCTTAGGTGAATGATTTTGCTTCTCTAAGCTTGATTGCTTTGTAAATATTCACAGAATCTTGCAAGCGTCAAATAAGATAACACATGCAGAATGCTTTAGCATAGTGCACGGTGTGTTGTAGGCATCTGATGACTCCTTAGTGTAAACACTCTTAATGCCTCACCTCCACTGCCCTGACAGGAGGGGTCGTGTGCACAGGGCCTGTTGTGTGCCAGGAATCTGCAAGGGGGCTTCATAAGTGTTTACCCACCTACCCTCCACAGATTCTCCCTGAAAGATAGACACATACACTGATTATAAGGACTTGCCAGAACTTCCAAGGTGCTGTGCTAACGTTTGATCCGGGCAGTCTGGTCCCTTGTCTGTCCCTTTAGCTACCTTGCTTCCTGGCCATGCTTAGAGACCAACCTACAAGGAAGCATTGCATAGCTTCCCTGTGCCTTGGTTCCTTATCTTTAAAATTGCGTTAAAGACAGTACCATCTAGGAACCTCAGGAGAATTCCTGGAGCTTTAGAAAAGGCTTCAGATGATGCCTGGCCCATCCTAAGTGCCTAGTAACTGGCAGAGGTACATGTGTGGAGCTGACCCAGAAGACAAGCTGTGTGATGAGAGAGGCTGTGGGTGGTCCAGCTCATTTATTTAATTTTTGAAATTTATTATTTTATCAACATGTAATAATTCTGCATACTTTTGAGATACATTTTCACACCCTGATCAAATCAGGGTAATTACCATACTTGTCACCTTCAACACTGATCATTTCTTTGTTGTGAGAGCGTTCAAAATCCCTCCTCTAGCTATTTGAAATACACAATGCATTATTGTTCTCTGCAGTCGCCCTACCATGCTGTAGAGTTACCACAACACCAGCCAGTAGGTACCGTGTCACAATGTGTTTTGATAGGGATCCAGCATGTGGAGATCAGCAGAGCTGCGTTGTGAACATGGTTGTGGGCATGTTCCAAGTGGGGGATCACTTGGCATGGGGAGAAGCTGGGAAACCATATGGCCTGAAACCGTCAGGTGAGGAGCAGGGAGTCTATCTGAGAGCGTGGAGTTGGGGATTGATCACTAAGGACTTTCATTGGCAGTGTGGGTTTTAATGTGCACCATGGGATAGGCAGTGAGGCTCGTCACGAGCAGGTTGCCTATCACAGACCAGAGGGGCTGCAGTCCATCTCTGGAGACCAGGACAGCAGCCACCAAGGAGAGATGTGGCAAGGTCCTTGAGATGTTCCAACATCCTCTCTATCTGAATTGGGCATGGGATATCCCAAGAGGCTGGCCTTGGCCCCTGGACACAGCCAGGGTTACTGCCTTTCAGGTGCAGTTTGTGTCAAATGCCTGTCACATATGGGGCATTAAAAATAGCCTGGTGGCTAATAGCATTTCCCAAAATAACTGCTTACAAAGTGCTTTGCTGGGGTGAGTGGCTACTAAAATTAGACTCACTGGTGGTGGGAAGTGTGTGTGTGTGTGTGTGTGTGTGTGTGTGTGGTTTTTAAACCTGTTCCCCTTCCATTCAACCATTCTGTTGTCCCTGTTGCTCCATTTTGCTCTATAGTCCCTCTTGTCATTGCTGGGTGTCTCGTAGTGGTGGCTGCTGGGTCAACCGTGGTACCGTCTTCTACCTGGGTCCTTGGCACATTGGAGCTGCTGCCCTACATCTCCCTGTTGTCCTGCTCTGAAGAGCAGAATTTTGAAGAATCTTGGAGGGTGGGGTGGCCTCATTGTGGCGGTGGCCTCATTCCTTGGTGTGCCAGGTAATAATAGCACGCCATGGGAGGGATCTCGCTCAGCACACTGTCCAACAGGGAAACTGGGCCACAGAACAGCATGGGAGCCCCACTCAAGGTGACCCAGTAACTGAGGGTATGAACACATGATTTCCTGGGCCCTCTTTCCACACGGGAGCTCTGGAAATTCTTCCAGGGTGGCCTTGGGTCAGGCCTTTGGGCCACAGGGCGACTGGATCACTTTAGATTAATCAATTCTTCATTCACTAATAACACCAAAGGGAGGACCGAATATGAAGAGTACCTTAGCAAACACTGTGAGTCAGCACCTGGGGGAATTTGGGGCCAACAAAACCCGAAGGCCAGAGCTGGCTCTTGGTTAATGATTTGTGTTGTAAGTGTTGGACCTCAGTGTCTCTACCTTTGAGGCGGCGGAACATTCTGGGATTTGTTTTGTGGCAGTTTTGAGTGCATGCCTGCTGTGGGCCTGACTCTGCAGTAGGTCCTGGAGCTCCAGAAAGTGGTTCAGGTAAAAGCAGACTCAGGAAACATTTACAAGCCAGCACGTTGTGTGCCCACTATTCTCCAATGTAGGAAAGTTCAACCTCATGATTTTTTTTTTTTAAACTTTATGGTGGGAAAGTGACTGAAATTCATTAGACACTATTAGACTCTTGAGTTTTGAGTCTGGATCCTTTCCTGGGCTTTCGCTATACACGAGATCTGGAAGACTGAGGATTTCTCTTGATGCTGGGCAGCAGTGAGCCAAAACTCCTAGTCAGCAATTGAAGCCCTTTGTCTAGCAATTAATTTAGTTCAATGCTTCAAACATTCTTCAGGCCCAGGTACTTCCAGCTGTGTGTGTGTGTGTGTGTGTGTGATTACATACCATGTACAACCATTCTGCTGTTCACATTCAGTACAGTATTCAGTGAGTTTCATGAGATCTCCATCACTTTACAATGCAACAGGCTTTGTGTTTGGTGATCTTGCCCCCTTTGGGTGGTGGATGCACAAGTGCTAAGAGTGATTATGGTAGACTGGACTAACTTATGATGTCAGGGGTATTGAGTGCATTTTGACTTACAATATTTTCAAGTTATGATGGGTTTCTCAGGATGTAACCCCATGCCTGGTTTCCCCGTAAGGACCGGGGCTCTGATGGCTCCAGGTGAGGACATTTTCAACACATTGCCTGGTTCCAAGAGTTGTCAAAGAGGATAGCCTCTGAGTTTTCACCAGGATGGAGGCCTAGGGGTCTTGCCTTTCCGCATGAGAGCTAAACGTAGGATGGAATGTTTCTATAGCCGAAAGTGGACAAGCTCTGGAGTCAGACCACCTCTGTGACCTTAGGCAAATTCAAAACTGTCTGAACCTGTTTTATCTTTTAATGAGAAAAATACAAGATTTCATAACAATAGGAAGAGAACAACAACTGTTAATACACTGTGTATCATTATCTTCAAAATAGTTACTCAGAATACAAGATTCTTAGAAGAAACAGATAATAACACAAAGCTTTCTTTTCAATGAACTAAAATAAACTACTAGCATTTATGAAACAAATCAACCGTGTTTTAAAAAGTGCTAATCGTAAATAGGTACAGCAGCAAGCTCTCAGCGCTGTTGAGGGCACTAACAATATAACGGATCCAAAGTACAAAGCACGTATGTAGCAGGTATAGCACCCTGCATGAGGTAGTAGAGTGAGAATACTAGCATTAGAACTGGGTTCTAGTTCTGAACCCAGAACTAGATAGTAGTAAACTGATAGATGCTGGGCTTGCCTGAGAACCAATAAATCATTACCTGTAATTAGGGTGATGTTTATTTTGCTTTTGAGTATTATGAAGTAGTAGCCTTCTCTAAGGCCTTCAGAGAACAAGAGCTCCTTGTAGAAAGCTGGTGAGACCAATCTCTGAGTGTGAGGAGGATGAGGAAAGAGAGAGAGTGGTACAGTTTTAAAAGTTGACATGCATCAAATCTTAGTATTCACATTCTGTTTTGGGTTCATTACAGGAGCAACATATTCAGGGAGAATCTTTCTCACAAACATCTGTGCAGACATTAGGACATGTGGCCATTTACCCAGTGGTTCTTAACCAGGTGTGATTCCCCCCCCCACGAGACACTGGGTACCATTTGGATGGGTGCTGCTGGCATCTGGTACTCAGTGTCCTGCCATCACAGAGAGCTGTCTGGACCAAAGCGTGAGTGGTGCAGGGTTGAGAGAAATTCTACCCAGACCTGCAGGTGAGGGAAGGGATCCCTGAGGGCAGAGACTGATTCGCTAAGGTCAGAGAACACCTCTGAGTCAGAGCTGGGATGCAAAGTTGAATGTGGTGAGCAGATCCAGGTCTTCTCCTAATGTACCTGGGTGTACATTGGCTCATTATGCAAAGAAAATTAACACTCATCATGTTAATGAGGTCATACACCTTATAATTTTCGAGGCTTTTCCCTCTTGTGACGTCCTAAGTTCTGCTTTGGGAAGTCCAGGTTTCCCTATTCTGGGCTTTCTGATTGATAGGATATAGTTAGTAGATTTAGCAAATGAAAGCAGAGTTAGCAAGGTGGAATTTTTTGTTGCTGTTTTTCTTGAAGGATCTCTTAAGCAATGTTTGGGACATTCTTATGCTATTTTTTTTTTTTTTTGTATTGGGGAATCGAACTCAGGACCTTGAGCTTGTGAGGCAGGTTCTGTGCCACTGAGGCGAATCCCCGGACCACTTATGCTAAAATTTTACTTCTTATTCTCAAATTCAAATGTAGCTGGCATCCTGCTTTTTATCTGGCAACACTGTTGTTTCTACCATACAGTGTGCTGTGGTTGCATCTAGATGTCTCTCCCACCCCTGCAAAGCCTCATGCAGTCATAGGTGAGGAATTGTGAAGGTGGCTGAATTAGGGTGTGTAAATATGGATTAAGTGTGTGTTACTGAGATGTGGGTGCCACCAACGAACAGGCCAGGAGCCG
The DNA here is from genome assembly GCF_012274545.1 of Fukomys damarensis. Classification (NCBI taxonomy): domain Eukaryota; kingdom Metazoa; phylum Chordata; class Mammalia; order Rodentia; family Bathyergidae; genus Fukomys; species Fukomys damarensis. The sequence continues at coordinate 14,307,646 of NW_022900932.1, forward strand.
GGATGGAATATAAAGGGATAGAAAGAAGGCGGGTTTGTGGCTGCTTCTTTCTGCTGCCTCTTCTGCCTGCCTGGTCATGAATTATTTCTCCTCTGTGATGTCCCTCTGCTATGCTGCCCTTGCCTTGGAGCCAGCTGACTATGGACCGAAACCTCTACAGACTCTGAGCTGAAATAAACCGCTCCTCCTTTGTGTTGTGGGTGTCAGGTGTTTTGTTTCAGCAACAAGAAAAGTAAAGAAGACAACCTGAGACCGTTGCAGGCCTTGGACCCCATGGTCCCTGTTTACAGGGGTGAAGTGGACGAGGAATGCTGGAGAATGGGCAGGTGCCCTAGCCCTGGCTCACAGAGGCCTGTGGGTGGGGTAGGCCATCCGCACTGGGTTAAGGGGCCTGTAAGCTGAGAGGGCAGTGAGCTGTCCCTGTTTATAACTGGAGAGCAGTTCAAGTGAATGTCAGCAGGTGATCTAGGTCCCTGGAACACCAGTCCCAGTGGATGTCATGAACTGTGCTGCCCAACGAGGGGAAGAGTGTCCTCTTTCCCATACTGGCTGCCTCTTCTTCCTACTGGATGTGGCTGCCAGGGTGGAGGTGCCCCTGGCCATAGCACCTTCTGGGCTGGATGCGGTTCCTACATCGTCCCTTAGCTCTGGGGCTGGGGGAGATGACAGAGTGGAGCAGTGCACCCATTGAGCTGCCCCTGCACAAAGCTGGCCCCTGCTGGCTGCTGTACCCCCCAGCCTCTCCTTGTCCTCTCCCCGCTGCACCCTGCTTCTTCACCAGCTCAGATGCTACACTTCAGAGCCATCAGCAGTGTTTCTCAGGGTCAGGACGCTGACCTTCCCAGAGCACCTTCCTCCTGGTAAGCTTATCATGTCTGCAGTCACTCCCAAAGGAGAGTCAGCAGGCATGGCCTCAGCTTTGAGGATGTTTAGTGTGACTTCTTGGGGGATGCACCACTCTGCCTCCCATCTTGTGGCCATCCAGAGGTCAACTGATGACCAGTGGCTGGCGACACCTGCCTTTGGCTGGGTAGGTGCTCATTAAGTGCATGTTGGATAAATACTTAAAAGAGTTGCACGTGATACAGAAAGTCTGATGGTAAAGGCTGAAATGACTGGTACCCAAACTTGAGTGGGCTTCAGCATCATCAGGAGATCTTGCTGAATTACAGATGACCATCCAGGCCTCATGACTCTTGACTCCACAGGTCTGGGCTAGGGACCAAGGCTCAGTATGTCCAACAAGTTTGTCTTTCTTTCTCTCTGTTACCCCACTTCTGTGTGGCTTATCTTCCTAATTGGCCTGTAAGATCCCCAAGGGCAGAGTCATCCAGCTGCATTGGATTCCAGTCTCGGCTGGCCTTTTGTGTTTTGATTATATTCTAATTCTGAGGACATAGCCGGCTAATGTATGGGTGTGTGTGTTCATACATTATGTGTGTCTTAGTCGTTTTCCTTGTCCCTGGGACAAAACACACAAGGCCTGCAATTTAAAAAAGTTTGTTTTTGGGCTGGGGATTTAACTCAGTGGTTTTGCTGCCTGCCTTGCAAGTGCAAGGTCCCGAGTTTGATCCCTGGCACCCCAAAAAAAAAAAAAAAAAAAAAAGTTTGTTTTTGCTCATGGTTTTAGTCTATGGTTGGCTGGCTCCAAAGAAGAAACAGTATGGCAGAGGGGCACGGTGGAGGAAAAAGCTTCTCATGTCATGATGGCACGGTGGCTAGAAAGCAGAGAGTTCAATGAGGAGTCAGGGAAGGAGGTAAACCCTTCCGGGCTTTACCCCCAGTGGCCCCTTCTGACCAGACCCTGCCTTCTAACCAGCAAAACCTCTATAAACCCTTGTAATCCATTCACCTTCTGAGGCTCTTGGGGGACATCTAGATATAAACCCTAACATTGTGTGTATGTGTGCATCGCAGGTAACCAAATAATGCATATGAATGCACTATGTGTATATCTGTACATCTGTGTATATGTGTACGTATACACACATATTACTCAAAGAAAAGATGTTGGTTTCAAAGAAGTGAGGGTCAAATGGTGGAATTTCAGGCCCAGGTTTGTGAGGGTCTCGCTGACTTGAATTCTGTTACAGATATCTAGGTTCCATGCTGCGAGAACAGGTTAAGCAGAGGGCTCCCTTACTATCTCTCCCATCAACTTGGCTTCTGAGATTTTGGGGAACACTGCTGAAATTTCACCTACGGGGTTCTGGGGCCACGCCTTATCTCAGGAAGCTCATTTTCAAGAGCCTTAAGTGGTTGTAAGCTAATCCTTAGCCAAGAACTTCTCAGGGACCAGGGAAAGGAGGCCTGTGAATCTGTTTTTCTTCCATATATGGGGGCTGTGAGCTCCAACTAGAAAGGAGGTGTCTCCTTGTTCTGACCAGTGCTGAGAGAAACCTGGGGTTCGGTCTGGGGCCAGGGCTGGCCTTCCTTGATTTGCCACATCTTTGCTGTCACCTCTGGAGTGACAGACAGTAGAACTAAGCCCGCTCTACCTGTCACTAATGACAGACGTATCCAGAACAGTCCAGGCCTTTGCAGAGCTCACTGTCTGCAGAGCCCTGCCCTTTGGAGGCACCGCAGAGCCAGGGGCAGGTTGAAAAGGGTCAAGGGAGGTCAAGAATGATCAAGATTTATGGAACATGAGCTCTTAAATGTGGATTCAAAGCATTCTTGTGCAGTACTTTATTTAATCTTTAGAACAACCATGTGGAAGTTGGGTTAGAAATGGCTCTATTTTAAAGAAAAGAATACTGAGGCTGTAGAATGTGAGTAACTGCCCCAATGTTACTCCAGAAGTAATGAGTAGCAGGAGCCTGAATCCCAAAAGAAAGACTCTAGAGCCTGAGCCTTTCCCTCTGTGGCTCTGCTCTAATTGATGATGGTGAGAGTTGGGGGAGGATGCCGGTGAGCTGAGGAAGGAAGAATTTGGTTCATGTCCAGTCAGCCACCTCTGGCATCCTGGCTTCCTCCAGAACAGCCACTCTGGCTGCTGCAGTTTGTGTGATGCCCTTTTTCCAACTTCTGGTTTGACTGATACTGACATTTAGCTCATTAAACAGCTTATTGTTATTATTATTTTCCTGGTGGGGTTGCAGCATCCTTGAAAGCAGTGCTGGCTTCAGGGTACCCTCTCTGCCTCCTGACCCAGTGTCTTGTCCTCCCACTGCCTCTAGAAGCAAGAGTCTACTTTTTTGCTCTCTGTTTCTATTTAAGCCACAGACTTTCATAGGTAGCTGCTGCCTTTGTGGGCATCTCAATGCTTCTGTTTTCTTTTGGAGAACTGACCTCCACAGTTGTGAAGCTTTGGCTGAAAACTCATGCTCAGGCTGGGTTGGGCAGTGCCTGGGGGATTCTTAGGCTAAGGGGCAGTGGATGCCCTCTAGGGTCTTTCAGTCAGCGGAAAGGAATAGCTTTTTCTGAACTCCAGGGCCCAGAGATTTCTCAGGTGCCACCTATTGACCTGCAGGAGAAAGGGGAGCTTGACAACCTCTCATGGCTAGATCTTAACATGGGAGCACTGAATGCTAGACCAGCAGTCTCCGGTGGTCCAAAGGACTACAGGAAGAAAACATTAAATTTCTGTTTCTGCTTCCTATTCTCCAAATGAGTCTTTCTGGGACTGTTTGATCATGTGGGTACTATCGGCACAGTGTGACACAGGGGGAGCACCTGTAGACACAGGTGGGGTGCACATTACCTAGGCTGCTCAATCGGAAGTGCTCCCTTGTTTCCAGCTCTGTGTCTTAATGGTAATGGGATGGCTTTGCTGGAGATGGATATTAGAATCACTTTCAGAAAGAGATAATGAACTGTAGTGTAAATTGGCCTGGCACACATCTCCAGATCGATGCAGAAGCCCTGCGAGTCATGCTTAGGTGTCACGGACGGTGTGGGCCCGATTTGGAGGAGTGCCCTGTACCCAGGAGGCAGCGTCACCCGGCCATGGTTTGCATGCCACGTTCACCCTTCTGTACCAGGATGTTCACATTAACTGGTGGCTGATGTGGGTGGGCTAAGTAGGACAGAGATCCTCGAAGAGTTGCCCGCACAAGCAGTGTGAGCGTTACCTGGGAACTTGCCAGCAATGCAGAATCCAGACCTGCATCTCCAGCTACTGAGTCAGAGACTCTGGGGGTGGAGCCCAGCATGCCTGTCTGAACCCTTCTTCCAGGGTTCATGAGCAGGATGCAACCATGGTTAGCTGTCTCCACTGCTTCTCTGGCCTATGGCAAGTTCCTAGGGCCCTGAGCCTTGATTTCCCCATGGTACCGAGGACGGTTATCACAGCTCTCTGTTACCCTACTTTAAGCCTCAAAGTAGATTAATTGGTGTAAAGTGCTTGGTGCCATGCCGAGCACAGAGGAGCTACTTGATACCAATCTCGGTGCTTATTTTCTCATTCATTGTGTTTCATGGGGTGACTTCTGTAAGCAAGAGGCCCCCAGACATCTGATTTCTCTGTTGTTCTCTCTCTCACTGGGTATGTTGGTCTCCTTGCCAGCTAATAGGCTTGAATAAGAAGGGATGCACAAAGTTTGTAGTACTTTGAAAAATAGCTAGCAAATATGAGATGTGTCTGGTTATTTATTGAAGCTGCTCCTACTTTGTCCTCTCTAGAAAACACTTCCTCTTCACCCAAATAGTAAACGAGAGAGGAGAGAAAAGCAGAGTGGTGATTGCAGCAGGTGGGGCTGCAGGCCCAGATTTCAGGATTTCTCTTGCCCCATGAATCACTGTTTTTTCTCTCTAGTGTTTCCATTCCCTTCTGCCTCAGTCCTTTCAGGCTGTATCTTGGGCTCAGCCTCTCCTGTGGTCTGAGGTGGCTCCCTTATTAAAATGCCACCTGCAAGTGGTGAAAACCCTGTCTGGTTTCCCAGATGAGGACAAGGTAGGGATAGCGACAGTTCATTGTGTCCTTTTGCCATTATGATAATTGCTCCCAGAAGTGGTGCCAACAGATCAAATAAATGGCCTCCTCCCCTTCTGTTTCAGTGCTGATTTTGCAGCATGCATTGTCCCAGTGCAGAGATAAGCTTGGCACATAATTTCACCAGATTCCTAAGTGAGGAAAATGGGTAAGCAGGTTTCCCCTCCTGCACATGCTCATTCTTGCTGTGGAGGGGTCCAGCCACCACCCAGCCATCACCAAGGAGCTGCTGCAAAGTTGCTGTCTGGCCCCACTGGTCCTGAGGGCCTAGCGAATATCTCCAGGGCAGTGGGGTGCAGAGGTAGGGGGAAGTGCGCCTCTCTGCCCTGCTCTTTCTCAGGATGCAGGAGCCCCTCTCTGGAAGAAGTGCTCATCGCTTCCTCCTTGGCACCTGCTATGCACACCACTGACAGGTGAAATGAGCACTCGTGTCACCAACGTGTCCCTCACAAGGCTGCTGATGAGTAAAGATGGCAGGAAAAATGCATTGGGCTCAGCCAGGGTTATTCTCTGCTTTGCTGGCAAAGTGCCAGGATATCCCTCTCCGGAAGAAGAGATAGGAATGGGGAGCAGGGAGATTTCTGATGTGAGTCAGGGACACAGGCAGTTCCCAGGGAAGGCACATAGGATGGTTCTTGTCTCTTGAGACCCCAGAGAAACTGTTTGGCCACCATTCAGTCTCTGAGACCAGTTCTTCTGTGGTAGGAAGAGCCAAATGAGGTGCGCGTGTGTGTGTGTGCGTGCGTGCATGCGTGTGTGAGACAGACAGACAGACAGACAGAGACTCTGAGGGCCTGGGATTATGTTGGGCAGTTCAGGGCTGAAAGGGTGCTGGATGACCTTTGTGTGTTGAGGTTGGAGGAGACAGAAATGGCTACAGTGTCATTCTGGAGAGAATGAAGGTTCATAGATCTCTACTCAGATAAAATCAGGGGGATGTTAAAGACTCAGCCCCAAATCACTCTTTGCAGTAAGCCTCCAATCCTCACGAAGGACACTTGCATGTAAGGCAAACCTTGGTGGCTGGGAGGTTCGTGTTCCTAGCAGGGTGAGGGAAAGTCTTTGAATGACCTGATGGTGCCATGGTGGCAGAGGTTGGCAGGGTGGCTTTGCCCTTATGCCACACTGCACATTTGTGTGACCAGGTGACCTCAGAAAGAGACACAAGGAGGAGGTTGCCTCCTTTTCCTGGGGCCAGCCACTTGGGTTACATAGGCTTCTTCCTCATTTTGTGGTGATCAGCCTGCTGTCCCCACCACCTCCTTTTCCTTTTCTTTAAGAACTTAGAACACAGCACCTGGGACCTTGAGCCCTGGGATCCATGGTGAGCATCCTGTTGGGGTGGGGTGGGGTGGAGCACGAGTAGAGATTTTGGTACCTTTGCATCTTTCTTCCTCAGCCAGCTGCTGTTCTGTCCCAGGGACAATGTTGTTCTCCCTGGGAGCCATTCCCTCCACTTATTTGAGCCATAAAAAATTAAACGATGGGGCTATCAAATATTTAACCTGTCTGATAAATGAGTTCCTGCAGATTCTTATGAATTCTTTGCTTTGATTAAATGAAATTGAAGGATGGGAATTGTCTATCCAGCACTTTAGCAAAAGGCAACTCAGAGCCAGGCATGGTGGTGCATACTTGTAATCACAGCACTCTGGGAGACTGAAGCAGGAGTATCATAAGTTCAAGCCCATTCTGGGCAAATACCAACTTAGTGAGACTCTGTCTCAAAATACAAAGTGAAAATGGGCTTGAGATGTAGCTCAGTGAGAAGGCTTTGAGTTCAATCCCCAGTGCTGCCAAATAAGCAACTCAGGGTAGTTGCTTCCTGCCAGGGATCTGCTTCTAAGTCCTGGAGAACCATCTGGTTGTATTGCAGAATTCTGGACTTTGCCCTGCTTGGTTGAGAAGGTTTTTTTTTTTTTTTTTTTTTTTTTTCCTGTTTGTTTTTTCAGTACAGGGGATTGAACTTGGGTCCTTGCACTTGCAAGGCAGGTGGCAGAATCACTGAGCTAAATCCCTGGCCTGAGAAGAGCAGTTCTAAGACCAACAGCCCTTTAGTGTTCATAAAGCATTTCCCAACAGAAGCCAACTCCAATATTCTCAATCTCAGACAGCTGTCTGATCTTACCTCTATAATGGGAATGATAATAATAATGCCACCTCCTTTGTAAGATTATTGCAGGAGCAATACTATATCAAATGCCTAGTGCCTGATATGTAGTATTTTTTAAAACACTGCTGATCCCATTATTACTTTATTTCTTTAATACCATGAAGGACTGAGCTTCTCCTGGGGTGGGGAAGGGTGTGACTTGGAGGAGGATGAACCTGCGGGGCTGAAAAGTCCCTAAAAAGTCCACTTCCTCATTTATTAAACTGTTCAAGGCTCTTGTGGCCTTTCTTCAGTGAGATGCATGAAGGCTGAGATTAGTCCCATTTCCGTAGGACAAGATGCCTTCATTATAGACTCCGTGTGTGTGTGTGTGTGTGTGTGTGTGTGTTCGTGTGTGTGTTCAAGTGTTCATCAGGTAGGACGGCAAAGAGTCATCCAGGTTGGCATGACTCTGGACAGGGTATTGAGGAGGCTGTGACCAACAGCTGCATGGTCAGCTATGATCTAGCACCTTGGAGCCTGCAGCTCCAAAAGAATTAGGAGAGGGGAGTCATAGCCTCATGTCCACATGCATATACTTCGTGTAGACCTAAAGGATATCACTGCAAACACAATATCATCTTTCCAGGTCTGCATTCGCTGAATTGTCTCCTCTGGAGGAAGGAGCAGCTTTCTTCTTTGCCTGGTACTTTAATAGTCTACTAAAAGTGAAAATGCCCCTCTTGGCTCCACTTGGTTCAGTGGGAAGAAAGTCAACCTACTGCAGTGCAGGAGGCATGGTGGAGGTCCAGCAAGTGGCTGGTTCACATGAGTTTTATGACTGGGATTTGCTACTGGCCAGAGTCCAGGATCCCTGTGCCAGTTACAACTGCAGATCAGAAACTAGAGTTGAATTCCTGCAACCAGATGGGAGATGGCAGGGCCAGCCCTGCTCTGTCACTGGCCTGTAGCTAGCCAAGGTCTGGGGGCATAGTGAGGGGCACATTCTGATGTCTCAGTGACCTGCCATATATTGGCCAGTTGCTTAGTCGTGTAGGGACCAAGTGTCAGTGGCACAAGTGACATATATTGGTGCCCTAGTTGGCGAGTCCAACAGGGTTAGGTGCATCCAGCTTCTGTCTTGGTTTCAGGCCAAAGTGCCCACAGGACCGTCCTTCTCTTTAACCTACTCAAATCAATAAATCAGTGAGCAAGTACTTACTGAGACCTGAGGTGTCAAGTATTGTAGAAATCTCCAGGTGGCTCTGGAGGGCATACATGGCATTCTGAGGTGAGAACTTCCCTCCTCCTCCTCCACGTCCTACTCCTCCACCTCCTCAGGAGCTCACAGTCTAGTTGAGGGAAGAAAGAGAGACAGTGCACGTGAAAGGTTAAACAACTTGTCCTAGCTGGAAGACAAGACCCACGGGGACACTCCAGGAAATGTCATAGGCTGTATCTTCTCAGTGGAGGATGCAAAGTAGCTTTTCGAAGTGCCAAAGACACTAACAGATGGAGGAGTGACTGGCTGGGATACAGCGGCAGGATTTAGGCTTTCGAAGTTCACTTGTGAGCTGAAGTTCCTGGCTTTATCTTTCTGATTCTTTATCTCCATATTTCCTACCGGAGCACAGCAATACCTGAGATGTGGAGAGATGTAGTGGGATAACGTGTATGAAGGACACAATTGCTGGATAAAGAGTAACCCATACTGTGCCTGCAGGGCTTGGAGGGGTTTTGGGGAGGTTGGGAGGTGAAGACCTTGCCTCTCCTTGTCTTTGGATATGGGTGGAGACTGTGAGGAGGGTTATGCGTAGTCCTGCTTCCACCCGCCACAGTTTTAATGGATTTTATCCCATGCCTGCTGTTTACTTGGCACTGGGCTGGCCCAGCTCTTAGCAGTGAGTTCCTGCCTCCTTGCAGAGAGTCTCTGTCTCTTTATTTGACCTGCTCCTTGATGTGAAAAGAGATAAACGATCTTGGTCTCTTTCCAAATCCCCACAAAGATGAAGAACGTCTGTGCACATTCTCTGTCCCACCACTTAGGAAATTCCTCTGGGTGCCCTGGAAACTATTTGCAAAGAACAGAGGAATGCAAAGAAGCAGAAATTAAAAACCTCCCGTAATTATGGTAGAAACACCTACTATTATTTATGTGTCATTTCATTTTCTCGATATTTTCAAGGATATTACTGTGAATTTTTCTTTATAATGCCGAGATCCCAAAGAGTATGCTACTTAGTGTTCAGCCTTTTCCTCCAACGCCACTGACCACCATTTCCACCTGTCATGGGGACTCTGTAAGCATATTTTAAAATGACGAATATCGCTGGATACTCATCCCTTTTCTTTATATGTTCTCTCTCGTCTCTTTTTATGCTATTATAATGGCTTTGCACTGAATATCTTTCTGGAGAGTTACCTACATTGCCTCATTTATTCATAACAAACTTTGAGTATCTGCCGTGTACAAAAACCAATGTGCTTTTAGCCGTGATATGATAGGGAAAGTGCTTATAGAGGTTCGGCCTCGCATTGGGAATGGCAAGTGAAGAAGATTGAGGCTTAGGAAGAAACCATCTGAAATAGCCAAGGAGCACCTATATGGGATACTTAATATGCGCAGTTTTGTGATGCTATTATCTGTGTTAACCCTCCCCGGCTTACGGGACGACTGGGGGTAGGTGTTGTTTTCTGAATCACAGTTTCTACATGCGTATTCACTAGGTGGTTTCTGAGCTGTCTCTTGTCCTTGATTCTAACTGAAAATGTAAGATCGCTCAGGGATCCGTCTTTTCTCGTGAGTCACTCAGGCTGTTTGTCTGCGGCGTTCCTGGGGCACAGATGATGTTGTGGATGTGCTTGGGCACAGTCTGTTTCCTTCCCCTCTCAGTCAGGATCGGAGTGTTCATTTGCTCAGCTCTTCTTTTCCATAAGGAGTTCAGGGGGTGACTGCAGCCCAGCTCTGTTGGCAACTAGCACAGACGTGGCAGAGCCCTCTAAAATCGGGAGCAGAACAATCAAGGAATCATGGACTTCACCAAATCCTGACTTGCCAAGTAAGATGCCCCCTTTAAAATTCTGGCAGAGTAAGTCTTGGATGCATGGGAAAGATTCTTGCTACCTAAATCCCATAGTAAACTCAGAGAATGTATTGTCCTAATAAGTGGTTGAGGCAGAAAGTGAAAAAGACTTCAAAGATGCCATAAAATTCACGGTCAGGGGGCACCTGCAGGATGTTTAGTTGGGTGGTTTTGTGTGGCCGTGCCCAGGGCCTCCAGACCTTAGATTATGTCACTCTTTTTCCCAGTATTGTTCTCATTTCATAGAGAACACGATTGGGACCACCCAGAGTATTTTAGTAGCGACCAGACGCTTCCCTGAGAATATTAGTTTCTTGCTGGGGATATGTTTTTGGCTTTTCTGGCTCAAAGAACTTCATTTTAACACTTCACACACAAGGGCTCAGGGTCAGAGGAGCAATTGATACTCATTGACCAGCGCATTCAGTTGGGTGGTGGGTGAGGGCACAGTGACAAAGTACCAGTCCTTACTTCTCACAGACACCCTTAGTTCATCAGGACACTGTCTCTGGTTGAGCCAAGGTGAAATCTCCAAATCTTTTTAAATACAGTGCTCCAGCTGGCCACCATTAAAAAAAACCCCAAACGAACTGGAATTCATTTGCTCCTGGAGTGAAACCTTCTTGCCATCCTTAGGTATAGACACAGTTTTGGGGGGCTGTGGGCAGTGCCAGGTGGGAACATAAGTGACAAAGTTCCTTGGCAAGCAAGACTCAGGGAGGCCTGGTATATGATGGCTTACCCTTACCCTAGATGTGTTTGTCCAACAGGTTGGGTGCCATCCTAAGTAAGACTCATGCATGTGAAGAGGCGTAGATGTTCTCTGTCCTCTCAGCTACCAGAGTCTCCCCTGGTTCATGGGATGGTAACACATTTCTGTCGTAGGTACTTTCCAGAGGGTCTGTCACTATGCTTTGTCATAGGTTTCCATAGTAACTCCCACTGGTTCCTTAAAATTGGGACGGTCTCCATGCCTTAGGCAACAAACACTCTAGGAAGACAGGAGACCTGTAGGAGGCAAGTCATACACCAGTATCGATACCCTGCTCCACACACCAGTTCTCTGAGTATTTTTGTTTTTATTCTGTTGTTTTTTATTTTTAAGTTTTTAACTGATGAGTTTTGCTGTGCTGCGAATTCCTGGAAGAAGGATTGTGTCTTACTCGTTTCTGTGTGTTTTCCTGCCCAAACTCAGTTTACTGTGACAGATAAGTAAGTGCTCAAGAAAGTATCTATGGTGGACAGGTAAGAAGATGCATTCATTCTTCATTCATTCATCATTCAAGGAATCAACACGGAGGTGACCTTTCCGTCCTTCCTTTCAATCCCCACTGGGACTGCCCTGAGCTTTAACCACAAACGTGGGGATCGGGCTACCCTGGGCTCATACATCTGAGCAGCAGCTGATGACATGATCCCCACAAAAAGACCAGTTATTAAGTCCTTAACTGTGGCCCATGATAGCAGGATCCAGAAGTTACTGACCAGCCCCATACCCGGTTTAGACTACATGGGTTCTGAATAGTCGGATTGTGGTGAAAGACCTTCCATGTTGGTGGTCCTGAGCCCCCAAGGTGAGCTGGCACAGAGCAAGCCTGCAGGAGAAGGAAGCACCAGAAGGGAGCAGGGCTCAGGGATGTGGGAAATCGACTGGTTTCAGGAATGGAACCAATGGGAGGTGCGGAGGAATGGAGGCCAAATAGCCCAGCTTTCCTGTCCCTTTCTGGGGCCATCTTTGTTTTCTGACTTATAATGGGTTGCCTTTGGGAATGGCCTTTTGACGTGCTAATTATAAACTGTCCTTTGGTGCATTCTGAGAGTGCTAATAATTAGAATTTCTAATTCCAGTCCTCTGTGCTGCTCCCAGCAGCCTTATTGTGTGAGAGTAGTGCTTGACTCATTTGCTGTCCTGCTTTAAGTCACTGCAGGAGGCCCCAGCCTGCACCTGGAGGGAGGGTCTAGACTCAGGGTGTGGAAGCAGAGGGGAGGCCTTCTTTCTAGTCATTATGGATATCCTGGAAGACCTTTCTCTTGGTGTTCTGTGCACTTTTGAAGTAGAAGATTTTTTTAAAAAAAGACAAAAGCACAGATCAAGGTGGTCTATGGAACAGAAATAATCCTGATCCTAGCCTGCCAGAGCTGCATGTGGCCCCCTGAGCAAGAGACCCTTTGACCTGTTTCCTTGCCAAAAAACAGTACGTCAGATTTGTGATTGCCAAGGCAATCTTCTAGCTCCGAGATTATTTGAATCTATCAGAGGTATTAATGTTGTGTTCTGGGTCACTGTGTTGTGACTCTGCCAATGCTGGCTTCATTTGCAAATGATTTGATAACAAGCTATTAAATAACTTTGTCCAAGGTCAAGACAAGAGACCAGGTGTGTGTGTGTGTGTGTGTGTGTGTGTGTGTGTTGTTTTTCCTTCTCAGCTACACTGTTTAACCTCTTGTAACCTTGTTTTCTTCCTCTGTAAAATGGGAATGATGCCTGGGAGGTGATACTGGTGATTACTCCACACCACGTATAGAGCACATGGGTCATGGGAATCTCCCTGCCCACCAGCGTCATCATTGCCTTGTCCAGCACAAAGCCGGTGTGTCCTTGGTGCTACATCAGTCACAGTGGTGGTCAGGTCTGTGGCAGGGACTTGAGCATTTTGCCAGCTCGTGGGGATTCTGAGAGACATAGATGTCAGTCCTGAGAAATCACTAGAAATCCACCCTACCTTGTTGTGCACTCTGGGAATGGTGAATGTGCTTGCTATGGTGGGACGTTTTACTGGTATACTCCAAATATGTATTTCATTTGCAGATGTGGATCGGGGGCAGTGCCAGGCAGATAGCAAGTAGGGAAGTGAGGACAAGAACCTGGGCTTCTAGCTCCAAGAAACAGCCATTGCTGCACGTCTGTGATCTCTGCAGTGGCTCCTTCCCCTGCCCTGCAGGCCCTCCCAATCTGTGCTGAGGTCCCCGAGCTGCTCCTTACTACCCAGGGTCATTTACTCTGAAGATTCCAGTTAACTGACCATGGGAAAGGGGCTGAGATGGCCTCATAATTCTAAAAACCATAATGGCTTGTTATGGTAGCTTTCCGTGAACTCAGCAGCTCTTCCTACTGGGCCTCCGTGCCTTTTCCTCTTGTCCTTTTTTCCTGGAAATGCCCTCAGGGAATCACACACAAGTGAAAGAGGGGTCCAGACCTCTGATCTGTTTGGCTGGTCCTTTAAAAGAGAAAGACAAGAAACAAATGTAAAACCGCCAGACACAAAATGTACCATCTACCTGGGGTCAGTTTGCCAGGACTGCCTAACAAAGTGCTAGGATTATGGGGCTTTGATAATAGAAATCTATGGTCTCACCAGTCTGGAGGCTGGGAAGCCAAAGCCAAGGCGAGGTTGGTATCTCCTGAGGCCTCTTTTCTGGGCTTGCAGGTAGCCCCTTTCTCCCTGTGTCTTTATCTGATCTCCTTCTGTGCCTGAGTCCTCATCTCCTCTTCTGATAAGGATACCAGTGGCGCTGGATTAGAACCCACCTGAATGGCTTCCTTCTGTCTCAGTTATTTCTGTAAAAGCACTGTCTCCAAATACAGTTGCATTCTGAGGTCCTGGGCAGAGGCAGGAGCACAGTTCAGCCCCTGACACTCCCTGATGTTACTCAATGTCTGATGGATACATTTTTTTTTTTTTGCTGTCAGTCCCACCCCTGAGGATATGCGACAGTTCCACCCTTGTGTTGTGTTGGGTGTCTTGGAGAATGCTGGAGAGAGAATGTGAGACACCAGCATGGAATAAATGCTGCAGGACTATGAGGGAGAGAAAGGCCAGAGGGGCTGCCAATGCCTACCCCATCTTTGTCCCTGTGACTGCTCCAGGGACAGGGCCTGAGCGAAGTCTGGGAGAGGAGAGGCTGTTCAGAGCATGCCAGGGCCTTGGAGAGACCTTGCAGTCCTGGGGAGCTTAGTTGATTAAAATAATTATATTAGCTTGCCCTCAAAGACACGTATTTATAGCCGTGGTGGCACGTTATTAAGTTTTTAATTTGGATTAGGACTCTGGGAATCTTATTTTTAGGCCCTGAGGAGAGCCTGGGAGGCAGGTGAACAGGAGGTCTCAGGGGCATTGAGTTCATGCTGTTGAATTAGAGGATCTCAAGGTTGGGAGGAATTTGGAAGGTCACGGTCACTTCTGAAGCTTTACGTTGGCTCCACTGTCCCTTTGAGCATCCACCTACCCCTGCGAATGCCTCTCATACCTGGGAGACAACTCCACCCAAGGAGCCCCTTTCCCCAATCATATGAAAGTCAGGTTCTAGTGAAAAGCAAGTGCAAATTGTTCTTCCCAAGCCTTCCCTCTGATATTCAGGTGCTCTGGGTCTAGCGCCTCCTCTAGTGCCTGCCTCCTGGGGACAGCCACCATTTTGGGTGGCAATGGAACTTTTGAAGTCAACTAGTCTTTCCTGAGGGCCTCAGGTGAAAACAGACTACACCTCAAAGGGATTCACCAATGGGCACCTGCACTTGCGGTCTGTGTGGAGGCTGAGCTTGGATGGAGGGGCACTGTCCCATGTGACGGGTGGCACCATGCATGCCCTTGAAGATCAAGGTCAGACCATGGCCAGGGGTGTGGCAGCACGAGGTTCGGTGGGGGATGCCCAGAGCACCCTGACTGGTGGTCCTTCTGAGCAGTGAGCATTTGGGCTTTGATTTGCTGGCTGTGAGTGCTCTGACAGAGTGGGCCTCTGTGGCAGTGTCCCCTAGCTGTGGCAGGGACGCCATCGGTGTCATATGGAACGGATCGAGTGCACTTGTGACCCACTGTGTGCACTTGAGCAGAAGTCTTCCTTCCTGTCTTCGATCCTTGGGTTTTGCCTGCCCCCTATGGCTTCCAGTGTAACTTGGGATGATGCCAGTGACTACTGTCAGGCTCCAGAGTTGTCACCAGTGTCGGAGGAGAGCAGGGAAGAAGCTGCCTCTGCATACATACATGTTTTTTATATTTCAACATCGAATAGCAACAGGACAAACAGAAATAAGGTCGCTTTCGATATAGGAGATCAGATGGCAGAGGTTTCTTTCATTGGAGCTACCCAAAGAGTGGCTTCCTTATAACATTGTCTTTTTTCTACTAAACGCAAGAGAATAGTGTGTGTGTATGTGTGTGTGTGCAGCGTCTGTTATGTGTGTATGTGGTGGGCTTTGTGTGGGGTGTGAAGTGCATATGTGTGTTATGATCGAAAATATGGTGTTTAATTTTAAAATGTTATTACAGTAAAAGGCACATTGCTGTTCATCATCCTCACAACACCCGCCCTCACTTGGAACACACTCTCTGCAGCAGCTCTGGAAGTCCTCTTTTGTGAGTGTCTTTACTTGTGCCCTCATGGCTGCCTTAATGTCCTGAATCAATTCAGATGTTTCCTTTTCATGTTTCACTTTGAAGAAGAGCTGGAAGTCGTAGAATGCCAGATCTGGTGAATAAAGTTCATGAGGACAAATCACAATATTTTTACAAGCCTCCCTTTGTGCTTGTTGGCATGTGACAGTAACTTGTACCAGGGATTGAACTCAGGTCCTTGTGCTTGTGAGGCAGGCGGTGGAACCACTGAGCTAAATCCCCGGCCTTGTTTACTGCACTTTTGATCACATCTTATAAAGACATGAAAGGGGGTGTCTAGAACTGTCAGAAAGCGTCAAGATGATGGGATAAGTGTGTTCCAGGTGTGAGTGTGTGAGAGGGATATTTTGAGGGAGATTAATGGCAATGTGTCTTTTACTGCAATGCATATTATTCATAATATATTTTGATCACACTTTGTACAACGTGTGTGGTGTGTGTGTGTGTGTGTGTGTGTGTGTGTGTGTGGTCTGTGGTGTATGTCTATGGATAAGCCAGGGTGCTTCTGGGGACAGGAGAGCCCTGTGGCCCCCTCACTCCCCACCACAGCATCCCTTCCACTCCTCAGCCAGCATAGCTGTGCTTAGATTACCTCAAGGAGCCAAGCAGGAGAATGCAAGTTAGGAGACAAAACAAATGCCTGGAAATTGTGCAGCTTTTGGTGGCTCTTCTAGAGATACTCCTGGTTGCTTCAGATAAGATGAGAGTCCCCAAGTTAGAAATGTGGCTGGGGACAGGCTTTAAAAGTGACTCAGTTATTCCTTTTGTACAATTACTATTAAAGTTGAGTGGCTTCTTTCTGCTCTTAATCCTGGCTTGCAGCTAAAAATAAGGTTTTTCTTTTTTTTTTTTTCCCACTTATTCACACAGTGCCCTCTGTGACAGCTGGGAGTGGTCCTGAGACCCCTTGCCTGGGGGACAGAGCCTCTCAGCAGCTCTGGGTGTGCCAGGATGCAGTGGGGCCTTTGGTTTCTGTTCTGGGTTGAGGCTCTCCTGCTGAGCCCCCTGCCTCCAAGAGAAGCCTACGCACAGGCCCCTCAGGTCTCCTTCTGTCCCGTCCTGTGAACAACTTAGTATCACAATTCTGTGTCGTCTTTTATGTTTGCTCAAGCAGAATCATTGCTGGGCCATTTGCACTAGGGCCGTCTTAGTCTCCCTATGCTCAAGGCATAACGCGGGAGTCTGTAGTCACTGAGGGGGCAAGTGAATGTATTTCTGAATATCCCCAGAGTTGGCACAGGGGATACAGAATTCCACTTCCTTTTCTTTCCTGGATTCCCCAGTTGGTGAGAAGTAGAGAAGGTGGCACTGGGATATCCGCCTCTACCACAGATTCCTTCATCCTTCTAGAAGACTCAGACAGCAGGAACCAGAGGCTGAAGTCAGCACATGACATTTGTCCCCTTCTTTGGGGTGCCTGATGGGATTGGTAGCATCTTGGCAGAATCCTCAGGTCTTCATCTGCTATTAGCTGATTGAAATTACATGCACAAACATCCGCACCCTGGATAGCAAGCCCCTTCCTGCTGCAACTGAAGAGAGACTAAGGAGCTCTCAGCTGCCTCCTGGCTTCTGTGGCCCTCATTTTGGCCTCAAACCCACTGCGAATTTCTCCCTGCCCCAGCCATCCTCAGGAAAGTGCATTAACAAATTAAAATTCCCTCCTGAGTCAGAATGGCTCTGGTTTCTGGGTTCTAACTGACCTTAATTGTAGCCACCATGGCTATACGTTTGGAAGGAGCCACAGTTGCCAAATCCCTTGCTCCTTGCTGAGCCAGCGAAGTGGTGGAGTTTGGGTCTGGACAGGCCTCTTCGGCTTTAGATGGCAATGTCTGCACCTGGAGGTGACAACTCTGGGGCCCTTGTTATTTTCTAGTGGTGTTTGTGCCCCTTGCTTCATGGTGGCCGGGGAGGGCTTGGCTTCCTGCAGAGTTCACTGTTCTCTGCCTTGATGGGAGTCTCTTTCTGGAAGCAGGAGAGGAAGCTAAATCAACACACTGAGACTGGGCTGGGAGAAGGCTCCTTCTTAGTAGTAGGAAGAGGTGTAAGGAAGATGTACTGGGCAGGACTGAGGTCACAATGCCCTTCACCAGCCCTCTGCCTGGAGTCTCCCATGGAGTGGCTGAGGCAGGAGAGGAGTTTGAAAGGCCTGAATCACACAGCACCCAGCCAGGGTGGCCCCGGACAGAGAAGGGTCCTCTCCCGGGGCTGGAGGCTGGGGTCTAGGGTCAGCAGGGTTGGTTCCTTTTGAGAGCTGCAGGCACGGTCTGCTCCAGGGCTCTGCTTGGCCTGAAGATGGATTCGGTCCTCTCTCCATGTGCTCTCTCAGGTTATCTCAGTGCGTGTCTGTGTCCCAGTTTCTCTTTCTTACAGAACATCAGCCATGTTGGCTTAGAGTCCGCATTAATTGCCTTGTTTTAGCTTTGTCCCACCTTTAAAGATCTTATCTCCAAATACAGTCTCATTCCGAGGGGGGTTAGGGAGTTAGGACTTCAACATGAATTCTTTTTGAGGGGAGAACAAATAGTCAACCTACAGTAGGCACAGAGAAGCTAAAGTCACTTATTTGAAATCATACAGCTGCGGTACTAGAAGCCAGGCAATCTGACTCCAGAATCCCTTAGTTTTGATAATACTGGGGGGAAAAGTGAAGCAATAATGCCAAAGCAGTGCTGGGCAAATTGTAGTTTATTTAACATGTTTCCATGAATGAAATAAATGAGCTTTTTGAAAAAGAAAATACCCAATGCGATAGGATTGAGTTGCTCAAAGGATGACTGCTTAGTATATAAATATAATCTCCATTACGATTGTGCAATCTAGTAAAAGTTGAAACTTGAGGCTCTGGTCATCTATGCCTTATTCCATGAGAACATCTTCCCCAGGGGTAGATTCAGGGTCAAAATTCTAGGACTCTGCAAATGTAGAACTTGGCGGACGGCCTCCCTTGTGCCTCCCTGGAACTTCCTTAGAGACTTTCCGTATCTTCGGACTCCCCACTCTCCACTACCTTTGGTCCCTCGGAAGTCTGGGAAGGTGGGAACTCACCCTGGCCTTGCCAGGTGGCAGCAGTGACCGCGAGGAGGTCCCACACCTCAGTGTACTTGCCCTGTGGGCCAGTGAAGATGACTTTTGTGTTCTCTACCAGTTCCAAATGGCCTTGCGGCCCCACTGCTGTGGCAGAGTTCTGGTGCTGGATTTTACAGCCGAGGATTGAGTTGCACTGGCTGGGACCCCATGGGATCCACCCTGCTGTCCCGCAGGGTCCCTTGGGGTCTTCCCATGGCTCAACATGGCGTCTGCTAAATGCTGCTCAGCCATAGACTCCACCCTGAGGAAAGGCAGTCAATGGTGAGGGGAAGTAACATGTAGTTATTTGTCTTGCTGACAGTGCTCGAGACACCAGTGACTTGAGATGGAACCCGACACACTCACTGAGTTGAAGCCTTTGAGAAGCCTCTGCTATGGGAGCGTTTTTATTTTTTAAACAGATAAAGATAGAAGGTCAAGAGCCGTGGGAGGTGATGGTGCATGTCCAATAGAGGTGGTCCTGGCTTTACGCATGATGCCTTTCCCGCTCTGGCCTGGAGGTCACCCTGAGATCCAGGGACAGGCAGTCAGTCCCTGTGTTCTTCTAGCTGCAGTTTCCCTGGTGTTCTAGCTTTTGTTTGTTTATTTGTTTATCTATTTTCTCTTCTTTTTTTCCTTTCCTCCCCTTTCCTCCTATGTCCTGCCTCCTCCCCGTTTCTTTTAAGTTCATTGTGGATGATTTAGGCTTCACCTTTCCCTGGGCCTTCACATCAAAAGTGAGGACTTGCAACCTCATGGCCATTTTTACTCCGTGTTACATCTCAGGCAAGTCCTTACTTCTGTGATCGGGCCTCAGAACATTCAGAAATCCGTTGCAAAGAGGAATTTTTTCCTCCTATACTCCTCTCTCTCTTCCCTTTCTGGATCTTACTATCTTACTAGAGCCAGACTCAGCCTGGCTCTTGTATGAGTCTTTCTATGACTAATGAAGCCATCAGTGGTTGGTTATAAAATGTGAACTCATTTCTTGAAATTGGTCACAGTTTGACATATAATACCTGTTTGTGTGCTCTGCTGGTCTCTGTCTCCACTAGAGTACACAGTTTGAGGACAGAGATCCTGCATACTTCTTTCACTGTCCCAAAGCTTAGCATGGCAGGTGGTACACAGTGGATTCCTGATGCATGCCTGTTGAAGGAGAGAGTGGGTGAGCTCACTGGAGCTTTCTGGGAAGTGTGTGGGTGGCTGTGTCAGTGTTCCTTTGTAGCTGAAGAAACAGGCTGAGAGAGCTGGGTGACACCCCCAGTGTGATGCGTGGTAGTAGCCAGCAGGTTCTCATTGGACCCTGTACTACTTAGCTCAAGGGGACAGCAATGACATATGAGTCAGTCTCTTGCCCATGGGAAGCTTGTGTCTGGCTCGAAAGACCCAGTGAGAGAGGAGGAGGGTTGTGTGGGGTGTGGGGAGCATTTGCTGGGCATTGTGAGGGGTAAGGCATGAGGGGAGCCAAATGAGGAGGGCAGGAAGGTCCGTGCTTGGATGGGCAGGTGCATCCTGGGACACATGGGCTGCTTTTGCCTCTACCTTTAGAAATTTGCCAGCAGCTCCTCCACTCTTGCCAAGAGCATGTCCTTGCTGGGCTTCCCAAGCCTGGCCAGCTGAGCCCTGGCCAGCGACAATCCTGTTCCCTGCTGGGGTGGATTTGGGTCCATCCTTTCCATCCAAGCACTTCATGAGCATCTCCATAGACTGAGGTGGTGTGTGGCCTGCCAACTTCCAGGGAACACCAAATATCTGGACCACACTGAGGGCAGCGCCCCTTGTGGGTGTGTGGCGGAGGAACCTTGGGCCGAGTCTTGGAACTGGGAATCTGACCTGTATTAGTCCACTTTCTTGATACAGTATTTGAGGGCAGATAGCATTCCCAAGAATGACCCACTCCTGAGAGTTTATTTTTATTTTATAGTACGGAAAGATCCAACACTCATTAGATGCTTGCTGTTTGCTAGGAGCTAACAAAGTACTTTTTATGTGTCATTTAATCTCTCCATAGCCTTTCTGAGACTGGCACTGTTATCATCCCCATTTTCTTCTTTTTTAAATTTTTGGTACTGGGGATCAAACTCGGGATCTTGTGCTTGTGAGGCAGATGGCAGCACCACTGAGCTAAATCCCCAGCCCAATCAGTCCCATTTTCTAGAAGAGCAAGCAGAGGGAGGGTCAGTATGTTTAGTGGTTCACCCAGTGTGGCACAGGTGGTAAGTAGCAGCATCCAGATTCAAAGTCATGGATCTTAAACTCCAAACTCCCAAGTATTTCCACATACCATGATGCCTTCTAAGACCTGGAAAAGCCAAGCAACACCAGAGACAGGAGATGCCATCCTGCAGCCAGAAGTGAGGGCCTGGCAAGGGTCCACCATGTGGATTAAAGGACTTCAGACTGGCTGACACCCTGGATCGGGGGCTGACAGCTTTGCATTTAGCATTTAACCAAACCTCCCATCTTCAGAGCCCTCCCTGGAGGGCTGAGGAGTTTGCATGAGTTCTTTGGGAAACCACAGTGAGCCAGAGTCCTGGCTTGTGCTGTTGTGATCATCATCTGAGACTGTGTGTGTGGCCCCTGGCAGAGGCTGAGGAGGACTCTGAACTTCTCATCTGAGTTATTGACATGTGTGTGTTCCATTTTGGGGGTGTGCTGGAGTCTCGTCTGGTTTTGCTTCAGAATCTGTGCCTTGTTCTCATGTTGTCTGTCCAGTAGATTTACATACAGCCACAGCTCTGTGTAGGAGACAGGTGATTGGCCCTCCTAACCCCCAGAGCTGATGAGGGGAAGCAGTGAATTTGAGGAAACGGAATGAGCAATAATTTAGAAACTTTCTATCTAAAGTCTATGATGTAATTTCCTCCCCTGGCAGATTTATCTCAGTTCTGTTCAACTCAGTCCACTCTCAGAAATGGCTTTTCCCTTCTCATCTTCACACCAAATCTGGGTGGCTCTCAGAACAGTTCCTTGTCCTGGCCCTGCCTTTCACTACTGGCTGAGACTTTGACCTATACACCTAACCTCTCTGAGCTGTGGAAGCCCTGTGTTTCAAATGAGAATTCAGTCCTGATATTTGCATTGCCTTCAGTCAAGGGCAAGTGCATCCCTGGGCTACAAAGCCTGCTAGAAACCTCAGCACCAGGCCTGGGATTTGTAGATGCAGTAATCCAGCTTGCTGACCATCGCTCAGACTTGCAGCTTCCTTGTTAGCATGGGGCTGTGTCTTTTTACCTTTTTTTTTTTTAATTAAATTGAGAGGCATTAAGCATTAAAACAAAATCTGGAAGCCTTCTTCCTGACTGCAGTGTGTCCTTCAAGGATCGTCACCCCATCTGCCTCTCTGTGCACCAATGACTTCAAGCAAGGGGAAGCAAGCAGCCTGGGAGGACACAGAGTCATTTATTTGGCAAGGTCTTCCTACTTTTCCAAGGTCTCAGGCTGAATGATCTTACCTGAGCCTCCCAGAACCTGCAGGGGAAAAGCGAGGCTCACCCATCCCCTGGCCCAGACAAGGAAACTCTAGCACCCAGAGAGGTCAAGCCATTCCCAAAAGCCACACAGAAACCAGATGGCAAGGGCTGGACCAGAACTCAGGGTTTTGACCCCTGTTCTGGCACTTCTGAAGCCTTGATGTTCCTGAGAATCTCTCAAGGCTCTGGTGAAGATACAGGTTGCAGAGGGCCAGGATGGGCTTGTGACTCTGTATCTGCAGAGGGCTGGTGATGCCAGTGCTGGTGGTCTGGGCAACTCTCTGGGGAAGCTGGGGTTTGAATGCTTTGCAGTGATCTAGGAGGGCACAGTGCTTTATCTGGCTTGAAACTCATCTCAGCTGCCTTTACTGATCTCTGTGCCCCCACTGGCTCCTTTGCTGAGTTTTCTTTTCCTCCTGCTCCCGAGAGAACTGTGCTGTCCCCCCATTGCCTCTGCAGCCCATGTTGTCTGGCTGCACCCTGCTCAGCATTCTTATGGTGTCTCCCAGAGCAGAGCCGTGGGACTGCTGCCCTGGGCTCCCACTCCTTGGAGGTTCCAGTGCCTGAATTAACTGTCTCGGAGCAGCCAGCCACCCAGTGCCAACCTAGTTTGTATTTTTAGAGCACATTCCATCAACTGCTTGATTTTGCTCATGGGGGAGGTGCTGCCTTAATGGGTGACCCCTCCAGTTCCAACTCCTCTGAGGCCAGAGCCCCTTTTCCTGGGCTGTATATCCTTAGTGTGGAGGATAGAGAGGTGACTCACCCAATTTTGTAGCTGCAAGGGAAACTGAAGCCCAGAGAGGGTGCCAGATCAGGCCTGGGCAGTGCAGTGTGATGAGGTCAAGCATCAGCTCTCTAACCCTTGTGGTCTGGGACAGGTCAAGAATATGGGGATGGCCCTAATGCCACTCAGGACTGGGGCTCTCTGAGCACTTCTTGGCAGGGTGGGCATCTGCAGGGGAGCCAGTTGGGGCCAGGATCCATGCCATCCTCAGGTAGGAGGAGCCCCTGGCTGTACTTTTTATTTATCAAGTTCTGCCAGAAAACCCACACAGTGCAGAAGGGGCTAGGGCCACTGCGGTGGGAAGATTCTGACATGCTCTCCCCAGCCCAGGGAGACCTTCTGGCTGCAGCCCCAGGCAAGTGGCCAAATGACTTGGTTTGAGTTTCATCTCCAGGGTTGTCCCACCCCTGGCAGGGGTGTTAATGAGCTACGCTGTGCCAGGAGGCCACAAGAGGCCAAAGATAAAGGCTGTCTGGTGGACCAAGGAGGGCTGTGTGGGGAGGGGGTCAAGGGCCTGAGGCCTGGGAGGGGACCGCTGCCCTGACCAGCCTTGAGCTCCAGGTGTGGTCATGGCACTGGGCAGGATGCCCTGCATGTGAAAGGGCTCTGGGGAGTGACCAGGACACAGTTCCTTTCTCAGGGGCCAAAGACAACTTCCTGGAAAAGCACACTGTAACTTCCTGGAATGGAAAAGCCAAAAGCATTGGGCAGTGTGTGAGTTAGTGCATGAGAGAGAGTGTGTGTCTGTCTGTGTGTGCTTCTCTGGGTACATGTGTGTGGGTACTGTGCTTCTCTGAAAATACGACCTAGCTGGAATATAATCAGCCTATCCCTGCCTTACCCATCGTCTCTGTTCTCTTGCTTGATGGCTTACTCTGTAAGGCAGGTGAGGCAAGGACAGGCTGATTGGGGCTGGTGGTTTTGGTCGCTAGTTTTCAAAGCTGGTTAGTTTCCATTTAGGTCTGATTGTTGGGGAAAGAAGGCATGTGTGCTGTCTGTAAGTGTGTGGGCATATAGAGGTCCATGTGTGAGCAGACATGTGTTCACATGTCCTCTGTGTCCACGTGTATTTGTATGTCTATTTAATTACATGCTTGTATTTGTGTGGGAATGTGTTTATGTGCCTCTGTGCAGATATGTGTTCATGTGTGTGTCTCTCTGTGGGTATGTGTGTACATAGGTGTGTATGTGTCTGTGTGTGCATTTGTATTGTCTATGTTTATGGGTTTGTGTGTACATATGTGCTCATGTGTAAATGCATGTCAGTGTGTATATGTTGTCTGTGTCTGTGTGAGTGTGTGGTGTGTGTTTATGTCTGGGCATGCGTGTATCTGCTGTGTACGTGAGTTTGTGTGTCTCTGTGAGTTGGTGTGCACCATGTGTGCACAGGTGTGTGTGAGTGTGTGTGTGGGCTGAGTACTTTGGGCTGAGAGTCTGTGAAGCGTCCTTCGTTGAGAACTGCAGCCCAACTGGCTCTGTCCTTGATAGCTTGGGAAGGGGACAGGACAGGACACGTTCCCTGTTTCTGTGTGAGTCTGTCCCACACAGAAGACACTAGACAGGACTCACAGGGGAAGGGGAAGGAAGCGAAGATGAACAGGCTTGACTCAGCCTCCCTCTGTGCACACCTGGCCCACAGCAGATGCAGGGCAGGCTCAGAAGTGAGCCAGGCCCATTTGGGGAATGGGGCCCTCTGGAAGTGCTGTCCTGAGAGGGGCCTGCAGATGCAGAGCCTCGGGGCAGGGTTCAGCCTAAGCTCAGGGGAGAGCAGCCCTGACAATGGACATGTGGGCAGGAGAGCTTCTGCGGCCGAGTAAACTATGTCCCTCTCCTCCAGTATGGAAACTTAGTTAAGCCTAAAACCACACTGAATGGAGAATGAGAACACCTGCTTTGATCCTGACTCTGCCTTCCTTATGTGACCTTGAGAAAACCACTTGACCTCTAGGGCTTTGCTTCCCTACCTGTACACTGAAGATGTTGGGCCGTCTCCTCACTGAGCAGTAACCCTCAGATTCTGTGATGGGAGAAGTCGCAAATGGCAGACTGGAACAACATAATAACGGAACTGCAAGTACAGCACTGCGGGATGCAGCTGCAGACAGAGGGGCTCTAGGGCTTTCATTTGAAGGACATCTGGACGGTGAGGCAGAAGGAATAAGGCAAAGAGGAACCCAGGGAGTGGGAGAGCAGAAAATGCTTATTCATTGAAGTACTGTCCTATAGCACTCACTACAGAGCAGGCAGTGTCCCCAGGTAGAGATTAGCAGACTATGGCTGGCAGGGCAAATCTGAGTCACTGCTTGATTTTATAAATAAAGTTTTATTGGGACATTCATGCTTATTATTTTGCCTATTGCCTATGGCTGCTTTAGGGCTACTAGGGAAGAATTGAGACATCATCACAGAGACTGTGTAGCCTGCAGTGCCTGAATACTTACTCTCCAGACCTTTACAGAGAAAGCTTGTCATCCCTGCTCGGAGACAAGCATGGACTCCTTCAGTCCTCCTAACAGCTCTGTTGGGAAGGTATGGTTATTGTGCCCACTTTACAGAGGAGGAAGCTCAGGCTTAGAAATACCAGATGGTGGGCCGGGGATTTAGCTCAGTGCTTCCGCCACCTGCCTTGCAAGTGTAAGGTCCCAAGTTCGATACCCAGTACCAAACAAACAAACAAACAAACCAGATGGAAGGTAAGCTGTGCTCAGAAGAGCTTTGCCAAGAGCAGGGGGTTGTGCGCAGAGGGAACTGATGGTGGTAGCGGGTGCTGTGAGCACCCCATCTATGGGCCTGTGCTCTCCATTGCTGTGCCTGCCCACCTGCTTCTATGTCAAAGTTTCTCCTTCCCCTTGCCAGTCAGAGCTAAACTGGCTGGAGCGGACCAGAGTGAGCACCTCAGGAGCACCCTCTATAGGTGTCTGAGTACCCTGTATTCCTCTCATGGCTGGCTCCAGTCAGAGGCAAGTCCCACGTAGTGCTGCCCACAGCATCCTCTGGGATGATGATGGAAATGTGCTGTCCAGTATGGTAACCGGCAGCCACATGTAGCTACTGGGCTCCGGAAACAGGTCTGAGGAACTGAATTGTTTTTAAGTAATTTAAACGTTGATAGGCAGATGTGGCTGGTGCCTGCCACATTAATCAGGGCAGTTCCACTGTGACTTGCAGAGGGCACAGTGAGGTTGGGGCTCAGCTGTCTGCAGGCGGTCCTGACCATTAACAAATCCTGCATGACGTCCCTCACAAATCCCCTATCGGTTCTCCCTCAGAATTTCCATCCAAGCCATTCATTTAAGCCTATGAAATTTCCGTCTGTAGGTAAAAAATGGTTGAATGTCAGTACTTTGGTGTGATTCCACTGGCATTGCTCTCCCTACCTTGTGTCTTCATCTGAGGGAACCCAACCTAACAAGGTGTTGAGCTTTGTGGTTGTGTGTGAAAGTTGTAGGAGGAGACTGCATCATTCCCTGCCTAGTTGGGGTTCAATTCCAGCTCTGCCTTCAAGTGGCTTTGTGGCCACTGTCTTTGCATAGGATTTAACGGCTGGCATGGGCCTCAGAATTGGAATTGGAGGAAATTCACCGGGGCTGACTGGTGATCTGGGGTGGGGGTGGGGCAGCTCAGAGTTACTACAAAAATGCAGTCGTTTATGGACACTGTGATTGCCACGCCTTGTATACTTAGGGTTTTTCCTGCAATGACACTAATGGACTAGAGGTACTGAAAGTGCAAGCGTCCTGAATTTCCTTTGGCTTTTTTCAGCCCAAGTCAGCCTTTATCAGAAGCTCTGGGGCCTAGGATGCCTGAGCTGGAGGGAGGCTTGGCATCAGGGACCACCTAGGTAATCTGAGCCCAGAACTAGAAGTCCCATAGAAGGAGAGCTGATGGGGAGCTGGCTATAAAGGTGTTGGCCAGCTCTAAAGCTATTGGGAGGGATCAAAAGCCAAGAGGAAGTGGAGAAGCAACCTAGGGAATGGCTATGGCAGGAAGCTGCTCCTATCACTTGGCTGGAGGATGAAGGGCCCACTGGTTTCTTAGAGCCAAGATCCAGCTGCACCTGCCTGACACTGGACCTTTGGAAGTGGATAGGCTGGCTGGGACTGCAGAGGGAAGGACTCCTGAGAGATCAGGATACTCAGAGGTAATAGAGACACCAAGGAGACACCACCTAGTGCAGACAGGCATCGAGAAATACCCTGGTTTCCGGCTCCTTCCTCCTGCCAAGTTCCTGCCTGCTTCCCTATTGGCTAAACCTACCCAGAAGGCCCAGAGCAAGGGAACCTGGGAGGTGTAGTCCTGAGGAAGAAAAAGGACTGAGTCTGAGAGGAAGCAGGCAACTGACCAGCAGGGTGATCTGAGAGTGCCTTTAAATGACATGCTGTCATCCTGGGCTGTGGATGAGCTTCAGGCAGTCCTGCCCTTCTAGAAAATGTAGGCATATTAGTCTCTCTGTTTGCACATGCGTTTCTCTGGAGAGATCTGTGTCTGTCTTAGATTGTCAAGTTGGTTGTGCTACCCGGAGGCTCAGTGTAACTAATAATCCATCCACCCTGCCTTTCAGATGGCAAATCCCAGGGTGTGGAGAAATTCCCCCAGCAAAGGTGTGTGCGCTCTTGGGCTGTGGTCCTCTCTGCTGGCTGCCTGAAGTCCTTAGACTTTCCAGAGGAGAGCTCCTGCTCTGCTGTCCTCTCCTTGTGGGCAGCCTTCCCTTCTTCCCCCCTGCCAGTGCCTGCAGTGGGAGTCTGGGACCTCATGTACCTGCACCACACAGTGCTCCAGGCAGGCAGAGCCTGCACTGGAAACTGAGGCCAGTTCTCCTTTCAGGGCCCTCCCTCTGGGGACATTGAACTTGCACAACCGCTCGCCAGGTGTTCTGGTAATTGCTGGAAATGCAGCACTGATCAGGACAGACAGTGTTCTGCTGTCACAGAGATATGGGAAAACGCAGAAAAATAAACAAGGGAACAAATACATGAAAGCAACAATCTCTGACTGTCATCAGTCCCAGGCAGTTAATAGAACAGGTGATGATATAGAGTAATATGGGTGGCCTATAGGGATGACTTGTAATGAGGAAGTTTTCTCCCAGGAGAGACCTGAAAGCTGTGGGGGATTGAGAAGGAGACAGCATTTTTAGATCTTGGGAAAAAGCAAACCATAAGGGAGCAGTAGCCTATGCAAAGGCCCTGGGGTGAGAAAGAGGAGAGGCATGGGCCTATGTGGCTAGAGCCAGATGTCAGCTCCTGCCTTACAGTTTTTGACTCTTCTGATTGGCCCTGCCCTGCCTCATACACACTCCCCTGGCTTCAGTGGGTGAATGGGTGGCAAGGACCCCATCCTGAGTCACACTCCATTCTAACAGGTGACGAGCAGGAGGCTAGAAGCTGGCTTTCTGCCTTCCAAAGCCGTGACTGAATTTTTGTAGTGTCCCTGAGATGCCAGGAGGACGGCAGATTGTTTCTGTTCAGTCCATCAGCCACACAAAAGGCCTAAGATCAAAGAGCACAGGTTTAATTTATTTTGTTTATTTTGCAGAGGAAATAGCGCTTCTTTGGACTGAAAGCTCTGAAGACTAGAAGCTGAGTGGAGAGGGGAGCATGGGTTAAGTGAATGGGCTGCCAGCTCTGACCCAGTTTCTACCCAGCACAGCAGCCACGGGGGTGGTAGTGGGGAGGGAATTGCATTGTGGCCATCCCGGCTCGGCCTGGGGGACGAGCACTTCCGCAGCTGTCCTTCGCCCGCGATGTCCTTCTGCACAAGTCTGGCTTGATGGATGGATCCTGGAAGGTGGCTCAGGAGGACAGTGGAGGTGCACGGTGGGTGGCCTCGTGCCCTGCCTGAGATCCTTGGGGGTGCCTGATGCTACCGCGTCACCCTCCACAGTGCAGACGAGTGCAGCTTTAGAGGAAACTCACCTGAGTTTTGTAGGAAGTCATCCGATGTGGATGAAGGGGAAGGAAGAAATGGCTGTGCTTCAGATTTAAAAGAAGCACTCACAAGATGAGGGGATTTGGAGGAAGCTGAGAACAGACCGAGTAGAGAGGATTCATGTCTGAGTCCAGGTCGGTGTTGTGACTGCAGCGAGTGAGACTCGGTTCTAGGAATGTTGGGTTCGAGTTTCTGGCCCATCTCTCATTAGATGTATGACTTCAAGCTGGTCACTTAGTGCCCTGTAGAGGACTCATCTTTCTCGCCTGTAAAATGGGAGCAGTGACAGCTGTTTTCCCTGCCTTTCAAGGTTGATGTGAGGTTTTAAAGGGATTCCAGATTTGAAAATGCTGCCCTGCGTGTGGTAGGTATTTAATAGACATTTCTTGGCCAAAATGAAAGAATGCATGATTAAACGGAAGACAGCAAGGCGGGTATATTATCCTAGCACTTTATGACTCTGAGAAGTGAGAGTTACCATGGCAACGGCAGGGAGGAAGTTCCAGCAGGCTGCACAAGGTGCCTGGGGGATCTGCCATCCCTGGAGCTTGACCAGCTCTCTGGGGTGTCCTCCCTGCAGGAAGATCAAGGGACAAAGGAAGATCAAGTTGACCCCGTTACACAGGGTAGGTGACCGAGAGGCACAACTTTGGAGTTGTAGGGGCCTGTTTAGGGGTTTCTTGCTCCTCTGCATTGCTTTCGACAGCAGTTCTTATGAGGACCTTAAAAGAGAACAGAACTCAAGTGTGAAGGAAAGGCTCCAACTGTGGCATTGTGGGTATATTCCACTAACTAAAGACTTGAATCACTACTCTGCAATGAGGGAGAGAGGGGTGAATGCCTGACTAACAGAGAGCACAGTCACATTTAGGGATCACCGATGAGCTCTGATTTTAGCAGAATCTTTCTTATGAATGAAGAGCACAGGACCATCTAAGGAACTCAGATCAAAAGAGGTTCAGGGAGCCGGGCATGGTGGCGCACACCTGCAATCCCAGCCCTTGGGAGGCTGAGGCAGGAGGATTGCTGTGAGTTCGAGACCAGCCTGGGCTACGTAGTGAGTTTCAGGGCAGTCTGAACTACATAGTGAGACCCTGTCTCAAAAAACCAAAAAACCAAACCAAGCAAAACAAAACGCCAAGAAAAGAGGTTCAAGGAGATGGAAACGATCAGCTAAAAGCAGTGAGTGATGCTGAAGATAAGCACAGACCTCTATAAAATTGTAGAGACTGAGTTACAAGATGGATGAGACTGTGTGGGATAGGTGACACTGTTAGCAAAGTGAAACAAAATAGACAGTGGACATTACTATATTTTTTTTCCTTCTCCACCTACGAGGTCCATTTAGAATGGAAAGGTGGAGTATACCTCTTTCAGGGACGTAGAGAAGCCCTTGAAGGTGTGTTTCCAGGGCTAGCTGCTTTCTGTGACAAGGTCTCAAATTGCACTGTAGATGTGATTGCAGAATTGAGGAGTCTTTGATTTATCTTTTCATTATGAGTTGAGTTTTCCAGGTTCCTTGAATGCATAGAAATTTTTGGCTCTTCACTTCTTGGCCTTTCGGCTAAGATCAAGTGTAGTGATTTTTGGTTGGATGCCAGGCATTGTGGATTTTACTTTGTTGGGTACTGGATATTTTGGTACTCCTATAAATATTCTTGAGGTTTTTTTTCTGGGACATGGTTAAGTTACATAGCAACAGTTTAACCCCCTGGGGTCTTGCTTTTAAATTTTATTAGGTGGCACTAGAGTTGCTTTAATTTGGGGCCAACTTTTTCCCACTAAAGAAGCAGTTAGTACTATTTTGAGTACTCTACCTGGTGCCCTGCAACTTTGGAGGCTTCTTCTCTGGCTAGTGGGAAGAGGATCTGTGAGTGCTGATTGTACTTAGCTGCTGCTGCTCTTTGTCCTTTCTGGTGTCCTCCTTGGCGTCGCTGAAGCCTCACCTTCTCCCCAACTCAGCAGTGAGGAAGCCTGAGGTGCTCCACTGTGCATGTCCGGGACACTTAGTCCCAGTGACTGAAGACTCTTGTTCCAAATGTATTGTTTGATTTCTTTTTTGTTGCTCCAGTTGGGATGGTAAATCTCATCCCCACTACCTCCTTTGGAGAGTCTTTGTACAGTAAGGTGAGATGTTTTGACTCCTAGTGTTTTGGAAATTCTTATATTTACTACATTTTCTCAGTAGGCATTAAGAAGGTAGATTCTAGACTGTCCATTCTAATGACCTCATGGGTTATCCCTTGACTAATTTTTGTGTGGATGATCAGGTTGTGTACTTGTGAGTCGTTAGCAAGACAAATGCTGGTCCCAGGAAGCTGGACTCAGTAGGTCCTATGGGACCACTAATGTCATCCTGTAGGGTTTCCAAAGTGCATGACTGTGGGCTTTTACAACACATCAGCTTTGCCTTTCTCCTTACAGCCACATTTTCACAAAGTTGCCACCATCCCAGCTCTCCGGATGGGATTATTGAACTTTCCCACATCTGTCCATAGTGTCCAGCATGTCATTTAGGGAGGACCCGAGAGCTGGAGCTTAAACACGAGCCAAGAAAACAAAAGCAGCAGATCAGCTGCAAGAGAAAAGACCCTTCTCTGTGTCTGAGTGGAGATAAGAAAACGTCATCAGAAACAGATGGAGATTAAATACTTATTCCTGGAAGACCCTTCATTTTTAGAAGGGAATTTCGATATTATTTATCTAGTCTCCATTTTACAGCTGCGGTTATTGGCAGCCAAATAGCCAGGAGCTATCATGGTGGCATCAGATTCAAGGGCAGGCCGATTTTGCCATATTGAGACTCTCCCTTCATGGCTCCAACCCCCAGTGTATGAAAGAACTTTTCTTCGTGCACTTCTGAAATGTATAATTATCCCAGTAGCTGGATGCAACCTTGTTGATTATAAATAGATCATCACCTCGCCTCCTCATCACCATCATTATGTCTTTCATGCTCCATTAAATGAACCCACTTACTTCATTTTCTAATAAACTTTTACCAAAGTTAATCTTCAAGCTTTTCTAGAAAGACCCATTTTTGTCTCCTGGGCCTCCAGCTGACTCCTCCCACTGAGGATAACTTTGTGGCTATCCTGCCTGATCTAGGGTCCCATGAGGAGTGCTGCAGTGTGACCCCAAGGCATGCACTGGGGATCTGGACTGTGTGGTAGTGAACAGGCAAAGAGAAGCCCCAAGTCTGGTGGACAGGTGGTAGCGTAAGAAGGGAAAGGTCTTGCTGAATTTTGTTAAAAAGGCTTTGCTGTCTTGGAATCCTGGCTTAGTTCCAGAGTAGCCAAGATCACTAAGCAAATATAGGACAAATGTAGTATTTTTATTTTCACTGCTATCAGCAAAGTCATGGAGTGGTGAGGGGGGTGGTGCATAGTTGGGTAGTTTAGAGACTTCAAATAGGGAGTTTAATCAGAGCCTGGGGTGTTCTATAGGAAAAGATTTGTTAGGTCTGGTTTCCTGGGGTGAAAGAGTTATACATTTCGATACATTCTGTGATGATCTACAGACTTGTTTCCTATGGGTTGGTGATTTAACTATATGCCCTCAGCAGAAAAACCATCCAGGCACATACCTGGGAATGTAGGTGCCCAGATGTGGTGCATGTGCTGTATCAACTGCCTGGGCAGGTGCCTGTCTGGGCGCATGCATTCCTGGGGGCACACCTGGCCTATATTTGAACAAACTGAGACTTCAAACCCAGTTCTGTGCCACCTTCTCTGGAAGCTGTTCTTGGGCCTTCAGCCGGAAGAGAGCTTCCCTCCTCTGATTAAACTTTTTCTTTATCTGTGTGCCTGGCGTTAGGGCTCGGTCCCCTTCATCCACAGGGTTTGGAGTACCTGTGCGCCTTCTTACCTCATCACCTGGACTGCACCCTCCTCGGAGGACAGAGTCCAGGCCTAGTTCTCTTTGTGACTCCTGCAGTGTGTCACACATAACAGATGAGACTCCTCCTTGGTGGACAGGTCACCTGCAGGGGCACAGGGTCCCTTTTTAACCTATTCAATGTCCCCCAACCAATTTATTGGTCAAGGTGAAAATAAGAGAAAAACTCTCCCCCTTTTTAATTCTGGGGTGCCTGTGGGTTGGCCCCCCATGTATTTCTGGGTGTAGAGCTGAGACTGTGTGGCCACGGCTGGGATTCCAGGTGGGCTAGTAGGGGTTGGGCCTGCTCTTCTGCTGTCCTTTTGTAACAGACCTCATGGGGCTACTTCTGCATCTTGGACTCGTGATAGTGTGACCCTTGGGGGCATCTGAGGAAGACATTACTGGTGACACCCAGACCCAGACTCTCTAAGGCTCTTGTTAGATAATGTACATCCTGATACTAATAGGGTGCCTTACAGGATTAATTGTTTATGATAGAAAACTTGGGAAAGACAAAAAGTGTTATAAAGAGAAAGCAATGTCCTCTGTCATTCAACGAAAGACCATGTTTTATTTTTTTATATTACATTGCCACTTATTATTATAGATAAAAAGTCATTCTAAAAGCATGATTAAATCTTAATATAGACAAAATGTTAAGATACATTTAAGAGACAAAAGAATACATCATAACTAAATAATTTTTAGAGATATAAAATGAAAAGTAAGTTTTCTGCTCACCTACCCAGCCCTAATTCCTGCAGCCTCTCTCCAAATTCAGCCACTCTTTGTAAATTCTTTTCTCTTCTTCTGGGAATGGGAACACATTTAGGAGCATTATTCTGTAGTTACTTTTTAGTATATGTGCTGCTGAAGAACATTTCCTCCTGTTGCGGCTCTTTCAAAAGTGTTTTTAATGGCATCATCACCATCCATCGTGAGGGTGGACGAGCCTCTCTGTTGTTGGACATTGAGTTTATTTCCACTTTGTCATTAACAGTGTTGCTTACATATACTTTTGTCTACTTCTACTTACTTTTTCGAGATACAGTTGCATAAATGCAAGTATCTTGGCAAAGGTAGATAGATATGGTCAAATTAGAATCAGTGGAAAGTGGATGTCCTTTCTCAGCCTCCCTCCTCCTCTCAGAAATAACTTGGGTCAGGGCCAAATTAGGAATCAGACAGACCTGAGTTCAAATTCCCATGGTGCATCTGAGCAGCTCTGTGATGTTGGATTCGTTTTGAGTACCTTCTTGCTGAGCCGCAGTTTCCTCATCTGTAAAGATGGAGATGCCAACCATCCATCACCTTGTTAGGATCACATGTGTGTGCGGAGGGCCTCGCTCATAGCTGCACTGGGACACATCAGCTGCTGGTGTGGTCTGTTGTCATGGGCAGTCTGCAGACTCAGGCTGAAATCTTTGGTTTTTATTGAGTTTATTGGTACATTTTTGGTATACAGTACAGTTACATTCATTATTAGGGTCTTGCACCTTTACATGACAGGTCTTGGCTCTCATTTTTTCCCCTTGTCCCTGCCTTCC
Source organism: Fukomys damarensis (assembly GCF_012274545.1). Taxonomy (NCBI): domain Eukaryota; kingdom Metazoa; phylum Chordata; class Mammalia; order Rodentia; family Bathyergidae; genus Fukomys; species Fukomys damarensis. Next base: position 14,341,830 of record NW_022900932.1, read on the forward strand.
CTTCACCCCCTCTTCCATCAGGCTGAAATCTTTGGTTTTTATTGAGTTTATTGGTACATTTTTGGTATACAGTACAGTTACATTCATTATTAGGGTCTTGCACCTTTACATGACAGGTCTTGGCTCTCATTTTTTCCCCTTGTCCCTGCCTTCCCTTCACCCCCTCTTCCATCAGGCTGAAATCTTGCTAGAAAACAGTTCTGATAAATGCTGGGCTTCCTCTGTAAGATGGCCTTCAAACCTAAGCAGATGGCATCACACAGTGGTCTGAGCTCCCATGTAGGAGATGGAGTTCTGGCAGCCCGAGGAGCCTTGGTGGTCCATGAGCCTTAGCTGGCATCCTAGTGTGGCTGTCCTGCCCTTTGAATGTCAAGATCTTGACACCCCTTTCTGAGGACAGACACATCCTGGATGACTATTCCTGAGAACGATGGCACTTGGGAGAGGAGACACAGGCGAGAAGTCCCAGCTTGTATGGGCGTTCACCAAGTGTCCCTCGGAATTTTAGCCTGCTCAAAAATTTCAGCATGACACCATAAACCCTGCATTTCTATTGCACGAAACTCTGCAAACATCTTCAGTAACACTAACCCCTGGGACGTTTTAACAGCATCTCTAATTATAACCTTTTTAACCTTTACGGTGCGGCCACACCATCCTGACTGAAGTGTCGTGGCAAGCAGTGCTGTTTGTACCTAGTGATGGCATTGTGCTTGGTGCCACTAAAGCTGGCCTTCTAGGGAGTAAGGTCTAAGCTCTCATTTGGGGTGGTGGGGTACCGGTGAGCCACCAGATCCAAAACATCCCAGGGAAGCATCTCCCATGCAGCCCTGGGGAGCCAGGGGAAGGCGTGTTCTGGGGTCACTGGCTTCTTCTTCTTCTTCTTGATCAACAGCTACCATACGTGTACTGCAGGGAAGAGGGGCTATGCTCTCTATAAGAGCTCAGTCCAAAGGAGAAACATTCTTCTGTGTGTTTGTCAAGGGCGATGAGAGCATCATCTGTGGGAGAAAGAGGGCCCTGCCAGTGGCTGATGACTGAGGCTGCAGAGGGGTTAGGCATGGACCCATTAGGGTGTCCTGAGATGCTGAGTTTGGACTCAAAGTGTTTATTGAAAATTGCCCATAACTGGGACAACTCCTTTCTTCCCACAAGCTCTTTGGAGCAGGGGTTCAGGGGTTGAAGCCCCAAGCTTGAAGGGGCTACTCTTCCTGAAGGTGCTCTCAGGCAGCCTGTTCTTGCTGGATGCGTGTTAGACCCTGAGATGGTGGGAGGTTGCTGTGCCTGGAAGGCAGGTCTCTTCTGTTCCTTGGAAAGCTTCTGGGCTGAGGGATCTTCCTAGTTTGTGGCTATTCTGCTTTGTTGTGATCCAAGGTGACCTTAGCCAGGGACTTCTGGTAGCAGGGGATCTAAGGGGACAAAGGAACAGAAGTTTCTCCCCTGGAGGCAGGTGACCTGGCTCCAGCCAGCTCCCTCCCAATGCCTGTCTTACCTGCCGAGTGCCTTCTGTCTTTCACACTGATTCCCGTTCATGTCCTCAGTGTCCATGATCCTTGGTCCATGCTGCCCCATGGCTGACAAGAGCTACACCTTGAATCCCTGCCACATGCATTTGGATTTCCTCTGTGTGTCCTCAGAGGCGACCCTGACTTGGGTGTCATCGTGGCATTTTGGGATTTGATGAAGGTGCAGAGATAGAGTGACCCCGTAGCCTGTTTGTAGTTGACTTCCCTCAGCCTTGACTGATGTCTGTGGTGACATCTGTGGACCGTAAGCATGTTCCTGGTGGGATTGAGTTTCCTATCACACATCAGTAATTCCCAAAGCTGGCCCGCTGGCTGCTAACTGTGCAGCTGGGCTGAGGCTGGTTTTGGGTCTCTCTCTTTGTGTCTCCCTCTCCAGTAAGAGTCCTATCAGGAAATACTGCATGGCTAGAATCACAAGACCTCTAAGAGTCATAGAAGCATTTGAAGGTAGAGTTAAGCCAGAAACTTTTCTTAAAAGACCATATTGAAATCGGTCATTCACTGATATTTTTCTGTCTGAGGTCAGCCATAGGTTCCTTTGAACAGAGAGAGAGATGTGGATTGTAGATTATTTCCTTCAGCAATCCCAGCTCAGCTCAGCTCAGCTCAGCATGGGGCCTGCTACATCAGCTCCACACATACCAGCTTTGAGCTGCCAGATATTAATGAAGTTTGCTTTCTTGAAAGCTGAGATCCTGGCCATATTTATTTTCTAATGGCTTCTCCGAGCTTTTCTGAGCTTGGACAAAGTTTGTTTTATATCCTTAAATACCACAAGGGGTACTGTGCTGTTGGGATCCCAGAATTTTGGCCAGATCTGGGATAGGCCTTGGGCATCTCACCTGTGCTCAGCCAGCCTTGGTTAGGTTGCTATAAAGACCACATCTTACAGCCTGGCATCTACCTGGTTAGTTCTGTGCATCTCACCTCTTGAGTCCGTGCACTGGTGACACTGTTGTTCACTGCTCAAATGGGGAAATCCCTCTGCTGCCACCGCAGGACAGCCGCCAGCTCTGCAGAGGAGTTCATGGAGGTGTTGTCTGTGGCATTCTGGCATTTTGCGGCTCACAGACCAGTGATAGGGTCATGAGAATAATCACCAGGAAGCATACATCGGCTGACAGGTGTGGCTTCATTATTAATCCCAATCAGAGTCATTCGTTGCTATTTAAGGCTCTAGCCGGCCACCTACACCTATTCATCTGCTGCCCGCTGCTTTTGTGGAAGAGAGAAAGGGTCTCTTTCTCTTCTCCTCCTCCCTCTGCTGCTGCTTCTCCTTGGTGGCCCCAGCAGCACCAGTGGGTGAGCTTCCTTCCACCCTCTGATCCTGGGCCATCACCATGGTATCACATGGCTGAGCAAACACATTAGTTTGAAAAGCAAACATGTGCCAGGAAGGAGAGCAGTCCCCATATTGTGGCCACCAGCGTGCAAGGTGGGACCCCTGAGCCAGGCTAGGCAGAAGGAAGATGACAGAGGGTAAACAGCAGGTGTTAGACCTTCCAGGAAGTGAAATCAGAGTCACACCAGACAGCTTCAGGAGCCTGGGGTCCAAGGTTGGATGTGCACATGCCTGTGGCCACTGGATTCGTCCTTCAGGGTAATAGGGAAGAGGAGAGAGTGGAGAGGCCAGCCCTTCAGTGGGTGTGTGCTGATAAAAGCTGCCCTTCATGAGCACTTGCTGTGTGATACACTCTCAGCTGGCCCTCCTAAACCATTGCAGGAAGTCAGTGCCACTGTAGCACCCACTGGACAGATGAGCAAATGAGCCACTCAGCCACTGTCTTATAACCAGTAAAACAGCAGAAGATCCAGGGGCCCAAGCCAGGCTCATCTGGCTCCAAAGCCAGGCTCTTTTTGGGACTGGGATGGTGTAGGGAGAAGGAGCTCACTTAAAGAAGGTGAGCCAAAAGCCTGATCCAGTGGATGAGGACCCCGGGGGGCAGGAACTATGGCCTGTGATGAAGAGGTGGCAGGGGTCCAGATGGTGAAGGGTGGGGGACTCCCAGGTAATGGAAGCCTGAGTTTGGGTCATTCAGCTCCGTGGGTTCTTGGTCTGGTCGAACCACTTCCTGTGTGGGGCTGGAATAAAGGCTAAATAGAAAATAGGAAAAGCCTTGGGGGACCCAAGGTCTTGGCTCCATGGGCAAGGGAAACCTGAAGCAAATGGACATTCTTTTTGTTGTGTCAGCATGATACTGGGATTGAACCCAGGGCCTTAGCGCTGAGCTACATCTCCAGATGTTTTTTATTTTCTATTTCGAGACAAGGTCTTGCTAAGTTGCTGAACTGCCCAGGTTGGGCTCAAACTTGCAGTAGTCCAGCCTCAGCCTCCTGGACTGCTGGGATTACAGGATCTCACTAAGTAACTAAATTGCTCAGGCTGGGCTCAAATTTCCAATTGCCCTGCCTCTGCTGGGATTATAGACATGTGCATCATGCCTGGCTGCAAATGGACCCTGTGTGTCTCCCGTCTGATCTCTAAGAACTGTAAGCAGCCCCAGCACATTAGAGGGGACACCCGGCAGATCTGTGTGAGTCTCATACTGCCCTGAGCCTGGCATAGTTAAGGCGGAAAGAAACAGCATGACAGAGAGAGGGAAGCCCTCACTTTTCAGTTCTGCCATCAGGGACCCTGGCCTTGTTGCTGAGACTGAAAACATCCCAGCCTATTGTCTGCTGCTTCTATTTATAGCTACCAAATAATTAAGCAGATCAGGCATCCGGGGATCCGCAGGACCCGCCTGGCTGGTGGGCCATATGGTGAGGCTTCCGGGTCGCTGCGTGGCTAATTGGGGGAAGGGGAAGAGCCGGAGAGCCCTTTGCGGATGTTCATGCTTCATTTCTTCCCAGTATGTTTTTGGTCAACCGAAAGATTAAGAATAGCATTAAAGGAAATTCTGTCTCCCGGAAGTGACCATGGGGTCTTCGGCATCATATTTGCTTGCTTCTCAGATGACAAAATGCCAACTTCTAACAGTGCTAGGAGCGTGCCTTCTCAAGATTTGCAGCGTCTTTATCCTCGGTCGGTCTCTCAGGTGCATCTTGCTTTCTTTCATCAGGCCTCAAGGGCTCTGTGGGAAACCACTGTGAAGAGTCAGCAGATTCTTCCCCAGCTTGTAACCAGCAGGCATTTTGGTCAGGATTCTCCTGTGCTTTACCTCAGGGACTTCCCTGGCTCCCTGTTACCAAAGGGTAAAGTTTGGACTCCTTAGCCTGGAGTCCCAGTCAGGCCTCATCCCACGGGCTCTCCTAGGCTACAAACCATCTGCACATGGGGGCCTCCCCTCGGACTTTGGACCCTAGTCGGAGTGGTCCCTCTCCTGCTACCTCCTGTTCCAGTCCTGCTAACCAGGTCACGGTCAGCCTTCCTCACTTCCTCCAAGCTCAGGATGGTTTCACGGGTTTTTTTTTTGTTTTTGTTTTTGTTTTTTTCCTTTTTACTTTTTTGAATCTTTAGAGCAGTTCTGGCTGAGCACTTTCATTTGGCAGTTAATCATGTTCTCCTGGGCTGGATTGGTATCTTATCAGTCAGTATTTTGATCTTCATTTGTGTCCTGCTGCCTCACCTGGACTGAGTCTTCTGGAAGGGACAGGACAGGGTCACTGGCTTTGCTGGTAGTCAGTGCTCTGTGACTGTTGGCAGTGCAGACTCCAGACCCTGTTGCCTGTGCTGCACCCTTGTTCTGCTGCTTAGCAACTGTGTGACCTGAGGAAAGTTTTGACCCTCTTGTACTTCGGTTTCCTCATCTATGCAATGTGGATAAAAAATGGCCCCCACCTCCAAGGGTTGATGTGAGCAGTAAATGAAACGGTAAGTGTGAATGGCTTCTTCTGTCTGCAGAGTCTCTGCTGACCGTGGAGTGGATCATGTTCCCTGTGGTTTCCATAGTTTCTGGCTGCCTTTTTTCCTCTTGCCTGTCTTCTCTGTCAGCAGAGTGCAGAAGCAGCCAGTGACAGCAGGCTAAAGCAGAGGGCAGACAGTGGGCTGCTTGACACCCTCCCTTCTTGGGCAATTTTTAGAAATGTGACCCTGAGAACGTATCCAGTGTTTGGTGTCACCTTCGAGGTCCATTTTCACATTAAAAAAAAAAAAATTAGACGTCAACAGAAAAACTATGAAGGTCCACACAAAAGTGCAGATTGCTTGCTCCTCTGACCAGCAGGGGGCCAGCACTTACCGGGCTTGGTGACATCTATTTCCTTGGCCTGGGTGTATGATCTCCAGGCTACCCTGGTCCCTGACAGCCGATTCAGTTCTGTGTCCCCTACCTGACACTCAAAGCAGTTGAGTTTGTCACCACTGGCGGAACACAGCCTGTTATTCTAATGAAAAGGACCCTGGCCAACCATGGTCTTCTCCATGGACATCTTGGGCTTGCACACAGAAGCCTCAGTTCAGGCTATCAGGAAGCCTTGGGAGACGTGTTGGGAACCATATGCAACATTGATTTGAAAAATCATCACAGACCAAGTTCTCCTTGGTGAGTTTTTCTGATTTTTCTATCCATGAATGTTCTTAATATCTTTCTGCTCCAGAATTCTGCCCATTGTAAAACTTCTATAATAAGAACTTTAGGGGCAACCCACTTTCTGGACCCCCGTCTGTCTCTCTTAGACAGAAGCTTTCTTTCTCCCAATATATTTCCGTACCCTTCACTTTCATTGTTCCTGGAATCTATTCTTTGGTTTTAGAAAACATGGACTTCAGTTTCAGATACATAGCAGGTTGGGGAGTTATATCTATTCCCCCTATATCATTTTGTAGGTCTTCCACCCAGATTACTGTGAGGTAAGAATTTGCTTTTGTTCCATGGTTCTAACTTTGGTCTTTTTGCTTCATAGATTGTAGCTTTTGTTTCCATAATTCCTTGCCTTTGTGTCAGCTTTTTGTTTCAAAAGAACTTTAAAAGACATTTACAAAGACAATCCTAATCCTACCACCATAGCACAGCAGCTGTTCTTGTCTTTGATTTTTAAAAAATGCTTTGTATCACAGAAAGGACTATGCCTTTTAATCTTGTGCCACTGACCATACATTTTAAACAAACTTCCACCCTGTTCCTGTCCCTCCTTTTCTTGTCCTTTCCAGTACCTTCCATTCTTTGTACCTGCTACCTGCTGGGTAACATACTTCTGTCCTACATCCAAAGTTTGTCTCCCAAAGGTGGATGCAGAGCTGGGTGCTATGGCACATGCCTATGATTCTAGCACTCTGGGAGGCTGAGGCAGGGGGATTGAAAGTTTGAGCCCAATCTGGGCAATTCAGCGACTTAGTGAGGCCATGTGTCAAAAAAAAATAAAGGTCAGGGCATACAGCTCCATGTGAGGGCCCTGGGTTTAATTGTCAGCAGTGCAAGGGGAGGGATCAGAAAGCAGTCACCCAGATGTACTCAGTAGCACCCAGGCCACCTGCAGAATGGTGCTCTTGGCTGTACATTCTGGTGAGTGCATAAACCCTGGGTCTGGAGAGGGAAAGGAGGAAATCAGGCTTTGCGGGGAAGCTGGAAATCTGAGTTCCCTGGCTTTCTTTTCCATCCACTCCAGGGGAACATTTTGGCAGAAGGTGTGTGTGTGTGTGTGTGTGTGTGTGTGTGTGTGTGTGTG
>NW_022900932.1:14348972-14398788 GCF_012274545.1 Fukomys damarensis
TGTGTGTGTGTGTGTGTGTGTGTGTGTGTGTGTGTGTGTGTGTGTGTATGCACATGCATGCATGTATATAAGAAAGGACTGTGGGCATTTTTAATGGTGGGCATTTTTAGGCACTTGAGCCCCCCAATCTCCCATTTTAGCTTGCTTCACTCAGCTGATTTTCTTTATATGACTCCGACTTATAGTAATCTTTAGGCTTTCTCTAGTTGTCTTTCTTATCACGACACCCTTCTTCCTCTTTTATGTCTGGTACCGGTGAGTGAACTCTGGACTTTGTGCTTGTGAGGCAGGCGGCAGAACCACTGAGCTACGACACCCTTCTTTTGAGTTTTCTCATTCACACAGACTACAATGCTTTGATACATGTACACAATGTGTAATGACCAAATGGGATGATTAGCATCTCCATCTCCTTCAACATGAGTTGGTTCTTTGCCCTGTGAACCTTTGAACTCCCCTCTTGTGCTTCTTTGTAACGTATGTGATAAATGATTGTGAACCACGGTCACCCCACTGAGCAGTGTCACTTTATTGTTATGCCATCCTTCACTGATGCACATGCGTTTTGGTAAACACAGTTATTGCTCTTGGGCCACATGTTAGTACGTGCTGATAAATACAAATGACCCTTCATGTGAAGGCTGTGCTGCATTAATAGTCGGAAACAGCCCCTGCTTTGACTCTGTTAGTGGCTCTGTGAGCTTGGGCAGGTGACTTGACTTCTCTGTAGTCGGTTTCCTTTCCTTAACTCTACTATAAAGGTTAATTAAATGAGATACTGCAAGCGATGTGCTTAGCACACAGTCTGATGCCCGGCAAAAGCAGAGCAGGGATTCCAGTCCCCTCCCCTTCCTTTCCTCTAAGTTTCCTTTAGAGCTAGAGAACCTGCCAGGTAGTTAATAATCCGCTAACAAATACCTACATGTTCCGGGGAGGTGAGACTATAAAGGATTGCTTGTGAGAGCAGAAGAACCTGCTTGTAATGTAAATAGTCAACTCCAACTTACATTTTGCAGTCTGGTGAGCCTCCAGTTTCACCTGTCAGTCCCCAGCCAGGCTGCACCTGGGCTTCTGGGGAAGTCTCTCTGAGTTGGGTGTTGACTTGAGATGCAGGTGCTGTGCTACCAGGCTTGACCTAGCTTTCCCCAGCAGCACTGAGGGGCACCTGGGGATCCCCTCCACCCTTCAGACCTGCCGGGTCACCGCTAGGGTCATTGTCTCCATTTTTTTGAGAGCCACTTGGCTAACCCTCTGGTGTCTAAGATCTGCAACATAAGGGTTTTAAAAGCGCTGTTTTCTTTTTAAGATTATGGGTCCCAAGGTTCCATCAAAGATGGAGAATCGGGAGCTCGGTCACTGGGGTGCCTGTCTGGGTTTTTCTGTCCTGGGTAATCTGAAGGCCAAGGTTATACTGAACCAGAAACTGTGGAGACCTGTTCAGTCAACAGATCTGTATTGTTTTAGCATTGCGCCTCCTGCACGCACCTGACTGACTGGAAGGAACCTGCTGTCATTGTCACACAGCTGGAATTCTAAAGTTTGTTTGGGGTTTATGCTTCCTCCAGTGCAAACCCCACACTGAGGGTATGCCTTCTGCCTTCTAGTTTGTGGGGACAAAACCTCAACCTCTGAGGATGAGGTCAGTTCTTCTCTACTTTCCTACCAGGCCTGCAGAACATCTCAGGGAGGGTCTTATTTGCCCTGTGGTTTTGAACACCTCTCCCCATTGAACAAAGGCCCAGCCAGCCTCAGGGAGGAGCATGGAGCTGGAAGTTCCTGAGCATTCTGTTTTGTGTTTTGTTGATTTTGAGGATTGTCTTCTGTTTTTTCACAAGTGATGACCAGTTTTTACCTATGGCAATATTAAAAAAAATTTACTGAATTGCCTTTATTTATTAAAAATGTGAATGAAAGGAGAATGAAAGTCCAGTGAAAGGAAAAAGTCTGTAGACAAGAGTGCAGGCACACGTGGAGAGGGTAGAGGTTGTGACGGGGCACACAGATGCTACCTTTAGGAAGCCTGGACCCAGTGCTTCTCATCGGTCCCAAACCCAACGACCCCGACTCCGTTCCTGGCTCGGTAGTGATCAATAGCAAAGGGGTGACGTCTGTGGGCTGGAAAGTTCTTTGAAAGCAGTCTTGGTATCTTTTTCTTCTCATCTTCCTTTTTTTTTTTATCATTATCTTTTAGTGCCCAGCACAGGATCCTCAAGTAATATCCATTCATTATTCATTCATTTATAGGCTGGGGATTGATCCCAGGGCCTTCTGCATGCTGGGCAAGCACTGTCCCACAGAGGCACACGCCCAGTCATCATTCACAGAGCGCATTGTTTAACACTTGCACTGGGCCAGACTTCTGTAGGGAGAGATGCTGCTGTTGCGTGTTTGGTGTCTTCATACCAAAGAATTTGTCCTGGGCTCATGATGACCACGGACACACAGCGCAGAGAGCCAGCCCCACTAAGGAGAGAGCTGAGCTGCTGCGGTTGGCCTCGTGGTATGCATGGGAACAGGTGTGCTGGGAAACAGCTGTCTCTCCAGCATGGGATGTGTGTCTGTTCTGGAGTGGCCCACACCATCCCACTCTGTCCGGAATGAGGAGTGCCCTTGCTGTAGGCGCCTGGCCATCTCCCCTGGAGCAGCAGCAAGGACACCTGTCCTGGGGCAAGCCCCCTTCCTCGTGGGACCCAGCTGGGGGACCTGGGGAACGCTGTGCTGTCCTCCGGTACAGGCCACTGTTTGGACAGGTGTTGATGTCCAAATTGTGTGTCAAAAAAAATGAAATCATTTGTTTTTGAAAAACTAAAGCAGACACCATGACCATGCCTGGTCTCCAAGTCCATTCCTCTGGCCTTTTCTGTGTGAGGTACGAAGCCCTGCTTCTTCTCATTTGTGAGAGGATATGGGTGACTCTTCCTCACCCTGACCGGAAAGTTCACACCTCCTTCCTAATCTCAGCCCCAACCTGACCTTCCTCTCTGTGACTCTCCCTCCTGCCCCACCCGTCCCTTGCCTCTCTAAAAGCCTTTGTCACCTAGTACAGGATAGGACATTCTGTTTTGCCTTTTATTTGATAATTTCAAGAAGTCAAACATTTTACCTTTTAAAAACAGCTGAACCTGCTTGAAAATTGCTGCATTAAGATGAGTGTGGGGAAAATGCAGGGTTGGAGGTGGGGATCTCTGAGGGGTCCTGGCTGTGCCACCACCTCCCTGGTGTCAGAGTGCAAATGCCTGCTCACCTGGGGACTCGGTGTTCTCATTATGGGTGGAGGGGATCAGGCCCCCATGTGAGGGAGCCTCCTCAGTGCTGCGTGGTGGGACGGAGAGTTTGAAGCTGATGTTGGGGCCCCTTCCAGTTCTCTGGGTTTGAGTCTCATGGGACACCAGATGGCTGCGCTTGTTGGGAAACGGGGGTGTGCGGGGGGCAGGTTGGAAGCCTGTTGTGGATGGATCTTCTGGGAGGCTGTCATATTGGCAAGAGTGACCGTGAGCAGAAGCCTTGTCTTGGTCACCACTGCAATGCAAGACCAGGGGAAATAAAAACGGAATGTTTGGAAGAACAGTAGGTGCTTGCCTGAGTGATAGATAAAACCACCAATAAGCCTCAAAGAAGTGAAGTCCTTTTGTTATCTGCCTGCCTGCCTGCCTGCCTGCCTGTCCGTCCGTCCATCCGTCCGTCCGTCCGTCCGTCCGTCCATCCATCCATCCATCCATCCATCCATCCATCCATCCATCCATCCTTATCTTTGCTTATTTGTCTGAAGTACTAGAAATTGAACCCAGGGCCTTCACACTCGGCTAAATTCCCAGTTCATTTTTTATTTTTCATTTTCAGACACGATCTTGCAGAGTTGATAAATTGCTCAGGCTGGCCTCAAATTTGCAGTCTTCCTGCCTCGGCTTTAGAGAATGCTGGGATCACAGGCATGCACTACGCTGCCTGGCCCTGTGCTCTCCCTAACATGGTAATCTAAAGGTGCTGGGAGGGTGAAGGAAAGGAGAAAGTAGATGTTCTCTGTCTGTCTGTTTTTGTGCTCAGGCTAGCCTTTTGTAGCTCATGGCAGTCCTCCTGCCTCAGCCTCCCAAGTGCTGGGATTACAGGCGTGTGTAGCTCCACCTAATTGAAGTGCTCTTAAAAGATATGACTCCCTGAACTGACAATTCTTGGGGCCTCTGTTTTTCTGTTCCCAGCCCAGCACCCCAGCCTCCCAGCCCTGTACCGTTGCTATCCTAGTGGCCCATACTCCATGGTAAGTTGCAAGTCCTAGCAGCTGCTGCTGAGTTTGAGCTGTGGCTGTCAAAACACCCTTGCCCCTCAGCTGTCCTGTTACTGAGCCCCAGCATCTGCTCAGTGACTTGCAGGTCCCCTGTGTATTCTCTGGACTAGCTGGAGCCTAGGAAAGCCAGGACGGGGGCCCTGACCCACCCTGTGGCTCAGACCCTTTACCATTCCTGTGTCCTACACCCTTGTTTGGAAAATTACGAAGGGCTGGGAGCAACTCTGGGGATTCTGTTCTGCTCCCTAGGGCCAAAAGAGGATCTTTTTGATACCAGGAGCCTTGAGGTATGATTATATTTTTGTCTCCATGTAAAATTGAAGAATGTGACACTCTCCGGTTTCCTTGACATGTTGTTATGTTTTTGGCTCTGCAATTGAGAATGGGAGTCAGTCTATAGCCTGTCCAGTGCCTGATTTGGCAACTGAGACCATGGGCAGAGTGCAGGATAAGTCTCCTGCCCCAGCTGGATGGGAACTGCTGCCTGGTTATGCCGTCTTCGGGGGAGACCTAGGACCAGCCGATCTGAGCTTGAGATGGTCTCCTGTCTTTTGGAACGAGGGCAAGTTCAGACAGAGGTGGGCAATGGATGCGTCAGAGGAGGGATGCTGACCTCTTCAAATGCACGAGGTTCGGCAGCCTGGGTAGCATATGACCCATGAAGATAAGGAAGAGGACAGAGAGGCCTAGAGGGGTTTGTTGTGTTATTGATGATCTGTGAATTGTAATCAAATCATTAGGACTTGATCTTTGCTGACTGACAGGTTATTCCTTCCACCAAACTAATTGAGGCCTGCCCTGTGCCAGCTATGGCACAAAGGTGTATTGTATCGGTGCAGAGAGGATTTAGGCTCATGACTCCTGAGAAGCAGGCTTAGGTTGGCAGGTGAGGTGTACCTGGGTGCTGTTGAGCAGGTGGTGCCTCCCCAACTCCTTTCCTGGTTAGTGCCATGTTGAGGGCCTCCTCATTGGTGTTCCTTACAACTGCCTGCTCTGTTGGCCTGCCTGGAACTATGCATGGAGTTTCCTCCCCGGGCATGGGTCCCAGATGGATGTTCTGGGTGGTGGCGCTAGAACCTAGATGTGTGCCTTTTCTCTTGTGGGTGACACCCAGATCCCTGTGTAAGAAGAGGAAGTGACTGGGAGTTGGGACTACAGGGTTCTAGAGTTAGCTCTGCCACACATCTGTTAAAGGGATTTAGTAGCATAGTTTGCTTTATTGCTTCAGTTCGTGTAGTCGGTGAGGAAGTTAAGTGCACATGAGCGCACGTACAATCATTTACACACGTATATAAGAGGTGTGATGAAAATAGTGAGAGTTTACACTTTTAAAAAAATCTGTCACAGTGAAAACACATTGCTATTAATCCTCCTGTCTTTGAACACACTAACCCCGTTATTCTTGCCACTTTCTGAAGTAGTCCTGAAAGTTCTCTGTCTTGAGTCTCTTCAGTGGTGCTGGTGCGGATGCCTTGATATCCTGAATTAATTTAAAACATTTCTCTTTCCTGGTCATTTGGACCAGAGGAAGAACGGGAAGTTTCTGTGCCAGATCCGGTGAGGAAGGTGGGTGAAAACACACCGGGTTGTTTTTACCAGCCTGCCTTTTCTTTGCATGCTAGTCGGCAGCATAGTTCACTGCAGTTTTGGTCACATCTGGTAAAGACACAAAAGAGGATGTTCCAGAACTGCTTCACTGCTCTGAGAGGGGACAAGAATGATGAGTGTATTCAAGGAAAAGGAAGCATTTTGAGGGGGATTAATGGCAATGCGTTGTTTATGTAATTAAAAAAATTTAAACTTTCACCCTATGTTTTGGTTACCTTATATATAAAATGTATCATGTGTATATGTTTATATATAACATACATAAAAATAAAATACACCAGGATGTCCTGGCTTACCATATCCTCATACACATACAGACACAGACAGAGACAGACACATGTATATATGATACATCATAGCATATTCTTTGGACTGTTACTACCTCTGAAAGATTAAATAATTACATTAAAGGGGTTTTGTTTGGGAAAGTTTGCAAAATGCTAGGTTAAACAATGTTATGAAGGAGTTTTCTTCTTACCGCAGAACTTCTCAGGCCCTTTAATATGCTAATGTTGGGAAATCACCGAAAAGAAGTATGGAATGAAGTGATTCCCAACCTTAGTTGACCATGGAATACTTGTGTTTCTCAACTCATGTTTCTGGTAATCCACTTTGGGAGTTGTGAGGCGAAGTCAGTGATTTCAACTGGTGGTGATTTTGCCTTCTTGGGGGCAGTTGGCAATGTCTAGAGACACTTTCCAGTTGTCTCCAGTCATGACAGAAGGTGGTGGGTGGTATGTCATAGACAGAGGACAGCTCTTCATCTTGCCCAAATCCCCATAGTGCCCTGGCGCAGAAACCCTGGACCAGACAGTCCTAAGACCCCACCCCTCCAGCTATAGTGACTCGGGAGCTGCATGACTGGGTGACACTGCCCGGCTTGGCTTCCTGGTTCGTTCTGAGTCCTCTCTGGTCTCTGAGCTGCTGTGTGCTCTGCAAGGCAGGAGAGGTGAGGCTGCCCTGCCTCCTTGTAGCCACGTGTGTGTTGCGGTGGAAGAACTGCACACCGACATTCACAGGTCGGGAAGCACAGCCTGGTGTGACTGGCAGTGCAGGGTCTGGAGGCCAGATAGAAAGAACATGCATTCTCTTCCCTGCATCTTATTTTCACCTGTACTGGCCAAGCTGGGGTTGGGGGGCTCACTTTGCTCTGTTGCCCAAGAAACTTGGATTTCAACACCCACTGCCCGCCAAGGGCCACTTCCCGCGGACACAGCTGAGGTTCCAAGAAGACTCTCTGGCTTCTGAGATTCATTGTCTCCGTGAGGCTCTGAAATCATAGATGTTTGTTAGGATTGCTCAAGCTATTCCAGCCTCTGTGCCTCATCTCGACCCCTCTCTGCCCCAAACACATTTTTTTCTAGCACCTCCAAAATAGGATAGGTAAAGGAAACTCTGTCAGGGCTGACCACAGAGACCCGAAAGGGGCGAGGAAGGTGACATCTGAAGTGAGGTTTGGTCGTGCTGATAAGTCACTCACAGAAACAAATCTGCCTGCAGAGAACTGCCCTCTCGAGTTCGCTCTTAGCTTCCTGTCCTGCTCCAGGCTCAGTTGCTGCTGTCCCTAAGGACTGGCTCCCACCTCTGGGCCACAGGGGCCCTGTGTTGTGCTCAGGAGAAGAGCCATCCATTGACTCTGTGGAGGCAGCATAGGCAGTGATCGGCAGTGGCTTGGTCACTGCAGCTCTGAACCTGCCAGTAACTTAGGAGCGCTCTGGGGAAGCCTCACTGGCAGCCACCATCTGTCTTCCCATCTGTAGAAAGGGAGCTTTATCATGGATCCAGAGACATCGCATGAAACTGCATGAATGAAATTCATGCGACAGACATTTTTAACTACAGGGCTTGGAGAGGATTGCAGAAAACATCATTGCTCAGGAGGATGCTCTGTGATGGATGACCTGTAGGGCAAAAGCCTGGTGTGCACTTAACAGGTCCATACATTTGTGGGTGACACCCATATGCCAGGGAGGGCTGCTGTTTCTTCTAGAGGCTGCAGAATCTGTAACCATGGAGATGAAGAGAGAGGGGAAGGAAGGTTTTAGGCCAGTTCGGCATAAGGGGGGCTGGCGAGGATATCCTACCAGCTCTAACCAACACCTGTTCTGAATCAGGCATGGGTACCCAGCCCAGAGCTCTCTGTCTCAGCTAACCCTCTCAGCCACCATCTGTGGTGGATGTTATCAGCCCCGCTTATGGAGGGAAGGATTCAAATCAAGGATTTTGAACTCACTTCTTTCAGATGCTAAAACTGAGCTCTTCACTCTGTGTCCCATGTAAGTGCTGTCCGAATGAGGTCGTTGAGTTCCAGCCTGTACTTAGCTCTCCGGCCTTGGTGCTCAGCTAGGCTTGGGGTTCTGGGGTGGGGTCTGAGTGGCCATCCAGGGCAGCATGGTGTCAGAGCACGCACACATGGCCTTTGGGAAGGATTGCAGGGCACAGCCCTCAGAAATCACATGTGCTATATGTTGGAGCTGAAGTTGCCTAAGAAAGAATTTCCAAGCTTTGGCCTCAGCCCATAAGTGAATTATGACACCAGTTTATCAGGTTGAATCCCATATTAAAAACAAATAAAATATGTCAAAGTGTACCCTTGTAACAGGGTGAGGTATTATTGTTTCTGGAATCCCATGTTGAAATTACTTTAGAGTAGATGTGTATGGATTATGATGTAAAACATTTTTCTTTTTGTTTGTTATTTGATGTGTAATAATTGTGCATATTTATGATGTACAGTACAAAACATACATACATTGTGTAATAATCCAGTCAGGGTAACCAGCATGTGTATTACTTTACACATTTATCATCTTTGTGGTGAGAACATTAAAAATCTCTTCTAGCTACTCTGAAATGTTCAGTGCAACTATGCGATAGAGAACACAAATTATTCCTCCTGTCCAATTGCAACTTGGTGCCCATTTACAATCTGAGGCTTTGCAACCATCCCTCCACTCTGCTGACATGAAATCAGCTTCTTTGTTTCTAGGAATGCAGGAGGTGATGTGGTGTTTGTCTTACTGTGCCTGGCATATTTCACTTGTTGTCCTCCATTTCCATCCACGTTGTCCCCAATGCCAGCATTTCCCTTCTTATGGCCCAGTGGTACTCAACTGTGTATGGAGACCACATTTCCTTTATCTGTTCATCCTTTGACAGGCACTTAGATCTCCTATCTTGGCTGTTGTGAATGTGACATTTCTTTCTTCTCACTGTCTAGGTTATGGGCCTGAAAACACTACCTTAGAGGAAGCTGATGTTCCTCTAAGAGGGAGTTGGGCAGGGTTTGCTCTGCGGGTCTCTTCTGGGATACATGTTAGAGAGAGGAGTGGGCACAGCAATTCTTGGAGGTCTCTGGGCAAGGGCATGTATCTTTTGGCCATTCTGGAACGGTAATTCTGATTACTTCCTTCCCACTCATTCATTCATTCATTCATTCAACGTATACTTACTGTGTTCCCTCTCTGGATGAGACCCAAAGCCAGGCCCTGTGTAGATAGTGATGAGTCTCTCTTCCTAGGCTCAGTAAATCCTCATACGGCTACGGAATTAAGACTGCAGAGTCCGAGGAAAGAAGTGTGTGGTTTGCTGGGAGCAGTTGGATCAGAAGCCCTGGCTCAGCCTGGGCCTTGTGTGTGGCATCCTTCAAGGTTTGCAGAAATCCCACCTCCCTTATTAACCTGGCCTGATCCACAAGAACTGTTTCATGCCATTTAGTAGGTCCTCTGTCACTCTCTGTCTTCCTCACTGCTGTCATATTCTACCTGTATCTAGTCGCAGATGCCCATCTTCTTTACTTCTCTGTAACTCCTGAAGCTGAGAGTGTATTTTCTTGCCTGAGGACCTGCTGTAGACGCTGCATGTCTGGAGGTGAGAGTTGTCATTGAATGAACAACATCGGTCTTCATTCTGAGCCCCCACACTGCTACAGGTGGGCAGCAGATCCCAGCTTAGCCACTTACTGACTGTGTGACTGAGGACGAGTGCCTTGACTTCTCTGAGCCTCTGAGTCCTCATCGACAGAGAGAGGAGATGTTGGAAATACTAGAAAGGACAGAAAGGGTTAGTTCATGTGCATTACTTAAATCCATACTTGGCGCGTGGTGTTCTGTAAGTTCGTAGGAATGTGCTGGGCTCATCCTGTATCTCTGGAAATCCTCACAAACCCACTGCAGAGCGTTTATAATTGTTCCTATCTTGCAGCTCAGAAATGTTTCAAAGGATCTACTAACCTGTGCCAGTTTGCATAGCAAATTAGATTTTAATACAAAACAAACAAACAGAACCAGTCCCACCTGCAAATGCAGGACTGTCTCCTTTATGACTGCAAGCCATTCCTCTGGCTACCTGAACTCTCCACTTTATGGTCAGGGGCTGAGAGCTTAGCATCCTGGAGCCCATTCTCTTGGCCAAAGGCCACCATGCTGTTTGGGGAGCAGCTGGATATTTGTGAGGTGGGGAGCGGGGAGAAACCATCAAATTCCAGGAAGTGTCTCTCTTTGCTCCATCCTTCTGGGAGAGTCGGACCCCTCTCCTTTCCCAGAGCCTCAGGTTGGAGGTGAAAGCACCCTGTCATTCTCAACAATCTGTGGTAGCAGAAACAAAACCACCAGTCAGACCTGGAGCTTAGTTGATTCTGCTTCTTCATTCTGTGGTCTCAGGTCTTAGGGCTAACCAGTCCCCTCCCCCTGGGATCCTCTCCCTCTCTACCTCCTGGAGTTTCCTTCTCCATCAGCCATGACAAGCTGTGTCTGTATTCTCCTTCTGGCTCATTCCGAAGGTATCAGGCACACAGCTCTGTCTGCCTGAGTCTCTTTTGAGAATAAAAATTACACCCCTTATTTTTTTCCAAAAGGAGAGGGGTGTAATTTATGACTAAAACCAGGGTGCTCAGGCTGTGAAAATACCCGCCACTCAGCCTTGTCCATGTCGATTAGAGAAGGCATTTATAGCTCAGACTGACCCAGCGGGCGAGAGCCAGTTCTTTGTTGCTGGAAACCCCCTGTGAGTATCTCCCAGCGAGAAATGGGACCCGTGGAGTCCAGGATGGGGCAAAGCCAAGTCGCCTTAATTTATTCATTGACTTTTCCTTTTTTAAGAAAATAATCGCCTGCTTTTTGCCAAAACTAGCATCAGGGCATGCATCCTATAAAACATCACATTATTTAGATAATCTAATTTCCAAAGAGAGACCCCAGCTCAGACACCCACCAGCTGGCAATGGTGAGGAAAGGTTTCAGTGGCTGAATCCCATTGTTTCCTGGAAGTTCCTTCCTACCCCTACCAAGGATAAGGCTTTGGCCAGAGCTTTCTGTCCTTAGATTAAAACATTTTTTTGCAGTGTTTACAATGTTCTTACAACGTTTCTCACAATGCTACAATGCTGCAAAGTAGGTGGTTTAAAACAGCAGAACTAATTGTGTTGAAGTTCTGGAGGCTGGAGGTCTGAGATCCAAGTGTCTGGCGAGCCAGGCTCCCGGTGAAATGTGTTGGGGTGACTCTTTCCTTGTCTTCTTCATGCTTCTGCTGGAGGCCAGAGATCCTGGGCAATCTTCAGCTTGTAGCTGCATCACTCTAGTCTCTGTCTCTGTTCTTACACAGCCTCCCCATGCCTGTGTCTCCACACGGCACCCTACCTCAAGGGGTGTCTCTTTCCTCCTCATATAAGGGACACCATGTATTGGACTAAGGGCTCCGTCTACTGCATCAAACCTTCATCTGAACCTTACTCTACCTGCAAGGACCCTATTTCCAAGTGAGGACCCACAAATCCACACTGAGGCTCAGGACTGAAGCATATCTTTTTTGGGGGGGCCCATTGGTGCCCATCACAGTACAAGAAGGACGAGCCTGGGTTTTTTTCTGTGAGTGTGAAGGAGTGGGTGAGTTGGGGTTCTCCTAGGAATCAAACTCTTAGAAGGAGGCGGAAATCTCAGGAGGAGGACTTAAACTTTGAGAGCCCTTTGTTTCCAAATCAGTGTTTCCCAAAAGGTGTTTCCAGCTGGGGACTTGCAAGAATATAAATTCTTAGGCCCCACTCAGATCTGTGGAAACACCATAGACTCTAGAAATTCTAGGGTGGGAACCAGTAGTCTCTATTTTTCTAAGCCTTCTGTGTGATCCTGGTACACACTGAGTTTGAGAACATTCCTCTAAATTCTTGCCTTTGATCCTCTCAGCATTCAGCACCTTCTCCTGAGAAGGCCTTGAGTACTGGTAGGTGCTTTGGGTTAAAGCAGAAAGTTCTTCAAGGTCTCTGTCTAAGTCACACAAGTTCCTTGAAGCTTCTATGTGCTTCACGCACTGCCTGATGACTCCTGGGAAGGGGACCTGTGGCATTTCCACATTGCATAGACAAGGAGCCCTTCTTTTGGTGTTCAGTGTCCCATTGGAGTGAGCTCTGTGGGGTACATGTTGGGAAGCACTGTGCCAGCCCACACGTCAAGACATTCAATAAATTTGCAGGAATCACCTTGTAGGAAACAGATGTTGCACTAGGGAACCACACATGGGTAAACAACAGAGATTCTGCCTCCATGAAGTTAGTCCAGTTTAGGAGATGGTGGACCATAGGCAAGGTGTCCAAGGTCTGCCTGCCCTCTGATTTTGTATAGCCCATGAGCTGAGGATGGTTTTTATATAGTTAGAGTGCTGAAAATAATTATTAAGTGAGTCAAAACTAAAAGGTGATGTTTATATGAATTCACATGTCAATATTTGAACTCTACTGTGCTGCTCTTTTAATCTTGGGAATTGGATCCAGGGCCTTCACACTGGGCTAGATCCTCAGCTTTAAAATTTTTTTTATTTTGTGAAAGGGTCTTGTTTGCTGAGTGGCTAAGTTGCCCTCTTGAATTTGCTATTCTCCTGTCTCAGCCTCCCAAAGTGCTTGGATTACCAGTGCGTACCACCATACCTGGCTTTGTTTTTTCTCTATTGTCTTTGACCGCTTTTGTCCCATAGCAACAGAATTGAGTAGTTGTAAGACATCTTATAATGGACATAACCTAAAATACTTTTAGTGTACCTCTGGATAGAAACAGCTTTCTGACTCTGGTCTAGTGAGGCTCAGGGGCCCTACTATGATACAGATCTTAAATAGCCTCCAAAGGCCCATGTCTTGAACCCTTGGTGCCTAGCCTGTGACACTATTGAGCATGGAGAAATGTTTAAGAGTTGAGAGTCAGTGGAGGAAAGTGAGGTCATTCAGTGCATTCCCTTGAAGGGATGTTAGAACCCTGGCTTCTTCCTATCCTCTGATTTCCAGTTTCTATGATGTAAACAAATTCCTCTTCCATGTCTCCTATCATGGTCTACTGTGCTGCCACACCCAAAGCAACAGGGCCCAGAGACCATAGACTAAAACTTCTGAAACCATCAGCCCAAATAAACCTTTCCTCCTTTTAACGAGTTTGTCAGGCATTTTGTCACAGTAACAGCTGACTAACACAGGCATTGACCACATATTTGCAAATGTCTTGAGTATTATAAGCGGAGTGGTGTGAGGAGCATATGATCAGAAGGTTTTTTTTGAATGATGGCCGTGGTGACTGCGGTGATGGAAGTGGAAGTGAGTTAGGAAAAGCTTTCCAGAAAAAGATGAGTGGAAAGTGTGGGGTAAGACTGCATGGAGAAGGTTGTTATAGGTTAGGGAAGTAGTGCACGCAAATCTGAGTCAGAAAAGAAGACTATTCACAGGAATGGGAATGGGACCAAGTTCTGGCATCACCGGAGCAGAAGGAGAGTGAAGCCAAGGGTGAGCCTGCAGCCAGATGTTTATGAAGGCCGGATGTGCCGGAGCATCTCTGCAGCTACACTGAGGAGTCTGACTTTTGCCCCAGGAACAGTGGGAGTTCCTGAAGGGTGTAAGCATTGGAGTGATATGACTGATCTGAACTTTATAGTCTCCCTGCTTCTATGTGAAGGGTGAGGGCCTGGAGCCAGGGCGGACCGGGTGTAAATAATCATGTAGCTGAGTGGTCAGCCACAGAGAGAAGGTAGGATGGATTTGAGATGGGAGGATGCTGGGACTGCTTACCCTCCCTCCCTCCTGCTGGACCCCACATGCTCCTGTACAACCTAAGACTGTTTCCAGGTCACTGAGTCTGTGCTGTTGGACCCCGATTTGTTAGTGGACATTGACTTCTTGTTGCACATTTGATACATGTGCATTAGGTCCCTGCCTAGAGTCTATGAAACATAAGCATTGTGATAGCAGCCCTGGGGTCTGGCCTCAACATTCTTAGTTGGGGGATGATGGATTGGTATGCAAGACTCAAATATAAGCAGGGCAGATAAGGGAGGGCCAAGTGATATTCTGAGGGGCCAGGAAGCTATGTTAAGCTGACACAGTGGGAGACATTGATTTTAATTCAGAGATGTAGAGAGGCTTCCTAGTAGAGTTGGCCTTTAAACTATGCCTTGAAGGAGTGGACAGCAATTAGCCCAGAGTGAGCTGAATAACAGGCTTGTGCTGAGTGGTGGATGCAGGGCAGGGCTGGAAGATATGGGCCTGGTGGGAGGGTGCAGGGATGGTCCTGAGGTGTACCACCTGGTTTGGCGATATGACCCCAACAGCCGATTCCTTCATGTTCCTGACCTTAATCCTGCGCTGTGGTTCTGAGTAGCCCCTAGGAATGGAATCAAGGTGGCAGAAGGCTCACTGCTTCCCAGATGGATGGCCAGGACCCTGCCCAACTCATCTAACCACTTCCACGGGCAGGGTCAGACCGTGAATCACATCCTCCGTCCATGACTTCGTTTATCGGCACAGCCCCGAGCATGGCCCACAGGTCCCCTGGGGGTTCTCTCCTGTTGATCCTATGACTATTTCTAATTGCCCTTGACCTTTCCAGTTTCCCCTCTGGTTGGTGCCCTGGTTCCTAGTTGTGCCCTGGGACCAGTGCCTTTCGCTGACATTTTCTCATCTGTCCTGCTGTCAGGGGCTGTGATACAGGGTTATTTGCAGTCAGAGTTTTCTGTCCTGGCGAGAAGGAACTTAATAAATGCTGCCAGTGGTGATGGGTCCCTTAAGAGCAGTTCAGTCAAGTAAAAGACTTTTCTAAAATCTTTTTTAAAAATAGTGAAATGAATCAGCGTAGAAAAGAATATTTTAAAAATACAAAAAATAATTGTGAGAAAGTCTGTGTAGTTACCAACTGGATCAAAAAATAGAATACAGTTGGCTTTGGTGGGGGGGGTGCTGTGTTTCTACTAAATATGTACAGACTATTTTCTTGTCATTATCCTCTAAATAATATAATGTAACAACTACTTACATAGTACTTACATTTTATTAGGTATTATAAGTTATCTAGAGATGATTTGAAATACTATATCATATTGTATAAACATTAGTCCATTTTATGATATATAATAAAATACCATGGGCTGGTTGCTTTAGAAAGTAAAGAAGTTTACTCAGCTCACAGTTCTGGAGATTGAAGAGCGTGGTGCCAGCACCTGTCAGCTCTGGTAAACACGTTCTCTGACTGCCCAAAAAATCATGGAGGGAATCAGGGTGGGCACATGTGCCACAGGGGGAGAGCACACGACGGGAGAGCGAGCCAGGGAGGGATTATTTTTATGTTTATTTTTCCCTGGTACTGGGGATTAGACCTGGGGCCTTTGCACCAAGCTACCTTTATAGCCTTTTAAAAATTTTCTACTTTGAGATAAGGTCTTGCTAAGTGGCTTGAGTTGCCTAGGCTGGGCTTGAACTCCCAGTCCTCCTGCCTCAGCCCCCCCATAGGGCTGTGATTACAGGCATGTGACACTTCACCAGCTCCCTTGCTTTTTTATGGCAGTTCACTCTTTTGTGAACTAATGCACTCCGCAGGACCAGCATTCATCCCTTCTGAGGGTGGTGCCCTCCATGACCTAACCACCTGTCCACACCTGTTAAGGTTCTTTCACCTTAGCATTGCCACGCTTGGGCCACACTTCTGACACATGATCCATTGGAGGCCAAACCATAACAGGGCTTGAGCAGCATTGCATTTTGGTATCCACAAGAGTGGGGCTCCTGGAGCCAATCTCCCACAGTCACTAAGGAGGATGGTATTGAAGTTACTCTCAGAAGCTTCCCCATGTGTCCCTATCCCTTGGCTAATATATTAGTCAGCTTTCTGTCTTGCTGTGACTAAATACCCAAGAGAGTCAACTGAAAGGGAGGAAAGACTTATTCTGGCTTCTGGTTTTGAAGGTTTCGTGTTTCCATGTTCAGCTCATTCCATTCCTGTGGGAGTGAGGTGAGGCAGTGATGGGGGAAGGGTAGGGAGTGGTGGAGCAAAGACACTTGCCTCCTGGCATCCAGGAAGTAGAGAAGGTGACAGGGGACCAGATATGATCCCTAGGGACACATCTTTTTCAACTGGGCCCTACCTCCTGTTTCCGTCACCTCCCACTATTGCCATCAGATTAAGATCTCATCATCAGTAGATTAATCCACTTGATGAAGTTAGAGCCTTTATAATCCAAGAGCCCACCAGCAACCAAGCCTTCAACATGATGAGCTTTTTTGGGGAGGACATTTTAGATCCCAACCATAAGAGCTAATTTCTCACCTTTGATGTCTCAAGAGTAACACATCTTAGTGACAGCCATGACTGCCTGCCTAACTCCCAGCCAGAAAGCCAGCTGTGGAAGGAGAAGGGAAGCAGATTGTTGGGATTCAGGTGCCAGCCTGCCTTTTCTTCAGCAGCTGCCT
Source organism: Fukomys damarensis (assembly GCF_012274545.1). Classification (NCBI taxonomy): domain Eukaryota; kingdom Metazoa; phylum Chordata; class Mammalia; order Rodentia; family Bathyergidae; genus Fukomys; species Fukomys damarensis. Next base: position 14,365,571 of record NW_022900932.1, read on the forward strand.
ACACAATGGAGCTGCTGTATGGGCAGGACTGACATCGCTATGGAAACAGAAGCTCCCAGGGTATTAGCACAGGTGATGGCCACAGTGCCCAGCTGGTTTCTTGGCCTGCAGGGCTCTTCCCTCCTTGCAGCTGTCAGATCCTTACAGGGAGAGACTTCTAAGTTTTCAAGCTTCCCCTTTGTGCCCACCTGGGAGCAGGAATACAGCGCGAGCCTGATTCTCTGTGTCTGGAGGAGTTGGGGGTCTTCAGGAGGGAATGTGGCAAAACTAACAACTGTTCAGTAATAATTCATGAGTAACCCAGACACTCAGGTTACAAGAATTTTTGCAGACTGCACTTTCTAACAATTGCTTGGTTCCCTTCTGGTTAGAGTCTGTAGTTTTCAGAGGAGGCCAGTCTGAATGGGAAGGAAGGGAAGACAAATCCCATGGGATCCGAAGTCTGGAGGGCTCTGCTCTGTCTTCCAAGAGAGAGGCGTGTGTGTACTTTGGGAGAGCTCCACTGTTACACTTCTACTTGTAGCTCTTCAGTGATTGCTCGTGGGTGTGCTGAAAATCGGGGTGGTGGTGGAGGCGGTACAAGGGGGAGGCTCATATATGCAAGTGTATGGGCAAGATCTTTGGGCCTCCTGTTGGCTTGTTTTCTCTCTCTGGCTTCATCAGAGGGCTGGACCTGCCACTCGTCGAGCGTGGCCTTTTGACCTTGTTCTGGAGGGCGGGGGAGGCATGGGCTCCCCGAGTGTCACGAGCCCACGATTCCAGACACTCGGTGTGCTCTGTATGGGTGGAAAACCTCATCCAAGGCCAGGCTGAATCACACCAGTTTCTGAGACATTCTTCAACCATGTTAGGCAAAAGAGTCCCCCGCTGACAAGCAGGGGTAGAAGGAAACCTGATATAATTTTGGAAAAGCCTTCGTAGAGAAAGAAGGTTCTCAGAGCTGCTGAGCCTCTTGTGATGTCTGAGGTTGGAGGGGTCCCAGGCCACGCAGGGAGATTGATGGGCCGGGTGGTGCCAAGAAGAGAGCTGAGGTTTTTCAGTGCTGAGGTGCTTGCCTTTCTGCACTCCCATCAGGGGTGAAGAATGAAAAAAGAAAAAGAATGCCCTGAACCTCATAGACACGGAAACGTCTTTGCCTCTCCTCTGGCTGTTAAATTATTGTTTTTATTTCTCATTAGCAGCTGGTCCAGACTCTCTGGTGTTTGGCCTACAGTGCTGGAAACCTACATGCAGGCTGGGGTGTGTGGGGACCAGGGAGCATAGGAGCCTGAGCTTTCCCACCCAGGATGGGTGACTACGAGGGTCCAGCGAGCAGAGCACCTTGGCTCCCAGAGCACCTGGCCCCACCCTCTGGCTGGGCCACAGTTTGCTTTGCATGGAGCAGCAGGTCCTGGCCGGCTCTGTGTGCTCAGTGAGCTGGGTATCTTTCTCCCTACCAGGTCTCTCTGTCTTGCTAGGCCCTGGCTCCCCAAATGGGGTCTCGTTACAGGGCGAACGGTGGTGGGAAAAGCAGGGCGATGACCTAATTCTGACAGCGCCACTGACCTCAAGCCAAACCCGTCCACGTTCAGCAAATAGAAGAGGCCGAAAAAACACTCAGTCTGTGAGGTCTATAGGCACCTACTGGGTGAGCTCCTAAATGGTGGTGGAAATTTTCCTGGAACAGGACAACTCCTTTTGTAAACAAGACCATTCATCTTATTTTGATGATGTGCCTGGTGAGGCGTGTGCCTCTCAGAAGCCCCATGACATCTGATCTTGCTCAGGAATTGGGGTTTGTATTTGAAAATGTAGCTGCTCAGAAGCCAGCCTTGGTTCAGACACAAGTTGTGGAAATTGGTCCCATTTCACCAGACGATAACGGGTGGGCACATTGCTCGCTTTTCCAGTGCCACCAGAGCAGTGTGTAGCTTAGTCAGTTGGTACATATCTGTTAATCACATTGCCTCAGGCTGAACACTTCATATGAAAAAAAAATTTAGATCTTGCTTTCAAGGAGCTTGAAGGGTAATTGGGGCGATAGAATGTGTGCAGAAAAAAAAGGCAGTTAAAGCAACCAGCCTCTGCCTGCCTGGTGTTGAGACAGAGGAGACCATTTGGGCCCTGGAGGTGAGACCGTGAAGAGACAGTGGAGAGCTGTGGGGCCATGTGGCCAAGCGAAGGACTTCTCTGGGCCCCTGGGATAGGATTGGGGATGATGAGGAAGGAGACATAGAAGGGAGAGGGCATCCAGGAGTGGGGATGGCTGCACAAGAGTGTGGAGGTCAGGAGGACCAAGTCACATCTGAGATGGGCGGTGTGCGATGAGCAGGGGACAGGCCTGAGCTGGTAGCTTTGGAGACCAGCACTTGGGCACTTTGAATTCTGTACTTTAGACAGTGTGCACTTGGCAGGATTTTGAGATTCCAGAAGATATGAGCAAAGATTGAAAGCAGCAGAATAGAGCAAAAAACGGGACTCATTCAATCACTCTTTCAATGAACTCTAAGCGCCTGCTCTGCGTTAGTGGCGCTGTTCTGGGATCTGAGGATACAGAGCAAACACACTGAGCAAAGATCCTGCCCTCATGGAGCGTATGCCAGGAGGTGATTACCGGAGAACTGTGGGCGTCTGTGACGCAGGCAGCAGGGAGAGCTGTGAGGACCGAGCAGTGAGCTCAGGGAGCGGTGATGGTCTGTCTTGTTCTGGGCCTTGTGTAATGACTTAGCTTATTCATAAGAACTTAAATCATTCTTCCTCTGTGCGTTGCTTCTGTGTGTTGATAGAGGAGAATATTCACCCACCAGCTCTTCATCCTACCTGCCATCCACTCATGAATTCTCTCTCCCCAGTGTCCAGTGGATGGTGGCTTGGGTAGTGATAGTGAGGGTGCAAGATACTAGGAGTTCAGGGCTCGTTGGTGTGGCCCTAAGCTTTGGGAAAGATGCATTCTCCTTTTCTTGCCCTCTGGGCTGGTGTTCCATGCCTGCTGGAGCCTGGAGGACCATGCCTGTGTCCCTCAGGCCCTGTCTTTCCTGGCCTAGACCAGTGTGACAGATACAGCCTGCACTCCACATAGGGGACCTGGCCAGCAAGAGACTTCATTTTCCCATGTCTAGAATGAGATATTTGGACTGAGTGAGTGATTTCTAGACATTTCCTTGGATTTTCAATTAAACTTTAAAAAATAGACTATCCTAGGGCTGCCGGCTTTTTTTTTTTTTAATTCTGACAAGCCGGGGCATAAAAAGAAACTATCAAATGCCAGCTCTGCCATTGCTGTGATTTCATTCAAAGGGCAGGTTAATACCCAACAAAGCAGCAATGACATAATGTCAGAGGGAAGGACGCTTCCTCCTGGGGGAGAGTGGTGGCTTTCGCAGGCTCACACATATTTTACCGTGCTGCTGTCTTTCCATTCAAATTGTGTCGGGGAGCAGCACCGCCCGGTGGCCTGTGTGGGTTCCAGGGGACCACAGGACTCAGCAGGCAACCTGTGGGACGGGATAGGTTGCAGCAGACTCACAAGCCTGACCCTCCTTGTCCCCAGGGGGCTCCAGGCTCCCTTTCTTCTCTCCTTCTCTCTCTCGACCGTCTCCTGTCCCTAGAGCAGTGACTTTTCTGGAGTCTGGGATAGGCCGGCTGGGACAGTGCAGGACACAAGGCACTGTGGCCTCCAGAGGACCAGATCCCTCCCACAGCCCCCCCATGCCTGCTGTTTGATGGCGTTCTGTTGTTCCCGAGCCACATTCACATCCTCTTTTAATTCAGTTTATCCTTTTGCTAACTCAGCTATAAAACCTAATTGACTATCGCACGATGATTTCCACTTTCTTTACTGAACACACAGGTGTGATCTTTCTTAGGCTTCACTGATCCATATCTCAGTCTCCTTGACTAGATCAAATTTTACCACTACTTTGGCAACACGGGCAGGAGTCAAGTTTTCTACCCATGGACTCTCTCGTGGCAGGCAGGGGCGGCACCCAAGGCCTGATACTAAGCTGGCAGAGATGAGGGCAATTCACAGACCCCTCATCAAGATCTTAGCATCATCACTGTGCATAAGCCTCTCAGGTACCACGTGGGGAAGGTACTGTATTTTGTAGCCTGTGTTGCCAAAGAGGAAATCAAGGCCAGGATGAAGTCCCCAAGGGTTGCAGAGCTAAAGTGATGCGGAAACTGGAAGTCATGCTGGGGGCTTTCATACGACGAAACTGGGTCCTCCCACACTTCTGCTGTCTCTCCTTCCCTGGGCTAGGGGGTGGCATGCAGCATTCTCCCTGGCCCTGCTCGGACTTGCCTGGTGTGAGGACAGGTTATCCTTAACTAGAAAGCAAATGTGGGTTTAGTTTTCCAGTGGAGCCCCTGTGATGTTTTCTTTTCTGGGTGGTTCTGAGCTGTGCTCCTTGAGCAGGGTGGATTGCCTTACCGAACGGTGGTAGCTCTGTCTGTGTCACCATGCAGGTGAGCAGGCTACCTTGCCCCTGGCCTGACCCTGCCCAAGGAGTCATAGCTGAGGTCTTTGCTAATCTACTCTGTATCTGTGCATCCCTGACAGTGAATTCTGGACTATTACTTCATTTTCCCATTTTATTAAACTAAATGGAAGAGAAATGTTATTATTTTGCAAATGTGGCATGTTGGCCAAGATATATGTGTTATCCCTGCAAATTTGGGGGCAGATATAAACTTTAAGCAGCAAATGTGACTATTTAAAACATGTCTAATGTCTACTGAATTGTTCTAGTCCCAGTTTGGGACCCCCTTCTCTTAGGCCATTTCTTCAACTTCCTTTCTATATATAGCTGACGATAAGCCAGTTTACTACAGACCTTTTGTTATTTAGAAGCCATTTAACATAAGAATTGTTTCAGTAGCATTAACAGATGGCATTTTGTAAGAAAATCTTGTCTCACTCTTGTGTCTGTGTGTGTATAAAGCATGTACATTTTGCCTGTCCTAAGCAGCATCGAATAGAAAGAAAAGCATGATCCCTAGACTCAGAATCTTAGAACAGAGTTAAATTTTAGCTCTACCACTTATTAGACGGGGAATCCTGGAAAACAACCCAGCTTCCCCGATCCCATAACATTCCTGTGTTGCGGGCTTGTTGTGAAGATTCAGTAAGTTGATGTTAAAGAACCAAATGGAGAATATGGCTCATAGATACAAGAGGGGATCAAGGACTTCCTGAGGACCAGTCACACTCTTGGTCTTCACTAGACGGGACAGCAGCGCAGAGATGGCTCTGAGCAGAGCAGGAAGACCTGTCTCCCCTCAGCTTCACCCCAGCCAGGGAAATGGCGTCTGATGGGTGTGTCCAGGGCCGCAGAGACACTGGCCTGCACAGTGTGGGATTCCCAATCCAGGACTCAAGGCCAGGGCGTTCAGAGCTAGACAGCCCCATGGGGAGCGTTTACACAGCCCCCTCGACTCTGAGACAAGGAAACCTGAAGCACAGAGATGCTGAGGACTTGTTAAAGGTCACCTGGCCTTTCTCTGCTGTCAGCCTCCTCTTCCACAAAGACTTCGATGTGCAGCTGTTCACACGGAGCCCAAGGTGCTCTTAAGAAAGAAGCTGCGTACCGTGCCTGGAAAGCAGCAGCTCAAAGAGCCCTCGACAGAGAAGCTGCTTGGGGGCAGCAGGGACACCTGGAGCACTCTGGTGGCTTCCCGCATCCAGAGCAATGGGGTTTATCCGAGCTCCTGACTCTGGACAGTGTGTCCCCGTCCCTGGAGGTGTGGCCCACAGTGAGCACAGGAGCTGCTGGTCTCCGGGGATGGATGGGAGAGGGGTCACAGGGGCTGCTGGTAGGCAGGGAGATTGGATCAGCCTGGGCACAAGGACCTCAGCCACCCCTCCCACCAGCTCTGGGAAGGACCTGTCTTCTTCTCTTTGCCCTCTTCCTCTTATCCCAGAGTCTTTGAGCGACCATCTCCTCCTTCCCTTCCATTCACAGAGCTCTCACCATGAAAACCCCAGCTGGAGGTGCTCACATTATGCTTTATTTGCTTGAGCTGCTTTAAGTAATCTGCCTAATCCCCTAATATGCAGGGTTATTGGTACCTGGGAGAAGGCCCATGGCCGGCCACCCACCCAGGAAGTGAGAGAGGCTACCGGGGCTTTCCTCTGCATCTCTGCAGCAGGGCTGGGGATGGTGGAAAGATGCCCTCTCCCTGGCATCCTGGCCTGGGGACCCTGAGGCAAGAGGACCAGGAGAGAAGTCGGTATAATGGTACTGCAAGCCCCAGGGGTTTGTATAGTGGTGAAATTCAGGCATTTCTGGATCTTAGATCACACTGTGCTTCAGACTGTCATAGTTAATACCATGAAATAAAGCACCCACAGGCCTACACAGCTCCCCCACCACGCCAAATCCCTCCACTTGGATGTAGCACAGACCAAATAAGAGCCCCTGCTTCCTCTCGTTTCCCGGATGAGGATTCTGATCAGAGAGACTGTGTCTAGGATCACACAGCTTGTTTCAGGGACTTTCTAACTTCGGGCCTAGAATGCTTCATCCTGTCCCACCCTTCTGCAGGTGGCTGCACAGGGCTACTGCTTCACTGTGACCGATGCCAAGGCAGGGGAAGGCAGGGCAGTTGCAAGGGAGGAATGGGTAGGTTGGAGAGGATAACTTAGAGTAGAGCTTGGCAACATACACTCGGGGGAAATGGCTCCCTGGTGTAGACCTTGAAAATCTGAGCACCAAGTGGGACTGGAAGGCACAAGGAAAGGATGGGCGGGATTTTCCTGGCCCTTCCTTCTCCCTCAGCCTTCTGGACTAGGGCATCCTGGGAATGGGCAGGGCCTCCAGTGGAGGGTGCAGCATGGGGCAGGATGGGAGATACTTCCTGGCCTTTCTCCAGTCCCACAGAAGAAAAGAGTTGGTTCCCTGCCAGCCCGGCCTCTCCTTCTCCTGCTCAGGCCCTCAGCTTTCACCCAGGCACCTCCAGCTTTGCAGGGCTCCACCAAGTGGAGCAGCAGGTACTGAGGCATCTGGGGATGGTGGGGTGAGGAGGAAGCGGGTCCCCTCCTGTGGTGACTTCTGCTGCACAGCACACTTTAGTTCTTAGCAGGAGAGCTCCACAGCCTGTCAGGCGGTCACTCTCATTTCAGATTCGATGCTCTGCACCTTGAAGGATGGTTTCTGGTTTCTGGGCTGCTTCTCCATAGAGAAAGGAGCCATGTTCTTCTGTCTTTCATTCAGCCACCTTCCCGAGGCACATGGACCTCGACGAAGGGTCGCTGGTACGCACAGCACCCCGAAGTGGGGTGAGCTGGATGCTCTCCATGGTAGTAGAGCTTTCCCAGGAATCGTGCGGCAGTCAGTAATCCTTCCACACCGCCTTTCCGTTCTGCTCCTCACTCTGCCCCGGGGAGGAGGACAGGACAGGTGCACATTCTTTTTTGTTATCAGCCGCTGGGTTTGAATTCTAATGAATCCTGAGCCAGATGCTTAACCCCATTTCTGTCACATGAGAGCTCTAGCACCTACCTTGTAGAATTATTGTGACAACACTGAAATATGGTAGCCGCCATCATCATCATCATCATCATCATCGTCATCATCATCATCTATTCTACATATTGTGCATGCTAAGAAGTGGCTTTCCATTTCTTGCTGGTCGGCTTTCCCTCTCTCTCCCTCTTCCCTCCTGCCTTCCACCAAGATATGTCAGGTATTTACTCTGAGCTCACACTGTCTCAGAGTTGAAGATGTAGCTTGAACCAAATGGACAGAATTTCTTATCCTCCTGGAATTTCCTACCTTCAGATCTGATGGTGGGCTAAGTGCTCTGAAGAGGGGAGCCTGGATAGGGAACCATCAGGATGGCGTAGGGTGACACTTCCAATAGGGTGATCAGGGAAGGGCTCATGGGTAAGGTGTGGGCTTGACAAAGGCTCGAGAGTTGAGAGAGCAGCTGTAGGGAGACCTGGGGGCCAGGGAGCAGCCTGTGCCAGCAGCCTCAAGAAGGGCGTGGGCCTGGAGCGTTCTGGCAGCACCGGGATCCCAGTGTGGCTGGAGGGGCACAAGAGAGTCACAGACTCATAGGGTGACAGGAGAGAGTGGGACTGTGACAGGAGCGATTGTCCTCTGAGCAGGAAGGAAAGCCATAGATGGCAGTGAGCATTTCTACGAGCAGTCTTCCTCCTGGAGGGCCACAGCATCCCACATCTGGCCAAGGGGTCAGGGCCCCGGGAACCCAGGTGTCATTAGACCCAAGACAGATGTTGAGCTCCCTCAGCAGTGGCAGGGAGGAGACTCCAGAATTCCCCTTCAGTGGGCTGCTTATCCATGATAGAGCTGGCAGCATCCTGAGGGTGCCTGGGATAGCCGGGGCCCTGCAAGGCTCAGCTGGGCGGGTGAGAAGCTGAGGGCTGAGCCCGTGCTCTGTGATGCCTCTGGCTTTGGGGCTCCTGTCTCCCCTTGCTTTCTGCTCAGAGCCAGAGGACAGGGACACCCCCTGGCCCTCTCTTCGGAAAGCAGTCACTGCTTCTGGAAAGTTCTGTGCTCCAAGGGACCTGACGAGGGTTCTTAAAGGAATGAAGTGGGCAGATGGGCAGGACTCTTACCCGGTTTAGAGAAGAGAACACAGAGCCTTCGAGGAAGGAAACGACTGGCCCAGGCCCATCTGGAAAAGCTGGCCCTGGGCTTGCATTTCCTTCTCTTTATTTTGAAACATTTTTTATTATGGCAAAATATACATGACACAACATTTGCCATTTGAGTCACTGTAAGTGCACAGTGCCATGGCAGTTGTTATAGTCACATTGCTGTGCCATGGTCACCATGATCCATTTCCGGAAAGGTTCGTCCTCTTCCAAACTTCGTGCCTATTAAACAGTGACTGCCTGTTCCCTTTTCTCCCATTCCCTGTTCTGCTTCCCATTGCTTGACTTTTACCTGTGTTAGGACTTCATCTAACGGGAATTATGCAGTACTTGTCCCTTTGTGGGTCTGGTTTATTTCACTTAGCTCAGTGTCCTCAAGTTTGTCCTCACTGGACCCAGTGACAGAATAAGGCCGAATAATATTTCATTGCACAGACGTTTGCTGTGCCATGGTCACCATGATCCATTTCCGGAAAGGTTCGTCCTCTTCCAAACTTCGTGCCTATTAAACATTGACTGCCTGCTCCCTTTTCTCCCATTCCCTGTTCTGCTTCCCGTTGCTTGACTTTTACCTGTGTTAGGACTTCATCTAACGGGAATTATGCAGTACTTGTCCCTTTCTGGGTCTGGTTTATTTCACTTAGCTCAGATGGTCACCATGATCCATTTCCGGAAAGGTTCGTCCTCTTCCAAACTTCGTGCCTATTAAACATTGACTGCCTGCTCCCTTTTCTCCCATTCCCTGTTCTGCTTCCCGTTGCTTGACTTTTACCTGTGTTAGGACTTCATCTAACGGGAATTATGCAGTACTTGTCCCTTTCTGGGTCTGGTTTATTTCACTTAGCTCAGTGTCCTCAAGGTTTGTCCTCGCTGGACCCAGTGACAGAATAAGGCCGAATAATATTTCATTGCACAGACACAGTACATTTCGTTTATCCACTCATTTATTGATAGACTTTTGGGTTTTCTTCCACATGTGAAGGCTGTAAAGTTTTGGGTTTTGGCAGAGGGGTCTTTTGATTCTCAGAGCCTTTTCTACCGTGCCATAAACCTGAAAGCCCCAGGGTCCTTTTCAGAAAGGATGACAGAATGACACGGAGGTTTGGGGCTGTGGCCCCCCCCACACCTAAATCCAGTGCCGGCCAGCTAAGGCTTGGACCTTCTCAGGGCTATCCCTAGGCTCTAGGCTAGTGTGGCACGGGGACTGTGTTGGGGTCTAGATTTAGAGCAGTCATCTTGTCGGGAGGCACCATAGTAAGAGAAATAGCGCCAACAGGGGCTCCTCTTGGCTGGGCAGTCCGTTGCTGGGCTGGGCAGCACAGGGCACGTGGCTTCTCCCAAGGCCTGTGTTTCTCATCTGGAGGGTGTGGGCAGAGGTGGCCTTCTAAACAGTTGCTGAGGTCTCTTCTCAAGCTGTGGTCCTTGATTGTGGAAATGCCCAAATAGCCAACAGATGGGTGGTCTGTAAGGTGACCTCTAGGTGACTCCAGCCAGGCTCTTGGCCACATATGACATAGGAGAGGCCAGGCCCTCTGGGGCCATGTTGCAGGAAGTCGTTGTGGGGAACACTGCTAAACTGAATGGAGTAAGGCAAAAAAATTTTAAAAAAAAAAAAAAAAAGTGAGACTGGGCTCGGGGAGTAGGGGGTAGGTGGTGGGAAAAGACAGAGTCCATGGTCTTCAGCTTCCTGTACCTGCACCCTGGCTCAGGAGACCCCCTATTCCTTGGCTTGCTGCAGGGGAGGAGGACAGGGCTAGAGGCAGAGGGCCCAAGGGGCCTCCAAAACTAGGACTGGGGTCCACCGTGACCTCTTCATTCAGGCACAGTGCCCTGTCCATCCACTGCCTCACTTCTCTCTTGGTCTCTGCCACCCTGTCTTCCGCGAGGTGGCCTTCGTTCCATTTCTGATGATCTGTCATGGTCCTCATGAGGCTGGGGCAGCCAGAGCCTAGGCTTTCTCTGTCTTACACACACACACACACACACACGCACACGTGGGAGGGGAATCCTCTTCTCCAGTGGGGTGCATAACATTGGGGATGGCCGACCTCCGCTCTGCCACTCAGGACAAGGAGTTGTCACTTTGAGGTGTTTGGTGTGGCATATGGGAGAGGGAGTCAGTACTGGAACTTGGAAGCAGTCTTGCTCTGGCTTCAGACCCTCATGTCAGAAGTGAGAGCTTGATCCAGTGGAGCTGAGAGTCACCAGGCACCTGTGGGTGTAGGCGTTCCTCCCCATCAGTCCTCGCTGGGGGCCACACGGTCCCTGCTGGAACCCCCGTGGAGTTGGAGGGTGTGCTAAGGAAATCAGCACAGAGGTGCAAGGCTGTATTTTGGCTTCTGGTTTCAGAACTTTTAAGTCCTTGGAGAGCTGCCTGTGATGTTTCTGGGCCTTGGGGAGACAGAACATGACGTGTGATGGAAAAAAGCTGCTCACCTCATGGTGGCCAGGAAACAGGGAGGGAGGGAGTAGCGCAAGGGGCTGGAGACAAGATACAGTTGTCGAGGGTGCACCCCTGATTACCTACTTCCTCTAAAGCAGGTCCCATCCCTACCTCCCAATAGTCCATTAAGCTCTCAATCCCTAAGTGGGTTAATCCATTCATGAGGGTGGAGCGCTTATGAGCCGGTCCCTCCCAAAAGCCCCACCTCTGAATCCTGTGGCACTGGGGACCAGATCCAAACCCCACAATGGGCAGCGACCTTGATAAGTGACTCTGCCTGCCCTCTGTTCTGCCTTTACTTACCCTGGGCTCACTCTGGGCCAGCATCACTCCGAGGGCCCAGTTATGGAAGCTGGGCAGCTTTCCCTGGAGGCCCTGGGAAGCGACCGTCCCATCTGCGGCACATGCGCATCTCCCCACTGTGCACAGAGGATGCTGAGGTGCCTGCATCACCACATGCACAGCAGGCAGCTTGTCAGCACCTGGTGCCTCCAGTCCAAGTTCTCAGACTCCATGCTGTGCTCTGAGACACCGCTCTTGGTTACCTGATCTGTAAAATGGGGCTAATTCCACTGAGATTATTTTAAATTTTCAGTAAGATAATCTCAGACAACGCTTCATTCTTAGCTCTGGCTTGATAAATAGTGGCTGTCATTATTTTAATGGGCTCTGCCTCAGCCACCTTTACCTCCTGTGTGCCCCCCAACAAGGCCAGCTCACCCTACCAGGCCTCTGCCCCCTTTTCTCTGATGCATGGGATTACAAAACCTGCTGAGAGATGCTCAGGGCAGAGCGGGGTCGGTGGTGAACACGGTTCGCCTTACCTCCAGGGGCAGGGTCCTGGACTAACCAGGCAGCTGGCAGTGGGCTCTGTACAGCTCCTGCTCTGCTCCCCAGCCCCTCCCCAGCCCTGCCTCCTCCACATGCTAATTATACTTGCAACTCTAGTGTAAGCAAATAATAACAAGGGCATTATCTCCCTTTCGTCTGTGTTTTTCCCTGTCTATCATAAAGTAATTAAAATAATGAATGCCTTGTAAAACAATAGGTAAAAGGGCTGGCAAAATAGCATTACTGCCATATACCTCTTGTGCTGTGAATTACTGGTGCATTAAAATCAGGTGGCTGCAGGGGGACTCCGGCCTCCCAGCCTTCTCCATACTTATTTCTCTCCTCTGGGGACTGCCAGAGGGGGGCTGAGCCTCTAGGAGCAGGGAGCTCACTGTCCAGGTCCCCCGGTGGCAGCTGGGGACCAATTCAGAAGCATCCCTGGCAGGCTCTGCCGAGAAGGACACAGGAGCCCTTGGTTCGGTGGTCTGCTCCTTGCCCCGTCTTCCCCATTCCCTTCCACTGTCCACTTCTGAAAGAAGGTGCTCCTGGGTGAAGGAAGAGGCCAAGAAGGTGCTGGCATTTAAGATCCATGTCCTATTTCAGGGCTCCCATGTCCTGCCAGGATGGTCACAGCTGAAGGTCCCAGCCCCTATGAAGAAGCAGTATTGTCCCTGTCTTATAGGGAGCCCCACAGTAGCAGTAGCAGGAGCAGGAGGGTAGGTTTTCCCTGGGCACCTGCTCCTCTGGTTATCATGATTCCCTTGGGTAGGGGCTTCTGTCTCTCTGTGGAGACTCATCTGTTCGGTCTCAGGTGGCTGAGAGGTTGGGGCTAGGACAGGTGCTAATGGGCCACTTCGGCCGGCCTGGGAGGCCGGGGCAGCAGGTCACACACCTGTCCGCAGGAGGCCCTGCAGTGCTACCCCGTGGCTTCCCTTCCCAAGATCACTGGGTTGTTCTGGCTGCATGGGCTTAGCACACTTGGAAAGGAAATAGTCACATCCTCGCTACTGGTGTGGTTCCTCTTGTCCCCAGCCTCCCCAGGGCAAGGGTGGCCAGAGAGAGATGGGGGGCGCTGGCATGAGGAGCAGCTTCCTGGCTGCCCAGGTCCATTGTCAGGGCCTGATTCATACTCATACATATGTCCAAACCACCGGCCTCCGTGCCCATCTGTCTCCACCTGCCCAAACCCGCTTATTCCAACCAAGGTTTTTACCTTCGCCTTGGATTTCTCCACTCACTCCAAGGCACAGTGAGGGTTTCTTTGGAGATTAATTTTAGGATTTTTAAGGATGAGTGCAATTTGCTGGCAACTTTTCACCCATTTTCATTTCCGGTGGAAAAAACCACCTCAGTGTCTACTTGAATATGAGACCAGTTAAATTTACATTTAACTATATAATGAATAAATGTTCTGTCCAGGTATGCTCTATGCAATATGTGGGACACACACTGAAATAAATCATCGTTTGTGGGTATTTCTCTATGCAGCTGGCAGCCCCGGCTCTGTGGCTGAGGAGGGGCTGACTCTCAGAACCCTCTGTGGCCGCCCACCGAGGTTTATTGAGCCAGCAGTGTGCAAGGACTCTGCTGGCCACAGCAGCAGGAGAGGCACACAGGAAATGAAGTAAATAAATGGACTGCAGGGTGTCTTGGAGGTTTTAAGTGCTGTGGAAGAAATAAAGCAGGGAAGTGCTGTTGGAAGGGAAGCATTGTGGTTATGAAAGGGCAGCCTGGGAAGGCTTTATTAAGGAGGTGAGACAGGATTCTAGCTGGAGGACTTATTGGGTGCACAGGCATATAGGTTAGGGCATGAGTTCAGTTACCTGATGGAATCAGCCTGATTTCCTCAAGCAGATTTTTAGCTATGAAGGGAAATTTATCACCTCCTGTAGCTGAGAAGATTTAGTGTGGGTTTCAGGCATGGCTGGTTCCAGGTGTTCAAATAATGTCACTGATGCTCCGTCACTTCTTTCCTCTGTGGTGGCTTTATTCTCTGGGAAGAACACTTTTCTTGCTCTTTCCAGCAAATGTTCCAGGCTTTGGTCTTGGGTCAGTAGGGGTCATGTGATCATTCCTGGCCCAATCATTGTCAGGGGCCAGGGGTTGATTAATTGACCAGTTTCTGTTGTTGGAACCAACACGGGACCGTCATTGCCCCCCTTGTAACCACTTGGTGACCCTAGATGGTTTACCTTCCCTCTTGAACTTGGACTCTTTCTTTAAAATGGACAAAAAATGATATCATCCACCTTTAATAAATTCACAGAAATGTCAAAGCTGCAGCCCACCTTCCTCCCTGCCCCAGTACCTTTCTGTTCATTTCCACCTTTGCCGGGGACCCCTTTGGGCTTGGATTCTACATGGGTAGGTGTGGCATTTAAATCCAGTTGTTCCCTAGGTCTCAACTCTGGTCTTCTCTGTTGCCAGGAGGCCCAGAAGATTAACAATGGCTCAAGCCAGGCAGATGGCACTCTCAAGCCAGTGGATGAGAAGGAGGAGGCGGTGGCAGCCGAGGTCGGCTGGATGACCTCCGTGAAGGACTGGGCAGGTGTGATGATATCTGCCCAGACGCTGACCGGCAGAGTCCTGGTGAGTCCCTGGCCCCTCGCCTACACGAGGAGGCCTGTGTGTGCCGAGTGGCTTCCTGTGGGGTGTGCGGTTCTGTGTCTTCAGGTGATATTCTGGGAATGTCACTGCTGTCCTCTGGTGTCCAGGCGGAGGGCCCCTCTGGGGACGGCCTCCTGTCTGCACTGTGTGAGCTGGATTCTGCCCTGGCAGCTGCCCCCCATCATGCTGGTGCTGAAATCATTGTCAGCTTCCACAGCTACAGGCTCCAAGCATTGCTCAGGTGTCCTTATTTGTGCTGAGGTGTCGTGTGGGCCATCTGCAGCTGAGGCTCATGCCACCTCTTCTGGGTGGATTTTGTTCTTCTCTCTGATGTGTTTGGATGGAGCTTGGCTTCCCTGACTGGTCGCGTGAGGCCCTGGTTTGGGACAAGGAACATGAGTGGGACAGGCCTGGGACCAGGCAGTGCCTGGGACGTGCTCTTTCAGTGCAAAGACTGGTGTAGTCTTGGGTACGTGGAGTCCTGGTCATACCCATCAGGGTCCATGTTTCTGCCACAAGCAGCCACTCCTCACCCCATGGCAACCCTGCCCCTTGGCTTTCTTGGGTCTGCCTGGGCCTGGGTACTCCCTGTGAAGCAAGATGCATCGGGTAATTTCTCACTGTGACTCTGGAAGCTGTTTTGTATGGGCTGCCCTTTCTTGGCCGGTAGCAAGGGCCAGGCAGCAGTCATCTGACTCTTCGAATGCACAGGGGCCTCCTAATAGCTTGGTGGATCGGGGATCAAGCAGAGACTCTGGAAATAGATGTTATTACCTCAACAGTTCTTGGCAGAAACTCAGTGCGGAGGTGATTGCAAATGGAGGGAGGTGGCAAAAATTTCATGAATCAGAGTCCTTCTTGGGGAGAATTCTGAGTTGTGTTTGGGGTAAACATCTCCCACTGTCTGTGGGGAAGCAAAGACACAGGCTGGACCACCTTCCCAGAGGATGGGACCCTGAGAACTGAGGGACCCATTAGGAGCCAACTGTCCCAAGGAGTCTGGCTATGAAGCCATAGTGGATGTCAACTCAGGGCAAAATAGAAAGAGGAGGGCAGGGCTGGGGGTTTGGCTCAGTGGTGCTGCCACCTGCCTCGCAAGCGCAAGGTCCCAAGTTCAATTCCTTGTACAAAAAAAAAAAAAAAAAAAAGAGGAGAAGTGGAAAGTTAGGGTTTTGGAGGAGAAGAGAGAAACTGGTGAAGTCACTTGCTGCATTGTAGAAGAGAGGGGGAGATGATCTGGTCCCATGTGACCCAGAAGAGACCATGTCCAGTGAGGGTTTGCAGGTGGCTTGCAGTTGGCTGTGCTGTGTGACCACCGCCACCCTCTTCCCTTCCGATTCTTTGTTAAAGTCTCCATTGCTCCTCTGTGCTCGAGAGTCCATGCATTCTGCACTGGGGGCATAAAGAGGTTGGATTCTGGATTTGGGTATCCAGAATGGAGGTCGTGTATTCTACACATGGTGGTGATAGTAGGCACCTAATGGTGACAGCTTGGCTGCCCAAATGTGACAGTTCCTCGCAGCATGTGGCCATCATAGACAGCTCTATCTTTATTGGCATCAGCCAAGAGCTACTGAGCACCAACTCTGGGCCAAGTGTCCTTTGCAGGGCTGTGGAAAACAAGGACTGAGCCTGGTTTGATTGTCCCACATACGGACGTTCTTGAAGGAATGTTCGGGGGCCGCACGCAGGGAAGACAGTAGTGTGTCCATTCGTGACATAGAGGCTGCAGGGGGAACAGAGGACACACCCAATGGCCCAGAAGACACCAAGAAATAAAAACCGCCAGAATTTGGAAACAAACTGGGACTGCTTGGTAGGCCAGAAGCTGGGTATACCTTATAGGAGAGAAAGCTTTTGTGTTGTATATTGAAGTGTGAGTTAGACCCCACACACTGGAGGTGGGTAGATGGCCGAAAGGGGCATCTTTTCAAAGCATGGAAAGGGTCATGACTTATCAAAAAAGTATCAGCTTCAAGTGCCAGAGGCAACTTCACGTCCACAGACTCCGTAGTCCCAGCCTAGTGTTCATTTTGTTAGTTTCCTGGTTGAAGACAGTGCTTTTTCTTGTCCAAGCCGCCAGCTGTCTCTTTGGTTGAGACCTTTTGACCTTGCTGCACTGGAGCCACCTGGGTTGTGCAGCCCCTTGGCCTGACTGTCTTACCTTTGGGTGTGGAAACAGCTCTTCCCAGGCCTTTCTGCCTGCGATGCTGGGGTTTCGTGGAGGAAGCCCTGCTGGGGCTGTAGGAACCCTTAGATTCGACCAGCCCCTCGGCACAGGGAGCAGGGTCTCCGTGTTCTGGGTGGTGCCTCAGGACAGGCCCATCCCTCAGGACAAGGCACATGGAACTCGCTCTGCACATGGAACTGATTTCCCGCTGAGCCCCAGGAGAAAGCTGTTCTGCCTGTTCAGAACCCAAAGCTGTGTTTGCCTTGAGCTGTCCAAATGTTTACCCCTGCAAAATGGGACCAGAGCAGGACGAGATACCCGGCTGTTCAGAGTTTCCCTTTTCAATTTTTAATGTATTTTCCTTGATGTGTGCTCAGGAGCTTGGCTTCCACATCTGGGCTCCTTTCTCTCCTGTCTAATTGTCACAGGTGAGAGTCTGGAGGCCAGGATGTGTGGGTGAGGTTCAGCTTGGGAGGGTTTGGCAGGACAGCCCCAGAATAACTGTACGATCTCAGGCAGGCACACCATTCATCTGATCCCTGGTGACTTTTCGCCTGCACTGGCTCTGGTCTAGGCACAGGGTGTACAGCAGTGAGCAGCGGCCATCTAGAGTGTGAATTATTTATATTGCTGAACTAGATAGAATGCTATATAGCTCTATTTAAAAAATGACAAACGATCATCACCACTCACCAGGTCTTTTTATAGTCAACACCTGGAGCCTCGTCACCGCAGTGATGGAATTCCCTGACCCACTGGCTGCGGGTCTCAGATGAGCCTCTTTGCCTTATCTGTCCCTGGCACAAGGACAGCAAGACTGGGCAGACCAGGTCTTCCCTTGGTGCACATGGCTGAGAGATTTTGTGTCAAAGCCAACAGTAGGCTGTCAGTGGTTACTGCTTCCTCTATCTCTTTCTAAATTAAAAAACAAAACAAAACTATTTTCCGATTGTAAAAGCAGTTGGCCCTCTGCGTCTGCATGTTCCACATCCATGGGTTCAACATATCAAGTACATATCATGAATATCAGGGAGGGCCAAGTCTGTAGCGAACATGTACAACACTGTTTTCTTGTTCTTTTTTCCCCTCCATGATACAGTGCAACAATTATTTGCAAAGCATTTGCATAGCATTGTATTAGTGTTCCTAGTAATTTGGGGATGATGTAAAGCACTGGAAAGGATGTGGGTAATTTATGTGCAAGGCAGGGCCAGGGATTTAGCTCAGTGGTTCTGCCACCTGCCCTGCCTTGCAAGTGCAAGGTCCCAAGTTCAATCCCTGGTACCAAAAAAAAAAAAAAAAAAAAAAAAAAAAAAATCTATGTGCAACTGCTGTGCCATTTATATAAGGGACCCAAGCACCCTTAGATTTTGGTATCCACAGGGAGTCCTTGAGCCAATCTCCTACAAACCTTGGTGGACAACTATAAAACGGTAAGCGCTTATTTTAGAATTCTGAAGCACATTGTAAGAATCTCTGGTACATTTCCCTTCAGGACATAGGGTTGGCCCACCCCGAAGGACATTTCAGCGTAGCAGTAGCAGTACATGTCATCAGGACTTTGCCCACCTGTCCAGATGTTGTTGATGACTTTGTTTACTATACCTCACAGCATCCACTTTCCACACACACCCACAGGAAGCAGGTCTTTGCACCAGAGATTGTGGTCCTCCTGAATCCCATAGGAACACTGTGAGGTAGGAAAGGGATAGTGTCTCTCCAGTGATGGCTGGTGTGGCCCAGGTTGGTGGCCCATGGAAAAGACAGAACATCTTAGTGTTTTCCATTCTAAGCGTTCACATCTCTCCTTCATTCCTCTCTGTGTCACTTTCAATTTCCTGTTGCCCTGATTTCCTTACTTCCCTATTTGAAATTTACATGTATGTGCTTAAGTTTTGCATGCATTTTTGTGAATCAAACTGAACCTTTTTAAGAGGGAGGTGATAGCTAAACATACAGGGCAAGAAACACATCAGCAGGCCTTAGTATAGTTTCATTGTATTTTGTAGAATCATAAGCCAAAAATCAAAGTAGATATATCGGTGCAGGGTTGATAAATTTTTATGTAGCAAATAGTTTAGGCTTTGTGGGCTACATGGACCTCTCATGGCTGCGCAACTCTGCCATCGTGGTTTAGAGGAGCCATAAACAGTCATGGAGCATCATGGTGCATGATGTTCTAATAAAACTTCATTTGCAGTTACAATTGGTGGGCCAGATTTTTTTCATAAGCCATTGTCCCCTGACTCTTGGTCTAGTTCATGCCCTTATTTAGAGAGCCTAAAATTGTATAGTACAAGAGTGATAATACCAGAGAACCTGTTTATGAAGAGGAAAGTCATAGATATGCAAACACTCAGGTACGTATACACACCAGCTCCATCCGCACCTACCTCCTGAATATTCATGTTCATTTCCACATATTCTCAGAACCGCTATCGCCCCAGGGGAAGTATTTCTTTTCTTTTCTATTTTCTTTTTTTTGGGTACTGGGGATCGAATTCGGGACCTTGTGCTTACGAGGCAGGCGATGGAACCTCTGAGCTACATCCCTGGCCATGGGGAAGTATTTCTTGTGGCCAACGACAGCGTCCCCTAACAGTGTGAGCAGTGTCTACACTGCTTGGATTATCACAAACCTCTTCACAAATTCAGGGTCTTGTGTGTCTCTTCTGTTACAATGAAGTTACTAGCTCCTTCAGCAAAGACAGGGCATTTAGCAACACTCTTTTTAGTTATTTCCCCCATGTTCCTTTGCTGCTACATTTGAGTATTGCTCCAGGAAGTGTACACATCTAATTCCATGAACTGAAAACATTTTCTGCTTGCTTTAATGTCTGGAGGATGATTTATCAATGGAAGGGGAAAGGGAATGGCAGCCTCTCCCTTTATCTTTCTGAATATGTCATATGGGTGGCATTTTGGATTCACGCTATGTACACAGCCTGGACCATTTTATTCTTATCTCTGAGGGCCCAAAAGGAAATATGCATCAAATATGCCTTTCAGAAAAGAATGATCCTATTGGTTTAATAGTGTTAGATAGATGTGCATTCACTGCTGAGCTGTTTGCGCATGAAATTGGACTGGTTGAACCAAATGGGGTGCACATGGGTATGTGCTTAGTCCAATGTGTGACATTCATTGCCATCATTTCTCCCATGAGGTGGCCCCTGGAGCTGGTGATTCTCGTTAGCATCCTCTTCTTTGCTTTTTCAGTGGTGCCTGGTAGCAGACTCACACACCGTTTGCACTTCTGCCTCATCCTCTCCTCTGTGCCCCTCCTTTCTCATATTTTTGGCAAATCTATATAAAACTCTTATGTCATCCTCAAATGCTCTCTGAAAGAAAGTCCAGAGGTTTCTCAGGGCTGTATTTTTAGTAAGCGTGTCCCAGAGTGAGCTAGTATGTCCTCTCTGTGCTAATGGGAGTCAATCGAGGTTTTATTTAACACCTCCAAGGGAAGCTTTGGTTCAAAGGAACCACGGGGTAATTCCCCACTAGGACTTAAAAATCATTCATTTTATCCTGCGCAGGAATACAGAGATCATATGTTAGGTATAAGCCCCCCCAAAAAAGAAAAATATTACATTTTTAATATTTTATATATTGTTGAACATGTTTTGTCTCCATTTGATGGAAAGCGCATTAGATTTGCACTAGGCTCTTTGTAATCCAGCATCATTTACTCAGATGAAAAACACAAGTCAGAAAAGTAATTGTACTGAGCAAACTCCCATAGCATTTAGTGAGCTCCCCATCAGTGGAGATGTTCAAAGAGAGTCAGGACCTCGTTTGGTGGGGCAGTTGCTGACAGTTGGTCAGACTTTACTTTTTTCTGAGTCAGGGTCTCATTGTATATAGTTCAGGCTGGTCTTGAACTCTCTATGCAGCCCAGGCTGGCCTTGAACTTCCATCACTCCTCCTGCCTCAGCCTCCTGAGTGCTGGGATTACAGGCATGTGCCACCACACCCGGCACTTATTAGCTTTACTTTGGTTGCACAGAAAGCTAGACCCGAGAGCTGCTGCAGGATAGATGTGGTATCCTGGGGACAAGGACAGACTTCATTTCTTGTCCCCGCTTCAGATTGTCAATGCATAGAGCATAGAAATGTTCCTGGAAGTCCTGAAGCCAGAAAGCAGAGTGTGTTTTGTCCAGCAGTTCCCATTCTCATCTTACCATGGAATGGTTTCCTTACTAAAGTGTCACTAGTCAGGGATCAACTGGTTACAAGTCATGGGCCATCTTAGCTCATTGCCTCTTTCATATCGCTCACAAGCTAAGAATGCGTTTATACTTTTTTAAATACTTTTAAAAAATCAAGGGAAGAATAATTTGTAACATTTTAAAATTATTTGAAATTCAGATTTCAGTGTCCATAAATAAAGTTTTATTGGAACACAGCAGTGCTTGCTCATTTACATATCGTCTAAAGCTGCTTTCTTAACACATGACAACGCAGAGTTGAGTAGTATCCACAGAGTTCCAAACACCCACCAGCCGGAAATAATTACTGTCTGGCCCTGTAGAGAACAAGTCTGCCACCCCCTCTGTCGCTGTAGATACCTTCCTTAAATGGCTGCTGGGATCTATTTGCCAAGTTACTCACAGCCCAAGGTCATGGATAAGATGTAACATCTGCCCCTTCCTGGAGGGCCATGGCCAACTCTTCTTCTCCAGATTCAATTAAATCCTACAGTAGAGATGAGGAGAGAGGGCAGGGCCAGTGGGGCCCTAAGTTCATAGTAGGTTCCCAGCTCAGTAAATGAGCAGAACATTTTCTACTTGCCCAGTTCAGGGGAAGATGTCTGAGAAGCGGACTTGCCTGCCCTCCTTCCCACAGTCCCTGTACCCCAGGCTCCCGGGCAGCTCAGAGAGTCCAGCCTTTACCATGGAGAGGACCCTGTAGGCCGGCACCTTGCTCCTCACCACCTCCTGGTCCATGGGCTACATGCTTCATGTGCCTGACTCTCCAGGAGTCCTGTAAAGAGCAGCTGTTAATTTTACAAGTTGGAGTGTTGGCTGCTCCAGCCTCCCCAGGGCTGTTGCAGAAATGAAGAAGACTTTCAGAAATCCATCTTTAGGTCACCCTGGATTGAGGAAGAGCCTTCTGGTCCAGGAGTAACCTGCTTGATGCTGGCTATCACCTCTTTCTTGAGGGGCCCCCGAGTTCCTGTGCAAGAGCTCCTCCTCCTCTGGGATGTCCAGGAAAAGAGGTTGCCTATGTTGTCCTATGTATCTATATCTGTTCATCCAACTTCCAACCCACATTTACTCATTGGTGTTCCCCAAGGTACCCCACAGTGGTGCCTAATAAATAAAGGGGGAACACTGCGGGGGTCTGTGCAGGATGCTGGCCTCCCCACAAGGCCACCTCTGCCAAGGTGGAAGTAGGACTCAGACATCCGCCAGTCACCACTGCCTGACCTGGGGCTCCTGCTTTCAACTGGTACCTGCTTGATGCTGGCTATCACCTCTTTCTTGAGGGGCCCCCGAGTTCCTGTGCAAGAGCTCCTCCTCCTCTGGGATGTCCAGGAAAAGAGGTTGCCTATGTTGTCCTATGTATCTATATCTGTTCATCCAACTTCCAACCCACATTTACTCATTGGTGTTCCCCAAGGTACCCCACAGTGGTGCCTAATAAATAAAGGGGGAACACTGCGGGGGTCTGTGCAGGATGCTGGCCTCCCCACAAGGCCACCTCTGCCAAGGTGGAAGTAGGACTCAGACATCCGCCAGTCACCACTGCCTGACCTGGGGCTCCTGCTTTCAACTGGTTCCCTCTCTCTCTCTCTCTCTCTCTCTCTCTCAATGGGAACCCATGAAGTGAAGTGTGGCCTGCTTGTTATCACTGAAAGCTCTAAAAGGTTTGCTGGGCTAGTTGAACCTCTTGCACTCGCAGATCTCCACCTCTTCCTATTCTCCCCTGGGACACCATCCTTGAGAAGAATCTGCTATGGTTCTCGGAACACAGAGGGCTGCCACTGGACCTGAATGTGGCATCTGTGCCACCTCTCTCTAGGGCTTTCACCCTGGGCGAGTTGTGACATCTTTGCATGTCTCAGTTTCCTCACCTATAAAATAGGGACAATAGGTAACTATTACATTGTGGTGAGGAGTTAATGAATCAGTGAGTGTACCACATTTAGGGCCTGGTTGTTGCTAATGGTGTTGGCAGCTGTGATTTTTGTTGTACCCCGAGAGCCCTGTCTGGGTCCATCCAGTTGGCAGTGCTTGCTCTGGGCCCACACTTCTCTCAGGCTCACCCGGGATTGGTCCCTCCTGTGGCAGGCTCCTGCCAGCCTGATTCACCATTGTCAAGTTGGCCCGGAAATTCTCACTTCACACAGCCTCCCTGAGCTGGCTGGGGCCGGAGGGCCACTGGCCTCTCCCTAGTGCTGTGCGCCATGGGTGTGTGTGTCACAGGAATTGCTTTGACAGGATGCCTGATGAGTCTGGTGGAAGTGGGTCAAATGCGCTCCCTGTGGTCCCCGCACCCAGCCATCCCTGGCTGTGCAACAGAGATGACAGTGACGGCAGAGACAGTCTGGTTTCAGCCCCAGTAAATGGGGAGGTGTGTTTTACACTCACATTGACAAGTGGTGACCACAGAGCTGTAGGCAGGAGATGGGCATGGCTACATCGTCGGATGACAGAAACACAGAATCTACTGTTCCTGTCTCCTCTGAGCTCTTTGCTTTCTGGAACTCTGCCAGAATGCCACCCCGGCAATGTCAGATGCCATTCATGGCATGGACATCTATTGGTGCTTCCAGAAAAATCCACAAAGTTCAATCATGCAGGAGGTTGAAAGTGGAAAAGTTGTGCTTGTGTTTGCCAGAAAGCTTCTGAGTGGCAAGCGTTTTGAAGTAGAGATTGGTGATAAATCCGAGCCAGTGATCCATCCATTCGTCTCTTGAATAGGCGTGTGAGCTTAGTTCTTTTAATCTTGGCCTCATATCGTGCATTCTTGGACCCTGTTGACACCAGGGGCCATAATAAATATGTTTCTATGACTGATATTAACCACCCATCCTCTATCCTTCCCATCTCTCCTTTTCCTTCACTTCCTTTCCGACCAGTAAAGTCTGGTGCCCCCCAGAGGCGTGGTAGGGAATGGAATGTATTTGGACCTCAGCACCTCTGGGCTGCCTTTTCTTGCCCTGCAGTCCCCAGAAGGCCTTCAGAGGATGCTGATGGTTTAGCAGTCCCTGTTTGTCAGAAAAATATCCTAGAGGGCCGAGATTCTCCCTCGAGCCTCCATTTTAGCTGGGAGAAAGTTTGTTTAGTGATGAGACTCAAAAATAGAGATGAGGACTATGACAGAGTGTTAGCTTTTGTTGTTGCCGTGAAGCACGTGCTTTGCAAGTCACACCCGGGACCACATGCAAGCTGACGTTTCCGAGTTTAGTTCAGTAGGCTATGTTTAGGAGGAGGCAGACGGACGCGTGCCGATGGGCTCTGAACATCCCAATTTGGTGCCTAGAAGCCCCATTTTTTAGAGTCAGGGTTCTGAACAAGCCCTCCCCACCCCCGAAAACAATGCTTTCAGGGAAGTGATGCCAACAAAAAGCTACCATTTGCCCTAAAATTTTTATTGTGGGAAATATTCTCTCCTGCCTGAGTGGTGAGCGAATGAGGGCATGAGAGTTGCTTCTTTGTCTTTCTTACGGAATTAGGGCACTCAGTAATTCAGCTGAACACATCTAAGACTCTTGAGCACAAGGGCTATCTCTTTGCTCATCTAGTTAAATTTTAGTTCAGCCAGTTGGCCTTGCACTGACACAGGAGGCATAGTGGAGGTCAGAAGCCAGGTGTCTGGTACTCAGGACGCAGGTCTGCAAAGGCACAAACGTTCCTGGGGTATCAGCTTCCTCCTTGGGCAGGCAGAGCTCTGAGCCTTCTTTGTTTATCAGGAGTGAGTTGATCCAGAAGCCAAAAGGACTGGGTGAACTGGTTAGGATCAAGCTGATTAATCCAAAGGGCTGAGAAACCACTACCTTCTATAAACCATCCGGGGCTGTATTAGCACAGAGGTTAAATTCTGACCTGCTTTCTCATTCCCTTTTTAATGCCCCCACCCTTTGTTGGTGATGCAGCTGTCCTAAGGAAACAGGAAATGGCTCATGGAAAAGGAGAGAGAAAGAAAAAGACTCTTTTCCCATACCACTTGGCTTCAAACTCTCTCTTCATTTACAATAAAAATAGCTTGAAACAGAGAGCACCTCACAAAAAAAGGCGGGATCTCAGAGGGCTGCTGGGCCCTGTTGGCTTCCAAATCCTGTCTTGCCCAGGAAGGCTTGGGGTTTGGAAGCCCACTGGGAGGGGTCCAGACCATTTCCTTTATTCCTGAGTGAAAGCCTATTTTGAGGCATGGCTTGGAGAGTCTCTCCAGAACTAATGATATCAGCTGGGCACTCACAGAGCTGTCTGCCTGGGCTCATGCCCCAGGGGTGGAAAATAACCCCCTGCAAAGAAAAGCAGTTGTTTCCAGGAGCTGCTTACTCCCCAGGCACCTGCGTGGGCTCCCTGGGGAGGCTGCCATGATGTTGCCGTCTCCCTCTGAACCAGGAGCTGGGCAACTTGGTTTCTCAGCTACCTCAGATCCCTCCAGGAAGAAAGCTCTGGGCCTTGGGGTTGGTGATAGGGTTTGTGATCATTTGGGATGTCAGAATCACTTTTATCTGAGGAATGTGGTCAGCGGAAAATTGTGTTCTAATCCTAGCTCCACTGTGACCTTTCTGTGTAGCCTTGGAGGTATCAGTCCTCTCTTCAAGGCCTTGCTGAGGGCCAGGGATGAATTGAGGGCTGCCAGCAGCTTGTCAGTAATTTGTTCCCTTACAGCCCAAACTGCCTCTATATTTTTTCATTCTCTTTACTGCCTTTTAGTCAGAAAAGGTAGCAAGGGTTCACCTCAGACTTCCTGTGACCTTGGTTCTGTGCCAGGCAGTAGGAGGATGGCACAAAGAAGAATAATTCTTTGCTTACTACCAGAGCAACTGGAGAGAAGCGTGATAAACAGAGAGCATATCCTCGTTGCCCTCCCTGGTGTTGTGGTTCATTCACACTAAAATCTCAAGCTCTTTTGTGGCTCACCCAGCCCTGTGAGATAAGGCTGCTGCCTCTGTCCCTAAAGTTCTCTACCTTCCCAACTGCCTCCCATGTTGGAGCTCACTATGCAGAAAGGGGCGGAGGTATAGGCAGAAGCTTCTCGATGGATGTGGCTCTGGAGTTGACAGGAGGAAGTGGGGGAGAGGCTACGCGTCAGGGCCAGAGCCTCCCCAAGAGGAGCTGGCTTTGTGAAAACTGCTTTCTCTTGGAGCCCCTTTTTGGGTCATCGTCAAACACATGGACACCTCTGAAGGAGCTGTGTTCCCACCCACTTCACATCAAGTGTGATGATGCCTGGGACCCCCCACAAGAGCATCCTTCCGGTTGAGCAGCCTCTGCCAAAGGAGATCCCGTGTGAGAGAAGCATCTTGTCCTTTGCTTTTTCAATGCCACGTTGAATGGACTTTGGAAACAAGAAGTCATCACAATCCTGAAAATCCATTCCTCCTCCAGAGGCAGAAGCGGCCCATCATGGTGTTCTGATGAACACTTTATACATAAATGATGTACTTATTAAAAATAATAACTGCCAGGAGGTACTCAGAAGGGGCTGTGGAGTGAGGAGACATTATTGTGACAATAGTCATTTTCAAAGACTATTTCAAGGTGGCAGGCTCAGGGGGCTGTCAGGACCTCACCCCAGATTTGTAGTCAGGTACCAGATGCTCTGGGTGCTCCGGAGATTTCATATTGTGAGAATTTCTCAAAGGAGCTTCCTTTTAGGTGACATCCTAGATGAGCTTAAAAAAACAAAACAAAACAAAAAAACAAAACGCAGCACACCCTCAGTGGGCTATTTTGAATGTTTCCAGTTTAATTAACGTGACTTAAACAAAGACTGTCCAGATCCTTGGGAAGAAGGCTGCACCCTCCCTTGGATGCTAAATCACAAAAACATCACTACTCCTGCGCCCTTGTGCTACTCAGCAAATCCACAGCTTTGCTGGTTGTTTTCTCCAAGGAGTTTGTGCACTGGAGACGGTTTCCATAGTCCCCCAGCCCACGGGGAGTTGTGTGCGTGGGGCTCAGGGTTGTTTTACTGAGCAAGCCTTGCAGAGGCAATTCCAGCACCCATACATGCAGCTCTTCCTCCCTGGGCTGAGATGGGGAGATCAAGATAGAAAGGACAGAAATAAATAAGTAACCAGTTTCACTTTCATTTAACTTTCTTTCAGAAACAGCCTCTGGTGCTAATTACTTCTGCTGTCAGACTTCGAATCCCTGTCCTTTGCCATAGGTGGTATATTTCAGATGCAAAATGATGAGGAAAAACAATCCACTTTCCTGAAAGATAATTCTGGGTACATTAAACAGATACATTAAGCCATTTATAAGAGAGTTGTTTGTTCTCAGGAGTCTGGAGGAAATCTGAATTTCTAATTCTGGGCCCTTTAATAATTTTCAAAAGAACTGAGGTCAATAATTAAATGTCTTTGAACTTCCCCAGGCTGTCTTCTCTTCCATAACCACAAAGCATTTGAAAAGGAATAGAATTCACCACCTTGATGAAATCCCTAGGAGGGTAGTGAGGACATCAGCCCCGGGAGGATCCTTTCTGTAGAACAGGGGAACCTAAGGTAACGAGGCTCAAAAACAAGTGTACAAGGTCACTTTTGGAGCTTCAGGCCTGGGGCTGAATGAAGAGTCTTCAGATGAGGTCGTATTTTACAGCCTTGGCCACTAAGTCCTGGAAAGGCCAAAGAGAAGGAAAAACAAAGGTAGAACCCAGTTAAGGATGTTTGCGATGAGATTACACATGACACTCACACACACTGTTTTATAGCCCTTGTCCTTGAGGGTTAGAGAGATCTAGTCTGGAAGATGAACACATTTCATATTCTGGGACCGGTCTGAAGGGCTGGCGATGCCTACCGAGAATGGTTTGCTGCGGACTCAAGGCTCAGCCACAGAAACTCATGGCGGCTCTGCTGTAATAATGAGTGCTGCAGTTGCTCAGCGATGTCAGTGAAGGCTTGGAAGGTGGCAGACACGATGTTAGTTATGCCCTCACTCTTTGTTCTCCGTCACATTTCCTCACCATTTACATTATATACGAGTGAAGTGGGGCTTGTCTAAGATCATACAGTCAGTCCCAGGCAGTGTATAGACTAGAACCCGTGTCTCCTGACTTTGTCTAGTATCTCATAACCCAGATCTGTGTGTTAGAACTCAGAGGACAGAAGAGTTGCCAGCTTTCTGTATGAGCCTTCCTTTTCTTTCATGGTGCAGACTGACTTCAGATTTTTCCATCTGGAGACTTTCTTTAGCGTTTATAGAAGCAGACTGGGTGGATTTCAGAGCCACAGTGATTCTACAGACAAACAGAAACACAAGCACAATTTTCCCATTTATTATGACCACTCTCAGAATGCTCTTAGCATGCAGCACACACCCATCTCAGCCCTCCACCTGCAAAGTTTCCCCTCAGCCCACTCCTGGGGTTCCATTCTCTCATCTCTGCAGATGTCTTTACCGCACCCCACTCCCCCGGCACCATAAAAAGCCTGTGGTGGGGGTACATGCGTCATCGTCTCCTGCCTTCATTGCCTCACCTCCTATTTCTTCCAGTTTTGCCCCTTAATGTTCTCTCTCTTCAGCTATTCATGCTCATGTCTTAATGGCTGTGCTTACAAGATAAATACATCTGTCTCTGACCAAAAGCAGTTTCAGCCCTGACTTGCATTTCAAAGTCTGCCTGAGTTGCAGTGAGGGAGCAGGGGCCAAGTCCTTAGTCTCATCCTGGGAGCCATAAAAGTATGTGAAGAGTTTATCATCTCCATCAAAATGAAAATGGAATTCCAAGACTTCAACTGTGAGATAAATAACAAGGCCAACTCCAGCTTGTGTCAAAGCCAAGTTTGCTTTGCTGCTTTTATGGGTCCACTTGCCATGTCTTCACCCCCACAGCTGTCTCATTGTGATATCAGACAGAACCTTCTCCAGGAATCAATGCGAAACTGGCTGGGGTGGAGGATTTGAAGCAATTGGTAAGCAGGGACAAAGGACGACAAATCATGTTCTTGGGCTGTAACTCACTCCCTAGGTCCTCAACTCTTGCTCTTCCCTTTTCAACCCAATGAGAATCGGAACTGAACACCCATTAGCTAGAAGACCCAGGATTCTGCAGTTGTAATTTATTGGACACTGTAACAAATAGGATAGTGGCTTGATGTTGCAGGCTATCTTTCCAATTAGAGGTGGGATTTTTTTTTTGGGGGGGGAAATAAATTTGCCATTTTGACTTCAGTAACCAGCCACAAACAAGTGAGAATAGCTTGGCCTGTATTCCCGTGGGCTGCTCAAGCGAGATCTATGTTCACTCTGCAGTTGTAATTTATTGGACACTGTAACAAATAGGATAGTGGCTTGATGTTGCAGGCTATCTTTCCAATTAGAGGTGGGATTTTTTTTTTGGGGGGGGAAATAAATTTGCCATTTTGACTTCAGTAACCAGCCACAAACAAGTGAGAATAGCTTGGCCTGTATTCCCGTGGGCTGCTCAAGCGAGATCTATGTTCACTTTTCCAGAAAACCTGTGTTGTAGGGAGCTCACATGCAGCTCCAGGGTGTGTGTGTGTGTGTGGGGTGGAAGCAGGTGCCCAGAGAGTGTTCCCTGGAACTTGTTTCTGACCTAGGTGATTGGTAAGAAACTGTCACAGAGCTTACATCCTGTTAGGGAGCTCACATGCAGCTCCAGGGTGTGTGTGTGTGTGTGGGGTGGAAGCAGGTGCCCAGAGAGTGTTCCCTGGAACTTGTTTCTGACCTAGGTGATTGGTAAGAAACTGTCACAGACAGCTTACATCCTGGCAGCCACCCATTCCTGTGGATTTGCCCTTGCTGTTTCTTGCTCCTGGACTTCTTTCCTAATAGCTTCTACATCTCTCTCCTCGTTTGTCCCATCTTCTTCCTTCAGTCCATCTTGCATTCCGTTACCGGATGAATTTTCCCCAAAGCCCACTTTTCCTAGGTTTCCTGGTGTTTCTGAGGCTTCCAGTGGCTTCCCATTACTGCAGTTTACACTCCTGGTACAGATGGCCAGGGCTTACCATCCTTGGACCCCCGCTGCTTTCCAACCAGCCTTTTCTCCTCTATGTACTCTGTGGGTTCATATCTTATCTCGCCTTTAAGACAGTGTACAGTCTTCCCTTCCTGTGAAACCTACCAGTCTTGTATACCACTCATGTACACCTGCACACCTGGGTGGTTAGGAGCACAGGCTGTACAGCCAGATTGGCTGAGTTTGACCTTGGCTTTACCAATTGCTAGTTTTGCAATGACAGGACAGTAATAGCACTTGGGTACTATTGGGTAATTATGAAGATCAAATGACCTAATATTTGTAAAGTGCTTAGAACAGTAGCTGGCACTAAGTATTGAATAATTTGTTTGTTAATCAAATATAGTAAGGTACAAGTTACTTGAGAGTAAGAAACTTGCATTTTAGTTTTATAATCCCTTTTTGTTTTGTACTAGGAATCTGAACCAGTTTCCTGTGAAAATGACAGTGTGGGGAAGATGTGCAAGCATTTTGTCCTCTCTCTATTTAACTGGTATTGTTAAGTATCTGGACATGTTTGGCAATTGATCACAATGGAGTAAAATATGGGCTCTTTAATCAATGTAGGTGAACTTCTAAACAAGTTGAATATAACCGTAGAGAAGATACAAGTTCATGTCACAGTGTTACAGATTAGGGAATCAAAGCACAAAGGTTTTTTTTTTAGCAGCTTAGGTGAGATATACTTCCAGTAAACATCAGAGTTGAGGTCTTATAACTTGATGGCTGCCATCCTTTCTGCTGTGTCACATGCTTCTCATGGAAGAATGAATGAAAGGCTGAATGAATATGTAAAATAATGAGTTAGGAAGCTCCCCAAAACATATGGGTACGTAAAAGATCAAAGCATGGACTTGCCAGAGAAGATGAGCACTGCCTCAGGTTGTGGGGGATGCCCGTACCCTCAAGCCATAGCCGTATGTCCAGTTGAACATTTACTGCCGTGGTCACATGGGGCAGTTTCAGAATGCTCTCATTCATACTGTCACACCTGGATGCCCTCCAGCCATTTCTTTCTGTAGCAAGGGTGATTTGATTATCTTTTCTTTCCTTTGGGTAATACCTAGGACAAAAGGTGGATGTGACTGGACAGGAAAGCCATAACTATTTCCTTTTTGATCTGCTTTCATCATAATGGACCCATTTGGAAGGTTTCCACAGGGATAGGGACAATGCCCCTCCACTGGGCTTCATGAACCACTGAATGATCAAGGCACCAGGGAAAAACCTAGAGTGAGGTTGGCTGGTTTCCATAGCAACCACTGCTTGCCCCCTCCCCATGCTTCCTGCTTTCCACGTGTGTGTTTATCATTGGCTCAGCACATGAGTGCTTGAGAGGCTACGTAGGTGTCATCTCCACCTCCACCACGGAGGTCAGCCTCACTATGGAGATGAACCCCACACTGGCTGAGGGAGGAAGGCATAGAATTTGCTCCACTAGGACAAGCTCTCCTTTAGGTTTCAGGCCTTGTGCTGTCTGTCATCGTGATGCCAGTGATGAGGGTCAGGGGCTAGAGATGCCGGTCTGGAGATCTGGAGCCGTGGGAGTTAGACCCCCACTGGGCTCCTCAAGTGAGTCACCAACTGTCCCAGGGAGCTGTTGGTAACACACAGGCCTTCATAGACGTATGGCTCGTTGCTCTCCCCTGGGAACACCCGGGAGCTGGCTGAGATGGAGAAGCCTGAGAAGTCCTGGAGCTGGATTCTAGCATGGTTGCTGCTAAGCACTGAACCATGGCTGGTTGGAACTAAGATATGCTGTGTGTGGGAAATGTACTGCGAAGAGAAGACTGTACAACTTGTTATAACTCATGTATAGATTGGAGCTAGAAATGACAATATCTTAGCTAGAGTAGTTAAATAAACTATGTTAAAAATTAATTTCATCCTTTCTTTTTACTTTTTAGAAATGTGCCTCTTAGGTAGATGGGTGATGATGGCCCAGCAATTTGGACTTAACACTCCTGAATTACATACTTTAACATAGTTAAAGTAGTACATTGGGTTATGCGCAATTTACCACAAAGCAAAGAAAGTAAAACAAATCTGGAGAAAAGGAACCATCTCCTCAGGCTTCCTTTGTAGAAGTCTGGACCACCTGCCCAGAAACACCAAACACACCTCCACATTTACCTCCTTGGCCTGGACTGAGTCACCTGCTCGGTTTTAAACCAATTTCTGGCAAAGGCATAAGATTAGAGTGGGGGCCCCGGCTGGTGAAGCTGGCATAGAAGTGGGCCAGGCTGCTTGAGGTGAGTTACCTGCATCCTAAGACAAATCCAGGGTTCTCTGAACTAGGAAGGGAGGAGCATAACAAAAAAATAGAAAATTAATGTGTGTAAGCTACAGTGGTTTGACAATTTCCCCACTTGGAATGGTATTTGTCTTTAAATCTGTCTATAGTTATAAATAAGTTACAGTTAAATGTCAAAAAATAAATGCCTTCTAGAAACGTTAAGATTAGATATATACACACAGCTTGTCTTATATTTCTTCTGGACAGCACTGCTTTGTAGCATCTGTGGTTATACACAGCACCAGGCCTATTATTCTCCTTCACTTCCAAACTCTGATGTTGGAAAGCTGTGTCTCGATTTCTTCATCCGTGTGATAGGAATAACCTTAGCAGCTGCTTCAGAGAGTAGTTGTTCCCTGTAGTTAGTACATGTGGAGTACTCAAAAAATGTGCTGAAGTTTAACACACATTAAGAACCTAACAAAGATCAGCTATCATCAGAGTCTGCTTGGAGAACAGTGGCCGTTCTAGGAGTCTCCAGGTCTTTCCTAACCTTTGAGTCACCACTCCCCCAGGAAGCAGGCAGAATGCTAGGCAGGGGAGCTGCCCCCGCAGAAGCTTCATTCAGACCATCAGAGGAGGCTAAGGAAGGTTTGATGGATGGCTTGCCACCTCTGATAGTCCCGGATGTCTTCTTCCAAATGAAGAGCTTCTCATGAGCCTTGCGTCAGCTTCATGATGAAGAATAAAGAGGGAAGAAAATGTCCATGAAGAGAAAGCCCTTTGCCAGGTGTTGCCTCATCAGTACAAGTGTGAGTTACTTCAACCTGAGCCTGCTGCAACCTCTCCCGTGGCTCCAGGATAAACAGTACTAGGAGCTGTTTGACCGAGGGCCTTGCCCTCAGAGTCCCACTTTATGATCCTTCTAGGGAGTTAGTGGCTATCAGGACGGTGTTTCCAGGGTAACTGAGGGAAAAAGAGCCTGGATTTAAAGTTGTTTCTAAGTTGGCAAGTGAAGAAAATAAAATAACAGATAAATTTGTGATAATCCACACAATTTGGGGGCTCAAGGTCACACAAGGACAATTTTTGGAAACTCTAGACCACTGTGTGTGTGTGTGTGTGTGGGGTGTATCTTTTATGTCACTCAACCTTAAGACAA
>NW_022900932.1:14399406-14515630 GCF_012274545.1 Fukomys damarensis
TGTGTGTGTGTGTGTGTGGGGTGTATCTTTTATGTCACTCAACCTTAAGCCAAAATTATTTGATCTTGAAAAATTCTAGTATCAATTCAAATCGCACCCTCTTATTTAGAGAAATAAAATCTCCATGCTAGAAGGTAATAGATCCATCCATAGATAGATCTGTCTTATTCTGCACAGAAGGAAACTGGTTTGGAGGTGACATGTGTGTTTACTCAGAATAGCACTGTCAAGTGTCACATTTTTCTGAAAGTTTTCTGTATTTTTTAACTTCTGGTTGTTTTGATGAATTGATGTCAATTTTAATTATTCCATTCCCTTTATCCATATCTTTTGCTTTCCTTTAAACAGCAATTTCTGATACACTATAGACTCAGTTTATTTATCATCTATCTCTCCATGTTTCCACCAGAATTTAACTAGCTCCATAAAACCAGCGATATTTGTCTGCGTCGCTGCTGTGTGCTCAGCTCCTGGATTGTAGTAGGTGCTGAATGAATGGACCTGTTGAATGGATGAAGGAGGCTTGGAATGAGTCTCACTGGTCCACCTTGGTAGAATATAAGTCCTCCTTTGGCCACCTAATTCAGAGGCCTTTGGCAAGAGATAGAAAAAGCCATTTCCAGCCCCAATGGGGCTCCCAAGTCAGAATGGCAGGGTTGCTAGGGCTAAGCTACAAATTGACTTTCTAAGAAAGAGGTCATGTGTGTGAGGACATAGTACTTTTTCTTTTGAAGTGGAAGCTTCATGAAGGGAAGCAGCCACCAGGCTGCTTGAAGTGAATAGCAGACAGGGCAGATGCTTGGGGAATAATTCTTGCAAAACTGCAGGCATCATTCCTGTAAAGATCCAGGAGGGCTTACTAGGTCAGTGGGCAGGGGCAGGTGCAGCCCGAGGAGGGATGCTGGAAGCAAAGCCGGGAAGGCAGTGGGGTCCTCCACTCAGCAGACATTCATCTAAGCCCTGCTGTGTGCTGGGCTCTGAGCTGAATTTGGGTCTGGGTTTTTAAATTTAGTTTAACTTATGTATATTTTTAGTTCCCGATTGCCCAACCACCCCAATAGGGCATCTCACAGTGTTGTCCAGGTTGACCTCAAACTCATGGGCTGAAGCGATCATAGTGCCTTAGCTTCCTGAATAGCTCAGATTACAGGTGTGTGGCTCTGTTATTTTTAATTGGCAAATGATAATTGCATATATTTATCGGGTATAAAGTAATGTGCTGTTTTGATATGCATATGTAATGTAATATGATCAAAGTAAGCTAATTAACATACTTACTGTGTCAAACATTTATTATCTTTTCTTTATAGCAAGACCATTTGGCTGGTTTGTGGGTGTGCTTGAGGGAATAAGGACTCATGAAAAGGACCAGGAGGGAGAGAAGGAGTCTCATGTTCTGGCCGGTTCCTGAATGTGCCTTAATTCCTTGATAAGGAAGGCTGAGCTAGAAAGTATTGCAAGAAGAAAATCTCCTCCAAGAAACTCTGCTGAAGGCTCTAATTAAGTGGTTCCTTTGTGAGGGAAACAAAGGAGGGAAATGGACAGCACTGGAGGAACCCGCGGAATACTTCTCAACATGAGGATCAGGTTGGGCTTCCCCTTCCCGGAGTTGGAGGGCTCAATGCAGAAACCTAAAGTCAGCAATGAGACACTGCTTACAAGTCTTTGGTAGAGACTGAAAAATGCCCTTGATGTTGATACCCAATGTGAGAAAAAGATAGCTCCAAGTATAATGTCTTCAATATAACATTTTCAGAATGTTTTCATCTACATACACATATTTTCCTTTTCTCCATAGTGCTTTCCCTGGGCTATTCCATATCTCTGTTGAGGGAGTAGGTGCCATGTTCCTCCTCATTCAGTTGTACCAGGAGTTGAGGAGGCTGGCAGGGATAAGTAGAATCCTGATGAAAAGGCTGACCCAGGTAGACACCAAATGCTTCATACTGAAAATGACAGTGTGGCATGATGGGCCAGGGATGGGTAATTGCTGGCCAGGAACTGGATATAGCTTGATGTGATTTTATCTCATTAAGGAAACAATTACCAAGAGTAACATACTCTTTACTATTCCAGTTGTAAATCTGTAATAAAGCTTTAAAATCCTTTACTGACAAGCGTTCAGAATCAGAGGATCCTTTAGGAATATTCTTCATCTTACAGGTGTTGTTTGATTGGTTTCTTTCTGCCCACCTGTGTCTGATGTTCTCTTTACAACTGTATCTTGGTGTCTTTCTCAATTTTTCTTTTTCCTTGTTTTATATTTATCTAGTTTTCCTTTTCTCTTGAATAATAATAATCCAAGTACCTATTATCATCCCTTAAATGCCTGTGAAAAAGAATTGAAGTGAGTTCTTTTTGCTTACTGGGTAAAAGAGAATTTCATGCTTTAATTTAGAGGCAGTTGTTGGTTTAATCAACTTAATACTAGAAAAGTATTTGGATTCTTTATGGGGGAGGTGAGGGAGAAGCTGCCCCGCAGGCCTGCAGCAATTCTGTGAAACCCTGTGCGTTCTGGTAGAGCGGTGTGCACGTCAAGCCTGTGCCAGCCTAATCTGGAAGCCTGTGCCCTCCAAAGAGGTCTTCTCACCCTCCAGGAAGGGACCCTTCTAACACGTCTGCAGTCAGGATTCCACTTCCCTGCTGGAAAATGTGAGTTTTCATTTCTATTTGCTAGCAGCTTGGTGCCAACCCCTTCCTTGGAGGGGTCTGTGCCCGCTGTCACAGGCCATTTTCAGTGACTGAGGCACTGTGCTAAAGCACTGTGGATGGCTCTGGAAAAGCAGAGTCTCTTCTGGTGCTTTGTGTCCTGAAGGTCTCCACGTGGTGGCTGCTTGGTAGCCCTAGGCAGGTACTGAGTCCTTGACTGCCTCATGAGTCCCCTAGGCACCCCGTGAGAGCTCTGCCAGCGTCCCTGCTTTGCTGAAGGAGCAAGTGAGACTAAACTCCCAGGAATCATACAATGAGGTGGGGGGGATCCCAGGGGACACGGCCTGGCGCAGCTCCAAAGGCAGCGCATTTCCCTTCATTTAAATTGCCTTTGACGTGAGAGGCAGAGCCAGCAGGAAGAGTGAGATTGTATTACCACAGCCCAGCAGTGTCCCTTATCCAGCTGCAGCATTACCAACTCTGTGCCTGGGCTCAGCTGTCCCTGCCCGTGATGCAGTTCACTGCGCTCCTCCATGAGGTCTGCACAGGGTGTGGTGTGAGAGCGGATTTGGGCCTTGTGTGAGCTCTTGATGCTCATGGTCCAGGAAGTGATGTTCAGATAGCTTCCTTCCGCTGGTACCCACACACATGAATGCCCCCTCCCAGAAAACCTGCGTGTGGTGATACACTGGCACCCATGGAGTCCTACAGGCCGCAGGGACGAACTTACCCACTAAACCCAGCTCGAAACGTGGCCTCCTGTCTGTTATTTCTGGGGTTTGTAGTCTACGCTGCTTCATTTCACAGTGGAGGTGTGCAGTGGACCAGGCCCTGGGCATCAGGTGCTTTTTGTGTGTACGGAGGAGGAGGAGGCTGACATCAAAGCCATATGAAGACAGGCTTGGAAAATACCCGAAGATGGTGTTGGGCAGCCTTGTTCTCGTCCGTTCCACCCCATGACCTGCCACTTAATCAAATGACCAAGGATGTGTGAAGAGGGAGAAATGCGTAAATGTTTAGAGAGCAGCTAGTTGTGAGCTGTAAATGGCCCTGGCATGTTTATGAGGAATGAGCGGCTCAGAAATGAAACTCCAGTAGCTTTTTTTTTTTTTTGTGGGGGTGGGGTGGGGTGGAGGATAGAATTACCAAACTGAAGGATGGAGGGAGTGTTCTGGTTGTTAAATATTTAGGCCTTGGGAATCTTTTGATGTAGTGCCTCATGACAACTGCTTGCAAAGTGAGCTCAGACTAGCTTAAATTAGCTCAGGGCCACATGTTTCTGGAGGGACACTAGAGGTTGGAGTACATTCCCCCGATGTTTGCAAATCTACCTGCTAAGAGGTAGATTTCAGGGCATCCAGGAAAGGGTTTGTCTCTGCCTTATTCTGCCACACGGGGTTCTTAAAGTCTGGGTGATTGTGGACTAAGATCAAGAAAACGTATGATTCTCAAGTCTACCAACACGCACTGAGACCAACCCATCTCTCTTTCCATTTTCCTCTACCACCGTGCTCCTTTCTGTATTCTTCTTGGTGGCCTTCCATAACCGTCTGCTGGTCACTGTGCATAGCTGGTGCCTCCCCCTGAAGGCCCTTCTGCCGTTCTGCTTCTGTTGAGTATGCTATTGGTTCCTCTCTAAATATTCCTGCTTGGGCCTCCTAGGACAAACTCAAAGCAGCAGCATCCTTTTCACAATGTCTTTCTGAGCCACCAGCTGGAAACAACTTCTTCCTCTTCTAGAGGCTACACTGGTGCATCAGGTAGATCCCAGGGAAAGTGGCCACCATTATTGCTCGGTGTTAGCCGAATGGCTGGGCAAGTAGACAGGTGAAAAGATAGAGGGAAGAAAACATGGGTGGAGGAATGAATGACGGGTCTCCTGACTCAAAACCACTATGTTTCAGCTTTCTTAGCTCATCAGTGAATGGGGTTGGGAACAACAGTGTCCGTATTATCATGGAGAATTAAATGGGATAGTGCTTGATACCTAAAGTGGGTAAGTTTTCACTGTTGTTACTATTGTTATTATTTTCGAAAATATCTCCATAACATAATTAACCCTAAGAGAAAATTATTCTTGTCGTAAAATCAAATATTTCTGATTCCTAGAGCTCAGAGTTTCCCATCTGAACCCACTTCTTTATGTTATTGATGAGGTCACTGTGTTCAAAGCCTGGAAAGGAGGGACATACCTGCACTTTCTGAGGTGGCAGTGGGCTGGACACACCAAAGCAAAGTATGAAATGTGACTTACACAAATACAGAATGTGTGCATGTAATAATGTACCTGGGGTTATACAGGCATCAGATGAACAACGTCAGAAAGACAAAAGTGGTACATGTCCTACATGGCAATAAAACCATAGACTGAGATTATCTTTTCTACTGAGGAGAAATTTGTTTTTGTATTTGTATTAGGCCAAACTTCACACATTAACATAGAACTTCACAAGCCATCCGTGGTGGCGCACGCCTGTAATCCCAGCACTCAGGAGGCTGAGGCTGGAGGATCGTTGTGAGTTCAAGACCAGCCTGGGCTACATAGTGAAACCTTGTCTCAAAAGAAACCAAAACAAACAAACAAAAATAATTTAAAAAAAACATAGAACTTCACAGACTATGGACATTTTATTTATATTTATTTATTTATTTTTTGTTGTTGTTGTTGTTTTTTGAGACAGGGTCTCACTATGTAGTTGAGACTGACCTGGAACTCACTATGTAGCCCAGGCTGGTCTCCAACTCACAGTGATCCTCCAGCCTCAGCCTCCCGAGTGCTGGGATTACAGGCGTGCGGCACCACTCCCGGATGACATTTTAATTGATCTTGAATAACAAATCAGAGATACTTTCCCCTAGGCAATTAAATATATCCCGGATGGCTTGTAAAACAGTGCTCCCAATATGACATCGAAAGGTCATGCTGCCCTTCCATTGCCTTAATCTTGCTTATAGAATCAAGCCTTCCCACGTATGTTCCGCTAATAGGGAGCTGCTCCTCTTCCTTGCACTCTCTCTTTGCTCCTGCATGCCGGGAGCCTGCGACCTTGCTCCTATTTCCTCATGGAGCAGTGAGGACCTGGTATCCCCTCCTCCTCCAGATTGGTTATGCTTATTTGTGGCTTGGAACTGGACAGGAAGTGGAAGAAGGTCACACTGGACCTAGAAGATCTTGACCTCCAAGGGAAAGACAGGCTTGGGACAATAATTATAACTGCCGTTTGGCAATGACTGTTCCAGGCAGGAGCAAAGTGCTGCAAGAGCCTAGAGAGAGGGTGACCTGGCAGAGTAAGGGGAAAGAAAAGCATTAAGGGGGGGAGGGACATTAAACTGGAATTTCAAAGACCCACACATAGCTAGGTAAGCTGCCTTTGTACAAGTGTAGAGAACAAGGATAAGGTGCTTTTCATTTAATGTGTGTGTGAGGAGCTGCTGTCATGTGCCAGGTTCTATGTTTGACCTTGGGGTGTGCATAGGGAGGCAGAGATGGGGACTCTCATAAGGCAGAAGGCAGATCCTAGTTATGGTTCCAGGAGACTGGGAACTTGGGTGCCGTTGGAAGCTGGGGAGGGAGAGAGGTGGAGTGAAGTGGGAGAGCCCGACTTTTCACTGAGCGTTGATATGGAAGGTAACCCTTGACCAAACAATCTGGGTGTTACCCAGAATTCTCTGTGCAAAGGGTGTGGCCATCCTCTGGGGAAGGCAAACAATTGTGAGCACTGGGAAGTTGCACGGGGCTGACAAGTTAGTTGGGGGAATAGGGCACGCTCACGGGAGGAGGTTCTGTTTGCCCTGCGGGTAAGATAACTGCTTGTGGCTTTCAGAGGAGAGGTCCTGTGGCTTGGGTGGTCAGGGAGAATTTCTGGAGAGGAGATACGTTTGATTGGGTTGTAGAGACAAAAGAGCAAGCGGGGGCATCCTCAGCAGGGAGATTTTCCAGGGTTTCTGGGAAAGAAGTGTGAATAGGTACAATGGGCCGGTGGAAAAGTGCTGCAAGTGTCTACTTGAGCAGCACCAAGTCCTTATGTCATTGGCAGGCAGCTCAGATGCTGATTAGGGTGGAGAGGTCAAGCAGTGAGGGGACTGATAGAGGCCAGGCCAGCAGAGCTCAAGTCTCCCTAGCTGTAGGGAGTGGCTGCCTCAGAGATCTGTCCAACTGGGTCCTTTTGGCCAATTTGTAGTTGTTTGCAAGGGAAGCCAGAAATCTGCATTTTTGTGAAATCTATTGTTTTTGTTTTTACATATTAACTAAATAAAATAATTAATATCACTCCAAGAACCAAGAAGTAGACTTTTGACTTGTGGCAGGGACCAGCCTGTGACTTCCCTGTCACCAGTGCAGTCACTGATGGTCCTTAAAGCCGGTGTCACAGGAGCGGATGGGGGGAGGATGGGGCTATGGACCTGGAAAATGGAGGGAGGAAGTGGCAGCACATGGGGCTGGGCCTTGTGTACACATGGCCAAGTGTCACTTCTTCCAAGAAGAGCTTACTCTAGCCAAGAAATCCAAACCCAGGACAACAGAGGGGAAAATAAAGGAAAGGGAGCGAGGTTTGTGGCTCAGGTATGGGTAAACAGCTGGAAAGAAGGCTGAGCAGTGCTGGCCTGAACTTGTGAGGAGTGCGGGGGAATTGAACCCCGTCATCCAGGTCTGCTTATTTGAATGGCTCAGGGTCTTCATAGACGGAACTGTGGAGAGATCTGGTTGCAGGAGTCACTGGCGTTACCTGAAAAACCACTGGGTGTCAGGCACTTCGTGCACATTTTCAACAGTTCTCTAAACTGTCCTGCGAAGTAAAGAGTACCGTGACTCTGCTTTTTCAAGGTCAAGGTCATGGAGCTAGCCAATGGGAAAGCTGGGGTAGGAACCAGATTCTGAAGGTCGTGTACATTTCTATTGACCCAACTGCTGCACTGATTCATGCTGAGTCCTCCGTGTGTTCCATGTCTAACCTATCATGTGACCTTGGAGAAGTCCTCTCCTCCTTACTATAGAAAAGCAAGAGAGGAAACCGCAGGACTTTCCCAGTCCAACTTTAGCATGCGGTGGTTCTGCAGTTGAAGCATTTATAAGTTCAGACTTTACGATTCTAAAGGCTTTTGAATGTTTAGCTTCAAACAGAGAGCTAGGAAGCAGAGATGTGTCAGTAGGAGTAACAGTGGCAATGGGAGTGAACATAGCAGCCCTGCAGGAAAGGATCCCATGTGGAAGGGCTTTTTGAGGGAAATAGGTACATGGATGTCTCACAAATAAGCATTCCAGCATGGCTGTCGGCAAGGCCCCGACCTTGAGGCCTTGTATGTAGCTTTTGCTGTTTTCATATCTTTCTCCCCTTCTGTCCTCTCTGAATGTTCTCAGAGCCCCCAAAGGACCTACAGCTTCAAAGAGAAATATTATTGATGCAGTTCAGTCTATTTTTAGCCAGCTGGAGTTGATGCACATCCAACACAAAGGCATTAAGTTTTCTATCTATTTTATCTACATCAGCTCCTCTTTCCCCCAAGTCCATTAAAAGATAACAGAAACAGAGCTACCCTCAGACAGCTGGTTTGTATTTTCAGGGCAAACATGTCATGTCCCACCTTGCTATACTCAGGCAAGCATTGAATGTTTCCAAGGAGCCGCAGAAAACAAGGCAAGGAAAACTTTGATTGCCTGTAGAGATTAGGGGAGGGTTTTCCTCTTAAACATGCAGCTGTTTCTTTGGCTTAGCTGGTGCAGGAGGTGGAATTGAAAGTAAAAGATGCTCTCTTGCCATGGAACACATATTTTGGGTTATAGATCTTATGGATCAGATATGCAATTGGATGTTTCTCATGTGTGCACACGTTCTTTCTCTCCTTTGTCTCTTGCTGATTCAGTGAGTTCAAAGACTTCCAGAGTGTTCGTAGGCAGATAGAAGATAGGCTTTTGAAATGTTGCTCTAGTTACTGGTTGGGTGAGAAAAGGCAATCCTCTAATATAGGAGGTGTGTTGGATCATCAGAGAGAGTTTGGTAAATCTATCAACAGAATTACTCCTTGGAAATTCTCAATGAGGTGCGGTAACTCCTATGTGCAAAGATTGCACTGTGCAGGTAGGATTGAGAAACAACTAATGGATAGCCTCAATCAGACTCATTTAATGACCATGGGACCAGAGCCATAGGAACCGAGAATCTCTAAGACCTCGACAGAGTCTTGAGTAGTGGTTCATACCTGGCTTTCGGTTACAGTCATCTGGAGAACTTAGGAAAATGTCCAACATGCAGCCCACCATCAAGGGCTTATTCAGTTGGTATGGGTAGCAATCAAAAAATGGGCATCTGAAATGAATAGATGCTTCTCAGAAGAAGTACAAATGGCCAATAAATATAAGAAGCACGGCTCATCATCGCTGGCCATCAGAGAAATTCAAAGTTGAACTACACTGAGATTCCATCTCACTCCAGAATGAATGGCTATCATCAAGAAGTCTGATAATAACAAATACTGACAAGGATGTGGGGGAAAGGAACTCTACTACATTGTCAGTGGGACTGTAAGCTAGTACAACCACTATAGAAATCGGTGTGGGGCTTCCTCAGAAAACTAAAAGTAGAAATTTCGTTTCACCCAGCTATCCCTTTCTGAGGTATCTTCT
Source organism: Fukomys damarensis (assembly GCF_012274545.1). Lineage (NCBI taxonomy): Eukaryota > Metazoa > Chordata > Mammalia > Rodentia > Bathyergidae > Fukomys > Fukomys damarensis. The sequence goes on from NW_022900932.1 coordinate 14,408,678, forward strand.
CAAGAGGTAAAATCATCATATTATAGGGACACAGGCATATCCAGGTTTATAGCAGCACAATTTATAATAGCTAAGTCTTGGAAACAGCGTACACGTCCATCAGCCAATGAAGGAATAAGGAGAATGTGGTATTTATATACAGTGGAATACTAAACTGCCATAAAGAAAGATGAACTCGAGGTATTTGTAGGTTAGTGGATCCAACTTGAGAACATAATGTTAAATGAAATAAGTCAGACACACAAGCTCAAGAATTACATGGTTTCTCTTCTAGGAGAAATACCATATACTGTATATAAAATATATATTAACAAATATAAAGGGCAAAATAGAAGCGAGATGAATGAAAAGTAGGGAGAAGTTCACATACGTCCCCAAATTACATATTCTGTTGTTTTTAAAAATATTTCAATATATATGCTAATTTGTTTCTTTTATGCTAATAGGTTATCTTAGTTCATTGAAAAGGAAGTTTTTGTTATATGTTTCTTTTGTGTAAGAGTCTTTTTAGTTTACGTCTTGTACTGAGTAACTATTTTGAAGATGATACACAGTATAATAATTATTGCAATTCTGTTATTATTTGTTTATATAAAATTTTTTCATAGAACAAAAAAATGAAATCAAATCAATTAGAGTGTATGGGGGTTAGGCATTCATATTTGTTAAGTCACCCTAGAGGACTTCATTGTTATTTCCACTCTGTAGCGGTGGTTCCCATGCTCTAATATGCAGGCACATTATTTGGAGATTTTATTGAGACATAGGTTCTGCAGGTCTAGATCAGTGGTGGTGAACCGGACACACATGCCACAGCGGGCCATTTGTATCATGGAAAGCTCTAGAAGGTTCATCATCATTGGTCTAGATAAATGGCAAGATAACACTGTACTCAAGGACTGAGAAATATTATAAAGAGGTCAGTAATTCCCCAATCTCTCTATAGATTTAACACAATTCCAATCAAACTTAAGTAGGATTTTTTATTGTGAAATATTTTTTATAAGGAAAAAGAAACTTTAATTTAAAAAATGAAACAAAAGTTGAAATTCTGCTTCAGAAAGTCTGGTAATGGGGTCTGAGATTCTGCATTTCTCACAAGCTCCTCCTGGGTGTTGCCTGGGCTTTGGGGGACACATGTGGAAAGGCTGGAGATCTTTGTAAGCCCAGCCTCTGCACTTTCCATTTGTCGGCAGAGAGACATTTAATAGCCCCATGGTCCATGCAGGATGATGCTTAAACATGTCACTTCATCAACTAAAGAAATTTGCCCCAAGTTCCCTGACCTGCAGGTACTGCCCGAAGTGGTGGGCATGTTCTGCTCTGTGCATCCCAGGGTGCCCTCTCCATCCTCAGTCACTGACCAACTAGAAAGGCCCCTGCCAGCCCTGCCCCTGCTGCCCTGACACCCATGTGGTCAGTGCCTCCCTCCCCTGTGCCTTTCTAGTGCAGCTGGATGGTTTTCTGCTCTCAGATCTTTCTCTTCCTCACAACACAGATTGCCCTGTGTCCTGCAGGCCCAGTGGCCAGTATTGTGGTTGGCATGTACTGAGAATCTCTTGGAAGTGTGGAGAATTAACGCAAACCTGACTGTAGAAATGACTGGTATTTCAGGAGAAAAACAATGAAAGTATGACCCATGGAGAAAAGAATGAGTAACATTTATCAATTGCTGAAGATCAGAAGATGCCAGGGAAAGAAGAAAAATAGGCCCCCTTTCCATCCCACGCCATTGACATGAAACACTGGAGCTGTGATTCCTTGGGGAGTTATGGGTACATTTCTAACTTATCCCTAGCCTCCCACCAACTTCAGACCCAGCCACTGTCAGCTCAGCTCAGCACCTTCCAACTGCTCTGTGGATTGGAATTCCAGATAGAATGTTGCCCTCTTTGCAGCTCTCTCTTCTTCCTCCTCCCCTTCCCCTTCCCCTCCCCTCCCCCTTCCCTTTGTAAAACAAATGTTCTTAAAGCATGAGAACTTATTACAAAGTCAAATTCTTGGACCTCGTCCAAGTCCCACTCAATTAGGGCACTGGGATAAGGCCTTGGGGATGTGTTCAGAACCCTCGAGCTTCTGATGTTTGCAGAAGTTGAAAACCACTAGTACAGAGATGAGGAATCTGCGGGATGACAGAGTCTTCTTATACCTTGTCTGCCAACTGAGAACTCTGAACGAGTCATATCCCTGTCTGGGCCTTGTGTTCCTCACCTTTGTCAGGTGAGATAAGAGCACTGAGTGTGTTTTAACTGTAGCTGGCTGTCCAGAGGTGCAGGCTGGCTGTCTGCCTCCATTGCCCTGTCTGTAAGCTGAGGGCACAATGGCTCACATGCATGCTGGGTTCCAGAGGCAGGCTCTGCACACGGCGGCCCTGCTGAATAGTTCACTTGACAATCACAGCCCCTTCCTTCCTACTACTGTGCTCTTGTGTCCCAGTCCTTATGGGTAGTGCTCATATGTGTGTGCATATTTGGTGTCTGACCCTTCGCATGACTTAGCTTATCGAACCTTCACACAGCCTTATCAGGCAGGGTTCTTGGTAACCCCCACTTTACAAATGAGACAGCTGAGGCGGAGAGGGGGCGAATAACTTCGTTGAGGTCATGCAGACATTCTGGTGTACTGCCTCTGAGGACACACTGAAGGCTTACCTGCTCAGCACCAGGAGATGTGCCCCCTTCTGTGGCAGAGATCCGGCCCCACCTGCATATGTAAGGTTGTGTGTGTGTGTGTGTGTGTGTGTGTGTGTGTAGGGGAGATCTAGATCACTTTCATCTCTCTACCACCATTTTCACCATCTTCACTATCAGCTGCATTGCTACCATCATCATCACCTTGTCAATATCTTATGGTTATTGCCATTTATTAAAAGAGAGAATTAACAGTGATCCTAATAATGAAATATGAATCTTTTGGTGGTACTGGAGATTAATCCCAGGAATTTTCTACATCCCCAGCCATTTTATTTTTTATATTGAGACTGGGTCCTACTACTTTGCTACCTTGCCCAGGATGGACTGAAACTGACAGTTCTCCTGCCTCAACCTCTCAGAATCCTGAGATTACAGGTGTGCAACATCACGCCTGGCTGAAACACTAATAATTTTAAAACACTTGCACAGTTCCTGAGAGTCCACACAGCATTTTCTTAGAACTAACTGCAGCTGGATAAGGAAGACGCATTGAATTATTTACCTCACCACCGTCTGGGTTTACTCTTTTCTCCAAGCCCTTAAATATTATTCTCTTCAGAAATGACATTTATATGGGGGTCTTGACAGCTCTGGGAAGTTGGAAATGAAAGAGAAGGGAGGAAATTAGCTTCTTATTAGTGCTCACCAAGGTTGCCAGGAGAGGCGAGGTGAGTGTCCTGAAGGGTCACAGAGCATAAAGCACAGGGTTAGGTTCTAAGGACTCTTGTGGGAAGCCAGCTGCAAGTTCACATACCGGGGTGAAGGTTCAGTTTAAAACAGTAAGTGGAGGTGCAGCATAGAACAAGGGAAAGAGAAGGAGGGAGGAAACAAGACATGGCCATAAAGTGTAGATTTGTATATAAAGCAAAGGGGCAGAATGTACATCTTTATCCAGGGCTGGTCTGCAGGAGATCATACTATCACCTGCTCCAAAGGACTTCTCCATCCCTAGCCAAAGGAGGTTGTGCATGCAAGTCCCACTATAGGTTCGGGAGATCTGGGTTTCAGTACTGCTTCAGCTGATGACTACCCAGTTGAATGACCCTGAACATGTCAGTGAAAACCTCCCCTCTGGGACATCCTTGGGAAAGCTTTCCACATCGCTCTAGGTTTGGGAGCAGAAGATGCCCACGATTTACCATAGGCTACCTTGGGGTTGATTGTCGTGCCTTTGAGGGAGGCAGTGACCAGGTACCCCTGTTACCTAGGTTGGGGTATGGGCATGTGAGGCTGTGATGCTTCTATCGTTTGGCACAATTACCACTGCCTTTGGTTGTGTTTGGGTTCGTAACCTCCACTGATTCTTCTGTGCAGATGGCTCTTGCGCCTCAATTTTCTTGGCAATTACTCCCTGACAGTGCCCTCCTTGCTGAGTAAAACCTCAATTAATCCTTCATTAAAATGCCACAGAAATGGAAAACCTTTTCCCCTTGTTCCCCCTTTTTTCCCTGAACAGATTGGATTTGTTGCAACTCCATTGGAAAAGGAGTCAGCTCTGAAAGCAGGTTCAGATTCTAGCCTGGCTACTATTTATTTATAGCTCAAGTGATTTCAGCAACTGCTGTCAAGTAAAAACTCTTGTTTAATCGGAGGCAGGTAAACATGCCAGCTCTGTCTCCCAGCCCATGCAAGTCTTTCTGCCTGGGATGAAGGAATGATGTCACTCGGGAGACCAACACGGTTAAGACTGGCTCCTCTTTCAGGATGGGGCACAGAGGTTATAGTGGCTTGTATTATTTAGTAGAAAAACAAGCAGTTTTAGTGAAAAGCTCTCATTTGGACTTTGCCACTTGCTGAATCCATGACTTATACAGGTTACTTACCTTCTTAGCGTCGATATTAACTCATTTTAAGACAGTCGTGCTACCAACTAAAAATATGAGTGAAATAACAATGCTCAATAGACAGTGGTTTCTTAATTTCCTGGTTCATAGAAACCATAAAAATGGGCATTTACATTGTAAAGGACTGCATGAAGCCAGATGTTGGAGAATCGAATGATCCAGGGAACACATTTATTTATCCAAGATTGGTGAGGCTCTGTGAGGCATCAGGGATTGGCAAAGTGGTGGAGAAAGTGGAATAGTGTCCCAGCCTTCATGGGGCTTACCTGGTAGGGAGAGAAAGGACACAGACACAGTGAATGTGCATTTAGGTGTGCAAACAAGTCTCTTTGTTTTGTTTTTGACATCGGAGATCGAATGCAGGACCTTTCACTTGTGAGGCAGGTGACGGCATCACTGAGTTAAATCCTGGCCCCTAGACAAGTCTCTTCTTAAAAGAACTGGAAACTTAAAAAGACGGCGGGAACCACTTGTGTTGGGGAGTGGTACTGGATGGTGGCCTTAGGAAGCAGCACTGGAGCTGAGACCAGAAAGGGGAGCAGGAGTGGACGGATGGGGAAGAGTGTGCATGCAGCACCAAGGCTAGGAAGGAACAGGAAGGCCAGGAAGGTGGCACTGGGGCCTTGCCGGAAGGAGACTGTGAGAGAGAGCTTATTGGCCTCATGGGCCAGAGCAAGTGTTTTGTGTTTTAGCATGGACACCATGGAAGACCATAGAAGGATTTTAAGTAAGAAAGTAAAGTAGCAACTCTGTTTACTGGGACCAGGTGGAGTTGAATTGGATAAAAGGCTACGAAGAGTACAAATGCCATTTTCATAAGAAGAGCTTCTGCAGTCACCTTGAGGGCTGGCGTGGGACTGGGGTGGCCATTGGTGAGTGTTTTTGTCTGGTCCTCACTTTGTTCCCTGCTGTAGGTCTGAGGAGAGGCTCATGGTTGCTGTAGCATTTGGGGTGTGAGGTTCTCACTTTTCTGAAACCGTAGATTTACGCGTGACCAGGGCCTGTTATACCTTTGTAGCTAAGTATCCTTAGGAGTAGAAATCCAGAAATGTCAGCTGTGTGGTCTTCCCTGAAATCTCAAGTTGGTGGTTCGGTTCCACTATTGATTGAGTGAAAAACAGTGAGCCTGTGGCATCATTTGGAATAAAGCAGGGCAAGGAAGCTCACCGTGTCATTTTCAGAAAATAAATTCTTAAGAAACAGGCTACTTTTAGTGCGGTGAGTCACCTTGACAGCACAGGGATTTAGGCCTCATGGCCTAAAGATCCTGGTGATTTTGGGGACCTGTGCCCAATGGGAGGTTGTTCAAACAGAGCCAGCCTTGCATCTGTCCTTTCTCTGAAAGCCAGGGAACATGTGTGACCCCCTGCTGACTCCATTTATGGGATTTATGGATGGCTTGTCCTGGAGGGCAGCAGGGACTCTCTTTTCACAGTAGCCCTGCTCTGAATGCAAGCAAGTGGTCCATAGAGAAATTTGTCAGAGGCTCATGTGACTGGTGCACATCTTTTCTGAGTGACCTGGGGAGTCCCTGGATGAAGAGAGCTGATGCAGAGTGGTATACTGCAGAGCTGCAGCTAGGCCTGGGGGCTGAGGGGCCAGGTCAGTGATGCTCCATTATGCAGACAGAACAGGTGAGGCTCACAGTGGTTGCACAAAGCACCCAAAGGCACATGGGGAGGGACTGGTATATGGTTTGCATTTGATATAGATGCAAACTTTCTAGCTCCTTCTGCATTGTTTCATAGCCTATCCCTGCTTCCTCTGTGTGTATCTCTGTATGTGTGTGTATATCTGTGTGTGTGTGCATGTCTGTGTGCACGCATGCGTGCGTGTGTGTGTGTGTGCGTGTGCATGCAGGGTGGTAAGTGGTGCTGCCTTCCTCCCCTTTATATGTCTTACTCCTGAGTCCTTGTCTTTGGGGAGTGCAGTGAAGAGGCTTGAAGGGCCCTGGTTTGCTCCTGCCTGCAGCAGCATCGCTTTGTCCTCTGATGCAGAACAAGCCAGGAGCTTGACCCAGTGGATCTGAAAGGTCTTTAGGGAGGAGAGCGCACAGGAGAGGCAGCTGAGGTGCTAACAGGCAGCTCCACTGCCAGCAGCCTGCTGAGGGAGACCCTGGGCCTGGCTCAGCTACAAATGGGCTCAGCTCCAAGGCAGTGGAGATCTGGGCCATGATTTCCTGGGCTGGGTCAACAACAGTGCTTCCCAAGCCCACATCACCAGCTCCACTTGTACGGTTGAGGAGATGGCTGAGTGATCTGCTGCCTACTTGGCCCTGGCTGTTCACTGAGGACTGCGCACTCCTCCTCCTCACAGCCTTGCTGGAGCCAGGGCTGCCCTCAGCCCTCCAGATGGATGATGCCGACCTAGCCACGAGCGGGAGCTGCCCTGTCCTGCCTTGGCCATTCCCAGCTGGAACCAGTGCTCCTAGTGAGAGGCAGTGACCTGGTCCGCCTGCATCTGCTTCCCGGCTCTTTTCCTACTTCCACTCTCGCCTCCTCCTTGCAGTTACTCTGCAGTGGGAGTGGGAGGTGTTGGAGCAATTAGGTGGAGACACTTTTCATGCTCTTGCTAATCTTCAAGTTCTCAGCTCCTGTGGTCTCCTGCTTTTCCTTCTTGTTTCTGTGCTGGCATCAAATCCAGGGGACAGCTATGTTCTGGCGAGGATGATGTGACTCCAGCAAATGACCCAGTATCCTCTCTGGGAAAATGGTTCTCCTGCTCCGGAGCACAGCTGTGTTGCTCTGCATTAGGGCCTACTTTCTTTCTCATTCTTGTCTGCTGGAGCAAAGGGCTTAGAATTCAGAGCTGCAGCGCCCAAGAGTGGCCTGAGGTGTCTGAAGGTGAGGATGATTATGATGGCATTAATAGTCGTTAAAATAGCCATCGCTTACCAGTTGCCCAGGTTGCACCAGAAGCAATTTAGACTTCAGCGCATTTAACTGTAGCATTATTACTGCAGTACAAACACTAAAGTTACACTAGAGATGAGAACGGAGATGCTCAGAGACGTTAAGTGATTTGCCCAGGATCAAACAGGTGTAAGGCTGTGCTTGCACCCACATCCCCCAAAGCCATGCCTGTGTACTGGAGCGCCTGGCTTGTGACAGTGAGGAGGCTCTCATTTCTGACTGTGCCAGGACATGGCTGTTTCATCCTACCCTCTTGTCCTCCTGCCGTGAGGCCTGCGGAGATTCTGGCTCCTGCCTTGCTTCTCCCAGAGGGGCCTCAGCTGGCCTGAGTGCTTTGGGAAGTGCCCAGCAGTGATGGAGACTCAAAGCCACTTGACTCACTTTCTCCTGAGTTTCCAAGACACATTTAAGACATCACTGGCATACTTCACCATGCAGAATGAGTTTATGCTCTTGTGTACTTAGATCAGATCATCTTCCCTGCCTTTGTAGTTGTTCATTATTATTCTTATCATCTTGCTCTGCTTACTTGTTTCTTTTTTACATCCTTGTTTCCTACCCCCTTTCACTGTCTTAGTTCTCATTTCTTTTCTTTTTTCTTTTCTTTTTTTTTGAAACAGGGTCTCACTTTGTAATTCAGGCTGGCCTCCAATTTGTGGGGATTTCTCCTGCCTCAGCCTCCTGAGTGCTGGGATTACAGGTGTGCCCCACAATGCCCGGCTAGAGCTCATATATTTTCAGTAGTATCCATTGAGCACCTACTATCTGCCAGGCAGTTCTACAGGGTGGGGATATGGAAATAAGCAACAACGAAAACATGATTGGACCATCTAATCAAGAGGCACAGGGTAGGCGTGACTTAGGGTGAACATTGGCCTCATTGGCTCAACAGTGCTCCCCCTTAGAACTCACACCGCCCTGGGAGTTCATGTGGGGGGTAATTGGGAGGGCCTCTCCATGCCTCATGTAAGCCTTGATGAATGAGGCCACCCAGGCCTGCACATACTTGTTCCTGGAGCAGGCACCACCTTCTAAGGTTTCATAATGAGGACGAGCTTTTTTTTAGGAGAGCAGGTGTATGGTAGACCCTGGACTCTTGTGCTGCTCTCTTCTGATTCTTCCCGGAGATCTGCACCTCTCCACTCTGGTTTGGCTGTGGCTGTTTTTGTCACCCCCACAGGGCTGTGTTGTTTGTTCCTGGAGCAGAGAGACATCTGTCATCCTCGCTGAGCCTTGACAGATGCCACAGTCAAAGAACCAGCCCCAGTTTGAGCACATGCAACTGGAGCAGCATTACCATCAGTGCCAAGCTTGATCAGATGCCAGCACCCTGCTCTCCTCCTCTGGGGCGGGGGCAGACCTTCCTGCACCTACCCCTGCTCCTGCACGGCAGGTCCAGAGCTCACAGCACCTGTGTGTGCTGTGCTGGCTGGCAGATTGAGGAAAGCAGTCTGAACCTATGAGAGGCAAAGGAGGCCTCACAGCAGAGCTGCAGGCTGTAGCACCTGCAGGGCAGGGAGCACAGCTCCTCCTCTCTAGGCCAGACAGGGTTGGCGGGTTGATCTTCAGCGCAGTGGGAGGAGAAGGCAGGGCACTGCCTCCTTATAAATGAGATCTGAATGTTTCTCCTTTGGCCCACTATATTTCTCCTTTGCCCCTGTTAATCCTTAGGAGCAAGGATTTGGGGACATAGTATGGGCCACTGTAGAAAATGGGGCCTACAATTAGCATTACAGTGAGCCCATTGTGTAAGAGAGAGAAGGCTTGATTAGGATGAATTCCAAGGTAAAACCTAGAAAAATGGGAGTGTGTCAAGATCAAGAGGTGAAGAATCAGGCACACACTCACTTGTATTTGTAGGAAGACGTTGGAAATACTTTAAACGGTAGAGAATGTTTCCTCTTCCTTTGTGAAATCATCTTAGTGCTTAAGGTCTTCTCTCCCTCCTTGTGGATCCTCACAGGAATAACCCTGAATGGTTTTTATGGACTTGTTTTGCAGAAGATTGGCTAGAGGGAAGGGTGATAGGACCTGTCTTCCTGCTTGCCAGGCTCCTGGAAGGACAGTTTGGCTTGGGAAAAATGCCAGAGGCTCCGGTCCTCAGGACTTGGCAGGGAAAAGGAAGAGGTAGGTCAGGTGGTGTCTGAGGAAGACAGGGACAGTCGTTTGTTAGGTCAAGACTGTGTTCTGCTGCCACTTCCTAGAAGGAAGGGGCTGGAAACTGGCCCGCAGGTAACACCCTGCTCTGATGCTTGGGCACTAGGGAAGGGAGAGAGGAGATTAGGAAACATTTAATCCAATGTACCAATAAGATAAGTCGTGCTGGTTACCCTGTGTGCTTATCAAAGACCCCGGGGAGGAAAAGATGGTCCTCACCATGAAATTGTCCTTGGAGGACTTCTGCATAGTGCAGCCTAAATGAGAGCCGTCTGACTGCTCAGGGATGCTAAGTTTCGTAGCTCTCAGATGGGCCTCTGGGAGTCCTGGGGGATTCTCAGCTGATCCTCTCTGCTTCTCCTGAACACTCCTCCAAAGAGCTGCTCCATTTGTATCTTTTTCCTATTTGCTCCACTTGCATTATGTTTAAATATTTTATTAGAAAAAGGCTTCAGTATCCAAAAGATGTCTTTATATCCTAAATGAGATCTTCTACAAGTTCCCTCTGATCCTATGCTGACTTTGTGACTTGGTGTCCCTGAAACTCCTAGGCCACTTTCCTGCATCTTGCTATTTGTTTTTCAGCTACTCTTCTCTTTCCAAAGCTGACATTTGCCTTTTCAGGTTGTTCTTTCTACATTTCCCCAGATTATATTTGTGAGTCATCCTCCTCAGGTTGTTTTAAGTCATGAAGAGAATCTGAATCCAGCAGTAAAACTGAGAGCCCGCTTCATAACATTGAAAGTTTCTGGAATCTACAAAACATCAATTTGAATACAGGAAACTGATGCCGAAGAAAGATGAGTTTTTCCCTTAATTTAAATCACTGCATCTCATGGGAAAGTTAATTTTTAAAATACATCACATATTCCAAGAAAGCAGAAAGTTCTGCTAGATAAACAAGGAAGATGTTTGCTTAGAAAATGTCTCTTTATTTAGTGAGTGAGGAACTCTGGGGATAGAAGAGGATAAAAGTGCTGAATGGAATCCATGAGGCTGGATTTGATATCAAGGCTGAATCCATCATCTTTCTCTTTCAGTGGGCTCTGTCTTGTCTGTGTCATCCTCTCCCAGAGGGTGCTACCAGAATGAGTCCTAAAGTCTCTGGGAGTCAGGGTACCAAGCCAGGCTCTGATTGATGGAAAGCCCCCCAGACTGAGTGCAGAGCACCGTCTGGGAATTTTTACTCACAAGTGAGGGAGCTGTGGTTCAAATTTCTTAAGGGAAAAAGAGGGCATGTGATGGCTTGAATAATTGATGCAGGAATGTTTTAAATTTATTCTTTTCCCTTTGAAGATTTGATAATTTTTGTCTGTGAAATAAACTGACAATAAATAGATAACAGGAAAAGGAATATTACAGATTTTATTACATATCTCAAAGTGACTCAGAGTGAGCAGGGTGGCTGAGCCTTCTGTAGGATTTAAAGAAATGGGGTGTGGGCTTACAGGGAAGGGAGTGGTGCTGGCCCCAAAAGATTGGACGGAGGTTGGGTATATCAAGCAAGAGCTGTCTTGAGACGTGGGTAGCTCAAAGGATGTCCTTCTCCTGCGTTGCCACTGTTTCACCCCAGCTCTCCTAGTTCCCACCTCTGCTTTCTTCCATGTGGTTTTCTGTTTGGGCCGGCTTCCTCCAAGAGGGGTTCCCTAACGGAATCAAATGCACATCACATTCGTTTCTCACGTAGTGGAAAAATCCTTGATGGAAGTACAGCTTCTCTTTTCCATGTGGTAGTTTCTGCGAAAGTCTCAGAACGGATTCTTTTTGGAGAAGTTAGTGGGCATGCTCATTCCCGAGCCAGTCACCAAGGCTGAGAAGATAGGTCTGGTGGTCTGGGTGGGCCGGGCGAGTCTCGGTAAAGCTGGAAGGTGGAGGTGGGGCCCTTCCTGAACCACAGGGATTGAAAGCAAGGGGTACTGTCAAGTTTTGTTTCCAGAGCGGAAATGGATGCTTAGCCATGTGCCTTGGTTTGACCAGGTGGATCCAAGAGGCCGGCCCAGGGCTGACCTGTACGTGGTACCTAATCCTGCTTGGTGATTTCTTCCTGCTTGGGGTCCTGTACCATATTTCACTTATTGGCAGGATCCTCCTGACTCCATGTGCCCAGATGGTGATGCGGCATCCAGGCCCTGTTTCACCAACATGGACTTGATCTTACAGAGGCAAAGGTGAGCTCTAAGCCCATTCTTCTTTCCCAACCACAAACTTAAGAGGATTGCTTCCACCCTTTAGGGTTGATGATACTTTTGGCTATCAACATTGAGCTGTTTGGTATTAAAGATTTAAAAAAAATCTATCAATTTCACTACTAATTAAACAGGCTTTTATGAAATTCCTCTAGTGCCTGTTGTTGAATGGGTACTACATGCCAAGCAGTTGATTGCCATATAAATATGTCTTAATAAAAAATCCTCCAAGATATGTAATTTTTCCCAGTTTACAGGAGTAAATCAGGTCTGTGACTGTCAATGTCCATTCAACATGCGCCAGCCAGCACCTGTGTGCTTGTGCTGGGTATGGTGCACATGGGATGAAGGAGACATGTTCTTTGTTTTTGAGCTATCTGTAACTGCACTGTGTTTGTATTTGCATGAAGGTATGAGTAATATGTTTCTACGGGAATAAAACAGAAGGAAGTGATTAATCCTGCCTGTGTGTAGTCTACAAAATAGGGACATTCGAGCTGGGTCTTGATGAATGAGTAGGAGTTTCCCATGTGGATATGGTACGGAAGGAATCTGTTCTTTCACTGAGTAGTGCATGACTTTTGCATGAGATGGAACCACTAGGTTCAGGGAATGTGTTATCACCCTTGTCCCTGCCTTCTCATTTCATAGATGGATGCCCAAAGGGAGGTACATTGGTATTCATTTAGATGCTTTTGTTTCCAAAGAACAGAAACCTTAATGAAAACCGATTTAAAAATAAAAAGATTGATTGTCTCATCCAACTGAAAAGCACAGAATTAGGGCTGACATAAGGTAAAACTTGATCCATTGGCTCAACAGTGTCACCAAGGACCTGGTTTCACTTTGTCTTTCTGTCCCGTCTTATGCAATGGTTTCTTCATCAAAGGCTGGCTTCTTTTAGGGCCCTAAGATGACCAACAGAGCTCTTGGTGTTATATACTTCCTCTCTCGTGCCTCACAGGAAGAAGCTAGTGTCTCTATGCCAGCAAAGGATCTGAAAGTTACTCTGGCTGGACTGGCCTGGGTCACATGCTCATGCCTGAGCCAGTCATTGTCACGGGAGAGAGAGGAGTGATGGAGTCGGTTCCCTGGAACTTTACGGGTCCCCAAATGGAATTCTGAGGACTGATGGCAGGAAGAAGTGGATGGTGGATGCTGGGAAGCCATCCATTGATGGGAAGGCATCAAAGCAGCACCCAATTGCATATTTACTCCTTTGAGGGCAGCAGGGTATCTGGACCTTTAAGTTTGATTGTCAACTTGATTGGATTGGATGCTACCCAGGGGATTAGTGAAGCACACTAATGGTGTGTCTGAATGAGTCATGGAGGCCTGACTTTGGGGTCCATATCTGGTCCTTCGCTCCTTCCTCTTAAATACTGTTCCCCTGCTCTGCTTCCAAGTTGTCATGAACTGCACATCTTTGCTCTGCCGCACCCTTCTGCCCTGATGTTCCTGCCTTGGAGCCACCTGATCATGGACTGACCCCCCCTCAAACTGTGAGCCACATGAGACCCCTTTGCCTTTGAGTTATCGGTATTGGGTGTTATGTCCCAGTAATAGGAAAATCACTAATAAATAGCATACCCCTCTGGGACATACCCACTAATGGCTCGTCTGTGGAACTTTAGACTTGGGGCTCCATCTTTGGTTACCCAGCCACTGAGCTCCTCCTTTCTCTCTATAGTCTCTTCCTAGTTTATCCTCTGGGGAAATTTGCTTTGTCCTGAGATATTCACTCTTTGTTAGCACATGATGAATTCATGCACAGACAGTGCTCTGGGCACGATGGAGTAAGAATCACACAGAAAGATTTAGAATTTTATAGCAACTAATATCTTAGGCCCCTTTCAGAGCTGCTTGCTTCAAAGAAGGCAGCAGATTTAACACAGCATTTTTGAAAGCTCTTCCCGGTCTCCACAGGCAGTAGACTCTCCCCTTCCTGCTAATGCAGCCGTGTTCAGTTTTACTCATGGAATAGCAGAAAAGGGCTTTGCAAGGTGTCTTACACTGATGAAAGGAAGAAATAACCCAGGGTCATGAGCTAGGGTGACACATTGTGTGTGGATTATAACGGAGGCAGGCTGGCTCAAGGAATGGCTGAGTGGCTAGAGAAGGAGAGGCAGGCCTGGGTTTCAGGTTGGAACACTGCAGTACGCCATGCGGGTGAAGAATACACTTTGTAACCCTACTGCTGAGAGTACATTCTGGCCTTACTGTTTATGAGGTGGGCCTGGGCTCATGCCTTGGTTTTACCGTATATCAGGCCTAGGTCTAAATCTAGTCTTTGATTCAGAGGATTGTTTTCTGATGTTTCCTCTTGTCCTTTGGCTTCCAGTTCATTTGGGAGGGTGGCGGCCATTACTTTTGGCCTCACTGGTGTCATTTGTAAAGTTTGGGTACAAGTTATACCCACATCTTTTTTTTATACCAATAAAGAGACCTGTTTATTACTGATAATACTTCATTTGACCAAAACCACAAGAAATCCACATACATATACATAAAGTGCAAATTCTCACAGGCAGTAGCTTATAATAATTCATGCTGGTGTTTTTGTAGGGAAAGAAGGGATGTTGACAAAAACTGTTAAAAGGGGGGTACAATTTTGAACTACTACACACAGAAAAATAATTCATTCTTGTATAGATTTGATCTGTCATATTTAATGATGTATACTAAGGGTTTATTTTAGTCTATAATAGGAAGGCCTCACCGTATACAGAAAGCAGACTTTTGCTTTTTAATATAAAGTAAGTCACTTGAATCACAACACTGGGCAGAAACGAAGCAAACAATATCACATTAGTTGTAATTCACTCAGAAGGTGTATTAGTAAGCTCAAAATCACACTTAGACCAGATATCAAATCTATATAGATCTTTTCTTAGGCTTTCTGGCCAGCAGCTTGCCTTGGATGTAAAATATTGGGTATTATATACAATTTCCATGTAGAAAGATGCTCTGCCCTCCCCTCAGAAACAATTACATCACATACATTTCAATAGTGAGAGTCTTGTAAAAAGAACTGAATTAGAAAAATTATTTAATTTAAAAAAGCTATTTGCTTCCTTAAAATAAGATCCTTTAATTCCCATTAAAACAAATTAGGCACTCTCTAACAGGTACTAAACTAGGGATGCGGGTATGAAAAATTACAGATCGGGCTTCTTGCTCTCAGGGAGCTGACAGACAAATGGGCGATCTCTTCTCTCCCTCTTTTCAGGTGGCAGGCAATGATGAGTGCTTCTTCTTAGTCCAGGAATGCCAGTAAGTTAAAGAGAACAAATTGGCCAGCGTCTCGGACTGTATAATAAGGTTCGACAGTAACATAACTGTTTTAAATCAGCTTCCCTTAGCAGTAGTAATTTAGAAGGTCAGTTTCTGAAGGGCGGGGAATATCCTCCTTGTAGTCTTTACTCATCCTTCTCATGCCGGAGCCAGCGTGTGCACCCCCAGGGACATGCAGCAGTTGGGCATGCAGGTGCTGGGAGAGAATACTGAGAGGCCATGGAATCGACACGGTGCTCCTTCCTGGCAGCACCAGTGGTGAAGATTGAAGATAGCATTTCTGTATTAGAAGTTTTATCAAGGCGAATGCAAACCTTACTTACAGTGTGAAGTCAGAACACAAAATTCCATGTCAGTGGTGGGTTGCTTCTGATTTGCCTCTCAGGCCTCCTTCCCCTTTGTGTTCCTCTGCTTTGTATTTCCACATCTTATAGTGGCTTATTGTAAGGATTAGATGAGTTAATCCTCATTTAAATAATTTACAAGTCATATATATTATAATATAACCAAATAAATTGTATAAGAATAAATATAATAAAATATTATGTATAATGATTTAACTGTCAATGATATTAATAATTATATATGCAATGATTTAACAAAGACATACTTATGTGTATTAACATGGAAAACATTTGGAGCAGTGTCTAATAAGCACTACTGGTGTGGATAATAGATACGTCATGTGGGTTTATCGTAGGCCTAGAGACGTTGCATATATACTTGTCTTGCATACAGAAGACACTTGATAAATGTTAGCTATTATTAATAATAATTATGTAGATTGAACTGCTTAATAATAGTGGAATCCATTTGAATTGATCTATATGGTTTCTGGAGCGTTCGTTGCCAATAATGTCCTTGTTGAACCTCGCAGCTCTCTGTGATGAGGTGGTCCTCCTCTTGTCCAGGGATCTCGGTGAAGGCTGCTTGTCTTCCTAGGGTCTTATGGGCAGGTGGTCATTGTTACAACCAGAGCATAAGGCTGTGGTGAGGAGCCACCCAGGGCTGATTCCACCCCTTCTCTTCCCCTGTTCTGGAGGCTTTCCAGCCATTTGTCATAGCTTTGTTTGAAATGCATGTGGTTCTCATCCCTAATATCCTGATTACTCCATTAATCTCCTTGAAGCCTCATGAAAAATACAAAGGGCTGGATTACAAATAGTCACCAAATTCTAATTTTACATTCAGGGGATTGTTTTCTGTGGATGTGAAGAGACTAATGCTTCCCTGTGTGGTAGTTGGTTTCCCATCTTAGTCGGGAGAGCCGTAGCTTCTCGAATTCCCAACCAGTTTACAAGGTTGCATCTGTATTTTGTCTCCGATATGTCTGTGCCTTTTGTTGCTTCTCTGTCTTCAAGTGTTCTTCCAAATGGAGTTTTACAGTGGTGCCCAGAGTGAGTGCAAGGCAATTGCTTTTGTTAAGACCATAGAGCGCAAGAAATCTAGAACTTACCTAGCATTCCTGAGACCCTGTCCACAGAACAGTGTTCACCCAGAAAAAGCAGTATTTGTTTTGTGAGCACACAGAGGCACATGCACACACCACATACACATACACACTCATCATCATCATCATCAATCTCACCATATCCACAGTCCTGAAATTTAGACTCAGTTCACCCTTTCATATAGTACCCACTAGTCACATGTTATCCTTTCAATGAAACTCCAAATTCATCTCCTCAGTTGGACTGGCCACATTTCAAGTACTCAATAGCTCCATGTGGTTAATAGCTGCCATTTTGGAAAACAGAGGCAGAGAATATTTCCAGCAACAACTAGCATGAAGGAGAGGGGAGGGGGAGTTGACATGTAACACAGACCAACAACCAAGTATAGAAGCTTTCTGCTTGTATTTTCCCTGCTGTTTCCAAAGGACCCTTGTCCCAGGAGATAGGAGAGACTATTGTTTCTATATCTAGTGTCAGCATTCATCAATGATAGGATTTTTCCATCTTTCAGAGGCATGTCAATGAGTGTTTTGTTCCTGAACTTGAATCTGCATTTGGGCAACATACTATATATTTTTCTACCCAATGATAACTGGTCTGGGTGTGGCCAGAGTCACTGTAGAACTTTATGTTAAAGATGTGTTCCCAGAGAACTATGCAGCACATCACCTGCCAAATTAGCACTGGTCAAACACTTTTAAATGTTCCCATCTAATCTGAACATTGCAGTTTCTTTACTGTGGACCCTCTGGTGGACCAATCTGCTTTGGATAACACCCTTGAGTAATTCATCTTTGAAAAGCGTACACTAGAAATGACTGGAAGAACAGATTTGCCTTGGTGAATACTCGGCTGCTGTTTTGTTATGAAATGCTAATAGATTACTCAGTGGCAAGAGATCAGAAGAGATGAATGTCTCTGCATGAAAATTGCAAGAAACACGTGGTTTTTTGGGGACTCTCCGGACTGAGTTTTGAGAGTGACTCATTAAGCCAATTTGCAGAGTTCAGTGCATATACTCAGATGGCTCTGGATTCTTCCATCCATGAGGGGAGAGAGGAGCAGAGGATGTAACTGGCTGTCTGGACTAACAAAGTAAGTGGAGCACCACTCCCAGAGACCAGAGATTGGCATGACAGAGCACGGTGCAGGCAAGGGCTGCCCTGCCCATCTGGCTTATCTGGTGGTCCTCAGCGCCTCTGCTGAGTATCCAGGTCACTGTGTCCCAAGTCATCTGTGGCCAGCTTACCATACAGGCTAGAGTCTGGCAGAGATTTGTTGATTTTTCCAGAGGCCAGAATCTCAGTACAAGAAGATCATCTTCCCCAAATATCCTAGTAATCTTGAGTTCACTGTGGCACCCTGGCATTATTTCAGCCCATGTCAGAGGTCATCTTTTGGTGCCCTTTGACCTTTAATCCTTTCAGAGTGGGCTAAATTGCTTCATTACTGTCCCTGGAAAAACTCTTTAATGATTTTCAGTACTCTAAACATATCTCAGAAATGAATGAAATAGCTCCTTGCATTTTTGCAGCCTTTTGGATAGTCTTCTGGAAGCCACGTCTCAGTGACTTTCAAACTCTTTTCTTTGATCCTGCAAAATCTCTGTTCAAATGACATCTTGGCTAGCCCCCAACATGTAGCATAGAAAGCAGGGCAGCTGGGGGGGGCAGCCCACTGGACCTCTGCCCCCTCCCCCACAGGCCTCCTCCTGCAGCTGAGTCAGCCTCTGAGTCACCAATGAGCAATCCTTGTCCAGAGCATCACCCATTCACCAGGTGTAATGGTGAGGTCATCACAGTGACTAGGGACTGCACCTTGGGTAAGGAAGGCCACCAGAGAGGACAGAACGTTCCCTCCACTGCCATGCCTGGTCCAGCAGTCTGTAAAGGCAGGGTGTAGGGGAAGAAACTTACCCAAAGTTACCAGTTGGTAAGGATTGGAATCTTGGTAGGATCTGTTCTTGAGTGGAAAATATTTCCCAATAAACCTGAAGCTTTCATTTTACTAAGGTTTCCTAGGCAGAATTAGAATTACCTAGTACTGATCAATCTGTGCAGCTTGATCTAGAAAGTGGCTGTGTGCACCTCGGGGATGTGGCTCAGGAGACCTCCAGGCTCCTCTGTCTCCTCTTGCTCTGCAAACTCAGTTGTGAACCCTCGAAAGCCTCTGATTCAGTCTACACCCAGGGCTCGAGGTCCATCCTGTTCACTCCGACTCTCATGCCATGGCTGGAACTAATGTCCACAGATGCACCTGGCTCTTGAACAAGGATGAACATTTGCTCTTCTTGACTCTGTGTCATGTGCCAGATGCCTCATTATTTGTTCCTGTGAAATGGGCATATATATCATTTACATAAGACTCATGGGAAGAGTAAAGCTCCCAAATAAAAAGATAAAGCTGGGGAACAGCAGATTTTCCCAAATAAATGTGTATTTTAGACCCAGAGCATTAGAATGGCTTACTTTCTTCTCAGAGGCAACTATCCCCGTGTTCCATAAAATGCCATCCCTGAAACCAAGGAGACCAATGCCTGGCCTCTGGTTCACCTTGGCTGATGATTTTCAAATTGACTCTACATGCAAGAGTCACTGATTGTTTTCTTATAAAGTCAGAGCCCATTTTCTAACCTTGATTTTTCTGATGATTCACGCAGTGGGTTGCAGCAACTTGCAGAGCTGAGTTACCCTCTCTACTACAGAGATGGGGCCATAGGGTCCTTTGGATGAGGTGGCATCTTAGACCATTCACACTGTTATAACACAAACAACAGAAACATATTTCTCATAGTTCTGGAGGTTGAAAGTTCAGTGCAGACAAGTTCCATGTCTGGTGGGGGTTCACTTCCTATTTCATAGATGACACCTTGCTATGTCCTCACAGAGAGAAGCAGCTACTCCTGCAAGGCTGGAATTATGCTTATGACCTAATCACCTGCAAGGGCTCCGCTTTCTAACCTGACCACATTGGTGATGATGTTCCCATGGATGAATTGGGGGAGGGTGAACCCCAAACATTCAGACAATAGCAGGAAAAATTTCAAAGGATGCATTAAAGAAGTGATTGTGGAGCAAAGTAACTCCTCATCAAAGACCAGTGCAATCTTAGTCATCTTTTGAAAAGCTGTCCTGGAATTTAGTGCCAGAATTTTGATTTTTCTCAGAGAGAAAGCAAGAGGGAAAGGGATGTTGCTTTTGTGTGGAATCCAGCACTTTCTTCGCAAGGCCAGCAATGCAAGGATGTTTCCCGAAGAATAGTGGCAGCCTATCCTAGGAACAGAAGCACTTAATTTTGTCTAATTGTGGCAATTTCTAGGAGTCATTAGGAAATTCAGCAGCTAATGAACATGGCCCTCTTCTGTCATCTCCCAATTGGAATATTCAACCTTCTCTTTTGTGTATTTTATCAGCTAAGGGAATTCTAGAAATATATTTCCGGAGTCTGTTGGCAATAAAGCAAAGAAATAAAAACTTCCTTTTTCCCCCCACAGGACGGATCCCATCAGTCCTAGTGGATATCTTACCTGTGATCAAAGGGCTATTGATTCCCATCAGGTTCTAACCTGGGTTTTCTCTTCCCAGGATTGTGCTAGGCCGGCCTCCTTTCCTTAGTACCACCTCTTGCTGAGACCCTTGCAGGCATCCATTCATCATGTGGCTTGTGGCTGTTGAAATCTGTAGGTGAGCACACTTCTACGGATCTGGACCAGAGGACAAAAGACATAGGATAGGAGAACGTGACTGTTCACTTTTCTCTTCTCTCTCCTGTTTACCTCATGTTTAATGCTTCTGACCACTGACAGGAGGTTATTCTATCTAAAGGGCTCAGATCTGCTCCTTCTCAAATCGTGTTTCCGGGCATACTTATAACCCGCAAAGCTTGGGGAATATTCCAAACTCTTTCAGCCTCTTGATTGTTTCAATTCAAGTTGAAGACCCAGAGTTAAGCACCAGCTTGCTTATTTATTCCAGGGGTTTCTAGTGACTAGAATGCTGGTGTGCTCCTTAGCATAGTTTCTGAAATGTAATACCTTCCTATGTGTTAGCTATTATTAGCAGTAATCCTATCAGTTATTATTTGCTGAAAGTTTTCAACAACATGCTAAGTTGTTATTGTCTTCTTCATGTCATAGAGCACAAGATGGTATAAGAATTCTACCTAGGGTGAAAGATCACAAAGCAACAGTATTTTATTTAATCCTTACAGCAGTCTTCAGAGGAAGATGCAATTGGTTTGGTTTGCAGAGGAGTAGGGTGAAGCTTGACCGGGCAATTAGGGATCAGTTTGAGTCACACCACACATATAAGACCCAGACCCATGGCTTCTGGCTCCAGGCCCACTATCTCCAAGCATCTTTGTAGAGCTGCTCATGACTCAGCTCTGGATGGGCCCCAAAGACCCGAGCCTCCTCTTAGCTCTGGTAGGAGGCACCTTCCACATCATCTGATCTTCCTTTTGTAGCAAAGGGAGAGCTGACTCGAAATCCTAATTCCATCCCTCCCTAGCCTTTGTGCAGGTCACTTCACTTCTCTGATCTCTACTCTTTTGTGTTGTAAAATAGCGCTATCGATACCTACTTCTCATGAGCACACTGAGGCTGAAGGATACCACATATTGCAAGTTCAAGTAAGTGCAAAGCTTGGCATATGATGGGTGCTCCATGAGTCTTCACCCACAATAGCAGTGTGGCAGGCTTCATGCTAGGGTGCTTTCCAGGTGTGATCTCATGCAACCCTCATACGTACTCTTCAATTTTTAGACGGAAACTCTCTGGGATTAAGTGACTTGCTCAAGGTCATAAAGCCATAGACTGTGACACTGAGATTCAACCCCTAGCAATTTGACTCCATTGAAACATCTTTTGCTTTCCTCTTCTTTATAGCCACGAACTAGATGCATACAGAATTCATACATGGGCACTTTCCATGGTGAGCAGGACCCATGTCATGTTATATCATGGTTGCATTGGGCAGTGCTGTCATATGGGCTTGAGGACAATGTTTTTGACTCCAGAAAATATGGCAGAATTGCATTCAGTTTTGCAAGGAGGCTGTACCAACTGCCCTGTTGGGTCCAGTACTTGACAGATGATGGCCCATCCCTATGTGTGTGCCTGAGCAGGCAAGGTCTGCCCACATGCAGGACCCCATACTTCTCAGTTTATCTATTTAACAGTCAAGGTGACTGAACAGACATTTTTCTGACAGGCAAACTGAGGAGGTACCCAGCCAGTCTTGCAGCTGACTGGGCGAAGAAACCTGTGGCATTACAGGACTCTGCAAGAGCACACCTGAATGCCTTTCTAATCTATGTTCTCCATGTTAACTCCAGTGAACAACTTCAAAACTGCAGATGCCCTTCCTTCTGAGGAACAAGAAGCAAAACAAATGATCCAAGATACCAGTTGTGAGACACTTGAATAAGAGGGAGACATTGAAAAGGAGAGTCCAGGATTATTGACATACTTTCCTAACTAGGTTGACTTTCAGAGTCAAGGGTAAGAGCTGAGGGGTGGGGGGCTTTTAAAGGGTATTGATTTGGATGTGATATGCAGTTGGAATGCTTTTGTTTGCATGCCTGGTTTTGTATGATTGGGTTTTTTTGTTTTGTTTGTTTGTTTGTTTTTGAGACAGGGTCTCACTATGTAGTTGAGACTGACCTGGAACTCATATGTAGCCCAGGCTTGTCTCGAACTCTCAGCAATCCTCCTGCCTCAGCCTCCCGAGTGCTGAGATTACAGGTGTGTGCCACCACACCCGGCATGATTGGGTTTTAAAGTGCAACACCACTTGGCTCAGTGCAACATCACTTGACCCGAATCTGTGAAGCCCCAAGCTCAGCAAAGATGGTTGCTGTAGCACTCTTCACTTCAGGGTTGCTCCTGGGAGTGTAGCAGGCTTCACTATTCATGGAAAGCCCTTCCCCCACTATCCTTGTGTTACCTTCCTGGGCTCAGGGTCCTGGGACGCATCCCTGTAGGGGATGGGAATATGGATCCAAGGTTAGTTGGTATATGAATGTGTCCAAGATTTGGGTGGCCCATGGGTATGGAGCCATATGCCCCCTGGAAGTTGTGGAAGAGTTGAAGGTGGAGCCAAGGTAGGTCGGGATATGGGGATCCCTTATTCGTTCGTATCATCAGATTTGTTAAGTACTGACTAGTATGCCAGGCATTGTTATAGGCATGGGCATAGAGCCATTGCCAGTGAGGTCAAGTGGAAACACACAGTCATGTCCCAGATACTGAACTGTGGAAGTAGCCTAGTGCAGAGGAGGGATATTTGACTGGGAGTCTAAGAACTGTGTTGATGCTGTCCTTTCCATAATTACCTACCTTGGCTTTTCTTCCCTCTGCCAAGTCAGTAGGAAAGGTAATTCTTTTCTTCCCTTACTCCTGTCCTAGCATCTGTAAGTTGGTACTTTAGGATATTCAGTTTGCCTTTGTCCCTTGGGACACAAGCATGAAACCCATCACTTCATTTGTTTCTTTGTGATTCAATTTTGGGACAGAAGAAGGAAGACCAGGGTCTTCTGGATCCTCTAAGTGAGAAATCACTACTTCTAACTATGATTTATCTTTTCTTTTAAAGATACTAAATCCATGATTCCAGGTCAGGAAACACACCCTGGAAAAGGTAGAGCTGGATGGTAAGGAGTGTTTCTAAGTGCTGGATGTGTGACAGGTCTACAGATAGCAAGGCAGGTGTGAAAGTTCTATCATATGAAAGCTTTGGGACCATGCCTGGTGCCAGGAGGCTCAGGAGCAAGTGAAGACAAATAGCCCTGGGAAAAAGGCAGAAACCAATGTCGCCATCCATTCATGATTGATGCAGTTAACCAACAAACATCAAAGAAGCATAGATTCTGGAACCAGACTACTTCTTTTTAAATGATGGCTATTTTATTTTATTTATTGTTTTTGAAACATTGACCAAGTAACTGAATTATTCTCTGTGTGCCGCTTTCTTCATTTGTAAAGTGGGGATAATCAAGAATAATAAAAGGAGATTGCTATGAGGACTAAAAGAGACTGACAGTCATATGTATTTGTTATTAGTATCATTCTGTTTATACTTTTGTGTCCTCAGTTTGTTTTCATGGCATTGGTCTGGTGTTAGGAATACAGCCAGTGGGACTTATATTCCAGTGGAAGAGTCCACTTATAAAAAAGCAAAGAAATTAGTAGATAATCATACTTTAAAGTAGTGATAAGTGCTATACAGGCAACGAAAGAAGGTGACAGGAAGGAAGTGATTAGGGATGAGATCCAATAATACCTACAGAAGACAAGGGAACAGAGACGACAGGCAGGGCCCAGAAAGGACATTTTGTTGAAAAGCATGAAATAAACAAATGTGCAGAACTAATGGGAGACAGGAGAGAGAGAGAAAAAGAGAGAATACAAGAGAAGTCCTCGAGTTTCTAAGGAAGCCAAATAGGGTTAGCAGCCCAAAATAAATACATTTTAAATAAGATTGATTCTGGGCCCACATAAGCCTCAATATAATTATTTCTCCTAGGAATGCATCATTATGGGTCACGAATGAATTCATCTTTTTATGTTTTTCTGTACCAAATGTCTTTGATAGATGGATTAATCCTCCTTTTGCCTCACTTCTTTCACCTGATCCCATCACCTCCTGTTGAATTGAAATTAAGGGCCATTTATTTGGAAATACCCATTAACTCTCTGCTTGTGGATGGCTTACTTTCCATTCAGCCTGGCTGGCTTCCTTTTCATAGGATGTGAGCCATCACGCATTTTTGCTGTCTCTATTAGTGTCCCTTTTATGCATGCAGCCTCGGCAGTAAGGCTCACTGAATATTCCAGATGCTTTTGTGCACTTCCTAGTTCCCATGAGTAGGTAGGTCATGGAAGCTACATTACTGCTGAGTTGCAGGAAGGGCTTTGACTCAGGGTGGTGCTGAGCAAAATGGTGGAACTTCCTTTTTCTGGACCTTGGAGTGGCCTATGGAGTTAACCTGTTCCCTGTCTTCATGGGTCTCTAACTTCCTGGTTTCTCAAAGGCCTCATGACTACTTCTTGTATTTTTTAGGTAATTGAAAACCTCTTAACATATGAATTATTCAGTCCTGGGTAGATTTGCTCCTAAATCTTTATTTTTTCTGGTATATAAAGATAAATTTTCCCCTTTCTAAAATAACTTCCTGCCCTGGTCACTTTGACTTCTGGTTTTGTTTTCTTGAATATATTTGCCATTCTCTGAAGTTGTGTTTCTTTTACTTTTATGTATAATTTATGTCCCCTCATCTCTTTATACTCCAGTGTGTCCTCAATGACTAGAACAGCAGCTGGCAAAAAGAAGGTGCCTGATAACGATGGTAGTAAGGGATGGGGATTTAGGTCAGTGCTGCTGCTGCCTGCCTCACAAGTGCAAGGTCCTAAATTCAATCCCTGGTACCAAAACAAAACAAAACAAAAAAAGGTAGTGAATGAATGAATGAATTCAAATCACCGGGAGGCTTCCCCTTGCTGTGGTTAGGATGACAGACATTAAAATTAGACTTTCCAGGCTCTAAATTAGCTTACCACCCGTGTGACCTTGGATAAGTTCATCTCTCTGCCTCAATGTCTTCTATAAAACTAGGACAGTACAATATGGTTAAAGGAGGTTAAAGTAGTTAATATATGTAAAATCCTCACAGAAGTGTTTGATTCATAGGGAGGGCCAAGGAGGGATTGCCCTTGTTTCCAGTGGTTGAAAAGGAGAGGCTGACTCTTCTAGGCCTTCAGTAATTGGGCACCTGACCTCACTGTTTCCCAGTGGCCCCCTGAGATCCTAGGAGGCAAAGCCCCACCAATCCTTAAACCCTGGAGACATAGAGAGTCGGGGAGGAAGGTTTTCTTTCAAGATTGAAGCTCTCTGAAGGCTGATGAGTCCCCGCCCCTCAAATTTCTGTCCTTACCAGCCTTTCAGCAGAATTTCCATAATTTTATTAAAAACCAGTGCATGCTGGCCAAATGAATGACACTTCTTGGAGAAGGGGCTTTGCTATGTTCCTTCAGGCATGGAGCATTTGTTCATTTATGTGCCACCTGTGATGGGCCCAATCACAGGCACACACATTAGCTTCTGATTACAGCCTTGTTGAGTTTCTTCTGACAGGAAGGAAATGAATTCACCTTATGTCACCTCTATAGTTTGCAAGTAGTCCTGGCTCCTGATAATTGCACCTTTCATGTATTTTCTTGTTTTTCTGAGGAGGAAACCATTCTTATGCTGGCCACTCCAGCCCTAGTACAAGGTGAACTTGAGCTGATCCTTCATAGCCAGGGTTGCCCCAGGAGCTTGTAGGGACTCGGCTGGGGTGTGGGGCTCACCCTGCCAGGGTTGGAGGCCATCTGTAAAATTGGGGTAGTAATAGTTACCTCTCAGGGTTGGTGTGAGATTAAATGAATCAGTGCATACAAAGTGCATAGTCCCTTAGTAGAGTACTTGTCATAGAGTGAGTGCAACCTGTGGCTTTTATAATTATTAAAATTAATTTAAAAATATTTTTATTGTTGCTGTTATGAAATGGGTAGAGCCTGGATTTCAAATATGTCTCTTCCTTTTAGCATATGTGACCTTGGTCATATCATATCAGTCCTGTGGGCCATTTATGAAATGGGTGAGGATGAAAGATCCCTTGGGGCAGCTAGAAGGGTTTCTGTGTGTTAGCCTGTGAAAAGCACTGGGAAGATCTTGGTACAAGCTTTTCTGGTGGTGTGGGGCAAGACGGTGGAACTTCCATCTTGTTGGGCCCTGTTAGCAGTTCCTGATGACTGTTGGCGAGCTGCCTCCCTACCCAAGGGGAGGTGGGAACTGTGGGGCCTCCAGAGGCAAGAGGGAAGAGTGCCAAGGTAGGCTGGTGCTAGGACAGAGGTCTTGCTCTCCATTTGGAGCCCTGAGCTTCTAAAGACCACTTGTCTCTGACCATGCCAAATTTCACGTTGTGCTAAGGAATGGTGAGGCAGACCAGGTAAGGACGTGGGAAGGATGCTAAGGATAGGTCCTGTGAGTCCTTCCTAAGGTCTGAAAAGTGGCTGGTTGCTGGTCTTAGTGGCACATGCCTATGATTCCAGCACTCTTAAGAGGCTGAGGCAGAAGAATTTCAAGTTCAAGCCCAGCCTAGACAATTTAGTGAATTAGTGAGATCTTGTCTCAATATTAAAAAAAAAAATTGGCTAGGAATATAGGTTAGTGTGAAGGCTCTGGGTTCAGTCACCAGTACAAAAAAAAGTGGCTGGTACGTCTGGTGAAGAAGGGCTGTGATTCTCCTGAGGGTCACCATCCCTCTCCATTGGAACCCCCACTCTCAGCAGAAAGCCTCCTTGTGCCTTCCCCTCTGCATCACCACAACTGCGCACACTACTGTGCTTCTCTTGACCTGGGAGACTGCCGAATTCCATGACATCTCTTCTAAAAATTAAACACACCAGCCTCCCTTTCATCATTTGTTCAGAGTTATGTACTGTTTGACTTTGAAACTAAACACATTTCTTGTCCTCAGTAAATTCCCAGTGTCAGTGTTAGCTTGCTTGGGAGAAGCCCAGAGAGGGGCCAGTAAAATTCCTAAAAGCTTTTCCAATTTTATCTGATTTTAGACTCAGAGGCTGAGTAGAGCACACCCCCTGGGTTCTTTCCTGTCCTTCTAAGCATTCAGGAGATTTCACTGTCATGGAGCCTTCTTGAGGTTGGGGACTCCAGGTTGAGAGTTCTTTCTTGGCCTTCTTAGCCCACTGCCTTGGTTAAACCTGGAAGCTACAGCAGGAGCCTGTGATCCCAAAGAAGCCTTGGGCTGCTATGTTCCCTGCAGGGAACGTGTGGGGGAAACTAGGAGGATTGCTGGGACCCTCCACAGTGAAAATGGATAGGAGTGGGAGGGGAGGAAGAGTCAGAGATGGAGACATATGCAAGAGATGGAGAAACAGAGTAGGGAGAAAGAGAGCTAGAGGGAGGTGAGAACAGAGAACTCTTAGAAAAAGAGACAGTAAACAAGCCAGGTGAACTCACAGAAGGAAACAGACTTGCAAAGGGAAAGCTAATAAGCTTTCGTCCTGTCAGATAATAAGCATTGAGAATGAAATGTGTGCCAGGTGCTGACATAGGCACTTGACGTACCTTCTGTCTTTGTGAAAATCCTATGAAAAAAGTTTGAATGTCAGCTTTGTTTCAATGGTATAGACACTGGACATTCAGGAAGGTGAAGTATCTTGTTTATGGTCACATGGCTTTTTAGGGGAATTAGGCTGGAACCCAGGTCCACTGACCTGTTTAGTCCCCTGCAGAGAGACCAAGACCTGGGACCTAAAGTGTGGTAGAGCAGTTTTGAGTTTGACATTGAGAGGCACAGATGTTCTCCTTTATGGTCAAGACATGTGTGTAGAGAAATCCCAGAAGAGATAGACAGGTGAGTGTTATGCTTTTCACTCTTGACTTCTGTGATGTTAGGGTGCATTGGGCTGCAAGTAGCAGAGAGAAAAAGCATTTTTCCCTATAAGAAGTCTGGATGTGGATGCTTGCTGATGCAAGAGTAGCTGCTATCTTTTATCAAGATTGACATCTCTAGTCTAGAGTTTCTCAACTCGTGTTTACAAGATGGACGGGCAGCCTCGGACTTCGGGTCTATTTCAAGGTAGAAAGAAAAGGGTGAGGGCGACAGTAGTGTGTGCTGTCCCCTTGTACTTATCAAACCATGTGGCATGGCTGTCGTTGTCCATCGCTGCAAGGAGGCAGGAAGGTAGTCTCCAGAACAGGCAGACTGGGAAGCCCCAGGGTGAATCACACTGCAATTTATCCTGTATTGCAGCAAACCACCCTAGGCCCAGATCCATGAAAGCCTCACCTGGGGGAGGGAGCACTTCGTTCACCTGGAAGCTGCAGGCACACACTTGACTTGAGGTGCCATTCTGAGTTGAACAGGGAGATGGAGGAGTGCACTCTGCTCTGTCCTACCTTGGTGTTGCTAGAGCAGGTTGAACACAGTCCCATCTGTCCTGTCTGGAAACTAAGATTGGCGTCTCTCAGCTCTTGGGGGCCTGCTCTCCTGGCCGCCGCCTGCACAGCTCCCCTCCCAGGGGAGGAAGCAGATTCTGTCAGTGAAGGAGCAGAGAGGCCTGGAAGGGGAAGGGAGAGGAAGGGATGAGAATTTGACAGAATTGTCTAAAATATCATCTTCTTGACTTGGAAGAGACAGGAGAGAAGCTATATAAGAGGTGGGCGACCAGAAGCTCAGCTGAGGTGGGCATGAGCATGCCTGCCTGTGTTTTCACTGGAGGTGTCTCTGACCGGTCATTCTCAGCTGTTTCATTAGTGCCCCTGCGTGGGACCTTTGTACACATGCTTTTCCCCTAATCATCCTCCCGTAAGATTTTACTACCACAGATAGAATTTACATTTACAGTTTACATACTGTATGTGTCTCTGTGCTTCTGCATTAAAGGAATAAGATATTTTTTCATCCCCCGAATAACAATTTTTCCCATTCAGAGAGGGAGAGGTGGTGTTCTCATTGATTTTATAGGCATTAGACGCATTTCTGGGGCTCCTCTGGTCTTGCATGGTGAGGGAGAGAACCGGCCCCACTCTCTAAGATGACCTGTCCCGTGTAGAAGGAGAGCTGGGAGGAGTCTGTTTCTTAGCACCTGTTAGAGGCCACTAAGATTCTGATTTTCAACCCTTCTCAAAGAGCCTCACCCTGCCCTGATGGACCAGCTAGCACTGCTCCTGTCATTGGCTGGGTAGGCGTCAGATGGGCTCGGGAGAACTGGATGGGCTGAAGTCTGCAGAGGCACTTCCTGGAGGATTTGGGATGTGAATGGGGCATACCACAAAAGGAAAGTCTTGGAACCTGTGAGGGACCCTGGCTGGATTAGAGGACATTCATTTCAGAGCAGGGAGAGACTAAGGCAGAGCCTGCCTAGGGAAAGCAGAAACCTGGCGTTGCCTTGTTTATGCTATGGGCTATGAATAATGCCCTATTGAGCTGCACAGCCAGCCCAAGTATGCATAGCACTACTTCCCTGAGGTGCAAAGGCAACTTCCTGGGTTAGGACAGGAGATGGAGACATTAGAGGCAGGAATCTGGGATTCCTAACTCAGGGAAACAGAATGATATTTTCAGATCATTTATCCCCGTGGAGGAAATCTTAGAAAGAAAGCAATCTGTGACCAAAAAGTGATGAGATCTCATTTCCTTTTCATGCCTGATCTCCCTCTGTCTCGCTCCCGCTTCCCTTCTAGACGCTTCCCGGCAGCTCTGCAGCTGTGATTGTATCAGTGAGGATGGGCTCCCGTAATAAGAACCTCCCGTGCCGCCCCCCAGTCTCTGTTTTCTTCCCTCATGCTTCTTGCTCGGCTCAATTGTTCAGAAATGCAGGCTCCTGGAATCTATATCCACCTGCCCCCAAGCCTTCATCTCAACACGTGCCTCCAGGAGCACTGTAGTACCAGGAGAGAGCACGGAGAATTATGCACAGCTCCTAAGGTTTCTGCCAGGGAGCAACAGGAGCCACTGCCGGTGACATTTCATTGGCCAATGGAGATCATGTATCTTAGCCTAATTTCAAAGGGAGCAGGGACATTTAATCCTGCCCTATGCCCAGGACATGAAGAGCAGGAAATGTCTATCGGCAGTACTAGAATGACCACAATGATGATAATAAATGCAGAAGATGTCTTGATTTCTTAAGATCATGTGAAATGGTCCTTTTCCCCTGTATTTCTTTTCTTTTGAAGCACTGTGATCATCTCTCCATTATTGGTCCATACTGTGATGTCTGGTAAATATTTATTTGTCGACCCCATGGAAGAAACCGGGACTCCTAGGGTGAGGGCTATGAATGAGGGAAGCACAGACATTTATTGAGGATCTGCTCTCTAGATACACAGAATCCCACATTCCTGCCTTTAATATCTCCATCTCCTGTCCTAACCCAGGAAGTTGCCTTTGCACCTCAGGGAAGTAGTGCTATGCATACTTGGGCTGGCTGTGCAGCTCAGTAGGGCATTATTCATAGCCCATAGCATAAACAAGGCAACACCAGGTTTCTACTTTCCCTAGGCAGGCTCTGCCTTAGTCTCTCCCTGCTCTGAAATGAATGTCTTCTAATCCAGCCAGGGTCCCTTACAGATTCCAAGTGCTTGGTACAAAGAGCATAATTGCAGTCCCGTGCCACGGGACTTATAAAGGTGACCGATGACTTGCCTTTTGATCCTCGAACATCCTGAGCACTCCTCTATCATTGCATTGACTAGTCCTACTGCTTGCTGACTGACTCTGAGTTAGAAAGAGTGGGAGAAGTTTCCAGAAGGAGATGGCCTACAAATCAGTGACCTAGCACAGGGCCCTCATGCACAGCCTGTGCGTGATACTTGCTTGACTTCAGGGAGCTTTGCTTTTGACAACAGTTTGTTCACCCTCTACCTCATCTATTTCTTTAAGTAGGACCAGTACTGTTAGCCCCATCTCACAGATGGGAAAACAGAGTCTCCGAACTGGCTCATCACCCTGGTCTGCCTTGTGCCCAAAGGATGACACTTATCTCCGCTCTGGATGTGTCTGCCTAGCCGGACCTGCCAAATTCAACCTTTCTGTCACTTAGTCCCCAATGCTATCAGGTGTTTTCAAATTGGCGGAGCTTAAAAATGACAGTGATTTGAAATTGAGTGGAATTCAGTATTATTAAAGTAGCATTTTAAATTTTAATCTTGTGCATTGACTTTTTAATAGCTTCTACTTTCGCTAAAAATTATGGGCCATGCTCACAGACATTCAATTTAAATACTGTCAGGCAAGACTGATTTCTTTTCTGGCATTGCCAGATTTTCTTTTTTTTTTTTCTCTTTGCTTCCTTCTTCCTTTCCTTTTTAAAACTGGTTTTAGGAACTGAGTTAATTTTTCACTAACTGGAGGTTTTATAGCATATGAAATCTAGGGAGAACATATGCTTGTTTCCAGCCCTTTTATTCTTTGTCCTCTACTCTCTGGACCTCTTTCCAGATGTCCATTGATGAGTGGTGGAGCATCCTGTGTGAAAGCTGGATAATAGTTACTCATTCATTTTTTTCTGGGCCATCTTTTCTCATCACTATGCCTTTGTCATGATGCCAGACAACGTGAGTACCTGCATCCCATGTACTTTTTCCATACTTTAGTCTCTAGTACTTGCAAAAGTCTCCCTGGAGATTCTTATGAAAGAGGCCCCCCTCTTCACTGCTGTTCTTGTTACTATTTTTTCCCAACTCTCTCCAGCACCCTTCCAGCCTGCTTATTTTCATCCTTTTATTCCTATCCTGGTTTTCTTACCTTGAGCTAAGATTGGGGGAGTGAAGATGAGGGGCAGGATTGATGACAAGAAGCAACAACGTGTAATAAGGAGAATGTAGCACAGGTCTTGGATTCACACCTGACCTGGCCTGGATCTCTTGTTTGGCCAATTGTGATAGGGAATTTACATATTTTCTTTGAGCCTTGATTTTTCCACCTGTAGTATGGGCTTGGTGATTCTATCTCACAGGGTTGTATGGTCTGGGCACGTTGAGAATGTGCGTAGAGCACAGTGCTGAGAACCATGGTTAGCAGTGTCTACTGCTCACCAGCTGTTCTTTCCTCTTTTTACCCTGTGGTTCCTACACCTCAATCCAGCAGTTCTCCGTCCTAGATACACAGTAGAATCACCTAGGAGCCTTGAAAATGTGCCCAAATCCCAGGCCAATTGGATCAGAATCTGGGAGCTTGTGCTTGTGGCATCTTTACTTACCAGATTCTCCCCAGGTGAATCTGATGCATGCAGGGGTTGAGAACAACTCTTAAGTCCCCAGGGTTGCCTAGAGCCTGCATACACTTTTCTTTTGAGATCAGAGGAATCTTACTGTAGTGCTGATGTGACGTCTCATTGGCGCCAGGATGGAATTTTACCTTACTGCCTGCCTGAGAGAATCAAACCCGAGATGGGGTGGATGCGAGACTCCCAGAGGTCGGGCTGAGGCATTCTCTTCAGTTGCTTCTCCGAACACTTGTGTATTCCTGCAGCCACCCAGGGGTGGGGTTGAGGGGAAGGAGCAGAAGGGAAGGAAGGAAGGGGAAGAAATCGGGGAGGAGCGGCTGCTCTCATGGGAACTTCTGCCCCTGAATTATTCCCCTCTCTTCTCTGAATCCCCTTTGGTGTCATCCTAAGCCCTCCAACATGGTCCGTTACCTGTCCGCTAGCCATGTCTTCTTATTAAACACTTGAGTATGGCTGATTCGCATTGAGACGTGTGGTGCCATGTGCCTATTCCAAAAGCAAGTACCAAAAACAAAAGACTATCTCATTAACAAAAGTCTTAAAAATATGAAGTACATTGTTGAAGGCACAGTATATTAGATGTACTGGGTAATATAAAATACTCTTAAAATTCAGCTACAGGTTTCTTTTTACTTTTAGTGCACTACTAGAAGTTGAAATTACCTGTGTAGCTCTCATTGTTGTACTTCTATCAGATAGCATAATTTCATCTCTCATTCAACATTCTTTATGTTGCACACCTGGCAGTGGTTCCATTAGGTGAGCAGTTGAGGACAAGGACCCCAGCATCCTATTCGTTTTCCGTTCCCCAAATGCTTGCTGTCACAGTGTGTTGTGCTCAGCGGCCTTCTGTGCTTGTGGTTAGTGATGGTGACCGTGGTGACGGTTTGTGGTAACGAAGGTGACGATGGTGTCATAGAGCTCAAATGAGATGTTAAGGGTTTATTTATTAAAATTTGTTTTAAAACATGCAAGATAAAGTGGTTACTTTTTTAGGATAAGCACTCTCATATGCATCTTAGTTTTGTATTAATTTATATTTATAAGGGTCCTGGACACATGGCAGAGAGAAATAATGTCACTAGTTTCCGTTTAAAGATGGAGCCAATTCTGGAGTCTTCCCGTGAAAACTCTCTGAAGATATTTAGTGACCTTTTGCTATGAGCCAGTGCTAAGTGATGAGAGTAGAGCAGTGAATGAGTGAGACAAAAATCTACACCTCTGGGGACTTAAACAATAGATGAAAATTAACATTTTCCCAAGTTAAATGTTTGCCCGTGGGATGGAAAAATAACTACCTTAGAGGAAAATAAGACAAGACAAAGGAAAGAGGGCATGGATGGGGGGCCTAGTGTGTGACCTGTGAATCTTCCATAAAGGGATTATCAAGTGAATAACAATTGACTAAATGTCTAAAGAAGCTGGGAAAATCTTTTGGTACTCCCTTGATCTTGTTGTTTCAGCATTTTACCTACTGTGTTACTCTCCTTTGTTTATTCATTCAGCAAACACACACACTGATATCTACTTTGTGAGCCACTGGTGAGACAAAGATATGATTCCCATCACCCTGTGAGTTCACCATTGAGTTGCAGAAGCACGGAAATGTACCAGATATGCCTCACAGTCACATCCTCTCTAAAATAGGTCCTCAATTAGGCAGCCTGTCAGCAGCAGCGTCACTCCAGAGTACCCTAAGGCAGCCCAAGTGCATCTGATCTGAA
Organism: Fukomys damarensis; assembly: GCF_012274545.1. Lineage (NCBI taxonomy): Eukaryota > Metazoa > Chordata > Mammalia > Rodentia > Bathyergidae > Fukomys > Fukomys damarensis. The sequence goes on from NW_022900932.1 coordinate 14,442,738, forward strand.
CTCTTCTCTGGTGCAGGATGTACCACAGCCGTTGCCTGGGAGATTCCTCCAAGGAGTCTGGGCCCTTAAGCAAGTGCTGTGAAACTCTGGTTATCATTATGAGCTCTAATTGAATTGAGGCCCAGAAATGCTGCGATCTCATTGCCATGTGGTGGTTTGAATTTGAGTGCAGAAGTTATTTTTGAACTACAAGAATGTGTAGTGATGCAGTCCGAGAGAACTGTGGGTTACCCGCCAGGTCCTCCTTTCTCTGAGCTGTGTCTCCCCACTTAGTCCATCAGGAGAGGCCCTCCTTGTGAAGCCATGCAAGGTAACAGGGCACATCCTGCTCTCTACCATCCAAACCATGCTGTTGCTGGAATTGGCTGGCAGAATTGAAACCCTCTGTGATCAGATGAGGTTGTCCTGGAGCTCCAGGCAGGAAGCAGAATTAAAATATGTTTTTAAGCAGAGCTCAGTTCTGAATAACAGTCCTCTCCTCTGGCTAAGAGAACTCGTTCTTTATTCATTTCACATTTGAAACTAGAAGAGTTGTCTTTCAGTAGATGAACACACAGCTTATTGCTAAAGGCATCCAATATCTATCTCCCCACAGTAGGCTGACTTTTGGGGAGCTTGGACTGATCTGATGAAAGGGCCTTTTTTCCATTTCTCTTCTTTGCATTCCTTCTGCTTCCTTGCTGTCATCCTATGGATATGTGCATTGTGCTGCTGGTTCCCTGTCACTGTAGAACTTTCCTAGCCCTGGCTGTGTCCCCTCGGGCTCCTTGTGTCCCATGTCTGGTGCTCTGGGGAAGGAGGCAGATGGCAGGTGCCTCCAGGCACCCAGGGAGGCAGGTGGAGACAGCTGGGGTGACAGCTACAGGTGACATATGGAGTTTCTTGGCTGAGCCTGAAGGGGACACCAAATCACCAGTGACCCCTGAGCAGAACAGCTCACCTGGAACCAGCAACTGCTGACAGAAGAAAGTGGCAGCAGCTGGTGCTGCCTTAGCTCTTGACCAAGCTAAGGATAATACTGGATGGGTGACTGGCAGTTGCTGTGTTTGTGACTGATGATGACTACATTGGGATCCCAAGCTTTGTTACAACTCCTGTGCACTGCGTTTCAGTTTGGGGCTCCACATTCAGGGAAAGGGCTCCCCAGGTATCCAGCCCATCACCCTGTTTTATACTTGCCTCTGTCCTCTGTGTTCTGCACCGAGCTTTGTCCTCCTTGACAGCAGGAACTGTGCCTTGTTCTTTATTTTATTTCTAGGCACCTGAAAAATACATCTGGTGTTGTTGGTGTTTGTAGGCTTGCATGGACCCCTTCTATTTTCATGGCATCAAGTAATTAATTTAATTAGCACATCTCTTGATTATTGATTAAGTAAAAAGAAGTAGCAGTTTGGACAAGCCAAGTGAGCAGATAACTCACAAGTGTCTGCAGTGCCCCTGGGAGCCATTTGAGAGAGAGGGGACAGGTTATCTATCTTCTTGATCGTTGCCATATTATTAAATAAAAATGAGCTCTTGAGTGGTATTTGAATATTGATAATTATAAAATGCCTTTCACTGCTTTCTGCCTCAGCATCACTTCATCCTTAGTGGTTCTACCCAGTTGAGACAGGAATTGTTTATGGAAACAGATGTGTTGTTTATAGATGCGCACATATCTCATAGACCCACTGCTGCTACAGTGCCCTATATCATAAAGCACTACTGTATAAATTAAACATAAGGACAAGCAAGTTATCGCTCATTATTAGCTACTATATCCCTCACACTCATACCTGCTGCCAGTCCACATTAGATGCCTGGGAGAATGCAAAGGGGGTAGAAGCAGGCCATCTTGGGGCTGAAAAGTGCTCCCGATAAGCCACACTTTATAACTGAGCTCTCTGTGGTTCAGGCGTGTGGCTGGCACATACTCTGGGGAGGAGGACATCTGGGCACTGGAGTATGGTTGAAGGTAGGGTATGTGGCTGCCACCATTAGCCTAGATTCCATGAGGATTCAATGAAGTTCTCCCTGACTACTTTCCCCACTGCACCTCACTGCCTGAAAAGCCAGTCTGAGCTGTCTGGAATTTGCCATGCACTGAATGTGCAGCTCTTAGCAAAGGACTCAAATTTCTGGGCCTCAGCTACCTACCTTTTTGTACAGTGACGAAACTACTAACTGCCTCCTGAGGGTGCCAGAAGAGTGGGGGAGATGCACAGCACAGCAGTGATGAGGGAAGTAATGTGAGTTCAGAATAACTGGGGCTCATTATCATTGTTTGTCTTGCATGCTAATTTCTGCACTTTCTGGGCCATCGCTGAGAAGATTGAGCTAACACTGAACATTCTTCAGAGGAACAAGCCAGTGGTCATCTTGGCCTTGGTGATCTGCACAGCTTGTGTGAGCCCTGTGCCTGCAGAGTTCCTCCAGAGGCTGCCACAAGCATGGGGAAGCAGGTGGGGGTTTGGGTACGGCGATGCTGTGACCTGGACAGAGGGCACACAGGCCTGCCACAGCTTTCATGGCTGCTGCGGCCTTTGTGTTTTTTACTGTCTCAAATCTTAAGTAACTTCTGAATTCTTTTTATGCTGAGCAGTGGGTGGGTAACTTCCCTCACCCCTTACACGATCTGTGCACAATTTTCTAAGGACGGAGAGGGGTGTGGGGGGACTAAATATTGGGAGCAGAGACACCGGAGGGCATCCAAGCAAAACAAGATGAGGGCTGGAGGAAAAAGAGGTTTTCTTCTTTGGTAAGTCTGATTTGGAATAATGATAACAATGATGATAATAATAATGATGATGATAGTAAACAAACAAACAAAAATACCCAGCCATCCACTGGTTTCCATGACCAATTGTTTTCAGGAACCTCTGCAATAGCAAAATATACAGGTGCTCAAGTCCCTTATATAAAATAGCATATTTGCATATAATCTGTCCAGTACTCCCATCCACAGAAATGAGCTCTAAGTATTTCATAATCCCTAACACAATGTAAATGCAATGTAAATAGCTGTTATATGTATTGTTTGGATATCTGTGTGTTTAGTACTGACACAATGTTTTTGAGTATTTTTGATCTGTCTTCATTGAATCTGCAGATGTGGATCCTTTGTATTTGGAGTACCGATTGTATAGTATTAATAGAAAAATATCTATCAATACTGGGTTCTAATGATGTGTCAGGAACTGTTTTACTCTTTGGGTGCATTCTCTCATTTAATGTCTTAAATATCCTTATGAGCTAAGGACTGTTTTCTTGATTGTTTTTCTAGATGAACATGCCGAGGCAGAAAGAGATGAAGGAACTTGTCCATGGTCACATTCTGATTAGTAATGGAGTCAGGACTAGAACCCACAAATAAGGATTGAAATATGAGAGCCTTATTCTAAATAAATATTCTCTGCCACCTCTTTGCAGTAGAGTCAAGGATAGAGGAATGAATTCACTAAGGACAGAAGGTTCATCTTGTCCTACTTATTTTTATCCAAGCCAACAGAAGGTAGCTATCTTAGTCCACTCAAGCTGCTATAACAAAAATACCTAGACTGGGCACCTTAAACAGCAAACATTCATTTCCACATAATTTGTCCAAGATCAAGATGTTGGCAGATTCTAAATCTGGTGAGAGCCTTTTTGCTTGCTCATAGATGGACAACTTCTCCCTATGTTGCAAATGAGCAAGCAAGCAATCTTTGGCTTCTTTTATATAAGAACAGTAATTGCATTCATGAATACTGCTCCATTATTTTCCAGAGGGTCTGCCTTCTAATATCATTGCATTGGGGCTTAGGATTTTAACATATGAATTTGAGGGAGGAGGGCATATACATTCCATTCAAAGGACGAGGCAAATAATAGTGTGTGTTATGAAGACTTTTTTTTTTAAAGATACATTTAGAATCAGGGTCACAATGATGGGAAAGCCTAATTCCTAACTACATGTATTTATTCTCAATAATTGTGTTTATAATAATTGTGAACAAGATAACTAAAGAATCTTACCTTTTCATCATTGGAAATATCTCAGGAATCTTGACTTGTGATTTCTAATTCTGTCTATAAATATATATTTCTCCTGTTGCCCTTTTCTGGATTTCATTGCCATACGTTAAGGCCTTTTTCTGGATGCAAAAGAAAAAAAAAACAAAAACCAGTCATGACTTCCCACCAGCCTCAGTCTCTGGTCTGTTTCAGCACCATGGACAGAACCCCAGATATTTGGGGAAGATTTTGTAGTTCCTTAGCTTCAGTTTACATTTTTCTAATCCTGTGGGAAGCCACCCTAGCGTTGTCTGTGTACACACATGTTGACATTAGAATGGAAGATGCTTAAAAAATTTCGTAAGCATCATCTGCAGAGTGGGTAACTGGCCCTTCTTTTGCTTTCACTTTATTGGACTTGACAGTACCAACCCCTTACTTTACATATGACCTGCTGGCCTGAGATTTTGGTCCCCAAGTATAGGTGATGCCTAAAATCAAAGTGAACAGTAAGCATTTAGCTGTTCTTCAATATCATTAAACAGTGATGATGATGACCAAGGTGATGTCAATGCATATTTATTGAATACTACAGTGAGCCAGGCACTGCTCTGAATGCCTCACACGTATCACCTTATTTAATCCCCATAACAATCCTAAGAGGTGTGGGGAGATTATAGATGAAGAAAATGAGACGTGGGAAGACTAAGTGAATTGGGTGAGAGGACCTAGTTAGGTCATGAGCTGTGGCAGGCGCTCCTGCTCTGATTTTCCAGGTCATCCTGTGTGCAACTCATAGTGTCCTCAGGTGAAGGAAGGGAGCTAACCATTTGGAGCACCTGCACATAGGTGTGTTTCTCAAATGTTCTTGTACTAGGTGCCTATGTCCTGGGGCCATGGTAAGGCTAGAATCCCAACTTTGAAGTAGGGGAGACCAAGACTAGTCAAGTGGCTTGCCTTTGGCCACAGAGGTGTAAAGACGCCAGATTTGTCTGTTTGGGAACCTCTGTGCAGTTGTCTTTGCTCAGTCACAGACTGTTTCACCTTAGGTTTCTCACTTTATGGGAAGACGTGGGAGGTGTGATTGGAACTTGATAGGATTTTGTGCTCAGCTCCCTTTTCTGCTTAGGATCCAAGCTTGTCCAGACAAGGAGGTGGTAACTCTCTGGAAGCCAAGGATGGCAGAGGAAGTTGACTTTGGAATCATGCAGTGTGGGCTCAAGATGAAAAATGAGTGAGTGCTGAAGGGTTGATAAGCACCGCCAGTCTAGATCACTTCACTGAACCATCTGTTGCTAACCCACTGCTGGGACAGGGAATGTTGACTATGATGCTGCCTAGAACAACCTTTAAAACAAAACAAAAATATTGATATTTGCAGTGGGCATGAGTGCTTTACTTTCTGTCTGACATATATCCCATTGTCTGCCGTTTCCTCCCTGGTGCCTACATTTGTGTGGCTACGCTTGACCTGGATGGAGGGAGGCCTGTCTCACTTTTGTGTGGACCAGCCTCATTGACAACTGTAAAATTCATCACCATCATCTTCCAACAAACCCATTGTGATCTTTTACTCTGTGTCAGGCTCCAAGTTGCATGCTTTATTTATACTGTATCTTCATTTACAACTTATGTCGAGCTTATTATTAACCGTGCTTACAGACTGTGTTCAGAGCCATGCATTCACTATTTCAAAGCCTTCACCTGTGAAGCCCCCAATGCGAGATGAGGCACAATAGAAACTCAGAAAAGACAGAACAGTGCAGATGCTTCATGAAGGTGGTGAGACTTGTGGGGATACCTGAGCTAAGCTGAGAAGACTGATCCAGGAAGTGAGAAGACATGAGATGGAGAGGACAGCCCGCCAGGCAGGAATCACTGACGCCAAGCTGAAGGTGCCAGTGGAGGGAAACGTGGAGAGAGGTGTGAACAAGGAGCACATTCTCCATTCCAGGACCTCTACCAGGCTCTGAGTGGACAGAGGTGAAGATCAGAGCCTCTGAACAGAGGAATAGGGGAGAAGACTCCAAAACCAGATGGTCATCATCCTGGTTAACAGGGGCTGGGCAAAGGGCAACCTCAAAGGAGCGGGTGGGTTCAGAGGAAAGGAGAGTCAGTCTCCATCCTGAGTGCTTACCAAAGGTCCGGCTTCATATTAAAAGCCAAAGGAAGTCACATAAAGAGTCTGAGTTAGAGTGACTTGGCCATAGCTCTTTGGCGAGATCTACAGGTACTGTGCAGAATGGCTTGGGGACAAGGAGACCTGTCAGGGCAATGTAGGCAAGCACAACAAAGCCCAGCAAAGGCAGCTTCAGTATCAAAACGGAGACCAGGCAGAATGGAGCAATAATGAGTCAGAGGGCTGTGACTTGATGATGGAAGGGTAGAGTTGGCCCTGATGGGCATTCATGGAAGATGCATTTCAAGTCAGCTGGCAACTGGCCTTGCAGGTCCTTCTCCCTCCTTGCCTGCTTATTTCCTGCCTGTGTGCAGGAACAGGGGGACCTTGTTAGTACCATTCTCTGGTTTGGTCAGCTGCCTAGTCTATAGCCCAAAGCCAGAGCTGGTAGCTGTCAAGGGAAATCACTTCAGTCAAAGGCTGTTTTCCCTCTAATGCTGGACTGGTGATGTTTGCATTTGCTATCCAAGCCACACCCTTTTGCTTTCCCCAATTCCCAGGGCTAAGGCTGGGCTGCAATTGAAGGGCGTGCTTCCCGGAGACAGCCCAGGCTCACCGTGGCAGGGAAGGAGGGAAGAGACACAGCTGGTGCCAAGAGAAATATTAACTTGACATTTAGAGAAAGGGTGAATCCATTTACTGTGCTGCAGCAATAAGGCCTTTGCATCCTGATTCAGCTTCTATTGTCCTATTGTCTCTCCTCTTCAGTGGTCCGACCAGGATGCAGACTTGATACTGTAAAATCAACATGGTCGTGAAGGGAAGGCTTCTTGTCAGCTCAGAGTCCCTCCCTCCCCCAACACACACACACACACACACACACACACACACACACACACACGCACACATATATTCATGCACATGAGTCCAGAGCTGTTCTAATTATTCACAAGTATTTTTCTCCATCTCTTCCCTTAGTACACCTGAAGTTGCAGCCCCAGCCCAAACAGCTTGGATACTTGCCCATGCATATCTTTGTGGATTCCTTCCACTCCTTTAAGTTGTCTTTGCCCTGGCCTGGCTTTTCAGCTGTCAATAGAAATTGCTTGTAGACTGAATGGAGCAGGGGCTGAACTCCTGGTCTGTCCATCAGGAATGCTGAGAATGTGATAAACATCACTTCCAGAGCTACTCAAGGACTTTAGCATTTACATGGCTTCTGCTCCTTTATTGTCCAGCAGTGGCTCAGTGAGTGAGTTGGTAAAAAGTGGTGTCATTCTAGGGGAGGAAGCAAAGTCCTGGTCTCTGGGATATTTATAATGTGCTAAGCTGGACACTGATACTTTAGTTGCATGATATCATTTAATTGTCACTGGGTTGTAATGGGATGGGCCTGTTGGTTAAAGAAGAAAACTAGAGAAATTTATTAATTTTCTCAGCTGCAAAGTGCCAGGGAGCCATATCTGCCTGATTCTGGAGTGACCACTTCACTGCTGCTGGTGGTGTGGATGAGTCTGGGGGTGGGTACAGTGTCCATTGGGTGCCATGCTCTCTGGTCTCCATCCTCTCCAGTAGCCTTTAGTGGCTTATGGTGGGGCAGGGGACTCTGGAAGTAACAAACACTCCTTTTGCTCTAGCACCCATCCCTACCTCAAAATCCTCAGAGAAGACATTGTTCCCTACCTTCTATCTTTCCCAAACTGGATCTGGTAACTCAGCATCCCAATATCTACCTCAGGGCCACTCAGAATAATGAGATATTCTTTCCAGAAATTGCTTGTGGGCCCCACCCGCTGCCATCTAGCCGCAGATAGCTTTACTTCTTTGAACCTAATTCAAATTTCGCAAAAACCCCTATCCTTGGGCCTCTAATCCCAGACCCCTCACTGTGCAGCAGGAAGGAGATCCAACCAAGTGTGACATTGTGCTGAACCTCTAGGGTTTGCAGTGATATGTGAGGTGGGAGAGAGAGGTGGCAAGTGCATATTAATGTAGCTTTTTCTCAGTCTCTAGATTAGCACTCTGAGCTCTCCCAACGAACCTGTCTACACATTGATGTCAACCATCGCCACAGCCTATGAGGTATATGAGTGAATTCCTTATCATGAAATTACTCTCTTGTAAAGTGATGGGCCTGACCGCAGTGGGGTGAAAACAGATCCAAAACCCAGTCCTGTTCCTCTAGACCCCACTGGTGTGCTCTCTGTTTCCCTACTGGCTGCCCAAGCTAGCATGGAATGAAAGGACCATTGCCAAAGACTTTGCTCATTAGAGTTTTTAATGGGAGCCCAGTGGTTTGAAGGAGTGGATTGGTGCCTAGGGGAGCTAATGAGCATGTGTGCAGTGAGCAGTTCAGGGGAATGCCAGGCCTTAGCTGGGTGTAGGACTAGAGTTGACCAGAAGATCAGCTCTGGGGCTTTGAATTCTGATCGTGTTTGGTCCACATCAGTTGCTTGGTCTGACTTGTCATTTTAATTCTAACTCAGTCCTCAGGGTAAACTCCTTCAAGGTGCCTCCTGTTATGAAATCTTAATACTGGTGAGAACCTTGGACATCTTTGTAGGGCAAAGGCTGTAAAATAGGGTTGTACTTCGGGATCATCTGAAGGTGCTTCAGCCTAGGCTGACTGAATTAAAATTTATGGAGTCAGTATTTTATTTTTAACAGTCACTTCAGCTTCCCACTGTTTGGGAACAATGAACTGGTTTATCAACAAGGTCTTAGGCAAAAATAAATTTTTTGTAGTAAAATCCTTCCACGTGTATACTCTTAAACAATCATCACTTCTTTCCTTGCATTGACAATTTTTATTATGCTGCTAAGGAATGAAAGTTCAATGTGACCCTCCTCTGGTTCCCTCTTTTTTTCTCAATGCACAGGTGATGGTTGGTTCTATATGCCACTCTTGGGATACTCATAGGACAGAGAGAAGAGAGGAAACTTTTAGGTTCTGATAAACACATTTGCACCATGCATCTGGTGAGCCTGTCTGTGTTCTGCATCTCCTCATAAGCCTTGGTAATTATTTGATGATGTACTTGGAACACATTTTAAGGATTGGAATATAAGAGTGGCTGGTAGAGTAACAGCATCATAAAGTCTTTTAGAACAAAGTGGTAACCAATGTGGAGAGACCCTTAATTACCATCCAGTAACCACGGCTTTCCCATGCTTCCAAAGTCTCTTGCAGTTGGGAGCGTCATGGGCATAAATGGTATGTGTCACTTCCTTGCCTCTTTTCCATACTCTCCTTTGCCCTCTTATGGTGATGGTGGGGTCATGTATTGAGTTGCAAGAGCTCAATACATGAAATAACTCAGATCCCTGAGTTATTTCTTTGGAGGAAGCTACCTTGGAGAGCCACCAGAGTGAAAGCGGCATTGCATGAATAAGAAGTAATGACTAAGCATAATGCCTTTGGAATTTATGGGGCCATTTGTTACTGCAGCATAACCTTACCTTTCTTGACCATTGTAGTTTGTCTTATCTGGCAGCAGACTTCCCTGTAGATCAGCCTTCTAGTTTATAGCATTTACAGATGGCTTCTCCAAAAACTAGAACTTTCTAGGAACCCTCTCAAGCTGCAGTGATGTTTTGCTGAAGCAGAAAGAACATGGTTATTTTGAGCCATAGAAGAAAAAAAAAATCCCAAACAAACAGGATTGTTGTCTTTTCCCCAGAAAGGAATTAAAAACAGAGGCGTATGGACAGAGGAAAAAAAAAACCAACAATGCTGCCTGATCTAGTGTGGATGTGTTCTTTGAAAGTATTAATTACATGTCCATGCCATTTAAAAATATTAATTCAAATGCACACAGCTTGCGAGTCTCTTCTTGTTTTGTCTGCTGGATGACTCGGGACAAAGCTGGCTGAGAATTAATTGATTAATAACAAGCTGTGGCTGTGTATGCTTTTACTGTCAATATCCTTAGGACAAGCTTCTTGGAGCCATGGTTTTGTTTGTGGGAGATGTGGTTCTCTCTTTAGGGAGATTTTACTATTGAACAGTTATCTCATCTGGCCCTTCCTCCTCTGGCAGTGGCAAAATCGCTTATCTGAGAAGGAATGGATAGGTGTTATTTTTGGAGCTGTGCTTGGGAGGCTTGTTTGGCATGTGTATTATATAGAGTGACAGGTAGGGTGAGGTACTGCCGCTGCTGAGGATGCATTGCATATAAAAACAGTCCACCATGAGCAATGCATGTCTTTACATCAAAGATATGTCATCCCCAGAAGTGGTTTGATTAAATATAAACACCTCGCCTTAGGAGGGAAAGTATTAGGGCATTAGTGGCATAAATGTGAAGTTTCCTTAGCAAGTTCCTGAGAGAATGGGACACAAGTCAGATAACTTTTGGTGGGGCATGTGGACTAGGGAAATGAGCCACAGAAAATAGCATACGCCGAATGCTGTGCAGGGAAGCTGCTCAGCCTAATAGCATTGATTCCTGGAGGAAGGCAGTGAAGTGGGTTTGGGTAAGGAAAGATTAGTTTTCTGCAGTGTAATCTGGGAGCACCAGCCTTGGTGTGTTTTAGGGTCCTATGAAGTTTATTTCTTCTCAGGAAACCCAGGATTCCTTAGTAATTTAGAACAGTGTTGGTTTTTCCTGTGACTCTTGGCTGGAATTTTGTCACATCATATATATGTCAAGTGTGGTGGGGCTGGCAGATGAGAAGACAAGAGAAGTCAGGCCAGATCCCTGAGAAAAATCTGTCCCTTTATGCATCCAGGTCCAGAGCATGGGCTGGCCAGTCCAGGCTCTGTCTCTTGTATGGCAATAAGCATTTGGCCCAGAGATGCAGAGCTTTGAATGACCCTAGTGGTCCTCCTTCCTCCTAGTTTGCCTGGATCTCAGCCTCAGTGTGGGCATCTAGAGCCACATTCAAATTACATTCTTCAAGGATTATCCCCTTCCTACCTCACAGAGATGCCTGCATGAAGGCCTGGGGCCATTACTTCCCTCTGGAAGGCATCTTGTGTCCAGGTTAACCCTATATCTTCTGGGTCTTTGCTGTGCTAACACCTTTCTTTCTCATGGTATTTACCAGACCAGATTGGAGGCTCCTTTTCCAGGCTCCCTTGGGAAGTTGACACAATTTTCAATATAGACTAGTCAGCTTTTCCATCTCTGGAACAAAATAGCCAGCAATTTAAAGGAAGTGAGATTTATTTTGGCTCATGTTTCAGAGGATCTAGTCCATGGTTGGTTGCCTCCAAAGCAGGAATAGCATGGTCGAGTGCATGGTGGAGGAAAGCTACTCATGCCATCACAGCCAGGGAGTGGAGAGAGAAGGGAAGAGCTGGAGATACGAGTATACCCTTCCAAGTCATACTCCCAGTGACCAGCCCCTTCTGATCAGGCCCCACCTCCTGTCGATACAGGTTTGCATCAGTCAAGAAGGTGGATGAGGAGAAGGGTAAGGCTCTTCATTGTAGAAACTGAGCTAGCCCAGATTCTCTCTTGGCATTTACTTCCAATATCATCCTAGTAAGAAACAATGATGAACCTCTCTGGTTAGGGGCCTCCATCCATAGGTGACATGCATCATGTTGCTTGTGTTGTTGCACCGGCTAGTAAGACTACATGGCTGTACTTAGCTTCAACAGGGACTTTGATGGTATAAGTCTACCAATTCTAGAGAGAGGAAAGTAGGAATATCTGTGAATATCCCAGGTGACTTCTATAGGGGACAGTGTAGGTCAGGAGGTTTACAGAGGGAGAGTGAGGGACTTAAACTCCTTGGGGACTATGTTTTTACCGAGAGGCATGTGGGGAAAGACTGGGGAGGGATCTTGGGTTGTGCCTTGGTCTAGAAGGGGTAAGGTGAGCTCCAAATACATTAGAACCATTTTACATGAAGCATGTGGTTAAGTGGCTTCTCCATCTTTCCTGCGAGATCACCAACAATTTGTGTTGTTCCTCAACAGCTGTATAGGGGAGTGTGCGTGTGGGCCCAGCTGGGGCTAGGGGACAGGGAGGGGGTGGCTCAAAAAAATCCATGTTCAAGATTCAAGCCATGCGGGACAAAATGAGAGACTGCAATCAGGCCCAGGCACTGGATAAGCCACACACAGCTGACATCTGGGCTGATGAACCTGTTATTTTTCCTTCTAAATCATAAATTGATCAAGGTCACAGGCTGTTTCTTATTTATTTGTGTGTCCCCTGCAGAGCCTCAAACTGGATGAAATAGGTACTTCATTGTTTCATGCATGTTTATAAATAAATGGATGCAAGAGCAAACATGCTTCTGCCTCTTTTCCTGGGCTCCAATCCCTGTTGTGGGTGACAGCCAGGGCGCGTGGAGTGGGCCAGCACTCTGCTCACAGAGCAGCTCTCTCCATTCTGCATCCAGCCTTGACTTCCAAGCCTGTTAAAGGAGCAGAGGCTCCAACTGCACTCAAAGCGGGATACAATGCCCTGCTCCACTGTCCTTGCCTGTCCTGTCCAGGGGACTGGCTCCTCCAGTATTCCAAGGGGCCACAGTAGTGTAGGAGGCCCAGACCTAGAGCTGGTGGGAAGGCAGGGGATGGCAGGCAGAGGAAGGTTAACACCAGCAAGGGTCTGTGGGTCTTGGTACACTGACCTCGGGATTTGTGTCTTCACTTCCCTTTCTTTCATTCATGCGTTCATTCCCTTCTTCAGCCCTTTAGGCTCTCTACTGTACATACTGGTGAAAGAGGACACAGCCTGACACACGAGTGTCATGCGAATTGCCCACTCCTTGGCCTTTTGGCTGCAACATTTTAGGTGTCCTTGGTTTATGCCAGCCACTCTACCACACTCTAGAGAGAAAGAGCTGAGGGTAAGCAACGGACAGAGATGCTGTTCTGCAGGCTGACATGGAGGAGCAGCAGGGGGTAATATTGCTTGCTTGAAGTGAAGTGGTCTCCATATCCGCGGTTTCACTTTTCCCTGTTGACCATCTTTCAGTCCTAAAATGTGAAGTGGAAAATTCTAGAAATGGTTCATATTTTAAATAACTTTCATTATAGCATATTGTTATAATCGCTCCATGTATTATTAGTTATTAACATTCATCTTTGCAGGCTTAGTTTATAAGTTAAACTTGATCATAGGCATGTACAGTATGTATAGGAGTCTATATAGGTTTGATGCTACCTGTGGCTTCAGGCATCCACTAGGGGTCTTGGAATCTGTTCCCCACAAATAAGGGGGTTCTGCTGCATTTCTGTTGTTCTGGGCATCTATACAAATTGGCTGTTTGGTCTTTCTCTTCTAGGAGACTAAAATCTGGTGGGAGATAAAATGCATGCACTTGGAATATAAATCACCTGAGGTCACCTCTGCAGGGACCCAGGGGCCATGTGGTTGTCACTGTCAGACCTCAGTGTCCCAGAGAGCTTTGGTGTCCCGGTAGGCCAGCACCTTTTCCCCCTCCTCCAGTGCCCCAACCGTCACTGGATGCCATCCCATCACTAACCATCAGTCTTTCCTCTGAGCCTCCCTGGAGCACAAAGGGGCAGGCTGGTCCTCAGCAGGACCCCCTCCAGCATTGCAGGCAGTGGGTGGGAAGTGGGGCTGAGCTGATGGGAGGGGTCTATTCCATCATCTTCCTTCATTATCATTGCCTTCATCATCAGTACCGTCATCATCATCATCATCATCAGCAGCAGCAGCACCACCACCACCACCACAGCACATAGCACTTGGGGTGGGCCTTCCAGAGGCACTTTGCCTGCATTGAAGCAGATGATCCCAGAGCCCGACTCCATATCTCCATGGCAATACTGTGTCAACTGGAGACAGACCCTTTGCAGTGCACAGTCCACACTGAGGGTTTCCTGCAGCTCCTGCCCCCGGTGCTGTCTGTCTCTGTGTGGTGGGAGGCAGATGGGAAGTGCTCGGAGTCATCTCCAGTAGCACCACCCATCATGGTTAGGGGATGTGGGACATCCCTCAGTGATCCACACCACCTCTTGGAAGGCCTTTGGCAGGGTTTATCCCCAGTGGCCCATGGCAGGAATAACTCAATCTTCTCTGCACAGTTCCTGCCTTCCTGCTTGCCTGATCTTGTTTTCCCACTCTTTGGAGCGCTTTCCTGGATCATCTTCCATATAAGTGTCTTGTGCCCAGCTCCTTCCCTCTGCTTTCAGAGGGAACTAAGCTAGCGATTAATATTATCCCTGTTTTACAGAGGCAGTAAAAAGAAATTTGTTGCAGTGGTGACACAGCTGGTAATTGCAGTATCCAGGACTGATCTGGCCCTGGGGCCAGGATCCCCACCTGATGATTTTGCACCCCCTTCTCTCCTTCTGACCAAGACTCTTAACTCAGGTACTACAGACTCTTTACTTCAAGTCCGAGGCTCTGACAGCTGACCTGAATTGTCTGCATGTCCCTAGCTTGGCATCCCTGGGGACAGTCCAAGAAGAAGCTCTTCTCCCTTCTTTGCTGTCAAGTAACCGCCAACCCGTTCCTCCCTTAGTATTTGTTGGCAAGATGGTAAGAGTGTTCCTGAGTTAAAGACACAGTGAAATGACACTTGGATTCTCCTGGGAACAATTCTGCTATGATGGATAAACATGTTAATTACTCAGGATTTTACCTCCAGCTGCTGCCTTTGCTGAGCTCTCTCCTCCCAGCCTGGGCTTGAGCCTGGCACAGAGCTCCCTATAGCCTGGGAGGAGGAGCCTCCCTGGCCCTCAGTTCTGGGCCATGGGTGTCGGGGAACACACAGTCAGCCAACGTGGGGGACACAGTGAGCAGATGGGTAGAGCACATGAGCCACTCTGTAGCTCTGCTTTTCACGTCATGCACAGTGTTTCACTTGTCCTATCTTCTGAGACAACCCTTGTAAGAACTGTGTTCAGATTTGTAAAGGGCTTCAGGACTTAGCTGCGTCCTGCTGTAGAGGAAGGTATTTGCTGTTATTTTCATGCCCCATGGAGAAGGCTATTTTGGTGGCCCACCCTTCCCTCCACAGGGTTTTCTTTTTCTCTTCTTGTTCTCACCACCTTGCTTCCTGCTCTCTGAGATAATTTTGCAACTCAGTTTTTCCTGAGCTTGAGTCCAACTTCCCATAGTAGAAGCTGAGTCCCTTTCAGACTGCCTTCCAGGATGTGAGGACGGACTGCTTGTCACTTCATTTCCTTATCAGATGCTTAAAAATGCCAACAGGTCCTATGCCAGGGTCTGGGGCTGTAGCCTCCCAGAAGACATGGCTGTGTCTGTGAGTAACTCTCATGGGATGGCAGGATGATGGGTGAACTGTGCTCTGTGGCATGGATCCGTGGGGGGTGGGATGGGGCCACAAGCTCCGCTCAGGTGGAGACCCCACAGCAGCCCTGGACCAAAAGCAGCTCATGGGGTGTGAGCTGTTGAATCCAGCAGATATGGATTCCAATCCAGGCTTTGCACTTGTATGTGACTTTGAGCACCACACTAACCTCTGTCAGCCTCAATTTCTAACTCTAAAATGGGGGTCGTAGGAGTTAACTATAATAGGCTTGTTGTGGAAATTATAGCAGCACACTTCATAATAGCTAAATCTTAGAAGTGGCCTAGATGTCCATCAACTGATAAAGAAAATGTGGTATTTATACACAATGGAATAGTACTGTGCCATAAAGAAGGATAGACTTGAGCCAGCTGTAGGAAAATGGATGTGCCTTGAGACCATAATGTTAAGTGAAATAAATCAGGCACACCAGCTTAACTATCACATGGTTTCTCTTGTATGTGAAGCCCAAAATATAAATAAAGAGCAAAATAAAAGATGATAAGAAGTAGGGAGAAAAGATCTTTTTAAAAGGGGAAGGGGATCAAGAGAGGGAAGGGGAGGGAAGAGAAAAAAGATAAAAAATGAATTAAGATGTGTTATATACACGTATGAAATCCACACAAGGAATATAAAATTTTTTACTACAACAAATATGCTAATACAGAAAATGATCTGGAAAAAAGTGAAAATGTAGGTACAGTTCTAAGCCCAGTTGTATAGAAAGCACTTAAGCATCAGCCAGTATGAGCATGCAGATATTGCTAGTGACAACCTTTCTAATTAGAGTGCCCTCACTCCAAAATAGTACTTCCTCCACTGAGCTTATAATAATTCAGTGAGAAGTTTGGCATAAAACACCAAGGACTCTCTGGGTACCAGAAAATACTGGGTAGCATTTATCCAAGGCTTTTTTGTAGCAGTCAGGCAACCCAGGTTAGAGGCCTGAGCTCAAAATTCTCCAAGAAGATTCCTCTGCTGGGTATCTTCCCAAAATAATTAAAAGAATCATACCACAGTGATATATGTGCACCCATGTTTATAGTGGCACAGTTTGTAATAGCTAAAACTTGGAAGCATCCCAAGTGCCCATCATCTGGAGACTGGATAAAGAAGATGTGTTTTTTTTGTTTTGTTTTGTTTTTGTAAAATGGAGTACTACTCAGCCATAAAGAATGAGAAACTAGAGAGATTTATACTTAAGTGGATGCGCATTGAGGACTCAAGTGAAATTAATAGGACACATATGTAAATACCGAATAATAGTTTCTCTGGTGTGAAAAGGTAAAAGTGTAAATAAGGGTCAAAATGTATGACTGATATTGTGTAATAGGAAGAAAAGGTCTAAAGGTGTTGGGAAATGGCAAGGGTAGGAGAAAAATAAGAAGGGAAAAGAAAAAATAGGAGAAAAGGAAAAAAAATGGAAACAAAGTCTTAGTAAATAGGGAAGGGTGGAGTGGGTAAGGGAGGCTAGGGTAATGGGGCAAAAATAAGAACCAAGATAGATCATGTAAAGGTACAAGGTCCCAATGAATGTAACTGTATTGTGTACCTAAAATGTACCCATAATGATATATTTTCAAAATTCCCCAAAAAGCTAACCAGAAGGTTTCCAACCTTTACAAATTGCATTCCACAGGACCTTGAACTTCAGGGTTCCCCAGGCTGGGGACAGCTCACTGGGGATGGGATTGGTAAGAGTGTCAGGCAGATCTGACCGCTGCCTTCAGAGGTTTATTAATATCACCTCAAATTTATCTTCCCTGATGGGGAAATTTCACTGGCATCTGATAAAAACCAAACACACAATGGCCTTGTGCCAACATGAGCCCTTTCACTGTCATCTGCTGTCAGAAAGCTGGTGTGGCTAAGCTGCGATAGGGCTAAGGGAAATGAAATGGAAAAATGAGTTTTGTATCTTCAGTATGGAATCTGGGCTTCACATCTCCTTCTCAGGCCCCGCTGGCCCATAGCTGATAAATTTCAGAATCTCGTGTCCTTCTGGGACTATGGATTCCCTCCCCTCCTTATCCTCATCTTCCAAGACCTGTCAGAACAACACTCCCAGGAAAGCCACATTGTCTGTTTTAAATGCAAACAGGAGTCCTGTACATGTTCCAGGCTAGAATGTGACTGCAGAAGCGTATCGGTGAGAGGCCGAGAGGGGCCGGCTGCAGAGAGAGAACACTCTTGGTGGGATGCAATAGGGTTTCAGCAGGAAGGATCTCATGTGGAGCTGCTGGGAAAGTGGGCCCCTTAGCCAACATGGGAGGTGGGTGTCTGCACCTCTCTGGGCAGAGGAATCAGCCTGTTTCCAAGGCAGACTTGAGTTGTCCCGATGGATCCAGGCAGAGGGGAGTCTGAGGTAGTAGCAGTGTTTGGGGAGGCTGTCTTGAAACCTGGTGTTTTGTAGCAGGGTCAGGAACAGGGAGCTTGGGGAGCTTCTGGCTCAAAGGCATGCTTAACCCATTATAGAATGCTGGAGTCCTCATCTTACTAAGGGTGATATGAACCCACAGGGAAAAGGCACTTGCCCAAGGACACAGAAGAGGTCAAGGGTGGGGCTAAACTAGAACAACATCTGGCTTTCCTGTCCAGTAGACTTTCCAGCAGACCATACCTTTCTTTCCTGTATGGTTGAACTTTCAGTCAAGCCCCTTGTGAGAAAGGTGCTCTTGGTGCCTTGGTTTGACACTCAGTATTATGGGGCTGGAAGAAATGAACCATGGGCTTAAGTGGTGGCTTCAGGGCTTCAACCTAGACAGTTGCCTCGAGAGCCTCACTTGTAATTGGTAGTTTTTAACAATGCTTCTCATAATGGGGTGCCTGGAGGAGCAGCAGCATCACCTGGACCTCCTTAGGCATGCAGATCCCTGAATCATAAGCTCTGGATGGACCATTGGTTTTTTCATGAAGCTGTCCAGATGATTCATGCTCAAAGTTGAGTGGGTCTAAAATATGCAAGCCGACAAATTTTCCAGTTTTATCATAAGTCTTTTCATTCTTTATTAAATGGCCGACTTTATTAAATGGCTGACTTCTCACACCTGAGGAAATGTTCAAGGTCACTCACCAGCCCAGTTTCTGGTGGCCTCTTGGAACCATGGGGTTCTTCAGGCCCAAGATTGGCTCAGGTTCTCTGCCACTCAGTGAGAGCTCTGACCTTGAAGACAGAAAAATTGGTGTGGTTGAACCTTCTCTTGGCCAGAGGGGATTTTGAGAGTCCTGTCTGCTTTCATGCAAACTTGGACAATTTGATCCAGTCAAGTGGAAAATTAATAAACTAGAAAAGAAGGAGGCAGGATTCGGGATGCCACATGTTCACTGCGACCAGGGTGCTCCCAAACTTCTAAGAATTGCATTTGTGAAACCAAATGAGGCATCTTGTACTGAAGATGTTTTCTTCTTGGTTCAGTAGATATTTGTCTTGCCTTTGTCAATCGCCAGGCACTTTGCTTAGCTTTGAGAACACGAAGATGAAGGGATGTGGTCCTTGCCCATGAGGAATCTACCATCTGACATGATTCTCTGGTGATGGGATTCTCCATCAGTGAAAATGCAGTGGCTTTTAATTGATGCAGGCTGTGGTGTCTGGTTAATAGAGTGTCACATAAAAATAAATCCCCAGTTATCCCATTGGTAAGGGCTGGCATTGCATGCTAATAGAGGTGGATTTTCTTTGGTGGTGTGCAGTAGGGGAATTAGAGCCCAATGAAGAGTTGGTTGAAGACTTTATTATTTAATGAACCCTGTCTCTGTGAACAGCTGTGGTGTAGCCCACCAGGACAATTATGCGAGTTGGATTATGTCTCCAGTAAATTGATTCCACTTTATTTGATTAGGTTAGTTCTCCAAAGACAAATTCTTCCAAATTCCAAGTTGGGTGGGGTGGGGGGGTAAAAAAACCCTCGCCATTCCAACTTTGCTTTTAACTTTTAATCTTTGAATTGCTTTTACTTTCAAGTCTTCAGAGGAAGACACATGATAACTGGTACACTGTTATCGACAAGAGAACCAAGAATAATCGTGTATCTGTAATAGCTATTAGTGTACTGTGTATAAGATTCTCACTGTCTTTTCTAGATGAGTTTGCCCAGGGGGACAATAAGAGATAGACTGGAAACCATGACCATTCTTCTGTGAGCCCTGTGAACAGCAGGACTCTAGCTCACCAAGCTGTTATCTTCCTTTACGCACCCCCAAATGTAGGCACACAGCTGAACATCGTGAAAAGAAATGGACTCTGTGAAATTCCTACCAGACCCTCATCTGTGCCATTTTCAGAGTACCAGATCCCATTAATCCAATGCCAGTGTAGGTCACGGTGCATCAGGAGCTTGTGAACTCTATTTAATGGGTCATCACTGATGCTATAAAAATGAAATAGAATAGAATCTACCGTAGTGCATCATATTTTACCTACTGAAGTAAGTAGGTATCTATGGGTGTGTGTGTGTGTGTGTGTGTGTGTGTGTGTGTATGTGTGATGTGTGTGTATGTGTGTGTGTGTGTATGTGTGTGTGTGTGTATGTGTGTGTGTGTGTATGTGTGTGTGTGTGTATGTGTGTGTGTGTGTATGTGTGTGTGTGTGTATGTGTGTGTGTGTGTATGTGTGTGTGTGTGTATGTGTGTGTGTGTGTATGTGTGTGTGTGTGTATGTGTGTGTGTGTGTATGTGTGTGTGTGTGTGTGTGTGTGTGTGTGTGTCTGTGTGATGTGGTCAGATTCCAAACCATGTTGTAAAATATATTTCTTTTCTTTTTTCATTGTTTATTGGTACATTTTAGGTATACAGTAGAGTTACATTCATCATTGGGATCTTGTACCTTCACATGATGTATCTTGGTTCTCATTTTTTCCCCATTCCCCAGCCCTCCCTTTATCCCCTCCACCCTTCCCTATTTAAAGAGACTTTGTTTCCATGTTTTCCTTTTCTCATTTTTTTCTGTTCCCTTCTTTCCTTGCCCCTACCTTTCTACTTCCCCTACTCCTTTAGACCTTTTCTTTCTATTTCATATTATCAATTATACAATTAGAACCTTATTTACACTTTTAGTTTTTCACACCAGAGAAACTATTTCTTTCTGGAGGTTGTGGTCAAGAACACTTGAAAAGTACTGTTAGTTCGAGCTCTTTGTTCTTAGACAAGGAAGCAGGAACACAGTCCTTAGCAGATAGATGCAGGTTTGTTGGACAGTGTGAGAGCATTTAGGAAGAGTTGGGGGTCAGCTGGAACCAGCATGGGCTCCCCAAGACTGTCACCCAGGCCAGCTGTGGACCAGAGCCAGATGTGGCATTTCCGGGCTCTCCAGGCCTCACTCCAGGGGTAATGGGCAAGCTGAAATTTATGTCAACACAACCACAATTGGCAATTTGAAATCTTTGTCTCTCATGTGGAAAACCACCAGATTTCACCTCTATGGGCTCAGCACGTAGGTACTTACTTCAATACAGGGAATCCTCCCTCCCTCCCTGCCTCCCTGCCTCCCTCCCTCCTTTCTTCTGCATCTGTAATTGCCCCTATTTCCCACAGCCAGGCAGTCCGTTAGTGAAGCAGACTGCCTCTCATGGAATATGTGTCCTGAAACAGGAGGGTCTCCTAAGGCTGGGCACTCATCTGTCCCGGATATGATGTCCGAGAGCCCTGGAGTCACCTGTTGCATGGCTGGATTCACGAGTGGCTTTCTGCCTTGTTAAGTCCTGTATACCTGGTTCACGCACACTGCACCCCATAAGTACAAGTCCAGCTTAACTCTTCTTACCCCAGTCACCAGTGATAAAGTTCAATAGCTTCTCTTCTGGAAGACTCTGTTCTGCTCCAGTCCACTCCGTTCTGCCCCGTTCCCATTTCAGTTATAAAATGATGGTGAGGGCTCACTAAATTGATTTCATGATCTGCTAATGGGGTGCAACCAGTAATCTTAAAAATAAGATTATATTATATTTCTCCTTTAATCCTCAAATTCCTTGCATCCAATATAAATCACCACTATAATAATGGGCTGTAAAATTCTATAGGCAGCAGTCTCCCAGATAAAGTTGTTGACCGACTGAAGACCATCAGTTATTAATTCACTCATTCACCGATTCAGCCTCTCACTCGTTCTGTTCAGTACTCACCGTGTGCCAGGTCCAGCGTGAAGCCATGGTGATGTCCAGTATGGAAACACAACCCCTGCCCTTGGAAAAGTTCTAGTTCTGTGCTCCTGGGGCTTCAGCATCCCAGCAGCTGTGTGCTCAGTGTTCCCCTGGGGAGGGAGAACCCTTGAACTTCACATTCAGCATCTCCACAGCTCCATTCTTGGGTGAAATAGCCCTAAATCCTGGTCCAGTAGCAGAGACCATCACATTTTGCATCTAGTAAAACAAAACAAAACAAAACAAAAAACCTCAGAGTGAACATAGGCTAGAAAACAAAGACTGGCAATGCCGTGGCTTAAGGGGAAGAGCAGTGCTCCTCTAGCAGGTACCAGGAGCCCTAATCACTTGTATATTGATTCATTTCCTCCATAGACCGCTAATCCTGAAGACTGTCTTACAGAGCCTACTAACTGAGATTGCTCAGTATGGGCAGCTAATCAGATTTCTTATGCTTAGACCAGCTCTGTGCTAGGGTCTAAAGAAGACCCCGAGCCAAGGACCAGAAAACCCCTGTATAACCACTTCCCAGCCATTCACAAGCCATCTAGGACCAGTGCAGAGTCAGATGAGTTAAATGGGAGTTGAACTGGGAGGCTTAAACCTTACCTTAAACCTCGCTAGCAACAAGAATTCTCTCTAAGACTCCCCTTTCCCTGGACACACTGCTCTGTTATTGTGCCTCCTGTCACCCTTTGTCCACTTCTAGTCCTTTCTTTGTCTCCTCATCTTACTTTATACCCTCTTTGCCCTTTTGGTCAATCAGCCAGAATATCAGGTACTGTACTTTCACAAATCCTAGGGGTTTGGGGTGCCAGCTACATCCCCCTGCTTCTGTACAGGGCTCTCCCTTTGTGGGGAAGCTTCACCTCCACTCCCTGACCCTCACCTCATGGGGGCCTTTGCCCCACCCAAATCCAAGGAGGAATGCTCTTTTCCTTGGAGTCCTTTCCCTTGAGCAGTCACAACAGGCTGCCACCTAGTGGACTGTACACATCTGGGTGGGGGCTGAGTCCACTGGGTCAGTGAGGAGGGAGGCAAGTTCTTGGGTCGCAACAACAACCACGTGAGTCCCAGGAAACCCATGCATGCACCCCCAGTATGCGTTTGATGGGTACATGGAAATGACTCACTGAAAGGAGAGCTAAGCATTGTCAGGGAGGAGCATGAATAAGGAGCATGAATAGGGGCATGAATAAGATTCAAATGTGTGACTGAGGCAGATGACTCCAGACTTACAGCAGACGATGTTTATTTATGTGAGGTAAGGCCATCCCCAGTGCCTGGCCTGGTGAGACAAGTCATTGGTAACTGGAACCCCTGGGCGGGATGGCTTTGGTAGGTCATCTCCGGTCCAACTCTCTCTTTTTACAGTTGAATAGACTGAGGTCCATGCTGGACCACAACATGCCCACGGTCACTGAGAGTTGTGACAGCCAACATGTGGGGCAGTTGCTGCGTAGTAGGCTTTGCTGCTTGTCCTGCTGTTTATTTCTTTTCTTGGGTGTCCTTGTCCTTCCCTGGAGCTGAGAAACAGGGAGGAAGGAGCACTCACTGCCATGGAAACCAGCCTACAGCACCAGCAAGGTGCCTTCTCCTGGGCTATGGTGTCTCTGATGCAGGCTGCTACTGGTTAGGCTGCCGAGACAGTCACCATATTCACGAGGCAAGGAAACTGCAGGGACAGTAGATGTCTCTTAACATAAATCCCACAAGCTGAGCAACATGGTGCCAGGTATGCATCATGTGATTGTTTTGACTTCTCACATCAGTTTATCTTTGCCAGACTCCTAACTGGGTGTAAGGATTTTTTTAAGAGGGAAGGAAATCAGCCTTGAGCAGACCTTGGTCTTTGGACACCAGAACTAAACTTTTGAGTGCTCAGTAGCTGTGGCTGAAAAGTTCCGCCCCTGCCAAAAGAAAATCTAAAATGAAGAGTAAGAGTTGGGGAAAAAAGAAAAGGAGGAAATTTATTTTACTTTCAGACATATTCCAGTCTCCTAAATCCTCTAGAAGTTAAGTGGGGGCTTTAACAGTAAATAGGCTTTTCTGTTGCATTGAAGCGAGGATGGAGGGCCCGGGGGCTGGGAAGGGCCTTACTAGGTCATCTCATCCATCCCTCTGCCTCCAGGACAACCTAATCCTTATTTATAAAACTCCGGGGAAGGTGATTTCATAAGCTCCCACAATAATTTGCTCCACTGTCTAACAATGCTTGATCTTAAAACCATCTTCCTTACAGCAGGGCCAGATCTCTCCTACTGCCTCTAAAATTTATCTGTGGGCCAAGGCTGGTCAGAGGCAGCTGGGACTTACTCAGTGAGCTGGGCTTTCAACTCGACCATCTAAATTCAAGTCCCACCATTTCTATTCATAGGCCAGTGACTTGGACAAGTACTTAACTGCTCCAAGCCCCATTTTCTTAATCTGAAGAGGTCAGTGTGAAGGGTATAGGAAGTGATACAGATAAGTGTGCCTGACACAGTACGGGACACCCAGAGAAGTAAATGCCTGGCACTGCTCTGCATTGGCCTAGGGGTGCCATGCTGTGGGTGCCTCTTGGATCAATACCTCAGGTTAACCCTTTGGTTGTTGGGCCATGGGGTCAGGGTGGGGGCAGAGACTACAGCAGCAAGGATAGCTGAGGGGCACTCATGGGGCTTGTCCGTCAGCTGTTTACCACCTGGTGTGAGAGGTTTCAAAAAAAGTTTAGAGCCTACTTTGGCTGAACTAGTGCACGCTGCCTAAGTGACAGTGGTTCATTCCAAGATGCCAAAAAATCACTGCCTCCAATCCTTTGCTTTTTTCACATTCTTTGCCTTCACTGCCTTTGAAATCCCACCTACCCAAGAAAACCTGATTCAGGTCTCTCCTGTATCGGAATTGTGATGCAGCTCTAAACCCATAAATCTCATGCCCCAGTGCTTTATCCAAGAAAGAGAGATGTTCTAATGACTGATTAGGCAATTGGCCAGCAATCACAGATCCTTAGACATTGTCCAAACTACAGACTGTAGGCAAGGGACTGTCCCCGGCCGTCCTAGTTATCAACAGCAGGACCAGAATCTGCCTAGGCTTCTTGTCCATGACTGTTCTCAGGTCTGAGGCTGTTCCCAAAGCCTGGAATTAGAACAGAGTCCGTCCCCACCCTGCCAGCACCCTCCTACTCTGCACATGCTCACCGAGTCACACACGGAAGAGGGGCCAGGAGGAGAAAATATAGTGTGCCGGGAAAAATGCACCAGTCTGGAGAAATGAAGCCTGGCGGAGTTGGGGGTCGGGGGGTCTCCTATCCGGGTCCTCATCCCAGCACTCACACCACGGTTGGGTGCTGGGAGAAGTGACAGGCACTGCTGTCTTTTTTTCCCCCACCCACAAGAATCAAATGCTTCAAACCACATGTTAGGGAAATGGCATTTTTATTAGATACCTTGCTTTGTTTTCATAGGACTTGTTTTTTAAAGTGGAAATTCCTTATTCAGACTTGCTCTGCAGTCTGGGAGGTGCTGGCCAGCCTCAAAACACCTGGGTTATAGAAACATCTGGAGAGTGTTATTCAGGGTAGGAGGCTAGGAGCTCGATGTGTGTGTGTTTGTATGTGTTTGTGTGTCTGTGCCCCTTTGCTGGTTGCAAATTCTGTCATCCCATCATGGAAAAAATTCTTCCTTGGGAAAGTAGCAGGTGCAAAGATGCTGATGTTGGATGCATTGAGGAAATACAGTTTTGACCACAAAAGTGGTATTTATGTACTCAGTTGGCATGTGGTTGGACCAGACGGGGAAAAAAGCACTTGAGATCACTGGGCTTCTTTGGGTAAGGGAGAGAGAGTGACTTTTAGAGCTGTAGGGAACAATACAGGATAGGGAAGCATGGTGCTTTGCAGCTCTCAGGACAGGAGTTCAAATCCTGACACTGTTGCCTTTTTGCTGTAAGACCTTGGCCTTGGAGAAACTGCTGCACCTGGAGTCTGCCGCAGGGGTGGAAGCTCCATGATCAGTCAGGGTTCCTTCTCGGGAGCTTTCAAGGATAAGGGCAGCAGGATAGCTGAGGGGAGGACGGCACACAGTTTTGAGTCCTGCAGCCCTAAACGTCAGAGTGGACTCAGGGCAGGTAAAGGTATGTGTGGAGGTGGAGAGATGCACCATAGAATGACCGCTGGCGCTGCCATGGTGGCTGCATCTCAGTGTTAGGAAACTGCCAGCTGGTTCACTTCATTTCCTGCCTTCTGACAAGCAGCAGCCGGGAGTTGCCTTCTTTGCTGTGATCTGGAACAGCTGCTGGGATTTAATGGTGCACTTAGAGGAATTACCTGGAATCACAGCAGCCATTAGGGAATGGGAATGCATTGCTGTAAGCTGAGCTAATGTTTGAGGGCAACAGAACAGGGGCTTTCCTTCCCTAGTGGGTGAGGTGTACAAAGTGCCCGGATGTCTGTGATGCTGCCCTAATTAGGGGCAGTAATTTCATCTGGGATGTATTCGCCTGGGACTCAGGATGGGGATCATATGCAAAGGAATGACTAGATCGGGTCAGGGGCCTGTTTTCAGATCAAATGCTTGAGAAAGCCACCATCTCTGGATAATCAGGGAGTGACAGCTGTTTGGGCTAGGACTTTGAGGTGATTCTGGGCAGCACAGGGCTGAGCTCATGCCCTGAGGCACCTCTCTCTGAAACTACATCACAATGAGCCCATTAGGCATCTCGGTCAGAAGACTGGGGATCCCTTTCCCTGGTATTTGGCAGGCACTCTTTGTGGTGTCACATTGGTGGGTGCCCTTACTCTGCCTGTCTTCTGGTGACTTAAAGTCTTCTTGGGAATTATGAGTAATGAACATGCAATTATTAGACAATAATAATGACCATATCATTGTCGTTGTGTGGGCCAGAAGTAGAACCTGGGTTAAACAAAAGGAAAGAGGCTCTGCCGCCTGTGTCCTTTGTAAGCTGAGAGTTCCATTCGGCCTGGGGGCCTCCTATGGGTGCACAAACCATGCCGTCTTGGTTGAGTCATCATTGGACTGAGTACCAGCACTGACTTTGACCTAGCCTAATGAGATCGGACTTGGAACAGTTTTCAAGTGCTCTTGAGCCCACTGACCTCTATCATCTGTTGTGAGCTTTTTCTGTGTAAGCTTGGCCCAACATCCCAGGTGTCACTGTGGTGTCACTGTCCCTAGCTCAGGCCACTGTCACTTCTTGTGTAGACAACTGCAGTAGTGTCCCCCAAACTTTCTGGCATCGTGTCCTAGGCACCATTAAGATCATCTTTCCCATGGTGACCAGCACTATCTTTCTCAAATAGTTTTGTGATCGTATTGAATTTCCTTCTTTAACCTCTCCAGTTGTCTTCATTATGTGTAGAAAAAAATCTTTATCATGCAAAGCCTCACAAGAGAAAATCTTTAGGAGGAAACCTCCGTTTAATGTCTTTCATGGGTTCTCTGATGCTTTTTCCCATTCTTTCCATGTGACTCATAGTGTGACAACACCAACAGCAGATGGTGGGGCTTTCCCCACCAGCGAACCCCACTCGGAATGGCTCCTTTTTCTGCCTCCTTCACCTGCATTTTCTTTTTTTCTATCCCATTCATCCTTCGTGGACAGTACCCTTACTATATCAGGTTGCCTCACAACTTGCTGGATTCTTCGGTCCTGGCACTTAATGAACAGTACTAGATTCTTGTGTAATGTTCACTGTCTATCTGCTGTACTTTAGATCTTCAATGTTTCCTCGCCCCAGTCCATGGCAGCCCATGGTTGGGAGGTCTGGAAACCTTTAAGGGGTAGGCCTAGTGGGAGGTCTTAGTTCATGGTGGGCATGTCCTCAAAGGGAACTGTGTGGATCTTGGTCTCCTACTCTTTCTTTTTCACTCCCTGGCTGTTAGCTGTACCACATGCTCCACTGCTTTGCCACCCACCCCACAAACAGCAGGGCCAGCTGACTGTGGACTAAAACCTCCATAACCATAAGCCAAAACAAACTTTTCCTTTTTATAAGTTGATTACCTTAGGTATTTTGTTATAGTAACAGAAAGCTGACCAACACATTGTCTCCTTCCAACCACTCATCAGGTCCCTGAGGGTAGGGACCATGCCCATCCTGCTGGCTACTGTAGAAACCTAAAACAGAAGCCCACAGCTCAGTGGGATCTCAGGATGTGGCCCTTTGGATTTGCCAAGCTTCCTCTGTAGGATTCCTCTGTGTGTCCCAGTGACCACAGAGTCACTGGGGATAACCAGAGAGCCGCCTCAGCCAAATGTCTCTGTCTTCAAATGAGCTTCATGCCTAGGCACATAGCAGAAGAAAATATTTCTGCTTATAAACTAAGCAAATTTATAGTGGAAATCAGTGGGAGAGAATAAATATGAATCCCCATGATGTCATTTTATGGGCTGCTTTATAAGTTGTAATCACCCATTTAGAGTTTGCAGGCTATTAATTTTGTTTGCAGAGAGCTCTGGAGCTCTTGGGGACAGAATTTACAGGGCTGTCGTGTCAGACTTTGGGTCTAGGCCTGAACACCCTCTGAGGCTTGGAAAGAGACTGACAAGCAGTCTTTGGGGTAGTGGGGAATAAGGAGCTGTCCTCTATCTCCCCTCTTTGATGTGATTTTTAAATATTTGCTCACTCTTTTATTGTTTTCCTTTTGTCCTCGTCTTCTGGCTCCTCCCTTCTGTGAGCTGAGTGACTGTGTAGACTTTTGCTTTCAACACTTTGTAGAGAGAGCTCCCTTTGGAGAACTTAAAAAGGCCTAACTAAGTAGGAGCAGCACAAGTTCAGACAGAACTGGGGGGAATCCAGCTTGACTCCTTGGCTTGTGATCTTGAGCCAAGTTTTTTTGTTTTTGTTGTAATCCTTTGACCTCTTCTTCTTCCTCTATAAATTGAGACCAATGCCACCAAACTCAAAGGGTGATTATAAAGATAAAGGATATGAAACAAGGAAACCGCTCAGTACGAAAAAAGAATTATAATTCATAAAATGATTGTTAAAATTGTTGTTTTATCATAAGCCTGCTATAATAGGAACAAAGTGAAAACTAAGAGTGAGGTGGTTTGGTCGCAGCTCTGTCACTGATAACTCTGGGTGGTCTTGGACGCCTGGTTCTCAGTTCTACATTAGTGAAATTGGTCTCTAAGATGGTGCTACTCAAAGTGGACCAGCATCACCTGGGGACTTACTGGATATACAAATTCTCAGGCCCCACTCCAGCCCCCCTGCTCAGAAACTCTGGAGGTGAGGCTAGCTAGCTGTCTGCATTTTACCAAGTTCTCCAGGTGGTTTGTGGGTACCGCAAAGCCCGGGAAGAATTACTCTATGATATGTTGTGGCTCCAATGCCCTTGTCTGAAGTGGGCTTCTCACCTCTAGAGCCTTCCTTCTAGGGGTCTTGGACCACAGTGGCCTTTGGGGTCTTGGATTGCAGAGTGGAGTAGGAGAAAGCACAGAATCTTGAATCACGGTCCAGTTGAGTATAAGCTCAGACAGCCACTGTTCAGTGGCCTCTCAGTGCTGTGATCTCTACCTCTTCTTTATCTAGTATCCTTGGCCAACTTGCTCAAGCTCACTGGACTCCATTTTCCTCACCCATAATTTGGTGCAGATACTGATATCTATATTACAAGGATGTTGTGAAGATTGTGTGAGTTATTCAAGCAAAGTGCTGTGGGTCCTGAGACGAGCCAGTTTTGCTATCCCTCCCCTTGGTGTTCTTCTCCTCCTCCTACTCATTGCCCCATCCTGGAGCAGCATGGGACTCAGAGTAAAAGGGAAAAAGACCAGGAATGAGATCTTAGGTTTCCAACTTGCTTGCTGACCTTAGGTACATCACTTAAACACAGATAACTCATCATATTGCCTTGTTTCTAAAAGGTGTTTGTGGAATATCTTTCAAGTGCTGGCACTGGACCATGCTCTGAGAAGGCAGAATGATGAAGGAGATAAGGTCTTTGGCACCACTCTGTCTGTTTCCACTGAGCCCTGGGGTCACTGTGGGCTTTAATTGGATAATGTATAACAGCACTTACTGTGGTTGTTGTTAATATACATTATGTACATGTACCTATTCCCTGCAATGAATGTAATCATTATGTACTAAAAGCATGTACTAATAAAAATTATCATTTTGCTTACATAGAGCCAAAGTATATAGAGGAGCTAAACAACATTGCTCATTCATGTGTTAGGTGTTATGGAGATTTATCCTCCAGGAGTCAGGCCCCTGTAGGGCCACCTGAATGAGGAAGAAGGTTGGCCCGACAGCACTAGGTGCCCATGCACAGCCACACTTGCAAAACGTACCTGCTTCTGGGCAGCAATCCTGTCACTGTCCAGGGCCCTCAAAGACCTAGCTAGAGTGTGGCTATCAGAGCTGCCCTGCCCTGGCCCAGCTCACCTGCAGAGAGCACCTCTGTGGACCTCCAGGATTCAGCAGTTGTAGCTGTGGTTTGTTCCTTATGTCCCTCCAGGACCTTCTGAACATCTGCACAAGGTCCAGCATTCTGGCAGATATAAGGAGAGAGAAAGTCAGGTTATAGGATCTGCCTTCTACGAGTTTACCTTTTAACTAGTGAGATGCAACTAAATTGCAGGGGGGAAAATGCCACCATTCCTAAGAGGTGGGATAGAATTTATGGTTTGAGTGGCATGGACAGAAAGTCTTGAGAGGTGGACCATGGCTGGACTTTGGAGACAAGGAGGAAGCTCATTGAGGGAGAAAAACATCTGGACCAAATCCCAGGCAGAGATGGGGCCATTGGTTAATCAACAAACATAACCTTTGCGGAGGTTGTTGTAGCTCACAGACTTGTGGTTACACATAATCTCATCTTTATTTTTTATCTTGTAATCAGCCAAAGTCTAACTCTAGGTATTGATCTACCTGCATGTTGGGGTGCAGAGCTTTTGGGTTTAAAAAAGTTTCCGGTCACTGGCACCTAATAATGCGTCTGCCCTGTCCCTTCCAAGGTAGGTGTTGTTGGTGGGTCAGCATCCATCTGGCTTTGGGGCTGTGTGGCACTTGTGCTGCACAGGGAGTGAGAATCCTTGCATGGGTAGGTACCCATGCCATTAAGATACCTCCAACAGGGACCATGCCATCACCCACTCCAAGATCTTGCCCTGTCTCTGCCCTCTCTCTGCTGCTCATAGTTCTCCAACCTCCTATTTCTCTTTAGTTCAAAGAGACTCTCCCCTTAGGTTACCTCTAGTGCCATTCCTTAATACTCATCTCTGCCATGAGCCCTTACTAAGTGAACCAAAAGAAGGGTCCTTGTCATTAGGCCATCTGCAAAAATCCCCTGGGTGAGGCCACTGGCTGAGTATGAGTAACCTACTAGGTTCATGTACTGAGTCACTCAGGGGTCCTGCAATACCAAGATCAGGTAACTTTCAACTAGAGAACCCAACTTGGGGTCCATCCACTTTGGGGTGACCTTTACACAGAAGCAGATATGTTTTGTCCATTTTCCCCCACTGCTGTCTCCATCAGTTCAGTTCATCATCACAGCACACAGTGGCTCAGGACTGAGCAGGCAGGAAGAGGATCCTCCTTAGCTGGTCGTCACAGCTCCTTGCTCAACAGCTTTCAGGACCTGACTGCTGCTGAGATCTGGGGAGCAGGTTAGAGGAGGTGTGGAGACATTGGTGCTGGGGGTCCTCCTGCTAATTTTGTGAAAACAGGAGGTGTGTAACCCAGAGCGCTTGGAGACCTTAGTGAGAACATCCCAGAAGCCTCAATGCCTCTAAGTCATACATGTTGGCTCTTCAAGAAATAGCAGACAGGGCCCCGGGATTTAGCTCAGTGGTTCTGCTGCCTGCCTTGCAAACGCAAGGTCCCCAGTTTGATCCCCTGTACCCACCGCAATATATATGTATATAGCAGACAGCAAGATACTGTTTTTCCAATCACCTTGCCAATAACATTCAACCTTTTCTCAAAACACTTCCTAGTTGGGGGGGGTACCTGCTGGGTGAAGCTCGTTGCCTCATTCTTTCTTCTTCCCATTTTCCCCTTCTACCGCTTTCCCTTCCTGTATTTCCATCTGCATGTGCAGGAAAATAGCATATACCTTAAGGAGCCCATTGTGTTCTGGGACCCCTCAACATGTCCCATTGATGCCTTAGTGTTGTCCTCCGAACCATGTTTGTTACCTCTTTGGGTCAAGCCAGGAGGACATCTTGTGAAAATGCTACTTTGTCTCTGATATTGAAGACGATATCTGGCAAGGGTGATAAACTCATTTAATGAGAACACTGATAGTGTTTTAAAGTCAACAGAGTCGGAGCTGGTGATGAATATAAAGCAATGAGTCCCATCCTCACTTGTATTATTGATAGAGACAAAGTGTGCAGTGCAATGGTGAAGAGCACAGATCCTGGAATAAGATTATCATGGACTTAAATTCGAGACCGAGGAATGTAAATTTCTCACTGCCTCTGCTGCCTCTGGGCTGCTGGTCCTGCTGATCTGCAGACCACACGAAGGGACAAGGTCTGAGCGCCAAGCAGCAGGGGCCCAGAGGGGATGAGAGGGAGGGGTTCACAAGTCCTTGAATGGGCTGCTGGTGTCCACCGTTAATGATACAGAATAACCAGTTACTCTGATTTGCTTCTAAACACTCTTGGAAGTGTACTCTTTAATGTTCACAGCAGAGTCATTACGGGTTTTCCTCAGAGTGGAGGACCTGAGGCCACAGGGGTTAGGTTCCTTGCTCAGGGCTACACAGCTTGTTAGCCATAGAATAGGGATTTGATTTGGGGCCAGTTGCCTGACCTTTTGGCCACAAGAGGCTTGGAAGTCAGGAATGAGGGCTGATGCTGAGGTCTGGCATTCATTTCCCTCATGGACCTTGAGGAACCCCAAATAAAATCCCTACCTCCCAAAAGAAGACAGTTTGGTGAGCTAACATAGGTCAGGGACCCACCCCACACCTGGATCCCAGTGCACCCTCAGGATTCAACAGTTCTTCTCTCTCCACTGGACCCAAGCTTGGAAGTCAGTAGAGAGAGGTCACTCTGCTCTGCCTCACCTGGCTTTGATTTGCCACATTGCTTTCTAGGCTCGCTTGACCTCTGCTTCTTGAGGGGCTGAAAATATTAAGCTGTGATGAGATGCTGCTTTCCTGTGATTTAAAAGCATCTTGATGCCTAGCTTTTTTGCCAAATTGCCAGTTTCTCAGAGAATCAAACAGGGCCCAGCCAGATATTTCCCTATGCAGAATACTCATGGGAATAAAGCTGAGCTCACACCCTCTAGGGGGTCAGTTAAAGTGCAGTTGAAGCCAGTTCTCATACATTCTCCAATGAGAATGCAATGAGATGTAGAGTCTTTGCGGTTGGTGAAGTGTGTAATGTTTTTGAATTGTAGGAGTGAATCTCTGGAAGTGAAAGATGAAGGGAAATCGAGATCTGCCAGAAAGAAAAGCTTGGCATGGATGCAAGAGGGAAAACAAGATGGAAAAAGAATCCCTCCGAAATGGATCTCATGTACCTGGGAAAGGTCTATATAATCTGTTAGAACAAATTAGTTTCTGAGGATATTCCTTGCCATTCACCACTTTTGATGGAATCCCGTCTGCCTAAAAGTTATCTCACTTTCTCAGCATGGTTGTTTTAGAGAATTAGGTCATTTGGAAGTCAAACATGTCTACAGAAATCAAAATAGGTACATTTCTAGCTATCTGAGCTTAACGGACTAGGTAGAAATGTTCTGTTTAAGGAAGGTTTCCTAATTTCCTAGCTTAAAATTGCTTTTGAAGTCTTATCACCATCTCAGAATGACAGAAGCGCTGCCTGAGGAAGAATCCCCCCTGCTTTGTAAATCAGTGAAAGTCTCATTGTCCTGGGATGTAAACCAGGGCTGGCCAGCTCTGGGTTGGCAGCTGGGGGATTGGGGAATTTATACGTTGGAGGGAATTAGGACTGACTGGAGCCAGGACTCTTCATCCCAGCTGCTTGGGACAATCATCTGGGGTCCTTTGTAAAAATCTCAAATACTCAGGCCTCACTAGTTAAATCTGAACCTCTGGGATGACCAAGAAACCCGGGATCCCGGTGAACAGCCAAGGCTGAGGACCATGGGACTGAGGCTCCCTAATTGTCCCTGGCAAGGATCTGAGGATTTGATGAAGGGGTTCAGGGAGGTGGAGAGAAAGTACATGATGGTTTGAATGGCACCGCATCCCCTGTTCGTAGAGACCAAGCTACAGAATGGTCCAAGAAGAAGAGCATTTGTTACTATGCATGAAATGGTAATTAAAGGATTACATTTCCTTGACTCCGAATGCTTTGATCAGTAAGATGCACCAGTGACTTAATACCTACTTCTTGGAAGGATTGTGGTGGGAGAAAACTCTATTAAATATGTATTGAAACTTGCTCTGATTGTGAGCTAGAACTCAATTTCACAGTCATTGTATGTCGGAAAATATGACTCTTGGAATTGATCTAACAACTTGATGATACAGTGCTTTCCATAAATTAGCTCAATTAACCTTTATATAACTTTGCCTATGAAACAGAGTCCCCTTTGTCCCCATTTTATGGAGGAGAGAGTTAAGGCATTGACAGGGTTTAAATAAATCCAATGTCACAGAGTCCAGAGCTGGTCAGCCGTGGGACCAGGTATCTGAAGTTGGGTTTTCAGAACCAGTCCAGAAAATGTCACGAGAGCAAAGGCTGCACTCCCTCACTCCCTCAGTCTTCTTCCCTTCTGCTAAACCCAGGGAGGTGGTGTTTCCTGGGTCCCCCAAATGCAAGAGCTTTTTTTTTTTTTTTTTTTTTTTTTTTTTTTTTTTTTTTTTTTTTTTTTTTTTTTTTTTTTTTCAGTTGCTCCTATCATACATTGCACAAGGATACCTGTCTTAGGGAATAGGTGGAAATGAAATCCGCTTAGGGTCCTTCAACAGGCCTTGAGCCCAAAGGGTTGCTTCTAATTCTGCAAAGGTTCAGCAATTAATGATGGGACCCTGTCCAAGTGGGAGAAGATGTAGTTACTGGTGAGGAGAAAGCATCAAGCAAGCAGTGAGCAGGACCTCTCTACTCCTGCTGGTTCGTTCACCTTTCTGAGCACAGATTCCTGAAGTTTCATTCTAGTGAGTCTCATTGGTGGTAGAGGATGAGGGAGAAGCCACTTGAGGGTCTGCTAGCTCTGGGGCCCTTGGCACCATGCCTTCAGGAAAAGAACCCGTCCACAACAAGCCTTGTGGAAATGGAGCAAGGGGAAGCCAGGGGCTTCAGAGTTCCTGGAACCCAGACCTTCTCTGCCCAGGTTTCCTCCCTTTTCTTTGTTTTTCACTTTTTGCAAACTCTTTAATGAGAAGGCAAGCTGAACCTTTTAGGAGCTGCATTCCAGAGCAACCTGGGTAATGGAAAGTACACAAACAACCTCAACTTGTCTTCAATGCTTGATGGGTTATACCGACTTCTCAGAAAGTGTCTACTTGGGCCCAGAAAGTGAAATAACATTTTGAAGCTCACTGGAGGAGGGCCAGAGGGTGACGCAGCTGCGGGCGTAGGCTAGATGGGAAATCCAGACGCTGGCCTGGTGTGCAAGGTCCCTTCTGTGCTCACTTGGGAAGGCATTAACATGTCATTGTGTGGGGAGACTTTCAGATGGGAGGGAAGGTTTAATCAGCATATGCATTATTTAGCTGGCATTAGAATAATAGCTTTTCTTTAAAAGGAGGTGGGTGGCAGCAATAAAGCAGGGGAGTGGTGTCACAAGGTATAATCCATAGCTCTACCCTCTTTATCACATTCTAAAACTCACTCCATTTCAGCATACAGTCTAAATTAAAATAGTATCCCAACGAGAGCCCCCAGCTCTCCCTGCAGGAAGCAGGAGTGTCACTCTAGAGCCAGCAGGACTTATGCACATATACATGTGGAAACCTGACAGTGATATCACAGTCAGGGGTTCCAAAGACTCACTCACTATTTTGTAAGCAGAGAGGCCCCACTGATGCTCTGGAATAGCAATTCCATGGGTATCTGAGTGTCCAGGACAATACCCAGGCCAGCCCTGCGCCAGCTATGCAAAGAGAGATCTCTTACAGGCTGCCCTCCTCTCTGCCCTCTGTGGACACTCAGGCTGACTGTGGGTTTCATGGGTACCAATCTTGTAGGGAGCTGGAAAGAGCACTACTGGGTACTGTGGACATTTCTCTGTAGACCTACAGGTTCTCATCAGGGGGTGGCAGAGAACTCAGATGAGGGCCTTTTGGAGGTCACCTGGTGGTGGAGCCTCAACTCTGCTGGGTATTTGAATCATCTAGGGCACTTATTTCAGTTAGAGTATATCTCTTCTACCTGGTTATAGCAGTATATTTGCATCAGAGCCCCCAACTTCTGTTATTAATAAGCTCCTTGGTTAGTCCGATGGTTTAAGGGAGACCTCTGATCGGCCCCTTCTAGATTCCTGAAGGGACATTTTCGGCCACTATGTTCTCTCTGTTGAAAAGCTCTCTGTAAAGTGCTGCAGTTACGGTTGCATTCTTATGATACAATTCACAAAGCTGGTTTGCAAGTAGAAGTATAGGTTGCTCGTTTCTTGACAACTTCCAGGACCTGATTTATGAGGAACAGGCAAGCTAAAGGCCTTTAGGTGCCAATCACTGCCCTTAAATTTGCCCTGCCATTCGGTGACACTACTGGGACAGCTGTGTGCACTCCTTTGAGGACCAACTAATGCCCAGATGTCTCCGTTTGGTCTCCCTCTTGGAATGTAGGCAGAAGAAATGAACCAGGCAGTAAAATGCATCTTTCTTTCTCCACTCCTATCGTGTTCAGATCTGGGGAAGAAAGAGACTGAACAATGGCAGGGCAGGCATAGCCTGGCTGAAGAGGAGGTGTGTTTTGGTTTCTTCTCTTTCTTGTTCTCCTAGGTAGAGACCATCTCCTTTCCACATCTGCCTTAGAGAGCAGCCAAATTGATAATGGATGTATTCAGGGCTTTATTAGCTATGCCTCCAGACCTGTATGCAGCACTTGCAGTTTACAAACTAGGGTTACTAATCTCTTTGGATTTCATGAGATGGTGCTTCAACTGACTATAAATCACCAAAGCAGCATCACGCACCATGCATGACAACCGCCGAGCTGGGGCGAAGCTGTCACCTCAGTGAAAGGGATTGATAAAGACTTGTGTTCCCCAAGCGGAAAAAGAAAAATAGCTGTGATATTTCCATTGAGGCTCTAGCTATTGTGTCTTTAGCTCTTTGATAATCTCATGTTGAAGCTGCCTAAAAATATTGGCTGTGATGACCTGCAGAGAAAATGTGCATAGGGACAATTGACTAGGCTCCAAGTTGCAGCATGTTGGATCTGGCAGGGCCACCTGGTTTGATTCTATTCTTGGGTCAGGAGACAATGCGAATGTGTCCTGGTTTCGTAGCTTTCTGGAAGCCAGAGGCAGGCTGTGATTATAAACCTCACCCCTCTGAATGCCAGCAAGGCCTTCTGCAGAGGGACAGGTCCTCAGTCCTCACCAGGAGGGGGTCCTCAATTCTGAAGCAATGGAATAACTGCACAGCTTGTTGGATGTCTTGGGAAAAGGCAGATGAACATGTCAAAGGCAGGGGGACATTCAGAAAGAGCATTGTCACATCAGCTTCTGACCACTCTGCTTACATTTCATAACCCTATTCACCAGGTTGTCAGGGAGGCCTTCTCATCTGTTTCCTTCATATGGTTTTGTTCCTCAGCTTAACAAATGTGGCTGACACATGCTGGGGTGAACATACCATTCTGTTCAGGCAGTAGCAATAGGCCACGTGGATACAGAGTTCACCCCAATGGGTGGGACGGCAGCTCTGTCCAGGATCCTGACGCCCGCAGAGCAACCTGGGGAGTTGTTTTTCATTCATCAGTCTGCACTGTAACTGGCAGTGTGATGGAGAAATCACTCGTATCTCCAGCAGACGATCATTCAGGGCTGAAAAGCTACCCTGGGAGGCAAGCCTGGCTAACTGGCGAGGCAAGCCCCGCCTTCAACGCATGAGTTAGAATGTTTTCAAAAGTGTACTTTTGTTTTTTATTAGTTTCCTGTTGCTGCTGTCACGAATTACTGCAAACTCAGTGGCTTAAAGTAACATAAACTTATAGTTTGGGAAGTTGGAAGGCCCAAATCAATTTCTCTGGGTTAAGGTCAAGATGCGAGTAGGATGGGAGCTTGAAGTTAATCCATTTCTTCACTTTTTCTAGGTTCCGGAGGCTGCCTGAATGTTTTGCTCATGGCCTCTTTTTTCTTTTCCCTCTTTCTTTCTCTTTTTTTTTGTGGGGGTGGGTCCTGGGGGTAGGACCCAGGGTCACTCTACCTCTAAGCTACAGCCCCATTCCTTTTAAAGTTTTGAGGCAGGTGCTACATTGCCCAAGTGGAACTCGAATTTGTAATCCTCCGGCCTCAGGTTCCCTTGTTACTGTGATCCGGGCATGGGCCACACTACTCAACTCATGTCCCTCTGTGGATCCCTTGGGCTGCTGCTTCTGTTGGCAGGTCTCCTTCTCCGGCTTTGATCCTCTTACTTCTCTTTTCCTGTGATTACACTGAGCCCCCTTAGATAATTGAGGGTAGTCTTCTCCCTAAGGCAAGATCCTTAATCACATCAGCAAACCCCTTTTCGCTCGGGAAGTTGACATAGTCACGGGTGCCGGGGAGTATGATGTTGAATGTGTTTTGTTATTTTATTGCCAGAGAACAACATCTTTACACATTTAGAGATCAAATTGGTTTTTATTAGCTATTCATGAATTGGGCAGCCTCCCCTCTCTGAAGAGAAAGGTGCTCTGAGGAACAGAAGAAAGAAGGTGGGCTTCCTTGGCATAAAAGGGCTAAAAGTAAAAGCTGAAATTGGATACAAATCTGAGGATTTTCTAAAAGCTGCTTTCTTTCCAGAGTTAAAGCAAAGGGAACCTTATTATACTGGTCCGGGGTGACTGGGCCGCCTATGTGTACTTTGAATCTTAGGGTTTCCTTTTCTTCACTTTTTGTTTCCTTTCTTTTCTTTCCCCCTCCTTTCTTCTCATCCTTCTTTTCTTTCTTTTTTTTGAAAAATGTTCCCATGTTCAAGTTCGATTTGATTACATGGTGCCTGGACCAAGTGACCCTGTTCTGCTTGGGTCTGTTCGTGCGTGGGAACCCAGTGTAGGAGCTCAGTTCAGGACAGTTATCTCCTGTCTATTTTATTGAATAGCATCTTCTACAACTTCCAGTCAGTGATTTCTCCAAAACGAAACAACTTTTAAGAAGTAGATACTTTTGCTTATGAGGAACAGAAAATATGTATACATGTGTACAAATCAAGAGCAAAACAGAAGGGAGATAGGATGTAGGGAGAAGTTAAAAATCCTCGCTCAAATTACATATTCTGTTGTTTAAAAAACATTTTAATATATATGCTAATTTGTTTCACTTATACTATAGTTTATCTTAGTTTGTTGCCATATCATCTTCCAAGCCATATGTGTGAATGTGTACTTGGCGAGTGAGCCACTCGGGCCCAGCCCATTGCCGTGCTGAGCATTGACGGCCCTGAGCTTCTCGGCATACCCTGTGCCTGACCTGTCCATCCTCTTGGAAGCAACTCAGAGCTCGGGGGTCACAGCCAGGGTAGATATGTTCACTGGAAGGGATATTTATGAAGCACCCTGTGCCAAGATCCTATGTCATATGCATGGCGGAACATACTATGTTCCCTTAAGAGTTTTCTTTGTCTCTCTAAATTGTGGGGGCAGACAGTGTAGAGACTTTGGGTGCTGCTGTGGTGGGCTTTCCCGGACAGAATCACTATGCTGGCTCAAGACTGTATCCATGTTGGCCAGGGACCGACTGCTTGGAAGTGACACAGCTATTGTTTGTGAAAGAGATTTGATGCTTCATTAGAGAAAAACTGTGTACAGAAACCCGGCAGAGATTTCTTAACGGCTTTCTGATTAAAGGAGCAAACAACCTAAATGCCAGATTAGTGGCGTTTCTGGGAAGAATGCACGATGGGGCTGCATTTCTTTTTCTCCCTTCCCTTGGCCTTGCTCGGCAGCATTCATTTGTTGCTCTGAGGAAATGAGAAAGGGGCCAGCTGATGTAGCAGAAAAGGAGCTGGGAAGCCAAGCAAAGCTCTGACACATGCAGCTCTCTGGCAGCGCCAGGGGCAGCTGGAGCTCCTGATAGAGGTGTGCGTTGCCCAGTCCCCAGGTGCAGACTGGACAGTCCTGTGCATTGCCTTGGAACACTAGGCGTCACTCATGTGAATCAGTCTTTCCACTAAGAACCTTCCACAATGGTTGAGGAGGGGGCCCCCAGGACCACGGAGTGACAGGGCTTTCATGCACCAGCATGGTTATGAGGGAGGTGGGTTAAGTCTCTTAGATCTTCGAGAAGGGAAGACTCAGACAGGGAAGCAACTTGGTAGACTGTTGTCAAGAATCTCCTCCCCTGACAATGAGGAAATTCCCTATGCATGGCCAGAGTGGTCTTTTAAAATGAAAATCCAACCAATTGTAAATTTCAAACTCCTGGCCTGGACTTTGGCCCCTGACTCCATCTCTAGATGCATGGAGTACTGTTCAGCCTTACCCATGTATGCATCAGGACACTAGCCAGTGTGTGGCCTTTGAGCTCACCAACCTGCTTCTTGTCTTGGGAACTTTGTCCTGCAGTGTCCTTGGCCTGGCCTCTTTTAGGTGGATTTCAATGCAGTCTTCAGAGTTCAACCAAGGTGTCCCCTTGACACTTGACAAAACACAGATACTTCTTTCACCACGCTGTCGGTTTCTTTTACAATTCTTATCATTTGTAATTGTATATAACTACAATTTGTCTCTGTTTGATTCCTTCTTCCCCTGTTGATAATGTCTCTGCCCATTAGGATGTGAGTTCCTAGAAGCAGGTATATGGTGGGACATGTTCAGTGACTGTAGAAGTCAACGTCCCATCAACAAAATGGAGTGGTTCAAGAGAGGAAATGGCACGTGGGACCAGGCACCTGATTTAGTAAAAGTAGAAAGGCAAATGGGCCACCAGAGGGGTTAGCAAGAGAAGAAACTTGAGCCTGCTAGGACAGAGGAGGAGGTAGCATCATGGAGGAGACCCAGTCACTGCTGGAAAAGATGCAGGGGGAGCCAGAGAGAGCCAGAGAGGGGCCGATTCCAGCTCTTCCTTCCTTCCAACCATGGCTGACCACAGAGGTGAGCCATAGGCAAGGACAGCTGGGAAACAAGAGTTTGTAGGGGCTGGCTCCTGTAATCATGAACAGGGCAAGGGAAGACGGGAATCAACCTGAGACTGGGCACTTCAGTGACTAGAGCTTTGTTTCATTCCCAGCATCTCTCACAATCCTGGGCACATAACAGGTCCTCAGTGCGCTGTTGTTGAAAGAATGAATGAATGGAAAACACCAGTCAGCATGACTCAGTTCCAATGTCAATGTTAATGGGCCCATCCCATCTTGACATTCAAATGCCAGAGCCCAAGAGGGAGGTGCTCTGAGCATGGACCCTAGTCATGCCCCTGTAGGCTCTGAGCTGGGTTTGCCTCCGCTCTTTGCGGAGAAGGCTTCTTATTTCTAGAAATAACACTCTTTCATGAGCCCTTTAATCTGAGCCGCTGACACTTTTGTATGCGCAGCATAGTTGTTACTTGAGGAACTCCTTTGAAGACAATTTTAAACTTTCATTTCTTGGTTCAGTTTTTAAATTTGTAACATTTGGGACCCTTCCCAGAGTCTTGGATTTATTCCTGGCCTCAAGATGTTAAGGGACAAGTTCAGTGGGAGCTGAATTCCATATTTTCCGGTGATCCTTAACTGGTGATCCTGGGAATTTATTTCACATCTTGGAGCCTCCATTTATCTGTAAGGTGAACCCAGAACACCTTGACAGGAATGTGAAATGATGAGATAAAAGACCC
Source organism: Fukomys damarensis (assembly GCF_012274545.1). NCBI lineage: Eukaryota > Metazoa > Chordata > Mammalia > Rodentia > Bathyergidae > Fukomys > Fukomys damarensis. The sequence goes on from NW_022900932.1 coordinate 14,484,112, forward strand.
AAGCAACACACTAGTACTTACAGGTACTTGAAAATGTTTATTCCCTTCCCCTAAACACTGGGAAACAGCACAGATGTCTCATTTACGGACTAACTGTGGGTTTTCCATGAATTTTCCTTTAAGGATTTCCTGCATTAAAAAAATTATAATCTCCCTAACTGGAAATTTATGTGGATCATTTGGACAGTATCTGTTTTTCTCTGTCTTCTTTTTTTCCCACTTGATTTTTGCTGAGATGGTACCTTGGCTGCCTGACCCCCTGAAGTTTTGCATGAGGGCTAAATTTTGAGCAGCATTAGTTTTCCCCCTTTAAATGTTAGGGTTGACTAGTGCTTTATCAAAGCTCCACACAACTATCTTATTATAGGAAATCTCAGCAGGTCAGAACCCAGGGACTTTTATTCAAGCCTCTAATGGAACAATGACACCAGCCTGTAATTAAGGCATTTCTGGGAAGTCACTTGAATTGAATTGCAGGGGGAGAAAAAAAAAAGAAACAGTCCATGTGGCTGGTGATAAATTCAGGGGGAAGCAATGCAAGGGAAGCTATGATTTGGGAAGAGTACTTCTGCATGGTGTGGGCCATCTGTGCAACTTTTCCTGGATTTCTGTCTAAATTGCTAATACTATGATAGTTGAAGAGTGCCTTTTAAAGAGGGCTGTGCACCTGGTGGGTACCTCAGTCTCCTGAATCTGCAGATCTTTCCACTGCTCCTCCTGGGCAGCCCCAGGAGACATTGATGAAAGGTAAGCAGTGACTTGCACAGCAGTTAACCTCTTCCCTACCCACCCGCAGCTCAGGGCTTAGTCCAGCTCAGGATGACACCAAATTTTCTTTTGCCCTTTGAAAAGGCCTGGTTAAGGTGCTTTGCCCCCTTGCTGTTCAACAGCAGAGGCTTCGTATTTTTCTTTTTCACAGACACCATCAGAGCTGTCGGAAAGTGGAACTTCCCACAAGACCCCAATCTCATCTTCTTTCATTTGTGACCTTAGTTCTTAATGTTTGAAGGACAAATTAGCCCTGTTTTGAGTGTTGAAACAAAGTAACTAATTTCCAATTATGGGTCTCTGCACTTAAATAATTGTGAAAGGGGATTAAAGTTCAGGAAGACATAACTGCCTTTCAGAGCCCTCTTTCTACACAGAAAGATATGGCAGTTTGAGGGCAGCGGCTCTTGGACAGGAGGGTGGGGACCCAGGCCCTGGAGCCTCCATGAGTGGGAGGTTATAAAGATCAATTCATGTTTCAGATACTACCTTTCCTGCAACCTCCTCTGTGTCCTTTCTATCTTAAAAGCACTTTAGTGTGCTATTTCATTTAACCTCCACTACAACTGTCTCCGCTCAAAATTCTTATGAGATAATCGATAGTGTTCTAAATATGATCCAATTTAAAAGAGAAATGAAGAGCAACCTGTTTGTAGGCCTTATAAACATTTTTAGGTTTTTTCAAATTATGCAGTTGAAATGACTTTTTCCGCCCCCTGGATCTTGGCACAAGCGCGGGGACACAGAACCACGTTGTAATCAGAATGTTGATCTATTTCTATATCTATCAGTCACCCTCATTTGCCCTGACCCCTGACAACCACGAGTTTGTTTTCTATCATGATAGTTTTGTCTTTGCAAGAATGTCAAATATGTAGAATCCTCAGTATCTTACCTTTCACATGGCTTCTCTTATGGGCTTTTTTAAAAAATTAGAACTTGCATCGACAGTAAGCAATCAGGTGAACTCACCCGCCTGCCAAACAGGGTCCACAGGTATAAATTTGCAATAGATGTTTTTGAAGAAGGGAATTGGGCCATCTGTCTCGTCATGGGGGAGAATTTTTATGTAATGTTCATTTTGAAGGTTCTGTGTAAGACCCTTGAATTTATGCTCCCGAAGTACATTTAATAAATTAGTGTCATGTTGAAATAGTAGCCATTAAAACAAAAGAAAACGAAATGAAATCCTGCATCTTGTGGATCAGGCACCTGGTAAGTACTCTATTATTTCATTTATGCAAATATAAATGGGTCTCTATGGGTCAGGTAATTGTTTATGTCATTTGTTCAAGCTTGGAAAAGTTTGAATGGCTCTTTTCAAGGGGATCTCAGGAACTTGTAAGATTCCTTAGGAGAGTGAGAGTAGCCTTATCTTTTTTTGAGGCTCCATGCTGTTATTATGGGTTGGCTTTGAGACCTTCATTTGCATCCAGACACTGACACTTAGTGGACCCTTGGTATCTTCTAGTCTCCATAGATTCCCTCACTTAAGCACAGGTGTCTGTCCTGTGATTGCAGGGAGGCAGCTGGAGCTCCAGATGCCTGCTGATGCTCAGAACAAGATCGACTTAGTGAAGCATGCTGGAGCCCCAGTGGCCTCTCATACACCAGCTGCAGGCTGCAGTGAGGGCCCATGCTTTTGGGAGTGGCTACTACTGGAGAATGGGACTGTACACTGGTGGCAAGGGACAAGTTGGTTCAGAGTGGAGACAGCTGCTCCAGTGTGGCTTGCCTGCCATGGAGGTAATTGGGCGGATGGATTTGGTGATCTCTATCTGACAGCCACCAGGCAGCTTCCTGGGGAGCTGGAGGAGATAAACCTGTCAAGAGGCTCCCTGCTGTTGTAGGCTCAGGATTGTCACTGCTTCTGGGCAGGGCTTTGGTCCTTCCAAAAGAAGAGCGGGAAACTTGTAGTGTTCTTTCTTGAAGTGCCAAGGAATTGGAGACGCCAAGGCCATGCTGGGTGAATCTAACTGTGCCATCTGATTTGCAGATGCCAGGCAGCCCTCCTTCTAGCCCAGCCAGTGGCTGGCATTGATTTCTGAGGCATAAGCTCTGGCTTGCTTTATAAAACTATCTATCTATCCTATCTGTCTGTCTGTTTATCTATCTATCTATCTATCTATCTATCTATCTATCTATCTATCTATCATCAGAATTGGGGATTGAGCCCAAGGCCTTTGCAAAGAACTACCTCTCCAGCATTTTTTTTTCTTTTTTTTGAGACAGGATCGCATTAAATTGCCCAGGCTGGGCTCAAACTTGCAATCCTCTTGCCTCAGCTTCCCAGAGGCTAGGATTACAGGTGTGTGCTACTGGGCTCGGCTATAAAACTGCATTTCTTTGTCTCTCAAGAAAGCATTTGAAGGCTGGGGATTTAGCTCAGCGGTTCTGCTGCTTGCCTTGCAAGCACAAGAACCTGAGTTTGATTACCAGAACAACAACAACGACAAAAAGCATTTGAAGTACAAGCAAGAGTTGTCTTGTATTTTAAACCTTGGATGTCTTTGAATTGGTTAATGAGTCCTTTGGTTGACTTTAACAGATAGCTGATATCATCCATGACTGAGAGGCATTAGATTATGGAGAGCTGAGTAGTTAGGAACACATAACTACTACTGGTGATAGCACACCTGCTGGATGATCCTTGAACAGATTCCTCACTTTTTGGAGCCTTGGTTTCCCCAAGTGTGATACGGGGATATCAATTGAAAATGGGCATATGAAGACTGAATTAGCTAAGACATTTCAAGCAATTAACAAACATCAGCCTTTTATTATAAGTTCACTTTGGGGACTCCACATTTGGCCATCTCCTCTCTGTGTTATCATGTTCAGGCTGAGAACTACTGATTAGTCTGATGGTCTTACTTTATGAAGAAAAAAGTTGAGGTCTGTGAAGGCTTAGTGATGTGCTCAGAGGCAGACCAGAACTACAGGAGTCCCTGGACTCGTAATCCTTTTCTTCATACTCAAAACAGAAAACTAATAATCTGTACAAACTGTTTGCATCAGGTATTTTCCAGCTGGAAATCTCTATTAACTTGAACTCTCCTGGCTTGTCAAGAAAATAGTAATTTCATTTTAGATGAACAACTGCCAGTCACCTGAGAAGGCTATCACTTCAGTGCAGTTTTAGGGCTAAGCATATTTTCACTGTGCTCATTTATCTGCATAACTGGAGTGTGTGCTTTGCAAGAGCTTTTCATTGCCAGTCAGGAGTGATAACAGAGTTTATTGCCACTTGATCCCCTCAGCTGACCTATTCCTCTGGTGTTTGCCCTTCCTATCCAGTTGTCCCAGTGCCTAACAACCTGGCTAGTGATGACAAGGTTGTTAATAGGCACCCTCAAGATAAGGCAGTGGTAACTCCCTTTGCCCTGAGAGTTTGCTGCCTGCCTGGTGAGTGATCCAGGGATTTGTCAGCTCCTTGAATTGACGCATGTGTGGTGCTAAGTGTGGGAAGAGCACTCGATGTGCCTTCAGCTTGCATATGGGTCCACTGCTCAGCAGCTGCCCCCAGCCAGGAAACCCCTCTCCTTGCAGATGCTCATCCTGCTGATTCCCATAAAAAAATAAGTACATGTGATTTGGAAATATATTTTCTTATATGAACAGAAGGTGTTTCAAGTTTTGGCTTTTGCTCAGTCTGTGAACCAGGTAGTTCCTGGTTGTCCCTATGAGTGATCTGAAATCACACTGAGCATCCCAAATTAGATCCTCCTGTCACCAGTCAAGTTTCGGGATGAGGCAGCATCATCTAACATGGCTAAAGTGAATGTGACAGGCAGGAGAGATCTGGTGACACCTCTTTGTGCAGTTACAGTGTGTGCTATGTTGATGCAGGCTCCTTTAGTGTGAGGACTGTGGGTAGGTGTGCTCTGCTTCTGATTCTCCTGTACAAGGTGTTCCCCTCTTTGAGTGCAAAGAAGCAGAAATTGTTCCCACATGCAGGAAAGGGTCTGGATGCACAAAGATCTTCTCAACCCAGGTTTGTCTTCTCATTCCATTCATCTTATTAGAGCAGTGGGAAGGCCGAAGCGTGAATGACTGGGATTTGCTGAGCAGGCCAGTTCAGGAAGCACCCTCGATTACTTCACTGCTTACCCTGCACAGACACCCTTCCTAAGTGAATGTGGCATCTGCATTGGATGAAGGTCATTGCTTAGGATGAAACGTGATTACATGTCTACTCTAATCCTCAGCAGGCAGTGCTTTCCATTGGGGTGTTTTAAAGGACATGTGTACTCTTGGGCTTGTGAAGTATCTGGGACAAAAGCCCCTGTAGACAGAGATGGAAGGTATGATCCATCAGCTCAGGACAGATGGAGGTCTGATGCTTCAGTAACCCTCACAGACACACAAACATATGCCTTCCCTGGTCAAATCTGTGGACTTACTGATTAGCTAATAACATTTCTGCTTGCTGCAGCAGTCCCCAGATCTGTTAATCCCATGGATTCTAATGTGTCACTCTGCAACTTCAGAAATTAATTGGTTAGAATTAATTGGGAGCTTTCTGTCCAAGGAAGTTTTGAAAGTATTCTTGGGTGCCGTGGCATGGTGTTTCTTTATGCATCGAGCCCCATGAACCTCAAGGGAAGCTACTTTGGGTAATGTTGCGAGAGACAGGTATTACTGGGGGCACATGGCATGATGCTTGGAGTTGCCCTGACCCAGCATCAGATAACTGAGACCCATCTGGTAAGAAGGTTGTGTTTTCTTCTACATTCCCTTGACCACTAGGAGAAAGTCTTCTCTAGGTTTTACCAATCTCTAACAGCTGTCTAGACTTAGGTGACCAGTCTACAGCCTGGAATGTAAACAGTATGTACTATGAATGTACTAATGAAGAAAATGATCTGATAAAAAAATTAAGTTAATAATGTGGATTTTTTTTGCTGTGCATTGAGTTACTTTCTAGTTATGTCAAGCAAAGTAGGCTGTCCATTTCTGATAGTAATATAAGCCCTATTCAAAACCAAATTTTAAAAGATTCTATTTAAGGAAAAAAAAACCTTCAGGATTAATTGTGCAGACAGAACCCCATTCTAAACATGTTGGGACAGGATATGAGCGATACCCTGACACCTGGGGAGGATGAGCACTTGCATTTGGGGAAGAGGCAGCCAGGGCTGTGTCCCCCCATCCTGTAAACCCTGCACTGTGTCTACAGAGGTGAGCTGGCAGAGACCTCACTCTGTGTAAGCACCTTGCATACTCCTCTTTAACCATATCTGGACATCCAGGATATATATATATATATAGATAGATAGATAGATAGATAGATAGATAGATAGATAGATAGATAGCCTGTAAGGTGCCAACCAAGCATGTGAACACAATCTGAGCCCTGAGCCTGGCCCTGGCCCTCCCCCCAACCCCCTTCTGTGCTAATTAATCACAGCACCAGTCATGTGTCATAAGAGAGAGTCCTCACAACCCCAGTTTCCTGCCACTGACAAAGTGAGTTTAGAATGAGAGAAAAGGAAGACCCAATATTAAAGAAAAGGCAAAATACCAACCCACATGCAGGCAGTTGAAAGTCTTATGGAGGGTTACTGTGACAGCTCACTCTGTGTCGGTGTCTCTTTTGTTTCTCTGCCTATTGAAAATCGATCTGTGTCCCTAAATCCCTAGTTTTCCCATCACAGATTCGATTTTCTTATTCTTTCCCTTTCTCACAGTCTGGATCACCAAAGCTTTTGGATTTGGAAAGCACTTGGCTTAGATACATGGCAGTGTTTACACATTGAAATGAAGTTTGTCTTGTTTTTTTTAAAATAAGGATTCTTTCACACTAGACTTGACCTGGAGTTCATCCACAATATTCTTACGTGTTTGCCATGAGTGTTGTAGGATAATATGTCCATTCTATAAGTATTCATGAATATTCAGCTCAGCAGCATGCATTTATTCCATTTTTAAAAGTTTCCCTATTAAGCATCAAGACCATCAGGGTACCACTTGAGTTGGAAGATCTTAATAAACCTCCGCGAACATAATTAACTCATTTTACAAACTGTTAATGCAAAACTCACAGTAAACGAGGCCACTGCAGACTATTTCACGAGAAAACAGATGAAAGCGTTTTGTTAATACTGGTTCCATTCTCTGATAGTGTGAGAAACAAATGAATGTTTATCATGAGCTATTATAACCTTAATTTGAGAATTCTTTCAAAAGCAATTACGTATATTTACAGAAGAGTAATAATGACATTTCCTTCCAGGTTTTCAGGGTAACAGTTTCTCTAAAAAGAGCATTGCAAAATTGCACTGAACCAATCAAAGATAACTTTGAGTTGGTTCTGCTGTCATTTTAACATTTTCATGTGCCTATATCACAACCTAGCTCGATTTCAGAGATAATTTTTAAAAAATTATCTAAGGGAAGTCTTACTCTCCATTTGACTGCATTTACTCTATCTACTCCCAAAGGGCCTACAGGATTTTATTTCGGGAATTTTAATCCTAGTTGCTTGAACTAGACTAATTCTAGTGGGGGCCGGATTTCAAGTGCACAGTTTTACAGTGTTCTTCCTGTCTTCTGGTCATGCCTGTATCCAGTCACCGCTCCTGAACCATTAGGAATTGTCCTTCTCTTCCCCAACCCTTTGTTTCATTCTGTTTCTCATTGTCTGGGCTCTGGTCACGTTGGCTTTTGCCTCATTTTCCAGTGTAGTCCTTCTATTCACCGGATGTTGCATAGGCTGCTTCCTGTTTTCACACTCTGTTTCCGCTTTTACTACCCGTCCTCTCCACAGTAGACACCTTCCACCTGGACAGATAGGGCCTATTTATTAGATGCCAGCTCACGTACTTCTTTGGCATGCTTTGTCGTCACCATCTTCCGCCCTCTTGGGTGCTCCTGAAATTGTGTCTGTTGCTTCATGCTCTTATTTCTCTGGGTTCACGTGATCATTCACTGGGCTGCCTAGGGGACAAACACCTATGGTCTTCTCTACAGTAAGCTCCCTGACAGTTCCTGCTGTGTGATGTTTGCCATAGCTCTATTCGGGCACCTGACACCGCACCCAGCACCTACATAATAAGCGTTCTGTTAGGTATATGTGGAACCCTAAGTGGATGGCATTATTTATTGATGTCTGTGGTCTGACGATCTTTCTTGGATGCCAAGAAATACAGCTTATCACCATCCTCCTCGAATTCTCAAGAAATAGCTTCTGATTTTGAAGCCATGAGGATGTCAACATGACAAGGGCAGGAAGAATCCCCAGAATTCCTGCACATGCTGTACTTTTCCAAGCATTTGACAGGGTCCAGCATGGTAGCACCCACCTGTAAGCACAGCTGCTTAGGAAACCAAGACAGAAGGACTGAAAGTTCTAGGCTAACCTGGGCTACTTTGTGAAACCCTGTCTCAAAATAAAATAAAAAGGGCAGGAGTGAATTCAGTGGCAGAGTGTTTACCTAGCGTGCATGAGGCCCTACGATGCATCCCCCCAGGTACTGAAGAAATAAAATCTGATGGGGACAGCCAGAACTGTAGGGACAGGGCTGATCTGGAAGTGAAAGTCTACCTCTTCCATCTCTTCCTTCAGCCCAAGCACACTGGTTTGAAGTTTTATCTGGATAGTGCTGAGTTAGGCGAAAGAGAACAGTACAGTGTTCTTATTGAAATTCCTGATGCGCAAAAAGGAAGCTACAGGTAAAGAAAGGAAAGGGATGTTTACTGACTGCATTGCATGCCTGTTGTTGTACAATCCATCATCTTTCCGTTCATCTATGACCACAAAACTAGGCAGAGGGCTGGCTCTGGCACTAGGCCTGCGCGGCTGGCTCCAAAGCTTATGTATTTCCACTTCAACTTCCCAAAGGAAACTGTGACTCTTGCTGGTCTGCCTCAGGAGTAGGGCAAACTGCTTCCACTAGAGGTAGGAATGTACCAGTTCCCGAGGCCAGGGCTGAAGCCACCACATTTCTTATCAGACTTCACAGCTCTTTGCATCACAGACGAGCCTGGGAGTCAGGGCAGTAGAATGGCAGAAAGGAAACATAGAAGAAGCCTGTCTTCTGTTTCCCAAGCTGTCACCTAGTCAGTCACATCCTGGTCTGTGAATTTAACCCCCAGACTTTCAAATACACCAACCTGCACTCCGGTGAGATGTCTTGCTATGGAAGCCAAGGGATGAAAGCTCAGCCAAGGCTTCTGAGAAGAGAGGAATGCTCGGCTTCAGATCTGGAGGATGAGTAAGTCATCTGATGAAAGAGGACTTGCGGAGGAGGGTGGGACAACATGTTCTGGACAGAGGAACAGCATTTGTGAAGGCCTGGCGTGGGCACGGGCAAAGGGGCCTCTGAGTCACCAAGGAGAACCCAGTATGGCAGAGGCCTGTGGACAGGAGGGAGCCTGAAGCCAGTGTCAGGGCCATGGCAGGGACCGCGCTACTTTTGGACTTTTTGTCCTGCCATTCTGGAGGGAGCAGAATGACGGATTGAAGGATAGGATGTAAAATGGACACAAGGAAAATGAGAAGCAGTTGGGGACAAGAGCCAAGGGACAGTGATGGAAAATAAGAGTTGCTCTAGACAGTAGCCGCTCCAGGAAGGCGGCGACCAGTGTTGGGAAAAGGAAGTGTAGAGTTTGACCTTCCTGTTACACTACACTGAGATCTTGCTGCCCTTTATGGTCAGCAGCACCTTAACATCCATACACACCTTTTGGGGTGTCTTAGAGAAACTTTTTCAAACTACCCTTTGTCTAGCTGGGAGCCTCTGGTGGCCATTTGTATGTTTCTGCAAATTTGCTTTCTCTGGACATTTCATTTAAATTGGATCATACTGTATGTAATCTTTTTTGTCTGGCTTTTTTTCATATAGTATGATTTTCAAGGTTCACTTCTGTTGTAGTAGCCATACTTCATTTGTTTTAATTGTTCCTTAAGGCCTTTTGACCACCTGAGAAATGCATGCAGTTATGGGGGGTCACCAGTTCCCAGGAGGGGCTGGAGCAGAGTGCCACAGACCTAGCGTGTGTCTTGAATCCTGTTGGATCTTCATGCTGCAGCTCAAGTCAGCCAGGGCACAGGCCTCTTCGTTTCTCCCTTGCCCTGTTGAGCAGCAACCATTCTTTAGCCTCTGCCTTCTTGGTACAATTCTGAGTCCTAAATTAGATGTGATTGAAAAATATGGTGGGGGCCAAGGGGTTAGCTCAGTGGTGCCGCTACCTGCCTTGCAAATGCAAGGACCTGAGTTCTATCCCTGGTACTTAAAAAAAAAAAAAAAAAAAAAAAATGGTGAAAGTTTACATTCTTGAAAGATCTTATTACAATAAAGATACACTGCCATTAACCCCCCTTGAAATATTTTCTTCAAGTTGAGCACACTTATCCCATTGTTCTTGCCAATTTCCTCAGCAATTCTGGATGTCCTCTTTCACATCTTTAGCAGTGCTGTCATGACTGCATTGATATCCTAAATTGATACATAGTTCCCTTTCATGGCCTATTTGATGTTGGGGAAGAACCTGAAGCCTCATGGCCCCAGATCTGGTGAATAAGGTGGATGAGGACACGCCGTCGTGTTTTTATAAGCCTGTCTTTTTGTTGGTGGCACACAGCAGCACCGTTCACTGTATTTTTGAACACATCTAGTGAAGACACTCATAAAAGAGGACTGCAGAACTGCTTCAGAAAGTGTCCTCTTTGACAAAGGAGGCAAACATCCTGTCTGGAGCAAAGATAGCCTCTTTAGTAAATGGTGTTGGGAAAACTGGGTTTCAACTTGTCAAAGATTAAAACTAGACCCTTAACTTTCACCATGCACCAAACTAAAGTCCAAGTGGATTAAAGATATAAATAATAAAACAGAAACACTAAACTTGCTGGAAGATAAGTTAGGTAGAACTCTTGAAGATATTGGTATAGGAAAAGCCTATGGAGAAATCCTCAGTAGCACAGGAACTAGCACAAAGAATCGACAATTGGGATCTTATCATTTTAAAAAGCTTCTGCATTGCCAGAGAAATCACAAGCAGAGCTAAGAGACAGCCCACAATGTGGGAAAAAATTTTTACCAGCTGTTCTTTAGACAAAGATCTACTATCTAGAATCTATAAAGAACTAAAAAAAATCAGACCCCTCAAATATAAAGACCCAGTTCAAACATGGGCATCTGAAATGAGCAGACATTTCTCAGACAACGAAGTAAAAGCAGCAAATAATCATATGAAAAACATGTTCAACATCACTGGTCATTCGAGAGATGCAAATGAAAACAACACAGAGATTCCACCTCACCCCAGTAAAAATGGCTGCTATCAAGAAATCAACCAATAAAAAAATGCTGGCAGGGTTGTGGGAAGATAGGAACTATTCCTCATTGTTGCTGGGAGTGCAGATTGATGCAACCAACTGCGGAAATCAATATGGAGATACCGCAAAGAACTAGGATTATAAGTCCCATTTGATCCAGCTCGTTATCTGCGTATATGCTGGGTATCTTCCAAAAAGAATTAAAAGAATTATACCACAGCAATATATGCTCACCCATGTTTATGGCAGCACAGTTTGTAATAGTTAAAACTTGGAAACAGCCCAATTGCCCATCAACTGGAGCCTGGATAAAGAAGATGTGTGTGTTTTTTTTATAAAATGGAATACTACTCACCCATAAAAAATGAGTGACTAGAGAGATTTATAGCTAAGTGGTTGCACATTGAGGCCATACTCTTAAGTGAAGTTAATAGGACACATGTGTAAACACCAGATAGTTTCACTGACGTGAAAAGGTGAAAGTGTAAATAAGGATTTAAATGTATAATTGATATTGTGTAATAGGAAGAAAATTCTAAAAGAGTAGAGGAAGTAGGAGGGGTAGGGGAAAGGTAAAAAGGGCAAAGAAAAATTTGTGAAAAGGAAAAACATGGAAACAATGTCTTTGTAAAGAGGGAAGGGTGGAGAGGCTAAGGGGAGGGCTGGGGAATGGGGAAAGATAAGAACCTGATAAGTCATGTATAGGCACAAGATCCCAATAATGAATATAACTGTACTGTATACCTAAAATGTACCAATAAATTTAATAAAGATTAAAAAAAGAAATTGGCAGGACTTGTGTCTGAAGTAAGAGGGGAAATATTTTGGGGGAGATTAATAGCAATGCAACTTTTATGTAGCGGTTCTTTATTTAAACATTCACTGTATTTTTCAATCACATCTTGTATTTAACCCCTACATAGGCAGAGCATTGCATAAGAGGGTCTAGCTGGAGGCACAAAAGAGGGTTCAAATATAATTTGTACCCTGTTTGACAAGCCCTGGACCCCCAAATGGGACTGTGACCATCCAGCAGGGAGGGTTCCTTTTGGGTGTGTACACACAGTACTTGGGATTGAAGCCATAGAGCACAGAGCTACATTCCTAGCTGTTTTTATTTTTTTAAAACAGGTTCTCCATAAGTTGCTCAGGCTGGCCTTAAACTTCTGATCCTCCCGCCTCAGTCTCCTGAGTAGGTATGATTATAGGAGTGTGCCACCCTGCCTGGCTCCTAATATTTTTTAATTCACACAAGCTTTCAAAGGGACTTTTGGCAGACTTGGCTGCCTGGTCCTTGGCATTATCAGACGTAAGATCTGAGCCACAGCTGACATGTCTTTTATTTCAATTCAGATTAAGGTGGTGAAAAGATAGATGGTAAAATTACAGATCTTTTCTAATTTATGGATTTGTTCCCACAAGAAAAACTCCTCAAGTTTGTGTTCAGAGAGCTAGAGCTCTACCATGAGCATAGGGAATTTTCAGCATCTCTATTTTCTCCACAAGTTCCTTTCTGAGTTCTAACATCTCTTATTCCCATCTGTGCTTCTAACTTTGGAGTAGAGCACTTCTGAGGTTGAACTAGTGTTAAAAAAAATAATGTTCACAAAAGGGTAAACTCATGACTTTCAGATATCAAAATGGATACATGTGGAAGATTTTATTCTGCTCCTAAATCGATGGGGGAGCCAGGGAGACGTTATAATCAGTAGAAAACAACAGACACGTTGCTAGGTCAGGAATGTTAAAATAGATGTGCGAACAAAAGTAAAACTGTTTTTTTTTTCAACAGGGGAGGGGAGAAGTCAGTGGAACCTCTCCTGCACAAGGCAGAATTTGCAAGTGTATAGACAAGAATTATTTGTACTGCTATCACTTACCTACAGTTTACAAAGTTGTAACATAACTGGCAAGATCTCCTTTTCTAGGCAAGCATCCAGCACATTGGTGAACCTAGATAATTTTTGTTGTTCCAGTTAGGATTTCAAGGAAAAGACAAGATTTCTTCTTTTTTTTCATTTTTGTTAGTACATTTTTGCAGCACACGAGTGTGTTTCTTGTGAGGAGTTGGTACCTATGCCTAATTCATCTTAATTCTTTTTATTTCCCCCTCTACCCCCCCCACCTGATCCTCTTCCCTTTTGCAAAAGATCTATCTCCCTATTTCCTTTCTATTTTTTATTTTGTTCTTTATTTACATTTTGGGTTTCCCATATAAAAGAAATTACATGATATTTAAGCTTGTGTGTCTAATTTATTTCACTTAACATTATCTCAAGCTACATCCATTTTCCTACAGATAACTCAAATTTAGTCTTTTTTATGGCAGAGCAGCACTCCTTTGTATGTAAATACCACATTTTCTTTATTCATCTGTGGATGAACATATAGGCTATTTCCAAGATTGAGCTATGATGAATTGTGCTGCTATAAACATGGATATGCATGGATCAATGTAATATGACATCTTTAACTCATTTGGGAAGGTACCTAGAAGAGGAATAATTAAGATGAATTTCTATTTTTAATTTTTTGAGGAATATCCATAGTGATTTCCCTAATAGTTGTGCTAGTTTACATTCCTAAGAACAATGCAGAAGGGTTAAGATTTCTCTTAAGAATTCTCTAGTATGTGGTATTTTTCTTTTGGAGAGAGAATCTGAAAATCTTCAGAGATTGGATTGAAGAGCAAAGATTGAGTGATGCGTTGCAGACCATGCACAGGAGGCAGGCACCTGGTAGACCAGTGATTGGGGAATAAACGTCTGGATTTTATTCCTAGGATCGTCACCACACTTCCTGTGTGAACTTTGGACTTGCCATTTTTCTCTCTGCCTCTTTGAGACAAGAAAATAAGTGTTATTTGCAAAGTACATCTTGGTTCCTTGTTGAAAAGCACCAGTTAACTGCAAAGTGTTATTATTAATTTGCTCAGCATTGTCTTTTGTCCTCTTGCAGGGATTTTGACACCCTGGGTAGATCTGTCCTCCGAATCTTCCATCTCCTCTCTCTTCCCACTGCAGCAGGTGGAGACCCTACCCTGGGATTATGATTTTCAAAGGCTGCTTTGCGAGTTTTCTGTTCACCCTTTGAAGAATCTGGTATAATAAGGCTTAAACATCCTCCCTTGTTTTTTTTTCCTTATCTCTAAAATATTTAAGTTAAACCTCGATGCAATAACTATTCTCCATGTCGTAGAGTTCACATTGTCCCCAAACACTTTGCTAAATATGTAAAACTAGTCTTGCCAAAGCTCCATGGAGTTCTTTGGCTCTGCCGGACCAGGCTGCAGGTGGTGGAAAGGAAAGTGGAGGAGTTTGAGGAAGAAAGAAGTGAAAGATGTGGGAACTCTTCAGAGATTTGCTTGTCGAGAGTGGACTGCTCGAATTAATCACAAGAGGCTCTTCAGGTGTGTTTTCACTCTACGAGGAAGGCCATTATTAGAGGGATGCCTGTGACAGACTCAATGTCTACATGCTTTACTTCACTTCCCCACCGTAGCTAGCAGAGGAGTGGGTAACAGTAGCTAGAAGACTTACTTTTCTACTTAGCTGTGCTGTACCATGGCATTTCATATCCCTCAGTTTCCCTCCTGGGCTGAAGCAGTGTTCTTTAACAAATCAAGTCACACAATTCCTCGCTTTCATCACAGCAAATTCTACATACTCTTTAATTGTTGGGCTGCCTTTAGACCGAATCGAGAAGATGGAGAAAATAATTTTCCTCTCCACTGTCATTATGCATTTCCACAATCCTGAGTTGAGGCTAGATTTTTGTAGACTGCTTAGTTCCTTGCCTAATGCTGAAGTGAGAAGAGGCGGCAGCAGCAGTTCAGTTTGGTGCACTAACAATTTGTTGCCTCTTGGGACTCCGTGCCAGGACTCATTCGCACTTCGCACATCCATCGCTTTACTTCCACACGATGGATTATTTCCCTAGCCATTCTAGCCACACTCCTGGTCCACTTCTCGATTCCTAAGCTGTTCATTATCTCTCTCTCTCCTACGGGTGTTTCTGTTTAACCATATACAATCGGATAATGTTGTCCATGTGTTTGTTAGGTGCTCATTTTGTCTCTCCTGGGAAATATGTAGAAGGACAGAATTATATTGTATGTTTCTCTTTTGTCATCCATACCACCTAGCAGATGCCAGAGTCGCAGGAGGTGCTGAACAAATTCTTTTCTAATTACCTAAATGCAAACAGCGTTGGGTAGACTCATGCTAAGCTACTTAGATTGTCACAAAGGTCTGCAGCGGAGTACACTGATTATATACATAGCACCAGCAGGATAGACTGGCACATTTGCCATGTTCATTTCTGATTGGGAGTGGGCACTGTGTGAGGACATCCGGTGGACAGCTCTTGACATTGTTTAATGGGAGGATATACACTTACAATTATTTAGATGAAAAAGAAACATCTCTAAGTGTCCTTTTTGCTGCCTTGGAATCTTAGAAATGGAAAGATCTCAACAGCTCATGTCTGTGGGAATACCTGTGGTCTTCTGGGTAACTTCAAGAATCAGCAGTTTTGCGCTGTGGTGCTTGGGGTCAAGTGTAAAAGCAGGAAGAACAGTTAGGAGGACATTGTACTCATGTGGAAGAAGATGCCCGACTCTTGGGTCTGCACTGGTGCCCTGGAAGTGATGAGGGGATGGTGTGCAGGGATGAGATCAGTGGCAGAGCCAGTTACAGGTTCAATTGCTCAGAATCCTTTCGATGACTTCAAAAGTCCAGAATGCAAGGCCTGGGAGGAATACTACTCTCAGCATCTTGGAGGCCAGTTGTTTGGGGCAGAGACGGAGGACTGGTGTTGAGTACAGTTCCATCTTCCCCGATGGGTCGGTGTATAGAGAAGCCACTACAGTCCTCCCAGCTGCACCCTCTCTGTACAGAGATGACATCCATCATCCAGAAGTTTTAGAAATGCATCAGCATGCAGGAGAGTCTCTCCCATCCTGGCCCAGCCCCGTTATGGAAAAGCTATCATACTGCAGCCTCTGTACTTTGCTAACCTCTTTATCATGCAGGACTGGACCCTGAGCCCCAGACTCTGAGCTGAAGGCAGGCAATTCTCTGTCATGTCAAACTGTTGGTGGGAGTATAATCCTCAGATTTTGGAAGTGGGGCCTGTCAAAGCTCCATGACTCTTCCTTTCCTTTTCTTGAGGAAGCAGGCATTTATACCAGGGAAGAAGAAGCTTAGCCAACTCAGGGCAGAAACAGCAAAGAGAAGGGATGAACAGCAGCTGTCTGGCATTTCGGGAAAGACAGGAGATGTGCAGAGTTTCAGCTATGAGCTATTTCCTGGCTGTGGGATATTAGGAAAATTACCTAACAGCTCTGGACCTCAGTTTCCTCAGCTATAAAGTGGGGATAATAATAGTGGGACCTATCTCCTAAAATGTTTTGTGCAGGTTAAATGAGTGAATATAAGTACAATACTTCAAATAGTGCCGGATACAATGTATGTATTATATTTTGCAAAATATTAATATTTTATTATTTATATTATGATGTTATTTATATATTGTATTTAGTTATATTTTTTCAAGCCTCACCCAGTTACTAGCCCTTTGATGCTCACTCCCTGTGGGTTTGGTTCAGGACAGTTTCGGGTTTTGTTTGTGTGAAGACCTCACTCACAATACAGGACATCTTGAATTGAGTACAGGGGTCCCTCTTGAGTAACGTGACACAATCTCATGTCTTTCTGCTCTTGTGGGACTGTCTAGTGTATCCGTTCTGTTTGCACTATCTACCCATTAGTCCATGAGTCACTCAGCAGCTGTGTTGGTCATCAGACTGACTATTGCTGTATCACAGTGCTTGTGCTCCAGTAACCCTTATTTTACTTAGTAATGACCCCAAAGCACAAGAGTAACAATGCAGAGGAGGTGCCAGGGCATAAACACAGAGGGACCGACTAACTCTGGTACTGGGTGGTGATGCTTCAGGGCATAGAGGAAAACCACAGCATGTAGAGAGTTTGGTGCTCCCTAAAGTAGAAAAGCATCTAGTGGAGGTCTTGGAACACATCTTCCTTGTTAAGCTTGGTTCTGTGTTAGAAAAAACACATCCATGACCCACAAATTGAAGACATGTTTTAGAGGTGAAGAAACCAAAGACAAAAAGATAACTTTCTGAAAGGCAACAAGGTCAGTCTTAAGGGGTCTCCTTGATGTGGAGCCCAGTCTCTCTTCATGACACCTGTTTACAACTCCAGGTCATCGAGTGTTTGGGTCTGTTGCTGTGTGGTGTTGGCACAGTTATTCTGGACTTGCATCCAGATTCTGAGTTTGCAAATCTGTAGCTAGTCCTAGGCAACTGCATGTTAGCAGGCACTTGCAGGAGCTTCCAGAGCAGGTGGCCTCAGGCACGTGGTAGAGGATACACATACCTGGCCTTGCTCTGGAGGGTCTATTGTAGAGGTGACCATCCAGTTGAGCAGAAATGCACAGCAGGCACTGATTCAGTGCACCTCCCTGAGGCTTACTCCAAGAAGCAGTCTGGAGGATGCTGGGGATGCTGCTGTCCATGCCCAAGAAGGAAGAGGTACGGGAGGACAGGAGGGACCAAGAAAAGTTTCCTCAATAGAGTTCCACTGACTGGTAGGAGTTGGAGTGTGGAGAAGAGAGGGTGAGGGCAAGAAGGGAAAGGAACCTGGTATAGAACTAGGATGGTGCAAAATCAGTAACTCCTTAACATAGCCTCCCACTGCTTGCACCACGGGGACCATTGCAGGAGAGATGGAAGATGATGTAGCCTCTCCACGAAAGATTGTGGGAATTGTTCAGGCTTGGTGAGGGTTGGGTAGCCTTGCCACGCCCCTTCGCTGGCGATGGGGTCCCATTCTCCTCTTGCCCTTCTGCTGAGTGATGATGGCGGGGGCAGGGAAACCTGCTTAGACCTCAGAGAAATGGAAGCTGTCCATGGATTGGGTTGTGTCTTTTGCTAATGAATGGTTAAACCAGACATGTTCACCCTGGGAGGATAGCTAGAGGAGAGCAGGCCATCTGGGCCTTTGGGACTTCCTTCATCCACCCTCCCTCCTAGTTTTGCCTTTGTCTCTAATTCACAGTAAGGCCTTGGATAAGTCAGTTCTTCATGAGGTCTCAGTTTTCTCTACTAAAATGAAGGCTCAGGACTATGTGACTTTGGTTCCTTTTCTGAGAATCATTCAGTGATTTTTGAATCTAAAGCATTGCAATGTGCCATGGTGCTCACTTCCCTTGACTTTGTAAAGAATTTATCTTTCTCCATTGGATAGGTACAGGATCCTGGGGAGCATTCCCCGGAACCTCCTGTGCATCTGGAACTAGTACCGCAGTCCAGAAGAGAATCCTTAAACTCAGGGCCATTGCTCTTGAGTTTCTGGTTGGTACAGGCTCTCAGAAGCCTTAGGCAGAAAGGATCTGCCCTCTGTGTGGCTGGTCCAGTGACTGATGACCAGTGAAAGAGACTTTCAGCTGAAAATCCCTTCCACTTCTAAGATAATTACTGCCAAAAATGTGATGCCACAGCCCTGGAAACCCTAAAATTAATCGTTGTGTTGATTGTAAAGGGCTCACTGGAAGGCAGTCTTGGAAAGGGGGGACACCATAAAAAGTCAAGTCCACCTTGATCTCAGTCTTTATCCTTGTCCTTCTCACCTTCCCTCCCACCAAAGATGATCACAAGATAGCTTCTGTGACAGTGAGGTTTACCATCCAAGAGAAAGGAAACCCCACAGCATATGGCTAAGCAATCAGACTTATTCCAGCTCCCCTGACTGATCAGTAATTATTAATCCCCTGCATTCTCCCAAAGCCTGTAAATCTTTCTCCCTTTTGGGTCCCTGAGACAGCAAATGGAGTCAGGCTTGCCACACTTGTGTCTGTTTTTCCCTTTGCTAAGAAGAATGGTGGGCTTCTAGCACACATGACTCAGCAACTCTGCCGGTGTCTGTGTTTTATTGGGCAATAAATTAATACAGAGCACTGCCAAGAAAACAGAAATGAATAGGGCAGCAAACACATTTTTTAACAAGGAAAATGGCTTTGTTTCTCCATAGCATCATTTAAATGATTAGCTCAGTTGTTTCGTAGGTTCCTTAATTGGTGGCGGTGGGGGGCATCCTGATTAAACACTTCCCTAGGGGAGAGGAGGGTATTCATTTCGGATCGCAGGTCCTGGGAGAGGTTTGCATTTTAGCCACGTGCCATATAAATTCTGCCTGGGTTTTGAGCCTATAAATAGCTTGTGGTTCAAGGCTGTCCACACCTGCAGGCTATAATCAGGATAGTCACACTTGAAGGAGTGAAGGACTCTTTTATGATTTGTAATGGCTGTTAACTGCATCCCCATGGTTTTGATAATGATGAGAGGGAAGGAGACTCAGAGAGGAAGCTCCTTGTTTCCAAAGTAAATCTCACAAATCCCAAAGAAATTCCAGCCATCATCACAACAGAAAACCTTCAGCACTCAGAGGGAGGACTGTAGAAAAGGTGACTCCCGCCCTTTCCCGGGTGGGCGTGTGGATATCTAATTGTACATCTTTTCATAAGCATGGCTAGTGGGGTGCTTGCCTCACCAGAGTATCACCTGCCTGAGGTACCTTTGTCCCTTGTTTTCCACAGTGACAGCTCTGTGAATGCTGCCCAGCATATTCAAAAATAACGATAAATATATGTGTAAGTGGAACTGGACTGTCTCCCGCTCATTCTTCCATTATAGTTTAATTATAGCTCTGCCTCACTCCCTCTTAAGGGGTTGTTCTCTCCCTTGCTTACCTGAGTAACTCTTCTTTTGTATTGGAAATCAAGGCCTTGTGTTGGGCCATGTTTCCCATTGTCTCAATTTGACATTAAAATCTTACGCTATTGATCTGTTTTTATATATCCATTCCACAAACCTTTCCAGCTTGCTATAAAATTTTTATCTGTTTCTCTAGGAATAGATGGGTTGTGTGAATGTGAATTCAATTCATCTTGCAAGTATAATAGCTTATCATAATAGACTCTTCATGTAATGTGATAAGTACTTCAGAAAATAATTTAGCTGCTACGGGATTTTTTTTTTCTCACTTCACTTAAAATGATTGGTCCTTGTTCCTAGTCACTCAAGAACTCAGCTTTCTGATAGAAACTGAATTTATATTTGCATATGACCAAGCAACTGATTTTTGTTTTGGAAAGAAATGAAAGAAGAATAATAGGCAGGAGTAGAGAGAATAAAAGAGATAGGAAGGAAATATGAGTGTATATTCATGTGCATAGCTTAATTTACAGTAGGTTTGAGAGCTATCTTGGAGAAGATATTTATAAAAAGAGAATGTTAGAAGGTATGAAGTCAGAGAAAAGGGTAGCTACTAAATGCTTCCTTTGCATTAGAGGATGTGTTCTGGTAAGTTTTGATAAAGAGGACTTCTCAACCTTTGTCATCTCTGGTACTTATAATATTTCCAAATATGTTTTCTTAGGAGAGGGTTGAGAAGAAATGGCAGCTCTTTGCTAAGGAATTGCTTTATCGGTACAAATCATTTGCAATAGAAACGTGTTTACAAAAATAAGTGCCATTTTAGATGTAGTGTGATATACCTCTGGCAAGGAATCTTAAAGATGACTCAAAGCTTTTTTGATCCACTGCCATATAATTAAAGAAAACCAACTTACTGATCCAACATTTAGCATTATTCTTTACAGTTCTCTTGGACTGGAGAACAGTTGCAAAAATAGCTTCATTTAATTAGGATAAGAAACATAACAAACATATATAGATGAACATACAGTTTTTTAATTTAAGAATTATTACTTATAGAAATAGTCCACTTTGTGTGACCAAGAAAATTAACTTAGTGCCTGTGCTTTATCCTTCCCTTCATTCATCAACGCGTATTTGTTGAGGATGTAACATATGCTGGGCACTAAGAAGACCACAGGCGGAATATGGCACTCCAGCCAGACATCAAGGGGCTTAGAGTCTACGTGGGAAAATCAGATACACACAGGAAAAGAGCCATGGGTGTAAGCGAGGTGGCATGGAATAGAGGGATGGAATAGAGGGTCCTCAACGTGAAAGATGAAAAGTGCTTTGGGATATAAGCAAGGGGAGACATGAATATAAATGTCAAAGAGGGCATTCATTCACTATTCATTTGTTTGTTCATTCATTTGTTCATTCATTCATTCGTCCATTCATACAACAGTTGTAGATAAAGACCCATAATACTATGTTCCAGGTACCAAAGACTAAACAAACTAGGTCCCTGTCCTTGTAGACTTCATGTTCTCTTGAAGTTAGACGGCAATAAACAAAAAGCAAAAAAACAAGGTATTCAGGCACATGAAGCAGTGCTTGGGATGTGGGCTTCTGCGTGCCTGTGTGCTTGATTGTGCTCACACGTGACTCACACATAGCTTCAGTCAGGAGGCTCCGAGAGGGGCAGGGCTGGACTCGGACCTGAGTAGGGACAGGCAAGCTGAAGAGGAGGAGGTGTGCCGTGCTCATCGTGGAGTCCAGAAAGATAGGCTCTGAAGGATAGGAAAGTGCATTCTGAACATTTCAGTCAGTCTGCACTCTTTTTCTTCCAAGGCATGGGGTTGCAATGCTTTGCATCAGGTAAAAGCTCAAGTGAATAAAAAAAAAAATGGCATCAGCATCCAGGAAGTTGGAAACCATTTACAGCTGAGAGGTCTTATTTTGCATCTTTCAGTAAGATCATTCTGGAATGAAAAGTACCAGAGATCTCAGCACCCTGGCTGTCATCATGCTGAGAATTTGTGTAACATTTACTTCTGGAGCCCTTACAGTATGACAGACTCAGTTTTCAGTGCTTTATAAATATATTAATTTAATTCCACCCATGGCATCCTGTGAGGCTGATGCTGGTTTTTCTCCCCTCTGACAGCTGTAGGGACTGAGCCGTAGAGAGAGATCTGACCAAGGTCACCTTGTGCAACATGGTGTGATTATGTGGTCCTAGCCTTTAATCATTGTGCTTTCTGTCTGCAAGAGAAAGGGACATCAGTATCACTCAGGACATTGCTGAGCATCCTCATCCTGGACAGATAAGAGAGTAGGGACCTTTTTATTACTTCAGTGGTCTGAGAATCTTCCACCATGTTGGAAATGTCCTCTATGTGACTGTCCAGTGTGGTTGCCATTAGCAGTGTGGGCCAGTTAAGCATGTGAGGGTGACTGAGGATCAAAATTTTTCATTTTTATTTAACTTTGAGCAATTCAAAGTTTAATAAACCCCAAAGCAATATAAAATATCTTTCTTTACTGACAATTTATTGTGTTATTGCTCCTTAAGTTTTGCAGATGATTGCCACAAGAGAGGTTTGTGGGCATTCTGATATCACATATGAACCTCATTTTGCTGTAAAAGATATTTGATTAAATCAAAGCCAGGAAGTTTCTTAGCCAGATCCCATTCACTGCCTCTTCCCTTGCCAGTTTCCTGGCCATGATCAACATGAGCTTTGCCACCAGTAGGGGGTAGCATAATTCTTGGGGGCCAAGCCATGCACATGGTTTCAAAGGTGCCCAGGAGCAGTGGGTGACAGCCCAAGGGATCCTGCAGAGGCAAGAAACAACCTGGCAGAACAACTCAGCCTGCAGAAACCTGGCTGGCAGCAAAGGGCACGATCATTGTAGGTTCTGGTTCAGTCCTGGCCTTCACGCTTAGTCTGTGTCCGGAGAGGCAGCTTTTAGCAGCCTGTCACTGAGGTTTCACAGAGGGTATATATGGTAGGGAAGGAGGCATAGCTCCTTAAAGGTTGGGTTAACTGATGTCCACTGCTTCAACAAGTGGAGACCTTGAGGACCAAGGAGCTCTGCGCTTTGCAACACAGATTACTGGTTCTCCTGGACAGCCTAGGCCCCCAGCTGTCCATGCTTGTTCTACTTCGCCTTGCCTTGTTCCCATTACCGTCCTCCCATTCTTGTTTACGTGATCATGGCTTTCAGAGTCCTATGGTCAGTGGTCCTCAGCCTTGGCCCCACGTGGGAACGACATGAGGAGATTTCTTTTTTTAATATATCAGAGAAGTGCTGATCTTGCTTTCAGGGATGCTAATATAGTTGCTTAGGGTTGTAACCTGGATTTAAAAAACTGAAATTGTTCTTCTGTGAGTGAATCTGATGCATTCAAATGATCTTTCAAAATGTGTTGGAATTACAGGGGAAAAGGGTACTAGGTACTTTTCAAAAATACAGATTTCCGAGTTATCAGATCTTTGGAATCAGAATAGTTGAAATACTCCATTAACCAGCAGCCTAAGTGTTTATTCAGTAGGATAGTTTCAGCATCACTGTGTTAAATCATTAAAAACTTAGTATGTGGGCTGGGGATTTAGCTCAGTGGTTCTGCCACCTGCCTTGTAAGCACATCCCGAGTTCGATTTCAGTACAAAAACAAAACAAAAACAAATAAAAATTAGTATGGATTTGTTTATTATTCCTTGTGGATTTTCTTTTCTTAAAGGCTATGAAAGAGAATTGACATAAAACTCAAAGAGAATAGTCCCTAACAGTGAAATGTCAGGATTGTAGGTGGGAAAATCTTTTGGGAAGAAGGGGTTCTTCCAGAAGCCCTGGAAATGATGACATGGAGGTGACCATCCATTCCTGGGGACAGAATGGGACAGTATTTCAGTCAGTCACTCGAGGTGGGGGCACTGCCTCTGTGCAGTGGGAAAGCAGCTATGTTGTGGCTTGGTCAAGCCAGATTGGGCCATTCTCTTTCTCCTGGGCTGTAGATTGCTGGGAGCTCGCACCATGAGCTGGGTACCTTGCTGTCCTTTGCCCTGGTGTAGCATCTGTGAGGATGGCTTGTATTCAGTGAATCATGGCCCGGCATGGCACATACTCAGGCATCAGGACAAAGCCTTCCTCTCTGCTGAAGCTGAGCCAGCCCATCCTGCAGGCAGGCTCTAACGCTTTCCTTAGAAATAGCAGCCATGAGCAGCTCGCTCCCACCACTCTCTGCTTTATTATTTTAAGTACAGAGAACACAGGACACAGAGCCAAACCCCATATGAATTGAAGTTCATGTAGGATCCCAGGCTGGATTGCTCTTTTCCCCAAGAAATGATATGGGAAGTACATTGTGTTAGATTTCTCCTTGATGCCTATGTGTGCTCCTTCCCACACTGGCTTTATGAACTGGGTTTCACTGGGCTGCTTTGGATCTGAAGCCTTGAGATCCCCGTTTTCCTCCTTGTCAACATCCAATGACTATTCAGACAGTGTCAGTTGCCATCATGTTCAGCAATTTATTGATCCTGGCCAACTCCAGACAAGGCCTTCTAAAGAAACACTCATTCATCACAGGACCAGTAGCATCATGGAAAAGCCACTGGCTTCTTAGAGTACCTCTTATACTACGTGAACAGCACACACGTTGGCGGGGAAGAGCACATGGGAGCATGACAGTGAATGTGAGTATGAATGTAAGAGATATCAGATGTCATTCACCTGTGGATATCAGCATACATCAGATAGTTAAGCCAAGAACAAGAAATTCCCCTGGACTGTCTGGGTCACTGTAGACTAAACTGAGCCTTACCGTTTTCAGGATGTTTGGCAACCGATGCATTGACATGCATTGACCTCTGCAAGGGCCCAGGCACAATTACCATTAGATGCCATTATTCTAATCCACAGACACATTGATAATAAAAAGGAGGTGCTCTTAATAATTATTCTTGGGCATCAGATACAATTAATTGTTACCCCAGACATGAGAGTCACCTTAGAGATAAGCCTTGGTACCTCCCAATGCCGGGAAGTACCCCTCCTTGGATTATTGAAATACTTACAGAAATTACTCGATACTCTAACATAATAAGGAATTTCCTTCATGGTGTCTCAACAGGTGGTCACTTGTGTTGACTTTAATGTTCCCAGGGACGGAAAGCTCACTACCGCACGTGGATCCTGTCATTTTGTTGGGTGGTTTTCACTGTTAGATTGGGAGCCCTTGGAAGGCATTTCTGAAATGAGATTGAACAATATGTTGATAATGTCTACCTGACCCAGTAAGCGTGCAGTGTTCCTGGAGAGAGAGAAGGTGGCTTGTAGTTTAGGGATGAGTGGGGCTGATGCTCATCCTTTATGAACTCATTTTGGGGGCTCTTGCCATCATAGGCATCAGAGAAAATCTTGCAGTCTCCAAGCTTCTCTACCAGGCTTTCTTGTCTCTTGCATGAGACACTGCAGCTGCATGTACCTCAGTTTCTCCATCTTCAGACTAGAGATGAATCTTCCTTCATGAAGACAGCAGGTCCTATCATGTGGGATGTGTGACACCATCTTGATGTCTCTATTCACTTAAGAAACGCCCACAGGAGAGTCCTTAAGGTGCTCTGACTGCTTCCTGGGTGAGAAATGCTTGTCTTTACCTGGCTAACTCCTGCTCAGCCTTCTTCCTTGGATAGCTCATGGCTCCTTCTCTTCAGAGTCCTGCCTGTGTGGAGATTTTACTCCCTTCATTGAGGTCATGTGGTGAAGGCCTAGCCTTCTCCAGACTATAAGGCTCCGGAGGGCCGGGGCCATGGCTCTTTAGCTCCCCCGCTACATATTGAGGCCTAGCACAAAGCCTGATATGCAGAGGATAGTCAGTAAGTGTTTGCTCCATGAATACATAAATGATGGGGACACAGCAATGAATGTAATCAAGGAGATTTCACACAGCACATTAAGACAGCAAGCGAGGTGGTACATGTCTGTAGTCCCAGCAACTCAGAAGGCTGAAGCTGGAGGATTGCAAGGATTGCCAAGTCCTAGGCTAGCCTGGGCTACATAACGAGACCTTGTCTCAGAAATAAGAAGAGCTGCGTGGTAAATCTCTAGCCTAGCAAGCACCAAGACCTGGTTCTATCATGCCCACAAAACTGAGAGGCTGAAAAGAAAACTGGTGATGGAATTAGAGTAAAAAGTTCTTTGGTTGAACTCTATTCAGGGTGTCTCACAAAGCTCTCTGTGTACAGTGGCTGGAGTTAGGGAAGACTGGGAGAAACAATCAAGGCATTAATTAAAAATAAAATCCACCCAAGAAACCCCACCATCGTATGCATTTGAAGTGTCATTTAAAGTGACTTTTAACCCAAAATTTGAATGGCAGCTCAAAATGACAGATGTGGCTGCTGCTGGAGCGGACCTGCCAGGTATACCAGGATTCTTATGAGGCTGTGTCGTACCGAGTGTGTAGAGAAGCTGGGCTCCCTGCAGAGTGTTCTTAAAGCAGATGAGACCCAAGCAAAGGGACTGTCTGTCTTCCAGTGTCTTAAACACACCTGAGAAAGGTGGACGGGGCCAGAATGGACGGAGCGGATGCCTTTTTTTTTTGGAAGCCACGTGGACACCACTCTTTTTACACTAACGGTAGAGTCAACAGTACACAGATGTTCCTGGGCTTAGATTGGGATTATATTCCGAAAAAAAAAAAATCAGAAGCTGAAACTATTGTAAGTCAGAAATGCTTTTTAACACATGCTTCCTACCAGGCATCTTAGCTCAGGGACAAAGTAACGGAGAGCTTCCACTCATGATCCTGTGGCTTAGAGGGAGCTGCGCTTGCTGTCCTTGCTCCACACCTGGACAGAGTCACAGTGCACATCGATGAGAGCCCAGGAAAGATGCACATTCGGGTTTTGTATTTCTGACGACTTCATGTTGCTTTCACGGAATCATAAAGCTGAAGTTCATAAGTTGAACCATTGCCAGCGAGGCCATCTATTACTCTAGAGGCCGTCCAGTGTTCCAGTCATAGCCCTTTGTGATTATTTTCTTGGAAAGCCAAAGCCTCCTCAGACACACCTGGTGGATGTCCTCAAAACCCTAAGCCCACAGCTTTGGAGGAAGGGTTTTCATCGTTTCACCAGCACCAGTGACCCCTATGCAGTATCATCCTATGGAGAAGATAAGTCAATTTCAACTTAAAACAAAACACCTTACTGGCATTCTCCAGCCCATCCACCTAGCCCCTGAACAGGATTTTGAGTCATATTTCCAGATAAAGACTTTTTCCTCCCTTTAAAATAACTTTTAGTAGATTTTTCTCCCATCACGAGGCTGGAATTTATTGGGAGTCCCCCATGAGTGCTGGAGGATATGACGTCTCCTGATTGGGGGGGTATCTTTTAATAAACATTTTAGGGCAATTTTGTGCAAATAGCACATACTCATAACTAATTGATTTAAGATATTTTTACAGCCACATTGGAAGAAAAAAAGAACATCTTAAAAGTGTAAACTTTTTTTCTGGTTCAATGATTTTAAAAAGTGGTTCACAAAAATACAGTCACTAAGCCAGCCCCATCAGGATCACCTGAAATTGTTAAAAATGTAGATTCTCAGCACCCTCAGCCCTCCTGAACTGGAATCCCTGCAATAGACTCAGCAAATGATCCTTCCTCTGTATCATTCTGATGAGTGCTTGTGTTTGATAATCACAATTCGGGGGCATAAATGCCTCAAAAGATGTCTGATGCTAGGGTCCTCATCTTGGCATTCGTCACCCTGTTCTGTACACAAATGGAAATTGGAATTCGAGCTCCATGAAGCAGGGCCATTCTTCTGCAGTTGTGCTGCCTCTGGCCCTCGGCCCTGAGCCCACAGTGAGCAGACACTCCACAACCTTGTGCATGGAACGGAAGAGCTGCAGAACCGTGGGGCACCTTAGGGAAATAAATTCTTGTAATTAGCTGTCTTTCATAAAGCAGATGAGAAGGGGAATTCCAGGAATCAGGCTGGGACTGAAATGAACAGCCAAACTGACAATGAGTGTATGAGCCCCGAGAAGCTGACAGCCCAACATGTAATTCAGAAACATGGAAAAGCTATGCGCTAAGCTCAAGGAAGCCCAACTCAGTTCTGACTTCTTCTTGACAGCTATGTCAAAGCTCTTACAAATATGAACTAAAATTCTTCACGTTTTCTGCTCCCTGCCTTGCGCATGCCCTAGTCACACACCTGGTCTGCCTGTTGAAGACGCAAAGCTACAAAACAGATGTGAGCGCCACACGTGTGTTTTTCCTGTATTAATCAACCTGACCTTGAAATGACAATTAATGACACTCCATGGTCTCCCTTTCTTTTCTGTTGCTTGCAGAGGAAGTGGAAAGGGACCACATGCATGTTCCCCTGGCTGCACACATACCGCATGCCAAGGAAAGTGGTTTTCTGTTTGTTTGCCTCCAGTAAGCCAGTGCCCCTGCCACCCTGTGCCAAGGTATTGTCATCAGATCCTCACTGGTCTCAGGAAATCTTGGGCGATGCTTGCAAGAAGCGAGGTGGCTGCTAGAGCTGCAGTTCATCCCTTATAAGTGAGCAGCCATACAGTATTTTGGGGGCACCTGGGCTTGCTCAGGACATCAACAAAGCATGCTGAGGTTTGTGCTGCCGACCCTGCCTTCCAGTTTTCCAGGCTGCAGGAGCAGGAATCTGTGGGCACAAAGGATGCTATCTTGTGAGGCTTTCGACTTCTTTCAGAAGGGGTAGCAGCTTATCTGTCAGGATTCAACAGTTGATACAAAAAAAAAAATGTTTTGTCGAAGAATGGAGTAATGTCAGAAGTGGACGAGCCGTGTAGGAGCTTCTCTCTGGAGACCCGATTTCAATGCATTGTGAGACAGCATTTGCCAAAGCCAGCCCATTGGCTGTGGTTGGCAGGTGGGTCTACAGGGGAGAAAAGAGTATGGTGCAAACTGCCAGCCAGAATTGGCACATCCTTGGCCAGGCCCAGTGGAGACACAGAAGGATTTTGAAGCCTGTTCAATTTTGGTGTCAGAGTAGTATTGTCAGTGATATGGGTATTTATCATCTCTGGCCAGTGCCCTTGATCCTGAGGGGCTTTGGTGGAATTGCTTTTAAGGGTGCATTGATAATCCTTAAAAGCAAGACCTCTAGTGCAAATCATTACTGTGGAGGGTGGGAATTGGAGATTATTTTTAGGGTACCCTTAACACTTCACTAACGCACCGAGGGGCTGCGACTGAGTCATTACTGCAAATGGGCCTTGAAGCTTAGACTTGGAGCCCAAATGCCTCCTCTCTATTCCATTATCTTATGGGGAGAACTGTTAGGTGTTTGTTCTCGGGGCTCCAGTCAGAGTCCCGATTGCTAAAAAATTCATGGCCACATTTGAGCCCTGTAATAGACTAGGAGGGGAGGGAGAGGGAGGAAGGAGCTCACAGGTTCTGCTGCTATGTGTGGGTAGATTTTGGAGACTAAAGGACAACATCCAGCTTACTAAAAGGTAAGACAAAACATCTGAAGAGGCAAGAACCACTTGTATGGGGCTCCAGTCAGAGTCCCGATTGCTAAAAAATTCATGGCCACATTTGAGCCCTGTAATAGACTAGGAGGGGAGGGAGAGGGAGGAAGGAGCTCACAGGTTCTGCTGCTATGTGTGGGTAGATTTTGGAGACTAAAGGACAACATCCAGCTTACTAAAAGGTAAGACAAAACATCTGAAGAGGCAAGAACCACTTGTATGGAATAATAAATTTCTTGGAGACAGTCATTGCTATTGAAGAGAGAGATACTAGTATTCTCATGGGAGAGTCATTATATTTGAACTTTTAAAATGCATTCTACTTGAGTTTTTAAATTGATTCTTCTTGTAGGAACTCAAAACTTTCTTTTTTTCTTCAAAACTTTCATTCTGTTAAAACTGTGCTCAAGTACACATACAAGATCGATCGTTTCAGTGGCATTAAAAGACATTCCCATTGTGCAGTCCATCTCCATCACCTTCCACCCAGCTCTCCATCCTGCAGAGCTGGAACTCCACAATCATTGAACACTATCTCCTCACCACCAACATTCAGTTTTCTCTCTGTATAAATCTTAACTTCTCTTGGACCTCATATAAATAGAATCGTGATCGTCTAGTGTTTGTCTTTTTTGTTGCCAGCTCCTCTCACTTAATGGAATTTCATCAAGATTCATCCATGAGATGGCATGAGCCAGACTTTTCAATCTTCTTTGCTAAAGCTAAAAAGCGTCCGCTGTATACACATGTCACATTTTGTTTGCCTGTGCATCTAACGAGGGACACATGACTTACTTCTACCTTTTGGCCATGGTAAATAGTGCTGCTGTGAGCATCATTGTGCTAGCTCCTGTTCGAGTCCCCGCTAAATTCCCATTTTGCCTTGAATATAATCTAAGAACCAGCAAGATCTGAGAAGGGGGCAGGTGCGGCTGTACCTTTACTTCCTTGATGAGTGAGTGGCAACTGGTGGGCTGACAGTGCTATAGGAGATTTCTCATCTTATAAACCTAATTAAATTAAAAATCCAGTTGGCCAAAACCCACATGCACTGAAGCCAATTTCTCAAAAAGCTCATTAGCTGCAAACTTCGGAGCTCTACCAGCAGATGGAATGCTCTCCCCCAGATTTTCAATAATTAGATAGGAAAGGTCTTTCAAACTTGAGACCTCAGATGGAAGATTTCATCTTGCCTGCCAATGCGTCAGTTTTAATGTCATTGGTGAAATTATGCAAAATGCAACCTTTTCAGTTTTACGATGCAGTGATGTAAGGTTTTAGTGTCATTATTAAGCCTCAACTCCAGGAAGGACACAGCTTTTAAGGAAAATTTCCTGACTCAAGGTTGCAGTTGTTTTCCCTCATTTAATTTCTTACTTCAGTATAATAAATTGGGACCTCAGAAGAACATGTTAACTTTTCTGTATTTTTAATTTGGGCAAAACAAGGTGAAAATGGGCCACAAAGTCCAGCAACAACTGGGAACATCAACTTGCAGAAGCTCACATCTGTCTGACTGGGGTCCACATGAGCCCTTAGAAGGAAAGAGATTAAGCCATTAGCTTTTAATTTATGCCCAGATTCTTTCTTGGGGAACATTAAAACACCAATAAGAATTCAGACCCTCTGTTTCTATCTGTATTAGTCAAATTTATCCCTGCTCTCCCTGGGAAAACCCATTTTTGAGCTTACCTTTTTTTCTCCCTATGAGCAGATACGTGATTTATAAGAGACTTGTTCTTTGTAGCTTATGCTAAGAGTGAGTGTGATTGCTTTCCAGGGCTTCGTTTTTATCTAGAGTCATTTTGAAATGACCTAATTTAAAAATAGACATAGATACATCGCTGGGCATTTAGCTGGCTAATAAATATTGATAGACATCTAGCATTTATGATTAGAAGAATATCATTTTATCTCTGTGCCCCTTGCACTCTGTCCATGTATATCTGTTTGTATGCAAATGCCTTTGCATATCATCATGTGTTGATGTTTCCTCACGACATGTACTTTACTTTGTTTTCAGAGATCTTAGTCCTGATCCAAATCTACTTCTTCATTTACTGGCACCTGTGGCATGGCCTTGTTGAGTCTATTTTTCCTATACATGTGATTTCCCTCTCCTCTGTCTGTGGAGGTTGTTTGTTTCTTCTTGGCCCCGGACCACAGCACACTCTGGCGCTCCGGTGAATCCTCTATACTTTTTTTTTTT
>NW_022900932.1:14515686-14551491 GCF_012274545.1 Fukomys damarensis
TTTTTTTTTTTTTTTTTTGTACCGTGGATCGAACTCGGGACCTTGAGCTTGCGAGTCAGGCGGCGGAACTACTGAGCTAAGTCCCCCGGCCCTGACCCTCTATTCTTTTTCAAAACGTTTTCTCCTGAGGCTCCTGTCATCTACTACATCCTCAGCCATCGCTTCTGTCCACCACTTTTTCAGCTCTGTTCTCACCTCAGGCTCTGCCAGTCACCTACACATGCGCTCTGCATCCTCGACCTCTCCCACGCGCATGCCCTGTATCGCTGCCCCACTGAACCCTGCCATCGCCCAGAACTACCTCCCAGCACAGTCTCCTTAAATGAGGGCAGTCCGTATCCTTCCTGTTCTCTTTTGCTTTTACTGTGCTCATCTCCAACTTCACTCTCAACTCACTTTCTGTGGATTTATTTAACAAATACTAATTGGGAAACTTTGTGATTTAGCACTAAAAATGGACATGTACTCTGACTTCACAGATCTTGTAGTCTAGCAGTTGATGAAATAATAGCACAAAGAAATGTAAAATTGCTCTTTTGCCATTACAAAGAGTATGCTTATGGATAACTTCTTACATCAGATGTGCAGGAAATGATAGTAGAGCTGATTTCTGATGAGTGGGTGGCCTAAGAGCTAAGCATTGTAGGAGGCTGGAAATGCTTGTGCAAAGGCCCTGTGGTAGGTAGGAGAAGAGGCAAATGGTGAATGAGAAAAATTGAAAGTTCATGTAACTGGATTCTAGAGAGAGAAGGAGAATATAAGATAGAGCCAGAGAGGAAGAAAAGGGATAGCATATTCAAGACCTCTCAATATGTCAGGGCTTTTCATTTTCCTTATGCCAAAAGCTGTGCAAATCATTTGAAACTCTCTGTGGAGGTGCCCTCTCCAGCTTATCTGGGTATCCTAAGAATCCAGTCCATTGCCCATGGAATGTGGCTGCACAGTATTGCATTTGCTGAAGCTCCAGATCACACGGCCTGTGACTCCCTTAAACGTGACTCTGGGGCTGAGGTAGGGCTCAGGGACAGATTATGTGGAGCATGTGGGGAGCCCGAGGTTTTATCCTCAGCACCAAGAGAAGCCAACCAAGAATCTTACATATGACTCAGTCGCAGTTGCTCTCCCATCCCGAAGCCTCATCTCTTTTAAATAAAGTGTTGTCCTTCTCAGTGCCATCTACTGAAAGCAGCTCTGTATTTTCCTTTCTTTCACCTTGAAGACATTTATTCTAATACCGTTGTGTGGAGGCTTGGTTTCCTGTGACTCGATTTACAGTACTCTTGTTCACATGCTTTCATACATCAGACGCCATAAATGCAGGTGTCCGTAGGGTTTGCGCTTGCAGTTTTACTAAACAAGCCTCTTGGGTGCAGAATTTTTGTCATCGTGCTGAGTTATGGTTATGCAAAGAGCATAAGGAGTACTGGCTTTTCAAACCAAACGTGTTTCATTCTTTCACTGTGTGCGACAACCTGCTGAAGTTCCTGTCTGGTAACCACCCAGTCCTACTGCATTGCTTCACAGCTTGAGAACCCCAGGCCCAGAGAGACTGAGTGCCGTCCTTATGAGCTCTTTACCAGACCCCCGTGCTGCCCCCCACGCGAGTCAGTCACTCTAGTGCCTTGCGCCTGTCTTTCCCTACCAAGGGTTCACTCGGGTGGGCCTGGACAGTCAGGAATTATTTCCTTTCTCTGGATTTTCCACTCATCCCTTCCTCGCCTCTTCCCATCTGAGGAGTTTGCAACCAATCAGGGAAATGATGTTACTTCTACACCCGAGACTTCCTTTGAAATCCATCCGGGAAGTGTCTGTCGTGTGTGTTGCCTTTCTGACACCCACAAGAGACTCCTGAGCGATTTAAACTTCTAGATCCCGTGCCCGTAGAGGCAGAGGCCAGGACTGACTTAGCTATTTCAGCTTTGTATTTCCCCATCTCTGACTCTGGGCCTTGCGCTTAGGAGTTCAATAAATGTTTGTTGCAGTTGTTAAATTCACTGGGCCAAACATTATAATTTAGAGGTTGGAACAATTTATCTCTCAGAAACAAAATGTCCCCAGATTGCCTTGCCTTAGGGGCTCTCACATCTATTTTTCCTGCATATAGTAAATTTTATTGTACATAAATTGTACCTCCATTAAAAAAAAAGTCATGTGCCTTTGGGAGGATCATATATAGAAAATTGTCCCTTTTCTGAGCAGGGTCTCTGTTGGATTCTGACAGAGGCTGGATTCTACTTCAAACACGTAGATTCATTAATTAGGGTCATTTGTTCTGCTGTGAGCCAAGGAGGACGTGTAAAGCCTGCTCAGGAGAGAATTAATTTGTCCTTTTCTCTGTACTTTCCGGAGTACTCCTAGCAGATTCTCCAAGCCTGCGGCCTCATACATATGTTCTGATGGGCTAATTGTTAAGGCGACATTTGTAAATTAATCTCTGACTTGAGCTAAGTGGTTTCCCCTAATGGCTTTCATTCAGCGATTCTCACTTTTGGCCATAAGTCAGCTTCCTTGGAACAGCCAGTGAGTGGTAGAGGTGCCTGGGCTCCCCTCGCCCGGTTGTGATGCGCTGGTCCTGAGCGGGGTGAGGAGGGCACCTCTGTTTGGAAAGAGAAGCTCCCTAGGTGATAGGATTCTGGCACTAACTAGTTTTGTGAGTCTTGGATCCTAGGCCCTCTTTGAAGGCCCCTGTATCATCATGTCACAGGCTGATTGGAAGCATTTGGGCCTCAGGCTGGCATCCGAAGCCAAGGTCAGGGACAGTCGGTGGCCCGGAAAAGCCCCCTTTCCTGTTTCAGTCCCTTCTGTGTCCACGTCCCTGAATCATCCCTTTCCCATGAGCTCCAGTAACTGAAGGGGGTACTCTTCAGGAGGCCATAGTGTTTTTCATTTGTATGACATTTCCCAGGCACGTGCAAGCTCTTCATGGCCCTCTAGGATTTCCATCTAGGGAGAGAACTTTGAGCCTCCCTTTCACTCTGTTCATCACAGACTCCTTGTGATAAGGAAGACAGATTTTTGTTGTTGTTGTTGTTTTAATGCGCTGTGTGTGTTCCTTGCATTCTTCTGTGCAAACACGTGTCATGTTTCATCCTGAGTTGTGAAAATAGGTGAGTCACAGGCACCATTGTTCCTATGACATTTATCAAATTGCTTTTGTTTTTAGGAATCAGGCACCCTGGAAATATCATTCCCTATTTGGTATTACCACACAGCAAACGGGTGTTTTTGGTAAGTCAGAGAACACAGCAGCTGGTACCATAATGGGGAGCCAGGGTGATGGGGTGAGGCCCGTCGAAGAGAAGCTGGACAAGTTTGGCAGGCTACGGTGAAAGTTAGTAAAGTGGTGTCTTGAGGGGCAGCACTCAAGATGGGACCTGAGGTGGCCTTTAAAGAGTTTCAGTCTTCCTTTCCCTGAGACTGTGGATCCCCTGAGGTTGCAAAAGGACTCTTTGAGATTGAAGAGAGATTGAGACAAGAGCACCTATTGTTCCTGCCCTTTTCAAACTTCTCCATGCATTAGTGACCCAATAGCCAGTAGCTTGTCCTACAGCGGCTACACCTGTACTGTACAGCACATTGCTAATCGATGATGGCCTATGATTAATCTAATAAGGATGACTGTAGGAAGAGTGTATTTCCTGACTTCAAGTGCATTTCACATTTTTGTTTCTCTTGGGGCTTATACATCGTGTAAGGTGACTATTTGGTGCTCTGTAATGGAACTGTTTACTGTTTGGGCTAAAATTAAATTGTTTCATGTTCTCCAATTTTTAAAATTTAGAGTAGGATTCTCAGAGAGTAGGGATTTATTAAAGAGTCAGAGAGAGGGAGAGAATGAACTCATCTTGCTCAGTGGCTTGGTTAGGCCCATGTGAAAGTCAAATCTCTGTCCCTGTTTTGGGGGCCAGTTCCAGGGGTCGGCACCTGGATCTAGGTTGACAAAGTAATCAAGCCTGATGGGATAAAGAGGCCTTTGCACATTTAACGAGTACATGCATAGTTACCTTTATACTGCAAAGCAAGCGTTGGTCATTTCACGCACGGAACCAGATGACTGTGGATGGCGGTGAGTGGGACACTTTGGACTCCTTGTACCACCTAAAGAGAAAACCCGGCAGAACATGTGGACCCAAGCATAGGTCGGTGGACAGAGCCCTCAGTCCCTGATGCTGGGAGGAGCCCCGGAGGGCATCGCCCTCCCTGCTCCCCTCTGCTCTTAGCCTGAGAGATGCTGATATTTGAGTTCGCATCTCAAGAAAATGACAGGATTTCTCCCTCCTCAGGTCACTGGCTGATTTGGCTAAATAAGCAACACATTATGCCCATCACAGACACCTAGTGGGGGCAGCTGGGACAAATTAGTGCCAGTTACTTTGACCATCCTGATGCCAGGAAACCATCTTCGGTGCAAGAGTATGAGATCTTAGTTCCTTACAGAATGATGTACAGGCCACTTTCGAGTGTTTTTCCTTTGCTTTCCTGTGCCTGGGGTTTTTGTGGCATAGGACTGTCTAGCCAGTCTGACAAGAGCTCAGCATTCACAGACACGCACATGAAGCCAAATGGATAGGGATTAGTCTCGGGTCTGCTGTTTATGAATGAAGAGGCTTTGCCCAGCTGCTCTGGTCACACCCCTTCCCTTTGCAGCCTTTTGAGAATGAGGTCGGGCTGGGATCTAAGTGCTTAAGTCTCTGAAATAGCAGCACAGCTCCAATTTAATCTTAAACTATTTGTTTTGCTGCCACCTTCAGATAACAGAGAAAGAAAGCAGAGGCTTGTTTTTGCTTTTGTTTGTGTTTTGTGTTTACCTTTGCAAAGAGTGTAGGAATGAATGCACGGGCGAGGGAGGACTTGGAGGTAACCGGTCCAGAGGGATTCTCCTGGGGGGCTGGAGGGGAGAGTTTCCTTGGATTCAGCGGGACCATGTTTTGGTTTTTAAAACCAAATGGAAGAATAACATAAGCCCTGGTGGTGTATTATTTTAACGCTTCCTTTTATCAGGAAATTTTAGCAGTTGCTATGAAACTGCGTATTTCTTTTACAATGCCCAGTTATTGTGATTGTTGTCTTCTGTACTCTGTAGTCCACCATTCCCCTCCCAGTGCTCCATGGAGTTGTGCAATGTTTTAAATGAGTTTCTCATGCAGATTTCATTTCCCACCAGCTGCTTTGGCACACACTCAAAATACTAATGCATGTACATTTTTTTTCTCTTACACACCCATGTGTACACATATGCATTCCCACACTCATGCACACAGCTTGATCGTGCCCTTAGCCAATACCAGCAGAATGTCAGCTTGTAAATGTTCCAGAATACACATTTCTAGACTCTTTAACCCTAGGACTCTTTAAAATTTTCACATAGCTAAAAGATAACTTGTTGACTGGCAGGCAGGGACTGTGCCTAATGGTTGTGTTTATTTTCTGTTCGGAGGCTTAATTGTTGGCTGTTAGCTTCTTTTTAACCATCCTTTATTTGCATTAATAGTCTCTTCTGTGAAAGATTAAATAAACACTTTGGAACCTTGAATGAGGACAGAAGTGTCAGTATCAACCTAATCTGTTACATATTCATTTGATAAACTTCTGTGTGACAGGTGTCCATTGAAGGAGATGGCAGGCTGTCTTTTATAGTAAGGGTGATTAACTCTGAGTGAGGAGTCTAAAGAAGGACTGTCCTGTAACTGGGCAAATGCATTACTTAATTTGGGATTTCCTAAGACTTTGAGAAGTGTTATAACCACATGGATATATAGTATGCATCCAGTGAATGTATCAACATCTATATCTGTGGATTGTATGTGTGTAAAACCTACACATGTATATCCATATGAACATTTGTACAAGCCAATGTGCGCTTTTCAGATGGATACTTCTTTTTTGGAGACACCAAGTAGATTAGTGGCTATCTGAGGCTGCAGGGGTGAGATTGGGGATTAATTTCACAGGCATGAAGTATCAGGATGTTGAAGATTTTCTGAAAGTAGATTATGTGGTAGACTTACTACTTTTGCATTTACTAGAAGTCATTGAAGAGTTGCGTGCTTAGAATGGGTGAATTTTAATTGATGTCCCTGTATTTGAGTCCCTTTAGATCCTACGTTACAAATAATCTGAGAAATTGCACCACTTGCTTTTTTTTTCCCCTGAGGTTTGTAATGACTTCAGTTGCAGAGAAGCTGGACCTTGAGATAAACAGGGTCAGACAAAAACCCAGTGCTGTAGGATAGAAAAGTCTGCCCTGACCCCTATTGGCAAGGAGTGAGGTTGCTGCCCACTGCCAGGTAAGGACCAATGTCAAGGTAGCCAGGGAAGATTTCTAAGCAGGTGCCTGAAAGCACCTGGCACTGTGTTTCAGAGCTGCTGCTGCATGCATCAAGAAAAATAAGCATTCTGATGTTCCACTCGTAAGTGATGACATCTTTCTTTTCTTTTGCAGGTTGTCTTAGTCTTTGCTCTCAGCATTGGTGCACTTGTAATATACTTCATAGATTCGTCAAAGTGAGTATTCAAATACATTATCTGACTCTCTAAAACAAACATGACCCTTTACATTGGTGAATTTATTTACCTTGACACTCACCGTTACAAGGACCTCCTAAGTGTGGGAGGCTTTTAGAGGAAGGCAGGGCTGTTCTGTGCTGGTTTTCTGAATGGGAAAGAAAACTCTCTGAAGGCTGCACTGATTCTGCTGGCATGGGAGGGAGAGGCGTATGGGGTCAAACCATCTCTCTGGCTATTCTTATTTTTAAATAGCTGTTCTCTGATGAATTATTTTCACTGAAGATGTCAAGAAGTTTAGAGGGCTTTGATGGAAATTTTCAACCTACGTGAGGGTGACAGTGTCCACAGGTGCGAGTTTCAAACTGTTCTAGCCATGTTGGTAGAATTCTTTTCCTATCTGGGTTTCCCATGCTTTGACCTTATTGGGGGACAGATGAAAAAACATGGTGCCATTCTGTCATCTGCTAAGCAAATATTCAGCAGAAGCATGGCACCGTGGTACTTCTTGACTTGTGAAGGTAAGAAGGTAGAACGAGGAGTTCACGATGACTCCTAGGGGTGGAGGACCCTGGCCATCTGAGGATTCCGAGAGGGGACCTGGTGCAGATGCTTGGGACATTCATGCTGAATGAACTGGTGCTTCCAGGTGAGCCTGGGTCATTGATGGTGAAGACCTTTTGGGAAGCCAAAGAGCACTGACCAGGGGCTGCTAGATCACCAGTGGCCCCTTTGCTCTGGTTTCTGTGGGTGTCATCCCTGGGTGCATCATTTGTTCCATATGCTCTGTTGTAATTTTGAAGTTGACAGTGTCTAGGAAAGAAATTGAGCTGGAGTTAACTCCGACTAGCTTTTCTGTTGTGATGTGAACTTGCCTACTCTGGCGGAGTTCAGCGGCCTTGAGCTCATTGTCCTCATTATCTGCTTCGAGAGTGCCTTTAACTCTTTTAACTCCACCCCTAGTGTGGTTGGAGACCAGACTTTGATCCTAGGAAAGCTGCTCAGTGTCCTTGCTGATTTGAACTCTGAGCTTAGTGTGTTTTTCCTGTGGCTCGGGATGGTGGTGATTTCGTGCACATTTAAACTTTAAATTTCTCAGAGCCATTTGGTCACTGGCCAGAGGACTTTGTGTATTTGGGTGCAGAAGTCAAAATGACATGTCAGGGAAAATAAAGGAAAAAAAATTCCCCTCTAATCACCTGTCTGGGAACCAGTCAAGTCTGAGACTGAGAGATCTTGCAGATCATCCTTGTACAAGGCTGGGCTGCCCGTATCCACCTGGAATGGAGAGGGTCCTTCAGACATCCCCAGGGGATGAGAGTACACAGGCCCTCCCCATGAGAAACCCCTAGGCAAGAAAGAGGAGAGCTATTTTCAGCCTGGAAGACTCCAGTTGGCATGTCATTGAAGGTAAGCCCCCTTTTAATATTTACTCTTACTCATTCTAGTTCATATTTGAATTAAACTGGAGATCTTCTAAAGCCCTTGGTCTTATTTCTCCAATCTCTCCCCAGGGGTGTTCTCATATGTCGTAGGGTGTGTACCCTCTCACCTCCCATGCTGGGGCTCAGGAAAGAGGTTTGAACATGTAGTCTGTGTGCCCCAGAGAGAGCACGCCTTTATACGGAGGTGAGTGTGGTGATCTGTTGGAAGGACCCATGCCAGGGCCATTCCTCCCTTTCCCCTTTCCTCCCTTTCCGCCCATCTGTATTTCTTGGAAATAAAATGCTCTTGTTAGATGGATCTGGATTGTGTTCTTTTTAAAAAATATTTACTAGGAAACAGTCTTTGATTCTGTAGATTCTGGTGTTCTTGTCTCCATGGGGGAGGATGGGGAGGGATGAAATTCCCCAAGGCAGACCCTTTTCCCTAAATGCCCTGCCTACCTCCATGGCCTATGGATTTACTTCTGACTCTGCTAAGCCTTGCAGAAGCTGGCACTAGGAATCCTCCCTAATTCTGGCTTCTTGCATGACTGACGAGGTGTCCATACCAAGGCTGACCTTCAGTCTGGTCCTCAGCTTTCCCGGCAAAAAAGGCCAATAATCTTAGAAAAGAGACTGTCCTCGCACTCCCTGGAGACTTCCCTAGCTTGGTCTTAGCTTCAGACTTTCTCGCTTCTGAATCACTATTTAGCACATTTGTTTATGAGAACACATAGTGGCTCTTTATGTAGCCCCACGCAATTTCATTTGTGTCACTTCACTTGGTCCTGAGACTGCGTCCCAAGATTCTGACCCATCAGGGGCCCAGTCAGCGGCAGTCAGCATAAGGGTGTCTTCCTCTTCCTGGAGAAAGTCAGCAAGGATGCTCTGTTCAGTAAGGGGAAGAATTAAAGTAGAATCTGTAAAGCCAGCTTTATGGTAAGTCCTCACTTTTGTTCCTGAGAACAAGACCAAATTATCATCAATCCTAAGGAAAAGATAAAGTGAAATTGTATCCATGTGTAACATGCCAATGGCAAGAAGTAAGATAGTAGAATGTCAATTCTTGAAATCTGTCCTCATTCCAAATGTAACCCGTCCTACAGTCATCCTTTGGCAGGCCATGGAGGTGTCTTGGAAAGTAGCTTTAAATTTCTCTTGGAAATTATACTAAACCCTCACTCTGGGAAGAAGTATCTCGTATTCTTGAGATGAATTTATCCCCTTCAAATAAGCCAATCAGGGGTGAACTCATTGGGCCAATGTGGTCCATGAAATGGCTGTCTCCGTGTGTCTTTACCAGAGC
This sequence comes from Fukomys damarensis, assembly GCF_012274545.1. Taxonomy (NCBI): domain Eukaryota; kingdom Metazoa; phylum Chordata; class Mammalia; order Rodentia; family Bathyergidae; genus Fukomys; species Fukomys damarensis. The sequence goes on from NW_022900932.1 coordinate 14,524,921, forward strand.
CAGGCTCAGCAAACTGGAAGGGAATATCCCATCACACAAGTGACCCAGACCCCTGAAGTCACATGGAACACAGATTAAAATAGAAACCGGGCACCAGTGCTTGGCCTCAGAGCGAGCCAATTTAGTCCCTGCACACGGTGAGGAGACTGGAAGGTTATTTAGCTTCTGTGCATTGGCAGATGGGTAAGGCAGTTCAATAAATATTGTAACACTGGGTTATGATCTTTTCAACCTTTCAAAGCCTGTTTTACTACCAAGACGTGTAGGATAAGTCATTTCCAAAGCATTCTTCCCCTTGCATAGCTTTCCTTCTAAATTCAGAGGTGAGACAGACAGATCCCCGAGTTGGTCTTTTTTCCATTTAAGAGCCCTTCTTTGAGTCTTCACTTTCTCAGAGTGATCACTGTGGAAGAATCTTTTGTGTAGCCTCCAGTGATTACTGTCCGCCAAGGACAGGCTGTCCTCAGAACTCCTGGAGTCGAAAGCCAAAGAGAGTTGCATGTAAGCTGGGTGTGGTGGTGCATGCCTGTAATCCCAGCACTCGGGAGGCAGGAGGATCGCTGTGAGTTTGAGACCAGCCTGGGCTGCATAGTGAGTTCCAGGTCAGTCTCAACTACATAGTGACAGCCTGTCTCAATAAACCAAAGATTCTACTGCTACTGTGTTGAGCTAATGCTTCATCTTCCCCACAGCAGAATCTCTGGAAATGCCTGAGCAGGGGGAGATGTTCCAGCACATCTTGGATTGACACAAATGTCAGCGCCCTCACAAACGCAGAGGACTGCGACATTCACTGCATGCAGTAACCCTGTCCCCCCAAATATCTCCTCCATTTAGCTACCCTAAGATGGGTATTTGTCCAAGGAGCTCTTTTTTCTTGTTCTTTTTAAGAGGCTCCCTGCCCAATTTATGTCACACATCACTCCAGCTCCCTACTCTGACGTCTGTCAATGCCCACGCTTAGACCTTTTCTCCCACACACTCTGATCCGTATGAAACAGATTTTTTAAAAAAATTGTACAACCAAGTCAAAAGTGCTCTTCAGTGCCCTGGGAGTGCTAATGTCAACACTGTTGGTTCTGTCCTTCCCCTTGACACAAGCATGGTAATTCTTACCTAATAGATACAGAAAAAAAAAAAAAAAAAAAGATCTGCTGTCAGCATGAAGGCAGGATTCATGGAATGTGTAATGCAGCTTGCTTCCAGAATTTCAAGAGAAAGTGCGGAGAGGCAGCAGCTCAGAGCTCTGTGGATTTGCTTTTTTTTTTTTTTTCTTTTTTTCAGGAGCATTCTGGGAAAGGATGACTCATACATGTGAATATATTTATTTTTTCGATTCATGTTTAAATGCTGGTCCTTCTTAGGCTACGGTTATGTGGATTATGAATATTTAATGCTGGTTATACTGAAAATGAAGGTCAAGTCCTGCTCACTGGTGACTTCAAGGCAGGCTCTTGTCTCTGAAAGGCGCCGCTACCTGCTGTTAGCAGAGTAAAGCTGAAAGGTTACACATTGTTAAAATTTTCCTTAATGACTTTATCTGCTCCAAAATGGCTGGAACACAGTTAGGGCACCTGCTGATTTTGCCAGGCTCTGCTCTTGGCTGCTGGAGTTGGAGCTGCTGTTTTGGGAATATGGACATTAGAAAGGAGAAAAGGATCACAGCACACATTTTATAAAGCGTCTAATTCATGGGCTTGATTGCCAGGGTAACAGTAGTGTTTTGGCTGGAAAATGGGCTCTCCTCAGTTTATAACTTTTGCTCTGATATTCATTCATTCATTCATCCATCTTGCATGTATTCTGTCATTCATTTTACACTTATTCATACATTTTGTATTTAGTCTTTCATTTGAAATATCCTCAGTGTGATAATACTGAATATTTTCTGGGGGTAAAATTACTTATGCTTAGGTATGGTGAAGGAAAACCACATTTAAGGCCATGATGGAAACTGACCACTTTCATAGCCTCTGAAAATAGATTTGACACCATTGATGTAATGAAGATACTCAGAGTATTAGCAGAACTCGTTAGCCACTTCACAGTTTTACCTCCCATCTCCACATCCCTCTCCTGAGAAATTCTCTTTCTAAAGGGACCAGAGGCAGGTACTTGGAGGGAGCCAGCCTTGCGGGTAATGTGCAGTGTGTGAGCTACAGCCCAGCACTTTAAAATAAAAAACATTTGCAATCTCATTGGATTCTCTAAACGACCTCCTGTGACCCTTCCCACTTTGTAGATGCAGAGACCAAAGCTACAGAATTTGCCCCACATCGTCTAGCTCACAAGCATTAGAGCCAGGATCTGATTCAGTTTCCTCACCCTGAGCCATCTTTGTGACGAGTGTCTAGAAATGAGTGAGGCTAGAGATTGTGGAAGTAACTGAAGAGGGGGTTTGGCGTGGAGTTGCAAGAAGGTGAGGTGACTTCCCCTTGTCCTGCCAAATCGGCTGTGTTACCCTTTGTTACCCATGCCCCATTGTTTCCCTAGGAACTGTGTCTGCAAAGGACAGTGCTTCAGAGGTCCCATCGTGGGCTTTCTCCCTAAGGTACGACCAGCTCATGTGCTGTCTGACATCTGTCTGGGCCCTCTTCCTTCCTTCCTTCCAACGGCTTAGTAAGACCTTCTTCTTTTGTTATCTGTGGATGGCAGCATCTTATGCTGTGATATGATTGAGTGAACAATAAACAAGAACAGTTGGTTGTTGCTCAAGCCCCTTCCACCTGGAGGAGGCCTTCTGAGTGGAAAGACTCCTTAATCTCCCATCCCTAGGTAGCTCTCCGTGCCTATTACTTGGCATGGTAAAGCAGGTAATGAGAGATGCCCTGATCCCTGACTCATTGTCTCTGTAGAGATTTACAGGATTTAGTGGGTTTGTTGTAGTTTTGCTTTCTGTTGCAGGATATTTGTATTCCTAGAAAGTTAGTGTTGTCGAGGTCATGGACTTTAGGAAAATTTTGACCCCAAAGAGGTTTCTATGGAGGTTATTGAAATGATATCCTTGGGTAGTCAAAATATACATGGAATGTATAAATTTTTTAAAGTTAGTACAGTAAAAGACACATTGCCATTAATTCCTCACAAACTTTGTCTCCTCCCTTCAGACACGCTTATCTTACTCTTGTCACTTTCTGAAGCAGCTCTTCTCTTTATGGGGTATGATAAAAATCCAGTGACTGCTGCTGCCTGGTGCCATCTGAAAATACTTCCGTGTGTTTCATCCACCTTATTCACTATACCTGGTACGGTGTGACTTTTGGCTTTTCCTCAAAGTCCAAAGGATCCAAAAGGTAAAGGTTTTGGATCAATTCAGGACATCAAGTCACCCTGCCTGCTCACCTGAAGACACTCACGAAAGAGAACTTCTAGAACTGCTTCAGAAAGTGGCGGGAGTGAAGGGATACACGTGCTTGAAGCAAAGGGGAATAGTTCGAAAGGGATTAGTGGCAGTCTCTCTTCTACTCTCATGATCTTTAAAGGAAATACTCACCATTGTTTCCGGTCACACCTCGTAAACTGTCGAGAGCCATGCCACCCTGAGTGTGCCCGCTGTCCTCTGAAGTGAGGCGGCTTGCTTCTCCAGTTTTGTTCTCACTGACTACGTACAAGTGTCGATCCGGTGCCTTTCGTGTGCCCAGCTCATGGCCCACACCTGGCAGAATGGAGCTCACAGCTGTGAGAGTGCACTGCCGACCGTCAGGCGTGGTGAATGCTGGCTTTCCCTGGAGCCATTAGCACGGCCCCACCCCGCAGCATGACCAGTTTCGTGTGCCCAGCTCATGGCCCACACCTGGCAGAATGGAGCTCACAGCTGTGAGAGTGCACTGCCGACCGTCAGGCGTGGTGAATGCTGGCTTTCCCTGGAGCCATTAGCACGGGGCAGCCCGTGGCACAGGGCAGGAAGCTCCTCAGCTTACTCTTGGTTCTTAGTTCCATTAACAAATGAGGCCTTTCTAGGTGGTGTCCTGAACGATTCTCAGCAGCACTCTGCCTCGTTTGAGAAGTCATGGGATGTGTTGAACCTTTGTGGAGGAAGTCACACAAATCACCATGTGGGCAAATCATCTCCCTATTCTTTTTCCTATATTATCCCCACCCTCAGTTTTCTCCATCCCCCTGTGACATTTTTATTGCCAGCCTTTGGTTTGGAAAATTATGGGTAGGGAAAGTTCAAGGGCAGGATGTTCAGAACAGCACCGCACATCTGTGAAGGGAACACAACAGGAGAGGCGGCAGCTGTTGAAAGAATAGCGCGCCAGTCAGCTGGTGGAGGAGCTGAGCCTAGGAGGGGCAGGGAGCAGAGGTGCCTTGGGGCACCGAGGCTGTAAATAACTCCCAGTGGGAAGCCCTTGTCCTCTTTCAGAGTTCAACCTTCCAGGGCACACGTACTTATGTGGGAGGAGTCCTAACTCACCATTTCTACCTGGGCTAGTTTTTCCAGATTGCCACTCTTCTATTAATTGGATATACATCTTCTACAGAAGACAGGTGGGGAGTATGCCAAAGAACAGAGTCAGCGTCTGTATGCCTTTGTTTCCTGATGCATCAGATTTGGGGGACAGGACCTGTTCTTTATGGGGGCAGATTGGCTTTATGTATCTCAGATTTCTTCCTTCTTATTTTCCACAGTGTGACACAGGCTTGGCTTTCTTTCCTGTTTCTCACTAGATGTCCAGGCATCAGGGGCCACAGCATCCAAAAGTATCCAGGGAATAGTGGAGCTCACCCAGGCATTTCCATGGGTAATGCTCGGAGCGGGAGGGAGGCCTGAGCTAGAGCTTCCAACTTTGCTACAGAAGACAATTTTAGGGTATAGTTACTCTTTTGTATCCAAGGATTCAGCCAAAATTTAAAAACATTTGAAAAAAAATTGCATCTGTGCTGAATATATAGACTTTTGTCCTTATTCCTTAACATTGCAGTGCAACAACTATTTACATTGTACCATAAGTAACCTGGAGATGGGGCAGAGCTATTGGCAAAAGCCAGAGATCTTTACTCCAAGTCCAGGCTCTTTTCTACTTGATCTCTTGGGTCTTTTATTACTAAATTAAAAAGAAAAAGAACAAACATGTGATCACCTATGCACTGATTACGAATGCATTACTGACTTTTTATGCCAAATCTGGACTCTTGCACCTTGGTGTTGAAGGAAACATTAGGGCCAGATAAGAACAAAGATAATCACAGGTAGAAAAGATCCAACTCGGCTAGGTGTATCCTTGGGATTAGTTTATTTCATCTTCACTGGCAAAGAGGCCTTGAGTTCCTTGATTTTTCTGACCCTGCTTCTCTCTCTGTCTCTGACACCATCTCTCTGTCTGTCTGTACTATTTCAGAGTGGGGGTGACTGAGAGTTCAGCTCCGTTATGGAAGACTAATGAGGCTGAACACATTGGCTTGGCCTGTTTGGAACTTGTTATGCATTACTTTTGAGGACATTTTGCCCAATTGCTCATTTGTTTTCCCTATAAAAACACTATCTGATAGCTATGTCTATAAATCCGTATTTACTCTACCCTCTAAAATTAGAACGAATTATTTCTGCCCTTCTCACTACCCTCCACAATTTAAAAAGGAATGTTTTGAATGACCTGACACTCTCTTAGCCCTCTCCCTTCTTTTAAAACAATCAGTGTTTTAGAACAAATGAAGGAACAGCCTGTCTTCCCGTACTCTGCTTCCCTACTCCATTTATAGGTGGGGCATTATCCACTCCACACACACACACACACACACACACACACACACACACACACACACGCGGGCGCGCACGCACACTCTGCCATCTCAAGTTCTTTGAAAAGTGATTCATGGATCAAGTCCCATGGAGTCCTGCGTAGTCACTTTGCCATCTCTGCAGTTGATATGGGTTTATACCATGAGAAGGCTGTCTTCTCCCCAGTGGCACAGCGTGTCCTTGGTCCACAAGCACTTGTGCTCTCAGAAACTGCCCAGGGTGGGAGCCAGCTGGAGAAGGAGGTGCTGTGCCTCAGAACAACAGTGTATTCAGACACAGCGGGGATCTCAAGACCAACATGGTTTAGAAGGCACGAGGTGGGGCAGCAGCTGTCACGGTTTCATCATGGGGTTTATGAGTTGGAGGAGATGTGACCTCTTTATTGCCTCTTACACCCTTGTCCTTTGTCCTGACGACCTGACAGATTGTAGCTTTGGGGAGACCCTGGTCAGTAATGAGTCATTTGTGGTTTAAAAATAGAATCCCTTGCAGCAAGGACGCCCTTGGGACATCTTGATGCATGTGTCATAGTTGGAAGGATTTGGAAGAATGGTATAGGTCTGTGTGTATGTGTGGGGCACAGGGACAATGGCGTCTCACCTGTAAGTGGAGTTGGGAAGCAGAGAATGCTAGGATTGGCCACCAGCTTCGTCCTCATCACAGACGCAGGCAGGCTGACATCTGTGTCCTTAAAGGTATCAGGCAAGTACCACATCTCTATAGAGTCCTGACTATGTGCAAGTCGATTTTCTTGGTGTTGGAGGATTCTGAACACTGTGTGTAAGTGCAGGATCTTTTTTTTTTTTTTTTTGGTACCGAGGATTGAACTTGGAACCTTGGAACCTTATGCTTGCGAGGCAAGTGGCAGAACCATTGAGCTAAATCCCCGGCCTACAATCTTTTCCATTAAGGTATTTGAATTATGTATGTTTCTAAGGGTTACGATCTTTATTCATCAACACAGGAAAAGTGTGACAAAACAATATAACAAGCGAGATATCAATAGGCCATATATTATCCATCACTAAGATGGGCATTGCTAACATTACTGTTAACTTACCTGCTGCAGACTGAGGAGCTGTAAAGATAGTTGGATGCTGTGGATTGTTGTGGCTCTATGGGAGACTTATGAGTTGAGGACACAAAGAACTCAGTCTCCTTCTGACCCCAGGAATCCTCAAGAAGGGATCCTCGTGATGGCCTGCACTTTGACACCATGATCCTTGTTTTTAGGAAGTCAAGCAAAACCCTGCCTTGAAATCTGACAGTGAGAGTAGGAGTTAAGAATGCCCCGGGGAAGGCAGAACAGAATCAGAAAAACAAGCTATCCCCGTGGCAGTAATATTTACTCTCCAACTCCACACGATTAACATCTTTGGAAATTTCTAGAAGTGGAAACCAAGAGTCAGTGCTTTGCAGGAGCCTTGCTTAGCACATACAATGCATCTCAAGGGCAAGATTGGGAGGAAAGTCAGGAGGCTGTGCCTCTGATGCAGGCCACATGCAGACTCAGATGCTCCTCCGACCAGACCTCCCCTAAACTGACCCCAGGGCCACACGGTGATTTTCCTGGTCCCTATGTAACTTCTGCCTTCTCTTCCATAAAGGTTATTAAGAGTTACATTTTGTAGCTGCCTTGGTATACAAACACATGTCATCGAGGCAGTATTCATTATTTTAATATTTTAATTACTTAATAGTCATTGGTATTAATTTTTTCTTCTGCTTATAAAAAGTTAATATGAAGACATTTATGGGTCCCTAGGAGTCTGATTGCCCCTCAGCTCTGTGCCTGCTGTGTCTGATGGAGAAGTTGGCTCTCTTTCCTCTCTCCCTGTTCACCCCATCCTTCTGAAAGTTTTCACAGATAAGAAAACATGCTCAGTGACAGATGCCTTACACCACACCTTTCCCAACGTCATAAATTGTTTCAGATGGGAAAATAAAAATAAACATTCCATTTTAAGCCCTGTCTTGTCTTGTGACTTGACTTTGGGAAATATTAACTTCAACAACCTCACATTAAAACAAAACAGATAATTTTAAAAAGGCACCTGTGGGAAAAATTTTAAATACCTATTAATCTTGCTTTTATGCAGTGTTTTAGAAAAATGCATGCTGACTCTATCTATAGATCTGAAAAAGTCTTAAGGTTTAAGAAGCCTGAGCCACTGTAGTAACAACAACAACAACAACAACAACAACAACAACAACGTATTCTTTATGGGAGATTCGCAAGCCCAGGTAGACCGGGGAGAGCTGAGGTTATAAATGAGTGAGGCCAATCTGGAGGGCCAGCATGAGCTGTAAGCTTGGGCTTCCCCTAAAGCGGCTTCCATCCCCGGCAGCTTGTCCCAAGTGGAAATGCAGATTCATGTGGCCACATTCGCCAATGTTCCAAAGAGAGAAAACTGGGCTTACATATTGCATCTCCTGTTTGAAAATATTGGCCACTTATCCCAAACTTTTAAAGTACTCTGCAGGCCAAGCAAAATACCTCTTCAGGCCAGATTTGGTCCTCTATTTCCAACCTCTCCTCTGCTCAAATCTCTCTCTCTCTCTCTCTCTCTCTCTCTCATCTTGAATTAACTCTGCTCTCTGCCTGGAAATGCTCTTTAGTCTTCCTGTGCCATCTTCCATAAAGGGCATCCCAGCTCCCATGGGGTGGGGAATTCTTGTTCTCTGGGTGCTTGAGGTTGTTTTCCATCTAACACGTTTTCAAACACTCCTTAATTAAATTCCCACTTTTCTCTAGACAAATACTGTATGTCACAGCAATAAATTAGACACAACTTACTGTAAAGCCCCAAAGCTACATGTCACTAAGTCTACATCATCTCTGAAAATAACATTGCTAGAACCTCATAAACATACACTCTGTTTGTTTAAGAACTCTGAGAGCTTTTTAAACATGGTTGCTAAGTCACAAGGGTGTATTTTCCAGGACATAAATGGAAGTGAACATATCTCTCTTAAATTGTCAGATTCTTTATAAGAGAAGAGGCTTGAATTTGTCTGTCCTGCCAGTGTGTTCACTTGACTAAACAGAGTTGATTATACTCAGTGTGTAATGGTTGGTAATTGTTGGAGACCATCTTCTACCTTGTTAAATGGACACATTGTATAAAACCTTGGTTTAATTTTCAGTATGTGTTGCTGTGAAGCATGGGTTAACATAGATAAATCCTGATTGCGGTTTCCATCATCCTTAAAGTTCACAACTTACTGGGCATTGTGTTTAACATTTACTGATAAATTCTTACGCTGTGGTCCCTTCAACAAACAAACAAAATTAGAAGTGTATTTGCGCCTTTCTCCCCAGATATGGACCTGAGTCTGGGCTAAAACTCCATTGCTGACCTTTTTACTTTTTGCATGGAAACTTGGCAGATCTTACTAGGGTAGCATTAAGCTCTGTTTGAACATGGAGATGGAGCCTATTCTCAGATATTTTCAGAACTAGGAAAAAGATGGCCAAATTATGTCAACCCCAATTCTAGTACAGCAGCTGCGTCAGTCTGGTTTCCGCATGGAAAATAGTCAGGCCAACTTTCACCCATCAGGATGCTCCTAGGAAGGAACTGTAGCAAGGGCAGCAGGACCTTCAGAGTTGGAGCCAACATCCTTCCTAACAAGGACATACTCTGCCCATGTTGCTACTTGTGCCCCTGCAGAATAGGAACTGTCCTTTCAGAAGCTAGCATTTCCCTATGCCTGCTGCTCTCTCCCCACATCAGAGAATGACCCATGGCCCAGTTTGAGATATACTTGATCTTGATATCCTGGAGGGAACTGTAGGGACAGTATGTAAACAAAGGTGAAAAGAACATGGGTGCAATTAGATGACTCTACCTGCTACATGGTTTTTCTCTAGCAGCGGGAGGAAGTGAGCAAGGAGTGCATTAGGACCATGCCCTCCTCATAACAGCATGAACAGGAATAATAAGGCAAGGTCTGTAAAGAGCAGCATTAATAATTGAGATGTGCTCCAGGCAGCCGTGCTGCCTGTCAGTGCCTCGGAGCACAATCTGTTACCAGGCACAACAGGAGGCTGGGGAGTCGCCGGGGAGGGTGCATCTGGAGGCTCTGCATCTGTGTGCACCTGTGTGCCCATGCTTGGAGCAAGCGTGAGTGAGTAAGCTGGAAGTTACAGCAAGTGGAATTATAGAAGGCAACCTGTGTGGATTACAATGTAGGTGTGGGTGGTTCTTCAGGGGGCTGGGCATCCCCCTTTGGAAACTGGATGAGAGCTACAGACAGTTTTGCTTGGTAAGGCCCCCAGGGTTGATCTGTGGAAACTATGCTGAGTATTCCTGCCCTGTGATGTTGGTTTATCTGCTCTTGTTTCTGCTGCTATGAAGATCCTGGGACCCACAGAGGGTCATTCTTAGTCTTACACTCAAAGGTTGAATAGAGCTGGTTTGGAACCCTGTCTCTCCTGGCCTGCAAAACATGTCTGAGTGCAAGTATCCCTGCAGACTGTCTTCTCCTGAGCAGGTGCTGTCTTGTCCCCCCAGTGTACTGAGGTCTTGACCACGATGCAATGCTCCAATGGCCAGGAAAGAGAGGCTGTTGGCTGCCTAGCTCTTCCTCTCATACCAGAAGCACAGAAAGGAGAAGATGAAGTGGGGGCATCTGCTAGGCAGAGCTGAAAGTTCTTTGTTTCCTTAGGCATTCTGAGTTAGCCCCTGCTCCTGGAGGAAGTTCCTCCTCAACCTGTGATTTGGGGATTCACACACATTGTCCAGCTGGCTCCTCTACCCAGGCCCAAGCCACTGCTCCAAATCCCCCTGTACCACCGTTTGGTGCCGAAACCGATGGGATGGGAACAGCTGCCCCTTCTCCACCTGCTGGATCTCCTACCTACCTTAGTGCATGAAAAGCGGGTGTGGGGATTACTGGGGATCCCTGTCTGTTCACCCACCAGTCTTCAGGACCAAATCGACAGAAAACGGAAGAGTAGCTTGGGCAGTTAGAGGTCCCCCTCCCCTGAATGCCCTGCTTCCTTCAGATTACTTCCTGCCCTCACCTGTCTCCAAGCCAGCCAACTGTAACAGTTTAATTGGTGCGGGAAGACAAAGTGGTGAGAAAGCAGGCTGGGGTGACCACCTTTCTGGAAGAAAGAAGGTCCCCTGAGATGTGTAAGCGGAACCATGACAGACGGGTCTGAGAGTGCTGTGCTGGGGCAGAAAGTCAGGGTGCTTTGCTTGAAAAGAGCGCTGACTGATGGGAGAAACATTTGTTTTCCTCCGGTTCTTCCTCCTCCTCCTTGTGCTGCTGGGATCAGTACGGCATATTCGTATTAATTGGCAGCACCCTTTCCTCCAAGGGGCGGAGAGATTAGCTGGGAAGCTCTGCTGGTGAATGAAGATCAACAGGAAGGATGCCTGGTGGTTAGCAGCAGGGCTTGGAATCAGAGCCTCCTGGCTTAATTCTGCTCCCCTGCTTTATAGCTATGTATCCTTCCACAAGCGATTTAACCTTTCCAAGCTGCACCAGTGGTGAATGTGGTGAGGAGGGACAGTGATAATAGCTGCCTCGTGGAGGTGCCTGGAAAAGGTTAAGTGATGTGTGAGCGCTGCTTAGTGCAGTTCCCAGCGCGAACATGGCCAAAATATTAGATATTCATATTGTCTTTTGGAGATTTGTTTTGAAGCTTTTAATCGGGTCTTTGGAGAGGTAAGATGTGGAGATAGCAAAGATAGGACACAAACAAGACCTAATGCAAGGTAGTAATGTCCATCAATTATTGGGGCAGTGGACAAGACGCACACTTCTGAAAATGGCAAATCTCAACTCATGGAGCACATGTGCTATGCAAATGTATGTGTGGACTAGTTTGTGATGAGGAATATATATATATGTATGTATGTATGTATGTATCTTTTTTTTTTGAGACAGAGTTTTTCTATGTAGTTAGGCTGGCCTTGAACTCATTGCAGTCCTCCTGCCTCAGCCTCCTGAGTACTGGGATTATAGGCATGTACCACCATGCCCAGCTGAAATGTGTTCTGATTGCCAGATTTGGTAAAAGTCTCCAGTAGATAGTGTACTCTCTGGGTGGCAGTAATTGATGGAGACTTTGTGGGGGAGAGTGGAGAGAAGCAGGCCACTGTTGGGTCCCAAGGTGATGGATAAAATTAGATAACGGAGGCAGGGGATAGTGTGAGCAGTCTTCAAGCCTCCTCGCTGCCAATATCAATTCTAAGTTCAGAGGGGCAGCCCCCAAACTACTCTCAGCTTTAACACTTTGCCGGGAAGATGGCAGGACCCACAGAAGCAATTGTTCTTACAGTTATGATGTATTTCAGGGAAAGGATCTGGCTTAAAATCAGCCAAGGGAGGAGGAGAGTTCCTAATGTGGAGCGTCCATGGTCACCTCCCTGTGGGCTTGGGGACAGTATTACTTTTACGGTGTCCATGTGTGTGAGTCCGTGCAGGGAGGCTTCCAGTCAGGGGAGCTCGTTTGAGCCTCAGAGTTCAGAGTGCTCACTGGCTTCATCATGCAAAGCTGCGGGTGCCCTCATGTCCATCTCAGTCCCTGTACCCTGTGCAGCATGACAGACACCTTGCAACTCAAAATCCCATGTTAAAACCGTGAATCCCATCGTCAGACTTTCTGGGGTGGTTGGCCCCCTCCTGAAATCCCAGTGTGGCCATCTGGCAGGATTACAACCCCAAGCAAAGATACCTGGATCAGGCCTGACATCCTGAGGCCTTAGACATTGCTTGCCGGAAGCTGAGGGCAAAGATCAGAGCTCCTTTGGGTGGGCATAGTTAACATCTCTGTAAAAGTTGGGGATGGGAATGGACCGGCTGGAGGAAGGGCCTCTTCTAGGGAAGACCGGGAACAGGTCCTTTGATGATTTGCATGGACAGCAGAGGAAGGAGAGATGCTGCTGTGTGAACTCAGGTCCTGCAGGTCCTCTTCATGTCAGGGAGTAACTGTTGAAAGTACCCCTCCCCTTGGTCTCTGAGCATACGCAGGCTGAATGACCTGCAGCAGGGGACATAGTGGACCTTTTGGTCAACCCCAGGTGACCGCGGCTTTTCTTAGTCCACGTTCCTTTGCAGACCTCATGGATGGATCTACAGGTGCACTCAGCACTCCAGGGAGGAGAACATCTGGCTCTCTGCTCCAATTTAACTTCCCTACTCCAAGACTAGATGGGTCAGAGCCAGAAAAGGAGGTGACAAGAAGCAGACATAGCTTATCCTTGGGTCACACTGCCCCCTTGCAACCTGACAAAGGAGATGACCTCCAGCCAGGGACAATTGTGCATAACTGTGCAATCAAATGAACTTGGATTTCAACTTAATGAAGTGCTTAATGCCTTCAGTGAGGCTGAATCCTAATATTTCAAGAAGCAATCTGGACCCTAGGAAAGAAAAGAATAGGTTCCAGTGAGTATTCATGCCCATGAGTATTAATCGTGTTTGCAAAGTCAACCTTTTCTGAAATTTAGCCTCTCGTGTGAGGATAAGTTAGCACCCAGTTCTGCTGTAATTTTGCTGAAAGGTTTTCTGCTAAACAGGAGAGTGGAAAGAACATTTTATTGGAATTGTCCACTGAACTCTGTATTTTGGGGCACATTTCTTAACCTCACAGGATCTTAACTTTCTCAATTGAACAATGAGAAAATTCTTCCTCTTTCTTTGAAATCCTCCCCCAAGGTATTTCATTGGCGTTAAAAACTCATACTCTGGAGGCAGGTAGAATGGGTATAAATCCTGACTGTCACTTATTAGCTGTGTGACCTTGGGTGAGAAATTAACTTTTCCATGGTTTAATTTTCTCAGCAGTAATTGTGGGCAATAAATTTGGCCCCTTAGGACTGAAAACAATAGAAGACACATTGCACATAAGACACTTAGTATAGGATGGAGGGCGCATTGGTGTTTATTAATCCCGATCAAGGTCATGATTGCAATAATTTACATACATAATAATAATTTACCTACATACATGAAATTATTTTCAGTGAATGACACATCACTAGTTTGGTATGAGTAGCCTTTATTTTCATTAGGTTGCTGACTTCTTGCTCAGAAAATTTCTGATGATTCAGTAATTAACTCAATATTAGTGAATGCCTATTATGTGCCTGGCACTATTTTAAACTCACACTGTAGTATCAGAGAGAGGCAGTGAACAAATTTATAGATAAATGAGTAAGATAATTTCAGTTGCTGTTAAGTGCTGGGAAAAAAATTAAATAGGTAATGGGAAAATAAAGGGATCTTCACTGAACATAAGTTCAGCACTTCCCTGATGGTCTAATGAAATTGATAAGCCCCTTTCTTAAAATATTTTTTATAAATGTATAATATAAAAAATTGGATTATAAAAAACCAGCTGTATTAAAATACAGCTATTAGAATTTAAGAAACTATGATTCAGAATGATTATTTCTTGATTAAAATATTTTTATTAAAACCTAGCAACAGTTTTAATATACCACCATAAATTTAAAATAGTATTAATGTATTTTAAGATATCTACAATAATTATAATCTTACATGTAAATATCTGGGATTTCTACTGCTAGCAAAATTACAGATTTCAATAGTATTTTGGGGGGTATACATTTGCAATTAAAGGAAATGACACTTTTTTTTCTTTTTTCTTTTCTTTTTTTTTTGGTACTGGGGATTGAACTCGGGTCCTTGTGCTTGCAAGGCAGGCCACCGAACCGCTGAGCTAAATCCCCCGGCAGAAATGACATTTTTAAATTGAGGGTTAGTAAAAAAATAAAAATGCACTTTTTCTTTTCTTAGTTGATTCACTTCCTAAATACTAACCAAGGATTTCTTGGGAGGGTGTAGCTCCATTTTACAAATTATTAGAATGGAGAGTAACTTGTGCTGGGGTGTGAGCTGTGACTTGAGAGAAATGAATAAAGTGATTTCAGCTTTTAAATAGTCATTCTGGACTTATAGAAAAATGGATTCAAGTTGAGAGTCCAGAAATAAACCCAGGCATTTATAGTTGAATAATTTTTGATGAGGGTAACAAGATCATTCAATACGGAAAGAACAGTCTTTAAAAACAATAGTGCTCACACAACTGGATGGCCACATGTAAAGAATGAAATCAGACCCTTATTTCACACCATATACAAAATTAACTCAGAGTGGGTCAGAGATCTACCTTGAAGAACAAAATTGCTAAACTTTTTGGAAAAAACATAGGATTATTAAAGCTTTCTGACATTGGATTTGACAATGAATTCTTGAATATGTTTCCAAAGGCATAAGCAACAAAAGAAAACAGATAAATTTAACCTCATCAAAATTGAAAACTTTGTGTTTCCAAGAACCCTACAAAGAGAGTAAAAATGCAATCCACAGAGTTGGAGAAAATGTTTGCATATCATATATCTGAAAGGGGACTTGTATTTAGGCTATGTAAAGAACCGTTACAACCTGATAATAAAAAATAATTAAAAATGGGCAAAGGCAAGGGCTAGATTGTTCTCCAATGATATCCAAATGGCCAACAGACACATGGAAAAGCATTCAACACATCAATAGTCATCAGGAAAATGCAAATTGAAAACACCTCAAGATATCACTTCACAGTCACTGGGATGAGTACATTAAAAGAGACAAACCACAACAAGTATTGGCAAGGGTGTGGACAACTGCCACCCTCAAGTAGACAAAGTGCGGCCCTTATATGTTGCTATTGGGAATGTAAAATAATGCAAAGCTTCGGAAAACAGTCTCAGGAAGGGTATTTGTCCAAGAGAAATGGCAACACATATCTATGCAAAACTTGGACAAAAATTGTTCATAGCAGCATTATTCATAACAGCTCAAAGGTGGGAATAATGTGACCACACAATAGAATATTATTTGGCCATAAAAAGAGCGAAGTGTTGATGTGGAGAACAACATAGATGAACTCTGAAGACAAGTGAGGGAAGTCATTCATGAAAAATCACTTATTATATAATTCCATATGTATAAAATGTCAAGAATGGACAAATATATTAAGATGGAGAGTAGATTAGTGGCTGCTTAGGGCTTTCAAGGATAGGGAGATTGGAGATTGATAGCTAAAGGTTCCAAGATTTTTTTTTGAGGTGACAAAACTGCTCTAAAGTTGATTTAAGTGGTAGTTACAGAACTCTAAGACTATTCTAGAAATAATCAAATCATACAGTTCAAAAGGATATGTTGCATGGTGTATGGATTACAACTCAATAAAATTATTGCAAAATAAAGTCATCCTGATTGGCATGTGAAAAATAGTGTAGAAGAAGATGAAAAAGAGTAAGAGGAATATTTGGATGACTCTTTCATTAGTTTCTGTTGAGAGATTGATGACTTAGACTAGAATCATATCTGGGACTGAATGGCTGTTGTGTTGAAAATAGGGAAGAAGGGCCGGGGATTTAGCTCAGTGGTTCGGTGACCTGCCTTGCAAGCGCAAGGACCCAAGTTCGATCACTGGTACCAAAATAAATAAAAAGGGAAGAAGCAAGAGCGAATTCTGGGGTGTTCACTTAGTAAATAGTATTTTCTTTCTAGAAGGTCTGAGTCATAGTTACAGCCTGTAGAGCTACTAGAAGGTGCTATAGTTTCATTCTGAATGTATCCCAAAGTCCTTGTGTTAAATACTAGCCTATTGGTTCTATTGAAAGATGATGGAACCTTTAGGAGTTGGGGTTGGCAGAAGGAAGTTAGGTCACTGGGGTTATACTCTGGAAAGGCATATTGGGACTCAAGCACCTTCCCCTCTCTTTGCTTCCTGGCTGCCATAAAATAAATAGACCTCCTTCATCATGCACTCTTACCAGGATGTGTGGTGCTGCTACAGGTCCAAAGTGATGGGGCCATGGACTAAAACCTCTGAAACCTTGATGCAAAATAAGCTTTTCTTCCTTTTTAGTTGTTTATCTCAGATATTTTGTCATAGCACTGGAAAGCTGACCAACACAAGATTAGAGGCAGACCTAAGCACTCCAAGCTCTTGGGGAAGCTGGGTTGCAAAAGGGCAAGCTCACTGATTTCGTTATGCCTTTAAACAGGAAAACATATTCATTACACATGTATGAACACATATTCATACACATTTTTACATGCATGCTCAGGTATACAAAGTAACAACATAAAAACCACCTGTTCCCCATAGCTGTGGAGGGGGAGAAAGAATGAACCCTCAGCTTTGTGATTTTCCACATTGATGCTCAATTTGTTCAGTTGAAGAAGTTCACTGGTTAGAACAAGCAGAAAAGAATCACTTTGAGAGCTTCTATTTATTAAACATATCTATCACAATTTTCTCCCAGTGACATATTTAAAAGGTAAAGGAGAGAAACATGTCATTTCAGGGCTTTGGGTGTCATAGGATTTTGAGAATTTCAGCAAAATAATGATGAAGGTAGTCATGACTTATCCATCTTTTGGTCCCGAGGAAACCCTGGGCTCAGTAACTTGTCCGCCTAGGGATGTTGAAACCTGAGCAACTCAGAGTCTTTCTCTAGAGATAGCCTGGCTTCAGTAATGAATAAGAACTGGAAATTTTAAAAGTAATCAGATTATTAATTAGGGTTATCTTCTTCACCTCAAGTAAAAGCAAATCCAGTGCATTCTCCCTGAAGACAGAAAGTGCTTTGCTGAGTGGAGTCAAGGTGTCCCAGGATGCTGAATCCTATTCACATAGATGTAGGTGGCCTCTTCCCTGGACTGGTGTAGAGACAGCCTTCCCAGGAATCCAAGCCTTAAGCCAGAGGAATGGGAGTTGGACAGTTCTCTCTGCTTGAAGATTTATTTCCCCAGACACTGTTCTCCTTTCTTTCGGTGCCGCATTGGGAGCATGGACATCAACTGTTAAATCGATAGAGGGTTGATTTCTGACACTAACTGTGCCAGCCAAACTTGCTGCAAATACTGTCAGCCAGACTTACAGATTCATTTTCCTCGTCTGTAAAGGATATGATGTGATAGTGAACTTCTGAAATCTTTCTTCCACACTTAGCATTCTTTAAATAAGCACTCTTCTTCTGTAATTATGCACACCAATAGAGAAGAGGAGATAAGTTTTAAACAGTCTGCTTTTAAATTCTTAATCATTTTTGGCATTGGACTATATGATATAATGTATTCTTTCCAGTAAATGTCCCTGCCAAATCATGCTGTTAATATTAAAGTTTTAATATGTTTATGAGCTTGACCCAGTGAATGGAGGTGAGGGAAATGGATTTGAATGACAAATCAGTAAAATAAATCAAGCTAACCATTGGGTTTGCCATTCCTAGGGGGATGAACTTACCTTGGATTATATGTTAGCCAGCTCTCCATTGGTATGACAAAATACCTGAGAAGAGCAATTTGAAGGAGCAAAGATTTATTTTGGCTCTTGGTTTCAGACAGCTATGGCTCCACTCACTGCCTTTAGGTCTGTGGTGAAACAGACACTTCATGGTAGCAGAGGAAAGCCACTCACTTCATGGTGGGTAGGAGGCAAAGAGAGAGAAAGAACCAGAGAAGAAGGGGGCCAAGGACAAAATGTACCCTTCAAAGCTACATTTCCATTGGCCTGCCTCATCCAGTTAGACTCCACCTCCTGATCAGCCCCACCTCCATTTAGCTAATGAACTCATCAATGGATTCATCAATGGATTCCCCTTGATGAAGTTACAGCCCTTATGATCCAATCGTATCCCCAAATCCCATCAGCTGGCAGCACAAGCCTTTAACAATGAGCCTTTTGGATCCCAAACATAACAGTTTACTTTCCACCATGGTTCAGGATGGAGTTGAAGTGGCCATTGTTTCTGAAGTTCCTTCAAGAGAATGGCTTTCCTATTCATCTTAAAACACAATTCATGGCCACAAAGTGCTTTAACTTTGGAGGAGTCAACAGTATTTATATTACTCGTGGTGCACACGTGTACCTCTACATAAAATTTTAGGTTGTATCTCCCAGACAAAACCCACTAACAAGTTCCAGTGGTGGTGTTTCCATAATGGATTATTCTTATCTAGGTTCTAAGCACTGTGTCCTCACACAGTGGTGCTGAGGGCCTGGTGTTAGAGAAAGATGGGTACTGTGTGAGGGCGTGCCACAGGGCTATAGGTACCCCAAGGTCGAATTTCTGGTGCCTGTAAATGGTTGGACAGTAGAGGAGAATGAGAAATGCAGTGAATGTTTAGACACCCAGTTAGCTCAGAGTTCGACAGATCAAGAGATGCATGGGCAGGCCCCTGACTTGGCTTGCCTATAAATTGCTGCTATTTCCATGCTTATTAAATATTTATTTACCAAAATCTAGGAATGTGTAGGGGAAGGAGATTAGGAGGAGAAAGAACACTATTTTAGAGGTGTTCTGGAGGCTCTGGTCAGCTCCTTAGTGTTCAGAGACTCTCTTGGTATTTGAATTTGTCCTACAGATATTCCCTCTTGTAAGAGGCTTCTCCAAGTGTTCTTTTGATTACATGCAGGAAGTACTCTGCCTGAAAATCTCATTTTTTCACCCAAATTGTTACTTTTCCAAGGCACCAGATAGGTTGACTGCTAGAAATTCTGATTGGCTGACAAAAATAACATACCCCTAATTTATCTCTGGCAGAGAGTTTTCCAAATAATTTTAATTATATGCTTTCTGTGGCTGGTACTTCCTACAATCCCTTTGTAAATATCACCTCATTTAATTTTCATAACACTTAGAAGGTAAATACTAGTGTGATTCCCATTTTACTGGTGGGAGACCAAGGCAACAGAAGGCTGAACATAGCTTGCTTAAGGTGACACCTAGGTAGTGACAGAAATATGATTCAAAGTCAAGTCTTCAACTTCAGTCCTGGCATTTGCCTTGGGAAAAGTCAGGCAATATTTGCTTGAAATTCAGGATTTGAGGCATCCAGTAATAAAAAAAAACAAACAAAATGAAGATAGTTTGAAGATAGTTTCACCGTAAAACATCACGTGTGCCAAAGCTGGTGATTTATTTCTGAATCAAAATTGATATAATAATGAAGTACAAACATGCATAATGTAAGTCATCCTGAGGATGAGTGGGAGCCGCCACGGGTGAAGGTGATTGCGTTTTAATTGGGTTCCCAGGATTATATAGTATTTATGCCATAATTTGCATCTGACAGCACCTTCCAAGTCTCTGGCTGAACCTGAAACTTTAAATTGATGGATCTCTGAAATCTGTAAACATCTTCTGGGGCCTACTCAATCTCCATTTCCGAGCTTGCATTTAATCAGACTTTCAGTAAGAAATGGGATCAGTCATTTTCCCTATTTGTAACTAATGATTTTTCTTTTTAAGAGCTGAAAACTTAATGGAGAAAATTTTCTCTCTTCTTTTCTCCATGGATCTCAAATTGCTTGATATTCTCACTGTGTTGACGTCAGTGGAAGCAGCATGCACAGAATAATTATCTTCTATGCCATAAACTCCATGCTATGGTTTGGCAAGGGCAATAATGCCCCAGGCAAAAGAGAAGTCGAATTATAGAAAAAAAGCAATAAGCTTTTCCTTAATTACTCCCCAAGAAAGAGACTTCTGGCTTTTAAGGTGAACTCAAAGTACAGAAAGAGTGCATTTTGTAATAAGGAAGGGACATTGGCTCTTAGTAAGTGGAGACTATCAACAGTCTCCATTCTGCACGTAGGAGAATCTGGTGGTTGCTGGCATCTTTTCTTTTTTACCAGAAGCCCCTCCAAAGAATTATGACTTATTCCTCTTCTTTGATGAATGCATCCACACCTGGTCCGGGCAAGGGGAAGATAAATGGCTCCCAGTGGCCACATTGTAGATTACTTAGTGCCAGTTGTCAGTCCTTCTCTTCCCCGGAAGGGTTTGAAATGCGATTGCTTTTGACAGACCGTCCGTGATAAATGATTTCCCCAGTACGAAAATGCTTTCGTGGTGAACCTCACCAAATCACTCTGATAAATGCTTGTGGCTGCAGGGAGTTTTGCACCGCTGTGTCGTGTGTGAGGGGGTGGGAGGCTTGGGATCTCAAGCTGGGATGGGTCACATAGGATATCTTTTGAGTGAACACAAAAAGAGAAGAGGATTTTGCTTCTGGGATGTGTATTTGGTCAGCTCCTATCAGTTCTTGGTAAAAAGCAGCCAGCGAAGCTCAGAATGCTCGAGATCTGAGAGAAGAAGGGAGGCTGAAGGGTTAGATGTATGAATATCTTAGTTCTTGGTTATGATGTTTCCTTGTGTGACTGTTAGGAGTGAGGCAAGTCACTAATGTCAGTTATAAATAGAACAGGAATATGTACACATAACAAGGGCCAGAACCTCCAGGCAATGTTCTCAACCTGTTATTAGTCCATGACTGTGCCTGAAAAAAAAAATCATAAAAATAGCATGCCCTCCTTCAGTACTATTTGGCATTCAAAACAGATGAAATACCATGTCTAAAAGCACAAAGGACTGTTAGAACTCACCTTTTCCAGCTGTAGAGTCCAGCTTTTCCACTAGATCTGGGAGGGGAGATGAAGGGTCTCTGTCAGTGACAGTTGCATATTGCTTGGCAACAGAGGACCCAGGGCACTGACAGGAGGACAGCTCTAGACCTAGATTCAGGGAGTTGTTGCTGGTGACATCGTGAGCTGTTCTGTCAGGGTGCAGGGAAGATAGGGTGCAGAGCCTGCTGGACTGCTGAGGTCGGGAATGGGGCTCAGCACTTCCATTTTAGAGTTGCTCCCCTCCTTCAGGTGGGCATGTGGCCTCCGTGGCCCCTGATGCCTGCCAGACCCAGTCCTTGCCTCCTCATGAGGCTACACAGGAAGGAGGCCACATACACTTCCCAGTGGCTGTTACACCATGACCAATAGCCTGGCCTATGGTGGCTGCTGCTGTGTCACCTGCTGCATGGGTTCTGAGAGGCAAGTTGGTGGCTCTGTTGCCTTCTGCGGGCCACGCTGGGGAGGCGTGGGCTTTCCAGTGGGAGAAAGGACCAGTAAACCCTTCCTTAGAGAATTACAGGGCATGGCAGAATTTTGCTGTGAATTTAGAAGCAGGACAGATCTCAAGACCTCAAGAACTTGCTAGATTTTCCCAGCCATAGGAAAGTTCCTTGGGGTAGACGAAGGAAGATGGGTCAGGCTCTGCCTCCTCATCTTGTTCTTCCTGGATGATACCTCATCTTTCTCATGGAGTTGGTATTTGTTTAGATACACAGATGGACAGACTAGAGTCTGAGAGGATAAGTATGTGCCAGCATCACCCTTTGGTCAATTTCAATGCCACTCTCTTACTGCAAGTCCATTCTTCCTTCTCCTTTCTCTGGTGGCTCAGTTCTCTGCCCTGGGTAGTAGCGTTATTCCCTTTCTCAGGACACCACAGGGGAAGCTTCTCTAAGGCAACCATTGCCTAGTCAAGCTAAGTGCAAATATTCCAGCACTTACGTCACTCATGCATCCATCACTCATCCACTACGTCTTCCTTTGCTTTATGGTCTCTGGTGGGTGCTAGAGCCGCAGAAAGGAATAGAGAGTTCCCTGTCTTCAAGGAGCTCTTGGTCTCACAGGGAGCCTGACAAGTCATAGTAGTGAAGACAACAAAGGCAATGGAAGCATATTGAATTCTCACTATGTTCTAGAATATTCTAGCTCACATTCTGTTTTCTTGTTAAACTGGACTAAGCCTCACCACAAACCTGTAAGATGAGCACCGTTGCCGTCAACATTTTTTAGGTGAGGAAATGGGTTTAAGAAGCTAAGTAGCTCCCCTACAGTCATGAAGGTAATGGATGGTGTTCTGATTCCCAGGAGCTCCCGCTGCAGCTGTCAATGCCCTAGGTTGGCATTGCAGTGGGGATGAGCTGCAGCGAGATGGTTAGAATCCTTGTTAGGGGCCACCCCTGTTCTGAGATTCTCATTTGTGATTGGTTCTAGACACATCTCTACTCTTCTGCACTTTCTTCTCACATCACTTTTGGAATAGACAGCTTCTCAAGCAGGAACAGCTCGTGGGGGCAGCTGGCACACGAACCTGTCCTGAGTCTTCCCAGGGTTTGCCAAGGTGATCAGCATGGTGGGGAAGTAACCGGGCTTTCTTCTCCTCTGGGTGTCATCTCTGGGTGTGGGATTGCCATAGCCTCTTTCTTGTCCTGTGCGGACCCTCACAAAGAGGTGAGTTCATCTCTATTCTTCATTTGGATCAAGGGATTGGAAGCTATCCTGCAAAGAGAAGAAAATACATAAATCCAAGGGCTCAGTTCCATGCTCCAGACACCACTTTGAAAGTCAGTTATGCACGATTGAAAGCCATTTAGGAACTGTTCAGAAGGAATGTGGCTCCTCTCCCAATTTGGGGCTAAGGGCCTTGCCTTGCTGGTCAGAGCAGAAACTGGAATAATGGACTCTCAGCTTTGAAAGCACAGGCATCTAAGACTAATTAGATCTGCCGAATCCCAGGTGTGTCTGGGTCCATGGAACTGGAACATCCCAGATAAACAACAAATGTGGCAAAATTAGAGAGACCAAAAAAGGCAAGCAGAGGCTAATGTTGAATAACTCATGGTCAAATACTCACTTCCTTTCACTGGCCCCAGTGTCAGCAGTGGCAGATGGCAGAGACATGGCAGGGCAAATAGTCCAAAGCCATGTGTGGCCACCAGGCTCACAATGGGAGAGGCACGGTAGACTTCTCTCTTCTGGAACTTCTTTCTCTGAGGGCAGATGGATATTCCAGGTCATGAAGACTCCCACACAATTACTTAACAGATCTCAAACTCAACTGGAGTGTTCTGTTTAGCAAGTTAAACAAAGCCGCCAAGAATTTTCACCCTACTCTTCACTTTGTCCACAGTCTAAACAAACAGTGCTGTCTAGAGAAGATATCCTTCTCTAAGTGCTAAGGGAGTGATCTTCCAAACTACAGAAGGAACGAAGTCAGAACAACCAGTGAGAGCGAAGAGAGAGCAAAAGCACATCTGAGAAAATGAACAGATGGCCTCATAAGCTTTGGTCACCTTACAACGCCTTCTAAGCCTTCACCCTCATCCTCCTGGCCCCTGGGTTTCTGGTCCCCGTGTCTACGTGTCCTGTCACGAAGATGTCCTAAATAGCCACCGCTGTTCTGAGATTCTCATTTGTGATTGGTTCTAGACACATCCCTACTCTTGCACACTTTCTTTTCACATCACTTTTGGAATAGACAGCTTCTTAACCAGGGAGTAAGGAAGACTTTAAAGATGCAAATACAGTCGGGCTGGGGTCCTCAGGAACACCAATACAAGCAGTGGCTGGGTCAGTGTGATCTGAAAAGCCAACACGTTCCGTGTTACTTGGTGGTCTAATGAGAAAAACTGTGACCGTGATAAATGGCTTCCAAATTATAATTATTTATAGGCGCAGAGGAATGGTATAATTATTTCAGTGCAGTTAGACCCTGCAGTAGCACACCTCACAATTCATTCATAATGTAAAATCAAATATGTAAGAAAATGACATAGTGTCAATTCTAGCCTCCTCCTTAGCCTCAGCAAATAGAGATGAATAACCCCGCACCGAAGGGGACAACTTTCCCTTGGGAGATGGAAATACACAGGCTGGGGTCTCTTGTCTCCCTTGTTCTGGCCCAGTCTCTGTGGAATCTGGCCAATGAAATAGGAGCCATCTAATCTGGATTTTCCGAGAATTGTTGCATTTGCCTTAGAAGTTCCTACCACCAAAGGTGCTGGAATCATCCCATTGATGTCAATCTAGAGAAGCCACCTGGCCCAGGTAGAACCGGTCTGCTGCTAGAGTGGACAGATATGGACCTTGTAGCAGGGCCTCTGGCACTTGGCTGTGCAGATTAGTTCAGGACAGGAGAGCAGCTTCTCTGCTCCTGAGCCCAGATTTGCCTTTTTCTCCCTTCTGTAAAGAGGATTTTCATTTTGCCCTTTGGGTATATGAATTGCTATATTTTCTCATGCTATTTTCTGTAATCGCCCAGTAATCCTATGGTGAAATAGTCACTGTGATCATCATACAGAAGAAAAGACAATGACTCTGAGCAGTTCAGATTCTTCTGTAAATTCACAGAGCCTGTAAGTGACCGAGCTGCAGTATGAACCTGGGTTTGTCCAGCTCTGAAACCCAAGCTCTCACACTCTGTGTCACAGGTGTTCCTCTGATCTGTGCTTAGGTAGGCCTGGGTTGGTCTTTTCATGCTTACTACTCTTTTTGCGGGGAGGAGAATAGAGAACTTCTTGACAATTTGATGCACAAACTGTGTAACTTTGGGTGGTCAGGGCAGTGGGATTCACCCCATCCCACCACTCTGTGACACCATTTCAGACCCACTTATGGATTATTTAGACTCAAGAGTGCCCCTGGATTTCAGGTTAAGCTAATTGGGAAGATTCATCACAATTTTTAAAGAAATTAATGCATAGAAGGCCATGTTCCTTAATTTTCTTTTGTTTGCTCACATATAAAGACTAACGTGGGGATGAGGAGAGAAGAGGTTGGTAAGGGCAAGAGGAAGCAAGTTGGAAAACGTGAAGGAATTATCTAGCAAGCCAGGAGGATTCTTTACATTGTGAATAACTAAGGTAACCACCTTAGACCCTACCGACTTGGCTGAAGCGCCATTTACAGGCACTTTATTTTCAGGTTATAATTAATTGATGAGTTAAAATATTTGTTGTTCCTCTTGGTGAACCCAGTGACTCATCCTGATTTATAAACCTCCCGCCTGTCCACACTCTATGAAGATCAGTGAAGGGGAGTGGCTGATGGTTTCACTGAGTTCCACAGGGCCATTGTTAGTAGGATCCACTAGTGCCTGACATGATTACAAGAGACTTCTCAAAGCTCCAGAGAAAACAGGCGGCCTCATGAGTTTGGGTTTCATTTACGTCTTGAGCACTTTTTCTCAGAAGTAGGAATGTTTGGCTAATAAGAAGGATCAGGTCTAAGAGCTTGGGGTTGTAGAGATTTTAATGCTTTCCAACCCACCAGGAAGGAAAGAGAGACAGTGACACAGCATCCTACTCTTTGTATCTAGAAAAGACCCAAAGCCAGTGTTAGAGTGTCCCCCTTTAGATGTACAAAATGACCCAGATTTCCTTCGTATCCTTATCTCCTCTGCTAGAAGTGTCCTGTTTAGTCTCCTGACATTTCAGAGATATATAAGACAAAGAAACATTTTTCCCTGCATATCTCTGAGAAAGACAATTCCTTCTGTCCCAGACCCTGCTGGCCAGTCCTCAGAGACACTGCAAAGAAGGCCAGATTCCACAGACACCAAGCAGCAAGAGCTGATGTTTCTTCATCACCTGTGTCCTCCTATTCCCCAGCACTGATGGAAGCTGCCAGGATGGGGCTCAGGGCACAGGCAGCACAGTTCCGGGAACCCAAGACACACTTGGGTATAGAATATCCACCACCATCGACTGCCCTTCATTGATATACAGTGACCCAAGCACCTCTCCCCATTGTCATTGGGTTTCTGTTGTCACCTCACTGATGAGAGTGCTCAGATGAAATTAATGTGCTAAACGTCTTAGAGGAATGACAAGAAGATTGCATCATGCTGATAGAAAACAGAAAACAAATAAATGCTTCTTATTAGGGCCTGTGGTCTAGAAGGGTGAAATGAATGGGTTGCGCATGTTTGTGAAGGAAAGCTCTGAGTCAGGGCTGCAAGTGGCTGCTCAGGGAAAGTATGATCCTACATAATGAGTGTCACTGGATGGAGAACCAAGAGGACACTTCAAGAGCAGATCTGGAAGAACTTGGGATGAATCTAGACAAAAAGTTTTTATGAAAAAAAAGAGAGGGCCAGGCATTTAGCTCAGCGGTTCGGTGGCCTGCCTTGCAAGCGCAAGGACCCAAGTTCAATCCCTGGTACCAA
>NW_022900932.1:14551605-14566139 GCF_012274545.1 Fukomys damarensis
AAAAAAAAAAAAAAAAAAAAAAAAAAAAGAGAGAGATAGAGGGAGAGAAAGCATCAGTCCCATATATGAAGAAGTATTACCTGCATTTGAGAGAGGACCTTCTGGAAATAGGGAATTTGGGGGCAACTTGATACAGTTGGCTGAAGTGGTTGAACAGTTGGTGGTGGGGCTTTAGCTTGAAGGCCTATTTTCTGGGGTCAAAGTGAACATCTCCATAAGAGCCAGACTAGACGTATTGCACCAAGGAGTAGAGATGCATCTCCGGGTAGGGTGTGTTCAGCTCTGCCAAGTGGATCCCCAGGGAGAACATGGAACAAAGCTCTCAAATCTTCCAGTTACTTGGGTAGCTCAGAATGTCAGTTTTTTGGCATCTTTTTGTGTAACATTTCTGATTTTTAAAAGCTGTGTGGGTGACCATTTTGGACCCTTTGACTCTAGAAGATGACCAAGGAGCTAGAGACTTCATGCTCAAAGGAAGGCCGCGGGAATCATTTGGGAATGGGATGTTGAGCTCTTCAATTCTGCTGCCCCTTGACTGTCAACAGAAAAAGGCTCAGAACTTTCAGTGACCCAAAGGACAGAGTCTTCTTCTCCAAGCACCCCCACCACGCTCCTCCGGTGGTTAACCTGGGATTTCATTCCAAGGCTCATACTCCTTCCTCTTCTTTCAGATCATAAAGTATTATGGAGATTATTATTGTAAATGGGATAGATAGACACATTACTAAGGATTTATGTAGCACGGTGGTGTCATGATATAGTTATACATTGAGAGTATATATATATGCCCTGCCAGAGAAGAAATTTAAAAAAGCTCAATTCAAAACAGAGATGGGGAGTTGACTCTTCTTAGCCTAAATGAATTTTCCTCATTTTAAAGTTTGCATCACAAGATTTCATGACAGTATTCTTACTGAATTTATGATAGGGGTTCATTTGTCAATCGATTTGATCGACACAAAATTCCCAGGGAAACACCTGCAGCGTACATTGAGGTGCACCTGTACATCAGACTGCTTTTTTTTTCCTTCTCATTTTGTTTTATCTATGTCATCATGTAGTTGTTTCATGTTTTCATTCTTACGGCTCTTGGAGAGCAAAACCTGTATATTAAAGGTAGGAAATTCAAAGGTGTTCAAGAGTATTCTTAATAAAATAAAAATATATTTTAAAACCAGGCATGGGAGCACACACCTGTACTTCTATCTGGATGGGAGCCTGAGGCAGGAGGACCATTTGAGCCTGGGAGTTTGAGGCCAGGCTGGACCGCATGATGAGACTTTGTCTCAGATAGATGGTAGATAGATAGATAGATAGATAGATGGATAGATAGATAGATAGAACTTTTACAATGATTGCTTCTTACATGTATACTTGCCATTTTATTCTTAGTGATACATAATATAGTGGCCCATCTTTTGATTGATGGCAATGTGTGTCAGAGAAGTTGAGCATGTATATTTTTAAAGGTGAGCATACAATTATATAACATGTGTATGATTCTTTGAGCAGCTCAGAACCCTTGATCTTAAGCTCTTTCATGGGAGGTGGGTGACAAAAAGACAGGTATTGTTTTTTACTAACCATGTGATATTATGCTTCAACTTCCCAGCTGGAAACTGCTCCATTTTCACAGCTATAAAATTCAGTAATAGTAACTTTCTTACATGGTTGTAAAGTGTTTCTGAGGATGGCCTGAATGGGCATTCAGTTCTGCACTCTAATCTCCATCTCCTAATTACCCAGTTATCTTTCTTTCCTCTGTCTACCTAGGCCATTTTAAATTCTGGTTGTAAGTTTGAGTATTGAAAGCTAGTGAGTAACTCTGTAGCCTGATCCAGTAGGCAGGCACCTTCAACTGCTGCTGTTCTCTTCCTTTTCCCCTACTTCCCCCCTTCCTCCTCCTCCTCTTCCTCCTCAGCCTCCTCCTCCTTTTCCTCCCTGTTCTCCCTTCCCCTCCCCATCCTCCTCTCCTTAGTTCCTTTCCTTCCTCTTTTTCCTCTTCCCCTCTCTCTTTCTCCTCTTCCTTTTTTGTAGTTTGTTGTGATATATTTCACATACCATGCAATTCACCCATTGAAATTAGTTTGGTGTTTTTAAATATATTCAGAGTCATACAACCATTACCGCAGTCTAATTCCACATTTTTCAACATCTCCAAAAGAAAATCTGTGTCCTTTGAACTCCCTACCCATTCCTTACCCGCCAATATGTACAGCCTTGGACAACCATTAATTTACTTCCTGTCTCTATGGATTTATTTATTCTGTGTGTTTCACATGAATAGAATCTTATTATATATAGCCTTTTGTGACTTCCCCTCTTTCACTCAGCATAATGCTTTCAAGGTTCATCCACATTATGTCATGCATCAGTACTTCCTTCATTTTATTACCAAATAATATTCCATTCTATGGATATACCACATGTTATTTATCCATTCATCAGTTGGCAGACATTTAGTTTGATTCCATTCTGTGTATTATGAATAATGCTTCTATGAACATTTGTGCACAGGTATGTGCATGGATATTTTTGTAGTCATTTCTCTTAAGTGTTTATATCTAGGAGTAGAATTGCCAAGTTACATGATACACTAGTCTGTGCAGGTTGCCATAACTAAATACCTTAGATTGGGTGATTTCTCACAGATTCAAGATCAAGGTGACATCATGGTCAGTTTCTGGTGAGGCTTTCTTCTTTGCGTAGAGATGGCTACCTTCCTGTGGTGTCCTTACATAGGTGAGCAAGAGTTCTCTGATATTTCTTCTTGCAAGAAAACCAATCCCATGATGAGGCCCTGCCATATGCCCTCATCTAAACCTAATTACCTTTCAAAGTCCCCATCTCCAAATACCATCACACTGGGGGCTTCAACAGATGCATTATAGCAGGACACAATGCATTCCTAATATATTGTCTTTTCTGAGCATCTTTTAACCTCTTATTATTATCTCTGTCCTGGCCCCAACCTCTGTGATGACCCTTATAGATATCAATGCCATGGTCATTCCTTTATTCCTTCAGCAAAAAGTTAATACCTTGATCTATGCTGGATGCTCTAAACAAATAAACTCATACACATAATCAGGCAATACTTATATTTTAGTGGAAGAGATAGCCCCCGCCACCAAAAAAAGCAAAAAGAAAAGACAGGCCAAAAAAACCAAAATAATTCCAATCTATAATCATGCTCTGAAGATATAAGAGGAGGCCATTCAAACAGAAAATGGCACTGCCTTGCCACAGGGGGAATGAAAGAGGAGGAAGACAGTTCAGACAAGACTTACTTGGAGGTTCCTTCTAGATTTGCCTTGGATGATGGGGTTGATGGTGGTGCCATTTACTAAGAAGGAAAGGGCTGCAATGGGGGCAAGGTGTCTAGGGGAGAAATTAAAATTGCCATCTTAGAGATTTCAAGTTTGAGAAACGTGTGAGACTGAAAAGAAGAAATATCAAGTAAAAAGGTCGGTAAGCAAGTCTAGAATTCAGAGGAGAGGATTACATTATACTTGGGCATTATAAAGATGCTGTTGATCTCCTGTGAGGAGGTGAGATCATTTGCAAAAAGAGTATAGAGGAGAGGAGAGATAGTTACCAAAAATGAAAGCCAGAGGACTCCTCACATTTAGAGACATAATAAAGCAGCAGAAACCTGGGCAGGAAACAGAAGGATGTAACCGAGGAGAGGGGGGATGACAGGAGCCTGGGGAAGAGAGTGCTTCAGGCAAAAAGAAGGGACCAACTTCCAAATGCTGTGGGATATCAGGGAAGACTGCGGATCAGAATCAGTGGTAGACTTTGCCACAGATGCACTGTTGGTGTTCTTGACAAGTGCAGACTTAGTGGGCAGTAGGGAGGGGGACCAGAGTGAGCAGGCTGGACCCTGTGACAGTTTTTGGAAATGTGGCTGGCTACAGAAGAGCTGAGCCAGCTCATATGCTGACAGCAGAGCTCTGTTAGCAAGGAGGAGATTGTTAGAGCAACACTGACAGTCAAGGCTGAAAGCATCTGAGAGGGCCTGGCCTCAATTCAGAGGGAAACTCCTCCCTGAATGAGGAGGTAAAAACAAGTGCTGGGTGCCTGCAAGTACAGGGTTGGAGGACTGCTATCAGGAAAAAGAGTGAAACTTGGTCTCAATTTTTTGGTATGACTTCTATTGGCATTATGAGCTGAGGCCATTGAGTGATGGGGTAGAAAAGGGTGTTAGAGGTTTGGGAAGTGCTATGGCTTGGATATGGCTTAGATACAACTTGTCCCTTTCAGTATTCAGTGTTGGTGATGTTGAGTGGTGGTGGAACTTTAAGATGTGGGGCATAGTCAGAAGTCTTCCAACTTCCTGTGTGTGCTCTGGCTTCCTGTGACCTCCGTGTGACCTCTCCCTCTAACATACGTTCCTACTATTGTTATTTCATGCTCCAGAGATGAAAAGATGTTAGTGCCATGCCCTTGAGCCTCCAGAACTCCAAACTAAGTAAAAAGTATCCACCCTCTGGTATTTCGTTATAGTAACTGAAAATTAATACAAGGAGAGAAGGTAAACCGAAATGGCTTTGGAAAATTGGAAAGTGTCGTAATTACTTTTCTCGTTGCTGAGACAGAATATCCAATACCCAGAGGTTAAAAGACAGAATGGTTATTTAGCTCACAGTCTGTAGAGGTTTCAATCCATAGTTGTCTGGCTCCAAGAAGGGTGGTATGGAAAAAGGACATTGCAGAGAAGAAGCTGTTCATGGCAGGCAGAAGACAGCAAAAGCAAGCGAGTCTAAGTGACCGTAGCAGCTTCTTTCTGCTTCTTTTATACTCTAGGCTATTGGGCTTAGGGCAGGTGTCAAACCAATCAGTGGTCTAATTTAGTAGTCACACGCCCTTCATTCCGATTTCACACACTCTAGATCCAGCAACCTCTGAAAAAGCCCCATCTATGACCTCATGAGGTTTCGCGAGGGACAGCTAGACACAAACCATAGCAGAAAGCAAACCAATGTGAGAACAAGAGGGATTTTCCCATTAGTACTGAGTGACTGTTTGCAGTTTGTGATCATGAATTGAGAGCAAAACCCGTCCTTTTGCTTGTGTGGTTTTATCCAGGATCTTTTTGCTGCCCAGGACTCAGGTGGAACAGAGCAGAGGACTTCTTTTAGGAAGCGGAGGCTGTAGGCTATGGGAATGAGGCTGGACGAAGGTGATTTGGGGGTGGGGCCAGGAGCAGCTGCTGGGGCTGTGGGGTCTGGGACTCACTGGGTCTCTGAGGCTCAGTGGGGTCACCTTTCTCTTTAGCACAGGTGAGTGGGAACGTCAGAGTGAGTGATGAAGGATGAGTGTCTGGGGCTGAGATGACAGGAACACTGCAGGTGCTGCTGCTCACCTTGTCCGAAGGGAGTTATGGGAGCAGGAGGAGGGCATGAAGTAAAGAGAAAAGCCATTTAGAAGAGCAAGGATCTCAGAGGCCAGCCAGGTCTGTCTATGTGTAGGAAGATGACAGGCATGGGGAAGAATGGGGAAGACAGACCCTGGGGCTGTGTCCCCAGTCATCATGCTGGAGCCACTCGTAATTGATACGTGATCACAAAACATTTCCCTCTTCTGTGTCTTGTGTCCTAAATGCAATTTCGAATTTAAGAGGGACAAACAGGAATGTCAGTTTCAGAAAGTCAGGTCAATCCTTGTGCTTTAGGGATGGTTGTTGGGTGATTTGGTTTTGGGAGATGTGAATGCTCTGTCTTCACCAGCACCTTCTTGGAGCACAAATATCTAGGGTTAGACTGGCGAGAGATAGGAAGACCACATCTTGGTGCTGAGGGCTGCTGGGTCTCTGGCTTTTGCAGACATCCGTGAAGGCAGGATGAGGGGTTCTGCCTTGTGAAGGGACCCTGTGAATGTCACCACATCATCCCACATCATAATTGTGTCATCGCACGTCATAACAATGGGATTTCAACAGTTATTATTGCACATTCTATTTATGTGATTACTCAGTCTTTCACCAATTATGTAATTAGATTTAATTATACCAATTGCACAAATAAACTATAGTCAACTACAAATTACTTAAAATAAAATCCAGAACTGTGCATACATTGCAAATTGCCCCCAAAACAAGAATAGAAAACAAGCAAGGGAAGAAGGCTTCTGAAACCATCCAGCAAGACAAAGGAATTATGTGGTCTAGGGAGACCTTTAAGGACAATGGTAGGAAATCCTCTTAGCTGGAAGTTTTCTGTTCTCTTTTTCTTCCCAAAAGGTGTGGTGGTAAGAAGTGAGGCTGGCAAGGTAAGAATGTTGACTTTCCTTTGCCATAACTTGTTTTTCCGGCCATGCAGCTTAAGAAAGGGGGAAAGAAAACAGCAAGAATGAGGGAAGGGAGAGAGGGGAAGAGAGATAGGGAGGAAAGGAGGAGGGGTGAGAAAGAGAATATAACATTCAGTAATTAAAAACGGTACAAAGTATTTTACTGTGGAGCACAGCATCAGCGCTAATTCAAACTTATTATCGGACCTTTTGCCTTATCCTAACTCACTCTGTTACTTCTTTTTCCCTTCCTTCATTCTTCTTAGATTGTTATCTGAAGCTAGAATTACAGGGACAGTATCCTTTCATGTTCTTTTCAAGCATAATTCACACGACAAATAATAGGCAAGAAATTCAGTATCTAATTGAGGAGTAAATGTTGTATTCACTATTAATTCTCTTTTGCATCTCCAGTCTGTGAGTAATTTGAACTGCAGTACCTCTAAAAACTTAAACACTTGGGGATCTATCACAGCTGACCTCTACTTTCCCTTTTGGAGATACCTCAGAGACTGATCTTTTCTAGAGAATAGGTTTTCTTTGGCTTAATCTCAGTGCTAGAATAGAGAACAGAGGTATATACGTATTCAGTGGAATATTATTCAGCCAGAAAGAAGAAAGAAATCTTGTAGTTTGCAGAGACATGAATGGAACTGGAGGACATGATGTTAAGTGAAATAAGCCAGACTTAGAAAGACGTGTTCTCTCTTCTATGTGGAAGTTTTTTAAAAAGTTGAGCTCAACATAGAATGGTAATTAATAGAGGCTGGTCAGAAGGGAAGGGAGTGGGAGAAATAGAGAGGTTGGGTAACAGGTACCAAAGCACAGTTAATAAGAGGAACGAGTAGAATTCCGCACCACGGTAGGGGGGCTGCAGTTCATAGTAACCTATGGCCTATTTTATGAAAAACCAAAAGAGAGGCGCTTGAAGGCTCCAAACGTTGCAGAGATGACAAGAGAGGGAGATGCTAATCATGCTGCTTTGATCTGTA
This sequence comes from Fukomys damarensis, assembly GCF_012274545.1. Lineage (NCBI taxonomy): Eukaryota > Metazoa > Chordata > Mammalia > Rodentia > Bathyergidae > Fukomys > Fukomys damarensis. The sequence goes on from NW_022900932.1 coordinate 14,558,889, forward strand.
CACCCTGCAAGTGTGTGTTAAACTGTCCCACTGCACAACGGGCAACATGTTAATAAGAAAAAGTAAGAACCGGAGGCAGTGACAGCTGTGTGAGGCACAGTCTTCACAGCTGCTCTACATCCGGAGGTGGGCCCCGGCGCTGTGGGGAGGAGAGGCGGAGCCTGTGGAGGCGGCAGCAGAGTGCGCACATCTGGGAGAGTGGGCCTGCAGAATTTGTCTCCTCCACGGAGACTAATTGGTAGGTGCCTTTTAGGGACATATGTACTTAGGGAAAGTTACCAGCTGGGCTCGGACCGGTACTAATAACCACCAAGCTCTGCGACTGCTCAGCGTCTACTCCGGGGTCTCCTGGTGCTTGACGGGACAAGGACCACTCCGGAAGTGTACATAATGGCTGGTGCGCGCTTAATGTTGCTGTAAAAATAAGTCTCATGGGCTGGGGACGAAGCTCAGCAGCACAGCGCCTGCCTGGCAAGCTCAAGGTCTTGAGTTCGATCCCTGGTACCCTACTACCACCAAAAATCTCAGTGCTATTGAGGGTCACGGTGGGGTTTGGTGTACTTGGTTAGCACTTACCTGTCTCATACTACTAATAAGGAGAAAATGCTTAAATGCTTTTGCATCTAAAACTAAGATAATTTTTTTAATTGAGTTTATTGGTACAATCTAGGTATACAATACAGTTACATTCATCATTGGGATTCTGTACCTTTACATAATAGGTCTTGATTCTCATTTTTTCCCCTTGTCCCTGCCCTCCCTTTACCTCCCTCCCCTCCCCATTTACAAACACTTTATTTCCATTTTTTCAGTTTCTCATATTTTTTTCCTCTCCCTTATTACCTTTTCCCCACCCTTCCCACTTTCCCTACACCTTTAGACCTTTACTTCCTATTTCACATTATTATCTCATTAGGATCCTGTGTACTATTATAGTAAAACTATGATAATTTTAATTCATTCTTCTTTACTGCATACTTGGTTATGAAAGGCCTAGAAGTGGACAGTGGGCAGCACACCAGGTGGTTCCAGCTCAACTTGATTTCTTCTTCTTTCTTTTTTTTTTTTTTTTTTTTTCTGAACTTGATTTCTGCATAGGTCCAAGATGGTATTTCTGTTTGTTTAGGTATGTATTTAGTTTTTTATTTGCTCTTCTATAATTGGCTTTCATTCCTGCCTCAAGCTTGTGCCTGGTGAAGTCATACACAGCTGTGAAAGGCAGAACCGAGTATAGAGCAGTACAGTGATAAATTTGAGCAAATGCATCCTGGGAAGCTGGAACTAAAGGAGTGGAATCAGGCTGGAACTCTGCAGCCCAGATATCTTTCCTTATCTCCAAACATCCAGCGGAACAGACCAAGTGAAGCTGATGTTTATCAGCAGGCTTGCAATGGCCTGGCCTTCCTCTCTCTACTTCCCTTGTCAGGAGCCAGGGACATGTAAAGTGGAAGATGGTCTGATATGAAGTAGCCAGAGCTATTTTCTTTAAGAGAGCAAAGAAACAGGCGGTTTACACCATGCAAGGGAGCTTACTGAGCAGATGTCATCTGCATTCTAGTTTCTCAGCTCAGAGCGTCACTCTTGGTTTGCTGCTCTTAACAGAAAGGCCACTGCAAAGACTAAAGCAGGGAGCATTGATGTACAGAGGCACAGACAGGAACCAGCATCAGTGTCTTCCTGAGCCACTTCCCTAGTTAAACATTATGGTATGCATGCAGGGCTGCTATTCGTGGCTTAAACAAAGAGATTCTATAACATGGCTCAGGGTCCATGTAGGAAACACAGCACACCCTGAACAAACATCAGCCAAAGAAGGAAAGGAGAAGACACATGGCCAGTCACCAGGGGCAGCCATTGTTCAGCAGGGGCTTAGCAGATGTGCATTGGTCGGGCATCTGCTTAGCTTCTATCACTGGGCATTTGGATCTTCCTCCTTAATTTGCTCTCTCTAGGCTTGCAGATGGTTTCTGTATTTATTGAGAATTTACTATGTGAAAGTTGCTATGATGTGCCCCTTACAAACTTCTTATTCCACTTAGTAGCATCGCTGCAATTCTCTCCATTTGATGCAGAAAGGATTGCAAACATTGCTGGGTGGTTAATGTGGTTAACAATTGAGAATAGAATGTGAGCCTGTGGTCTGAAGCCAGAGTCAATTTTCTTCATCCCTGAGTCATACATTGCTACATAACAATACCTATGGAACTCAGTATAGTTTTGTCATGGGAAGCACGTTTTAAGTGTGGGACTAAAATGTGTGTAGGAGCACTGCTCAATGAAATCTACATAAACAGCAGTATTTTGAATTACCATGGGATGGGCTATCAATTTCTTCTTCTAACCTAGAAAGGCGATTGACAAGATGTCCTGTTTTGCCTCCAAGTGAGATTGGAGTCTGGTTAACTGTAAGTCAAAAATTAGATGTTGGGCTGGGAATTTAGTTCAGGGTGCCGCCACCTGCCTTGTAAGCACAAGGTCCTAAGTTTGATCCCTGGAACCAAAAAAAAAAAAAAAATTATATGTCAAACATCTTCCTGGGTGCATTCATTATAAACTATTAAATTATCAAGTGATTCCTTACATTGACATAAGAGAGACGAAAATCCTTTCGTATGGGTACAGAAGTCGTATCTGCATAGCAACAGCGGTGGCAGCCACTTCCTGCTAGGAACAAGAAAGATCTGAGGAGGCAAACTCTAATAAAGCCAGCACCAATCAGACTAATTTTAGCAAAGTTGAACTAGGAGCTGAATGCTTCCTTCCTCCCTCTTTTCTTCCTTCCTCTTTCAGTCCCTTTGACCCTCATTTCTTTGCTTAGTGCATTTGGTTGGTGGAGCACTCAAGATGTGCCAGGCACTAGTCTAGCCTTTGGTGAAATAATGAACAAGATCAAGAAGTTTTCTGTTTTCATGAAACTTGCATTCCCATGGAGATGGATAAAAATTGGGGGTTTGGGAGAAGCAGAAAGATTACTGTGTTTGGAGCTTAGTAGGAAGGAGGGGATTGATATGGAAATTTCACAGCAGTAACAGATGACAGTTAATGAGGCCACCCCAGGCGTCAGTGACTGCCTAAAAAGTATCATATTTTTAACTCGTTCAAACTTCACAACTTCACTCAGTAAATTTTAAAATACTTTTGCTAAGTTGAAAAAGTTTCCTGTCACATTAATAATTTAAAGAGCTTTTATTGAGTTAATAGTGCACTGAGTTTACAATTTTAAATTTTCAGTTTCACTGATGAAGGTGTACTAATATAATTGTCTTAGTACTGATAGATAGCTTTTGTAAATGAGGAAAAGCATTTTGTATTAAATGAGATTGTTTTAGGCTTTAAATTAGTGTTTCTTTTCCCCTCTTCATGGTGACCCCGGCCCTATTGCAAATGGACCCATTGAATGACTTTCTCTTGTTCTGATCACACCACGATATCATGTCCTGGGTGGTTTCATTTGAGTATTACTTCATATGACCTTCCTGCTGTTCAAAATAAACAAATACTATCACATCTTTGCTTCTCTACTAGTAGCTTATTCATAAGCATAGAGTCCTTTTAGAATTGCCTACCCCGGAACATGGCATTTCAAAGGCTAGTGAGCATTCTAAAATGTTGTATGATAGTTTTAGAAAATGTGTCTTCTTTTGTCCTGTGCATCACCTGCCTACCTATGACTAGAAGGAATTGTTCATCAGAATATGTGCTGATTTGAGGGGACAAACTAAAAGGACAGTTGATGTTAAATGATTTAAATGGATGGACTCCATGGTGGAACCTTTATCCCATGGATAGTGGTGAGTAAGAAAATGATACCGCCACCTTCATCTATGTCAGACTACATTGGAAATCACTGTAGTTTTTGTAGGGTAGGATACGTCCATGTGCAGCCTTGTATGAAGAGTCAGATGCTGGGGATCTAGTTCAGTGGTTCCGGCGCCTGCCTTGCAAGCGCAAGGACCCAAGTTTGATCCCCGGTACCAATAAAGAGAGTCAGAACATGGGGATTCATAATCAAACTCATCTCTTTCCAGAGAGGCTCTTGAGGTTAAAGTCCTCCTCCAACTTTTCTCGTGTGTTTTACTTATGTCCTTTGTGTTAGATTCCTGAAGAATCAGGTCAGTAAGAGAGACCTGAGCTGATTTCCTAACAGACAGTGTGGCCAAATCTCTAGATTTTTAGCTTGGGCTGCTACTGCGCTAATGTTTGGTTTGGATTGGGCTTCCTGAGCTAGAGCACATAAACATTATCATTTGAAGAAAAAGCAAGAATGAGAGAAGGACTGGGACTCCAGTCACCTCTGCATTATTTCTATCCTAGGCCCTTAGTTATAGAAGGTAACTCTCATATAAAGAAAAAAATACTTATCTATTAGTTTAAGAAAAAGATGAGATGCCTAATGACACAAAAATCATGTGTTCTGGGAGAGATCTCCTAGTGTGGGGTTCAGAACATCCCAGGATAGGATTCAGAAACTCCCATGATCTTTCCTGGCTTTCCCCTTTCAGGTCAGTAAGGTCAGGTGGCTTTCCTTAGTGGTGAGTGTCACTACCTAAAGGTCATTCTTCTCCTTACTTGTGTTAGGGAAGATAATCTGTAAGTCTCCTGGGACACAGGAGGAGTCTGTCAACTAGTCTTTTGAGTGTACCCTATTCTCTAGGGATTGTAGTCATATTGCAACTGATTTAATTATCATATGATTTAAATTCAGACTTTGTACAAGATCTTGGTATGAGTTATCATCATGTCGGAAGATGGGATTTCTCTGAGAGGTTAGCACCTCATCTTGGTTCTTTAAAGTCTTCTTGAGGACCTACTTTGCAGGTACCATGCTAGTGGAATCAAAGACAAAAAAGACAAAGCCCCCCTCATGAGAGAGTTCACAGTGTAGCAGGGAAGGGTGACAAACAAATTACCTGTTCATGAGAGATGTATGCTGGAATGGGAATTCCATAAAAAAAAAGGACTCCCAGAGAAGAGCTCAGCTACCCTGGGTGAGAGAGGAATCTGGGAAGACTTCCCAGAGGAAGTGACCACTGAGTTGTTGTTCAAAGATGAATCAGTAGAAGTTTACCAGGGCATGCACGGATGTCAGACTGAGGGGCAAGTGCAGTCACCCATTCATTCTTAGCTAGTGCTCATTCTTGCAGCTGCCAGATTTTTCTGGGAGTCTTCTGCCTTCTACTGGTTAAAAAGTTGTTAAAAAATTAGGATAGGCCTCTTTTTTACATTAGGAGTTTCCTAGGTCTTCAGGGAATGCTTTGAATAACTCAGTTGTTCCAAGACCAAGTTGCTTTAGTCATTTATCCTTTAAAGAGTTAAAGGAGGAAGTTCTAGAGTCTTTCTAAGTCCAGGCCTCCTGCAGGTATAAGCAGTGTCAGGTTCATAGCAGCGATGCATCTTGTATTTCAGGAAAGACTGAATTTGCTCTTCCTTGATAGTCCTTTGCTAAGGCTTTGGTTCCAGGAGGTTTTATTCTTTGCACATTTTTTTCCATTTTTCTTTTGTTCCCATTAGAGGAAGTGTCTCAGAAAGATAAGGACGGTTGCTGTGTTCCTAGTGAATCCATAGGCACCCTAAAGCATGTGTTCTTACTGCCTCATTCTGGCCTTGATTTGGTGACAGGAGAATAAGCATTACATTAGTTGACAGAATGGATGGTCATGCAAAGGTGACTTGGGGAGGGTGCCCTAAAGCTGTTATATTCCAGAGCAGTTCCTCTTCTAACTTCCAACTCATCTGCAATTCCATGATTAGACATTCATTATGGAAACTTTCAGTTGTTTCTTAGCATCTAAGTAGCTTGTAGCTAAGTAGCCTTGCACCTTAATGAAGCCGGTATCAGGTATGGGTGAGCACTGGGCTCTGCAAAGGAAAAGAGAGAGATTGAAAAAAAAAAAAAAGAAAGCCAAAGGGTAGCTTAGTCCTGGGCCAGCTTTGTGTAAAGTAGGTGAGTCCTTGTAACATCAGCAGCATAACTCAGCACAGCTGGCTACCTGACATCTGCTTTCCTGAGATTTCTGTGGTTCTGTTCAAGGAGCTTCCTTATCACGTTAAGGACATATTTATTGACAGCCGATTCTGTCTGAGGCTTGTCTCGGAGGATTGCTGTAGTAGGTAAACAATGTCTTCACTTCAATTAGTGTCCTTTGAGAAAGGAAATAGGAGAGTGAACATGAATTTGCATCTCTGTAGTTTCTTGTACATCTTTTGGAATTTAACACAGCACAACACATAACAGGTGCCAAATAAATGCTTTTTAAAGAAATCAGTTTGCACATATGTTTTGGGATTCATAGACCCACAAAATAAACCTCTCTATTCTGGCTTCTGGCTGCAGTAAAACTGAACAAGTGCATAACTGATTTTTAAAATTATGTTCATTTTGCAATATTTTAAGACTTGTAAGAATTTGCAAAACCAGCCCAGTGTCTGGGGGTTCCTTTCCTCAGTGTCCCTTGGTGATAATTCCATATTCCACATAACAATAGCACATTGTTGAGAAGGAAAGAGATGTTGGCACAATGCTATTGAGTCAGGTACAGGACTCTTCTTGGTTTGCTGGTTTTAAAAGCATTTTTGGTCCTAGTAACAAAAACAAAAAACAAAAACAAAAGCATTTTTGGTTGTATTATCCCTTGTAGATTTGTGTCAGCACCTCCTCAGTCAGCATACAGAACTCTTCTAGCAGCACAAAGTAACTTTCAAGTGAGAGATCACACTTTAAGAAGAAAAATAAACCACTTAGGGAACACCAAAACTTTTATAAAGTAATATTAATGGATTTCAAAATCACCCTCATTTCAAAATGACAGATTGAAGTTTAAAATCAACTGAGAAACAATTGCTGTTCAGCTGGCTACTTGTAAATAGAAGACCATGGATACAAAGCATCATCTGTTTATGTTTCTTTACTCCCCACTTCACCCTGACCCTTGGATTGTTCTGTTAAGTCAATATAAACCTGCTGTCTGATGAAAATCATTCTCACTTTGATGGGGTCACCTAAAATCCCTTGCACATGGAGGCATGAGGAGGAGCACAGAGCCCTCACTGTTTCACAATGGGGCAGTTTGTACTGCAGAGTTGCTGGGAAAGATGTTGGGCTCCGTGCACAGGAGCTGTAGTCCTTACATTTCCCACCTGGTTTCCATCCCATGAGTACCCGGATATAACCTGGGGGAAGTCTGTTTGGGGTGTGTGTGTGTGTGTGTGTGTGACTGTTAGCTACCAGGGGCAGCAGTAAAAAGGAATCTG
>NW_022900932.1:14566195-14586735 GCF_012274545.1 Fukomys damarensis
GTGTGTGTGTGTGTGTGTGTGTGACTGTTAGCTACCAGGGGCAGCAGTAAAAAGGAATCTGCTTTCATTGGGTCACCATGTACTTAGGAGAGAAAGTGGAAGGTATCAAATGTTTTCAAGAAAAATATGCACTTTCCAGACCTAGGTAGACTCATTAAACCTTCAGGAGCCACCTGGGTTAGAATTTTTTTAAGCTTTAGTTAAGAACTATTTCACTGTCCTTAAAAAAACAAAGAGAGAGAGAGAGAGAATCATGCTCCAGGGACTGCCCCCTTTCTACTGGGCACTGGGCACTGTTTCTGCTGAATAATCCCGGCTCCACCCATTTCTTAAGTGTCTGCTAAGCAGCAAGGTGCTTGAACAGGGATATCTCTACATACTTTAGGGGCTCCTGGTCTGTGTTCCTGTGTTGAGTTCAGGACATCATGTTTTCATCTTCTCCACATGCAGAAGTTTCCGTTCCCCATGTCAGTATTTGTGCTCTTGTGCTTGCTTCATGGAATCTCCAACTAGAATGGACTCAGCATGAAGAGAAATCCACCAGATATATGAGTGCATGGTCATAGCAACAGCTAGACAATACTTCCCTTTTTCTGCTCCAGGACCCTCGGGTGCAGAGCTTCCGTCATGCTTACACTTGAAAGCTGAGCTTTATAAGTGGGCATCTGACACACTTAGTCATGTTTTAAAGAGAAAACACACTCTCGGAAATGGATGTCTTCTCTCTAATTTTTTTTTGACTCCACAAAAGAAACGCTCATCTCCAGAATTTGTACCTCAGGGAGCTTTATGACTCTGAGATTTCTAAACCCCTAATATTAGGAAGGATCCTGTGAAGGAAACCAGTCCATTGTGCTCAAGTCCCAAGAGTGGGATGAAGATTTAAAGGCAGTCAGATCTGATGACTTGAAGATGTCACTGAGTCCTCCAGAAAATGAGCCATGAAGGCAGAGAAAGTGATGGCTGTTGCTCCTCTCTATGTCCAAGTGTGGCCCCATGTGCCTTGTCTATAATTGTTGGTGGTGTTCTAGTGTGTACAGATGCCGCTGTTCAAGGTACTGAAAGATGTCTACTTCTGTGAAATCTTACTATCATTTAGGGACTGCTTTCCAAACAGCTAAAAGGACAGCTTCTAAACTGGGTAGGTTCTTTCAAAAGAGAAGGAGCCATGTGCTTTAATTTCTTTGTGGCACAGTTGTGAAGGCCACTGTGATCCATCTTAATACTTGCATAGGTAATTTTTTTCCTGTGGGATTTGACCTATTAGTCTCCATATCCCTCTGCTTGCTTCTCCATATTGTCCTCAGAGTCAAAACAAGGAGGATGGCATTATTTTCTTGCAGTCAGACTTCTATTGGCTCCTTAGGATAAGGAGGAGAAATGCTGCTGAGCCACTCATGATTGCTTCATGATGTGCCTGGGCCCATTTCCAGCCAGTTCTGTCTACTAGTCATAGAGGAGGGAGGGTATCCCTCTGTTCCCAGCATGTACCATGTACTCATGTGTCCATATCCTACCCATGCTTTTCCTCAGCTTTGATACCTTATCTTGCCTTCTCTCCCTCATCAGTGTCTGCTCATCATCAAGGCTTCTTTCGGTGATTAGGCAGAGGCCCTCTTACATCTCCAGAGTCCTTTGCTTTCTTTTTTCTTAACCTGGTTTTGAGTATTCATGATTACGAGGACTGTCACTGACAAGGCATTCCCACAGGCTGGCCACTAACAAAGCACCTACCACTGACTAATGCATTTACTTCCTTCAACAACCACATGAAGTGGACATTATTTATATTTGTCGGTGAGGAGATTGAAATCTGAAGAGAGTACGTAAATTGGTCAGCATCACACAAGGTAGTCAGTAGAGTTTTGAAGCCAGTCACTTTTGCTCTTATGCTGCCAGACTCCTCTGCTAAATGGAAAGCTACTCAAAGGTAGGAACTGTGTTTTCTTGAAGTTTGTGTCCCCCGAGCCAGTATAGTGCCTATCCATGGAGAAGACCCTGGGAGATATTTATTGAATGAAATAATGTTACAGACTGTTCCATTTGCGTTCAGAAATACATTCCTTATGCAAACCTGTCATTGAAAAGTTAAGCCTTTTGGTTTTTAATGCATCAGAGGGAAGAACTTTTGAGCCAGGGGAGGAACGAGAGCAATGGTGTTGGGATGGCCTGGTCTTGTCTGTGCATCCAGGGGGTGCGCAAGTCCTGAGTGTGAAGGGCTACGATGGTGCATTAGTGCTTCACACTGTGCCTGAGTTCTCAGTGTGGGTGTCACACATGCAGGGGATAAGAAGGTGGGGATCCAGGAGAACCTTTTCAGAGAAGCAGTTTATAGGCACCAGGCTGGCTTTCTCCCCATTCTCCCAGTCAGCACCAGGAAGGAGGAGCTGCAGGTTAGGATCAGACCTCACAGTTCCTTGAGTTGTGTTCGATGTGAATCTGATCGCTAAGGCAGAGGGGGTCAGGAGAAAAGAAAATGGGCATCCTGTTAAACAGGAAGCCTATAGGAAAGCACTTTTCGCACAGCTAATGTCACCTTCACATGACAGGCAAGGCTGATGGGTCCCACTGAACCAGTGCTCTTTTTATTCCTTTAATTAAAAACTTTAATTTTAATTTTTTTTTGCTGATCAATTCATTTTGATGAAAAGCAATGCAGAATACCTTGGGGGGAATCTCACCTGTATCTAAGTTTCCACGAAATGGTGGACATGTGTGGGGTGAACTCACTGACCTGTCGTGCATGCTGAAATGAAGAAGAGATGGCTTCGCTTGGGGGTGGTTTCAAATTCAGGGTCCAGGTGGCTTTTGGGGTGTGGTCACATAGAGTTATCTACCCTTGGACCCCCAGCTCTCATGACCCTGGGTTCCTTTGCCACTGTGTCCTGCCTGGAGAGTCTTCATAATCTCTTCCACCAAAATCTTAAGGATGTTGGCATTTAACTGTCTCTGCCTTACCTGACCGGCCTCGGCTCTGCCTCTGTACAAACTGTCACTACAGGAATCTACGGTGTATATCCTTACATCACTGATGCCTTTCTCCTCCTGAATTTTCAACACACCTCACCAATTGTGGTTGATATTAAAAACTCTCATGAGATTATTTGCTGAGGCACAAGACACTATGAAAATACATGCCCTGGAGAGGGTGTCAGGGAAACTGTCTCATCAGTGTAACAACCAGTTTTGTTCCCCTTCCCTCCTGTCTCTCCCTCCTCGTCCCCAAAGCTGCCTCTTTTCGTGTGTAATGCCAGTGCTCTGTACACTATTCTGTTTATAGTGGTTTGAACCTTTTTTTTTCTGCCCGTGTCTCTCATTGCTGAAGTAACTCACCTCTCTCATATCGACTCTTACCCAGGAGCCGCACAGCAGACTCTTTGATGTAGGTCTTTTCTGCATGGCAGCTAAGGCCAAGCTGTGGTTTTCATTGCATGATGCAACCTCACCCTTTTGGTTGTCACCTCCAGGTTAAGCAGTCTCTCTCCCTGCACTGCCCATGCATGCAATGTGCTTTCCCCGGTGGCCCTGAATGTAGTGAGCCCTGGATGCATGCTTGGAATTGAAGTGGTGAGCATTCCCTGCCACTGAAGGGCTGGGACATAGGATCCTCCTCAGACATCCTTGTGGGACCCCTATTTGCTGAGATAAAACAGAAGCCACCCTTTTCCTTGAAAATTCAAGGCTAGAACATTGGGAAAGAGAAATAAATCTACCAGTAGGCTTGAGCTGAATAAAGGCAAATAATGACAAGGAAATCAGAAGCTAGGGTCACTTTTCCAAGTAGTGACTCAACTGGTGATCACTCCTGCACATTCCCAGCTCTGTGTGGATGTGATCAATATCCCAGTTTCTTTCACACATTTTCTAAGCAATATCGCCTAGTCTAGGTTTGCATAGATCTAATAAGCACACAGACTTTTGAAAAACACCTCTGAAGCTAAATGCCCTGGGAAATACAATCATTTGCCTTTCTCATAGTTTATTGTGTTTAGGAATATCATTAATTCTCCTTTAAAAGACATAAAATAGCAGTACTATAAAAGTATGATAGTCAACGAAGCATGTTGGCCCTGCATTCAGCATTATTGATTAGTAATTATGATCATTTTCTCTCCTTGGTGAAACACATTTTTGCCTTAATGCTGTCTACTGACATACAAGTACTTTCTTTTTAAAATTTTTAACGTGTATACGCTCTTTCTCCTTTGTATTCTCAGAATGAACTTTTGTAAAATGTAAATGTTGGGATTTGTTTTTTTCCACTGAAATTTTTTGATTGATGTTATTTCAAATAAGTAGCTACTTTACATTTTAGAGAGATCTTGGTTATATAGTGAGAAAAAGGACAGATGGGACATTTGCCAGTTCTGGTGGTCCCGGGGTAGGAATGAAACTTCTTGACACATTAGCGTGTCAGAGCCCCTCAACTAATGCTTGAACATATACAATCAGAATAAAACAGAACTGAAGACTTCTCATTTTATTTTCCCTTGTGGATCGTGATGTCCTCAGTTCTGAGGTCATAGTAGATTCAGGCTCTCCCTGCACACCCTTCTATTCTACTGAATATATGCTATTTGTCCTATTGAAATGGACTTTGCTTAGAATCTCACGACATGTTCTTCTGTTAACCAATACAGAGGATCACTGAGTGAGAGCATTTTCCTTTCTCTAAGGAGCTTCAATGGAATTCGAGTACAGGCCAGAGCAGCCAGGAGAGTCTGACCCATATGCTGAAATGCTCTTGCTTCAGGAAGCTTTCATTTGGGAGTTTGGTAAAGGAAACATCCAATTCTCTTTGTGAGGTTCTTTAGAAAAGAGACTTATTCCTCTTTCTCAGAAAAACACAGTGCTTCCTGATAAAAGGAAAGGATTTCTGAAGCCCTGCAGACAGTGAGAATAAGTGGATGCATTCACAGAGAAAAGGAGAAAATCCTAAGAAATCAGCTTCCTAGAGGCACCCTAGTTCCCTCACAGAGATGTTTTTACAGCAAAGGGGGAAACAACCATAAAGAAAAATCAAAGCTGTAGCAATAGAATTTAAAAGGAACTGAGGGAGGAAGCAAGGGAAAAGAAACTTCATGCTTGTAAAATTCACAATATCCCTTTCTAACTATGGATCTGAAAGTCAGGTGGACACTGTTCACGTGGTGGTGTTATTATTTCTGTGGCTTGAATAGGACAAACTTAATCCTGATAAGCAAATGATTTCCAGTGCTAACCAGAAACAAAAAGGAAAGAAAAGAAATGAAAGCAAAGAAATGTTCCAGTAGCAAAGAAGCTATTTTCACAAAGTAGTTGACGTGGAAATTAGAAGAATGCATCTTTGAAGTTATGATTGTGTAATCACAGAGCTTAACACGTCATTACCGTTTCTCCCCTTAATGAAGACAATTTGTTTCCAGAGGCAACTGGTCATGTTTGATTTCCTATCATGGTGTTGGTCTTTGCCACCCAGTTTGCTTCATGGCATTCCTAAGAAATGACTCCCTCCTTGTCCTTAGCAGCTTCATGGCTACTAAGCAGCAACACCTCAGATGCTCCTTTTGGCTGTGAGGCTGCTGAACTCTCAACAAAACTCCTAAATAAGAATACTTACAAAGCATCCATGCCTCAGCTGTCAGTCAGACAGAGCTAGGACACAGCTACCTTATTTCTTTTATGATAAAGGTATAATTGTTTTCTGTGCTAGATATTTGAAAGACTTGTGCCAGTCTTTCCCTGCTACTTCTTTTAAAATTCTCAACAACAACAGCAGCAGCAGCAGCTACAACAACAAAACAACCACAGGATGTCAGAAATAAAGCTATCGTAATTATCTGTTAGCATCACATATAAGTTCATGTGTACCTTTTAACAAACAGGTGTCCTTGTGCCAAATATATACGCTATGTGATTGTTTTTTATTCTTTAAAGTGAAGCAGCAGACAATGGAACAACTATTGCTTTGCATAATTATTTTTCTTCTCAAATGTTATCAAGTTTCCTGACAGTACCAGGCAGATCTTCAGGAGTGGCAACCTTTATTAGTGTAGACACTGAACGGACTACTTGAGTTCAAGTTGTTTGAGAGGTATCAGAGTTGGAACTGTCGTAGGTTTCTTCATCTGCTGGCTAGTGTTAGAGTTTGTTGAAGAGATTAGGAAAGGGACATGACTCATGCATCCCTCAACCCCCATTCTTGGATTCAGAAGATGCTGGACTTGACTCTCTTGTTGGTGATTGTGGTTTCAAAACTCACAGGCCCTCATAGGTAGATGCATAGCAAGGTAAAGATGCAAAGTTCAGCCTGACCAGGTGTGTCAGAATTATGTCAAGGGCAGGGAAGATGACAGGGGAAGAGAGCATAGGACAGAGCTGAGTAGAGACTTGGGAAGGTGACCAGCAAATAAATGCTGTGTAAATCATAGAGAAACATCTGGAAAAGAAGGATCTGATAGAAGAATTTTGATGCCTGCACCCAATAACAGCTCAAAGGAATCACAACAATTTGAAAGACTGTCGTACAGTGGTAATCACAACCCATTTGCTGGATTTCAACCTGATGTCCATTCCAGCCTTTGGCAAACACAAGGCTCATACTTTTCTTTAGGAGCCTCTGGTAATCTCTGTGTGCTTATGAGAGCTTCTTCTTTGATAAGATGTGATAGTACATTGCCTTGAAACTTTTTTCAGGTTTCTTGCTTCACAAATTATAACACTGGGCCATTGCTCCTCAAGGGCTAGGAGCTAATTGTTGGGTATTAATAGTTACAGATGATTTTTATGTGCCTCTTAATACATGTGTGATAACCTTTAATACATGTGTGGTAAACAGAGAAAAGCCACCAGAAGCCGATGGTATTGGTTGGATAAATCCTCCATTCTTGCCTAGGTGTAAGATTTTGCAGTTATGAGAAGAGTGTGACCCCCAGGGTCAGGGTAACTTGCACCACTTGCCAAACTTTGTATCTGGGTTCTAAACTCTTCATTCAGAACTGAGATGTTTTCTCTGGTTCCTTCTTTTCCTCATTTCTAATCACTTCACACAGGCTGTCCCATTTTGTGGAGAGACCCAGAGTGGCGCTGGGATCGGATGAAAGGCAAACATTTGTACTATAAGGTTGTGGACATATATATGCACATAACCACATCCACCACCCCATACAATACATGCCTCACTGAAGAACTTGAAGAAGCTTTCCTCTGTTTTCTAGAATATGTGCATTAATGAATATGAATTTACTGCTATTTGAATTGTCTATTCTGTCTCTTCCTTTTGCTACAAAAATGGAAGATTTATAAAAGAGGAGATGGCTACAATCAGTGGAGGTAGAAAAATGGGGGAGTAAGAGTCAATTAGTTGTGATTTCTCCAACAATTTAATGAAAATAAATCAAGTAGCACTTGTTTGGCATGACTGTGTTTTATGTAATCATTTAAATCTGATTTATTATATAAAAGTTTCTGGCAAACATGAGCACTAATTCTACTCCGATAGCAACTGTGATTGAAATAATTGTAGTCTGTAGATAAGCTGGAGAAAATAAGCACTAGGGGGTAGGTTGTCTTGGACAGCATTCCAAGGTTCCAACAGTGAAGGAATGGATATTATAAAAGTAGAATTGCAACGGAAACTTAGAAGATGTATGACTGGATCATCCCTTTGCTTCTCCTTCAGATCTACAGAAAACCAACACGGCAAATGAATTTCTGTCTTGTGCCTAAGACCTAGAAGAAAGAGAATGCCCAGCCTCCTGTGGCCACTCATTAAAGTGACTCATGGCTTTCTCTGTCAGGAAATCTTGGTTAATTATTTCGTATTTAGGACACTTTAGAGCTGCCTTCATGGACATATAATTGTCTCTCTGTTTCTTTTTTAATCTATTCAAAATTAATACTAACATATGAAATCACACCAGATGTTAGTGAGACGTCCAATCAAGAGCTTATTGTATATGATTACCTTTTTGAGTATTTTCCATACACAGTTACTGCTATCATCACTATTATTGCTACCTTAGTTTTAAACATAACCGGCAGTTATTGAGTGCTTAGTTTTCTGATTTTAGCCCTTACATGTATGTAGTTATCTTCAGCTTACCGATGAGAAAGCTAAGGCTTGGAGAGGTCAAATTATTTGCCCAAGATAATAAAGCTAGTAAGGGACAGAGCTGGAATTTTGATTCATCTGTCAAACTCCAGATCTACCTACTGCTGATTGTTGCTGGTGTTGGTGTGTAGTGTTCATATTTTGCTTTAGATTTAGGTGAATTAGGGGATAAGAAATGATATAGAATGAAGATGAAAAAGAGAATCTAAGCACAAATAAGATGTTGAAATCTTAAGAGAAAATTTCGAAGAGCTCCACAAGAGAGTGACAGGGATCACATCACTTGAGTTTCTTGGAAACAAATCATCTGGGTGTTCATCGAGAAATCCAAGGTGTAAGGAACTGACATGTTTTGTTCCTTCCATCAACAATGTATGTCACTTCCTTTGTCTCCTAGAATAATGCTTCATTCTTAGGACTTCATTCTCGGGGAGACATCCTGCACCATACACTTGCTCTGAAGTCTGTTGCTCCGACTATTCGGAGTTTCTCCACGTCACTCAGGATTACATAGCACATGAGATTCCGGAGAGTGGGGAGTGTTTATATACCTCCTCTCTGTATGCTTCAATTCATTTCAACACAGTTCCAGTGGTGAATGTGTTTATGGGCATTTGGATCACATCTCACCATCTGAGTGGAGGCCTAATTAGAAGTTGTTGTCAGAAAGATTAATAGACCTACTGATACAAACTATAACCGAGGGTTTCCCAACAAAGCCATTTAACCAGCGGGCTTGGAATCAAGATAGATCAATACTGTGGAGTAACAAAAAGTGTTTTCTGCTCACATTAGAGCCTTTATAGTGTCCAAGAAAAGTGTTTTCAGATTAAAAAGGAGCCTGTTTTGGTGCCATTATCATTAGTATTGATTAATCATTGAACACAAATCCACCTGTCAAACATGACAAGTTAGAAGACAACTTCCTGAAGATTTTCTGGATAAAGTCATACTGCTAATCAACAGAAGAGACTTGATTGTATTTGGTAAAATAAATGAAAATGTGCACAATGTATGAATATCTGTGTTACCTGCTCGGGAAAATAAAAAACATGGGAAAGATGAACTATTAAGTACACAGTGCAGACCAAGTAATTATAATGAGTCACCAAGAAAAGTAAGGATATACAAAGTTTTCATTTTGGGTTCATTGAAGACCTGAGCAGTCCTGCGATGCTGTCCAATTTAGAAGCCAATGTTTTCTTTAATAAATTTTATTACTTTCTCGATGATTAGTCAGTGTCATGTCATTCATACTAAGTCCATTAATTTAGCTTGCAAGATATTTTTCTGAAACCTAAAATCATGCGGATAACAATGTTGGATTGTAGTTTGGAGTGCACTCTGAAGACTTGCCTCCTTTTTTAAATTAGTCAATATTCTGGCCAGCAAGGTGCTTTTAATTCCATTTGGTAGGTGGAAAACCTGAGGTAGTTACTTTGCTCAGTATATCCAGACATTACCAGGAAAATTTCACATCATTTAGATCTATTGACTTTCTCTTGGCTGTGGATAAGTCTACATGTCTACATGATGTCAGATTTACCCCTTATCTTGATTGGAAAAAATGATGTACAAAGCCTATTGTCTAGTCCATAATATTGAGCATTCACAAGATCACTATATGCATTCTAGTTCTTCTAGATGAAAAAGGAGGGTGAGGGAAAATTGGAACACGTTGATGGCCATTTCCCTTCAAGCAGGCAGATAGCTAAGAATTATTCCTATACAAGTGGAACAGTTCCCCCTCAGCAGATGAGATCAATCTCCATGATTCCATTACCACCTAGGATCTCAGGGAGGACTTCCAGGGATTATTAATGTCCTCCCTGACCGTGTTTACAGAAGAAGGTTAAATACAGGTTGGACAGGTCAGCTTCCTCTGAACTTTCCCAGACTACCATACAAACACATGAAGTTTACTAGGGCTATCTGACTTCCTCTGTAAATCAGATTTCCTCTGTAAATCCACCCCCTGATTTTTTTTACAGGAGTATCATCTGAGACTCTGTAGACAGCAGATACTCAGTCCCATGCTGCTTCCTCCTCTCCAAGGAGCTTGTGGTCTTACAGGGGGAAGTTGGCATGGCAGAGAGGCTATTGAGTCTCTGTCCTGATTATACCACTGAACTACACAATCTTGGGCAGGTATCTGAGCCTCTGCTTTCCTGTCTTTTAAATGAAGTTCTTCTTTTTAAAACAAAAGAGATGCTTTATTTTGCCTTACTGTGAGGACCAAATGCAGCAGTGTGAGTAAACTTTATACAATCGCCAGCCATTGCTATACTGACCTGAAACCTGAACATGAACTCAATGGAGTTCAGAATTCTACCACTATAGAAATTCAGAGACTGTGGTGATCAGTAAGGGCACAAGTCATTTGCTCAGTCCAGTGGTCTTGAACAGTGCCTCAGTTTTGAACACAAAGAGAGAAGAGGATTTGAAGAGGCCATAACAAAAGCATAGATTTAGAAATGGGATTACATGGGAAATGCTTATGAAGCCACGAAGGCACCAACTAATAGTAGCAATGAAGCACAGTAGAAAATCAAGTAGCAGATCAAGGTAAGGGTAGATTTTGGAGGTTCTTTCCAGCCAGACTTAGAGCTGATGGATGAGACAAGTGGGAGCCATCATGCTGGATAAATGACATCTTTTAATTAAATGAATCTGGCAACATTGCAGAGGTGAGGCAGGAGAATCTGGAAGCATTAAGCTTATTGAATTGATTCATGTCTGCAGTGCCGTGGACCTGAACTCTGGTGGTCCACAATCCTGATGGGAATTGAGAGAGCTCCATTCAATTTAAAAAGGGGCTGGCCACTCGAATGAGGAGAATTTGAATGTTGGAAATTATTTCACAGAGTGCTAATTTGCTCCTCAGCCAGTTCCTTCCCTATGAAATCGTCTAGAGTGGTTGTTGCTGTTGCTGCTGCTGCTGTTATTTGTTTCGTGCTCCTATGCTGCTTAACATTTCTTCATACTTGATGAACCACGGTCTCTGTAATTCCTCCCCACCTATACCTCATCATTTTCTCATTTAATCTGAAACCGAAATGTGCTCAGCAGGCACACTCTGATTGTTAATTGGAATGTCCACTGGTGATGCTTGCTCATTGGCATAGTAATTACTTCCCCTGTATCCTTTTAATTTTTCCTCTCTTGTTCATCTTTGAAACTGAAAATATCTATTCAACCCCTTGATCTCAGCAATTAGTTAAGTGGCATGCAACTGGTTACCTGGAGGTAGGTTTGAACAGCTACTCATCTCTGTTCAGGTCTGACAGGGAATCTTCTCAGGCAGTGACACCTGTAATTATTGCATAGTTGCAAGAAAATTCTTCAGGAGCAGTGGCTGTCAAAGTGGGGTCCCCAGATGAACTGCATTGGCATCATTTGTGGAACTGTTATAAAAACAAATTCTTGGGACCCCTTCATCTCAGGCCTACTAAATAGAAACTGGGAGGTTGGGAGAGCCCTGTGAAAGAAAACTTGGTTTAGCCCTTTCTTGCCCTACACTTTGGAAAGTCAGTCTTCAGGAAGATCTGTCTGTTGGATCTTCCCACTCAAGGATTTTAAGGAAGAAAGAGGTTTATTTTCCATATTGGTTGAGTCTCACTTTCCTCTACAGATTTATCTACATACTGAGCATGCCCTTTCTTGATTGTCAAGCAGAAATAGGAGTTTATATTTCAACCTCTATGCTACACTGAACATTTACCCTATGAGAAACAGCTCTTCACCAAGGTTCTTCTGAAGGTCCTCAGGGCTAGAGTCTTGGTCAAAAACACTAAATGTGCCTAAGGTTTGCATATCACACTTGATCTGGGGACAGTGGGTACCTAAGGATAGAAAGTCCATCGCCTACCAAGTATCTTGTCTGTTTTAATTATTAATTTGTTACTTAACGAGGGATGACAAGGTAAGTCAGTTTTCTACTGTCAGAACTAGTGCTTTTTGTTTTGTTCTGAGAATGCGTTTTTGTTTTTGTTTTTTTTTTTCTCTATTGGCATCATATGCCTGTCCTGTGAGTCCCTTTTTTGATGTGGGCATGCCTCAAAAAAAAGGGCAATCTAAACTTAAGTGTGTGATCCAGAGTCATTTTTTTTGTAGTTTTTAAATAAAAGCATAATTTCTTTACTAGCTCTTGAAACTTCAACGTATCCAGACAAGGAAACTCTCCTGCTTTACACAAGAAGGAAGGGAGTTTGTATCTCATTCCCCATCCTTCATTGAGCACCAATCATTAAAATTGTCTCTTGGGGAGACAAACAGAGCAACCCTTGGATCGCTGAATCATGTATCCTCTTTTTAAAAGATCAGTGAACTTCTCCATGATATTTTTTCAATTTGGGGAATGGAATAATGGGGCTTTGGAATTGCCACACTGTGGTCTGTTGATTGTGATTCCCTGAACTATGGGCACTTTGAAGATTTATCTCAGAGGGGACCCTGATAAACAGTTCTGGTGCCACTTGAAAAGCCAGGCAGGACATTTCTCCTAGGGGTCTTGTGGTAAGCAGGAAAGAGCTAAAAGGGATATAAGCCACATTCCCTGATTAGAGTCCCAAGGCCTGGCTATGTTTGTCCCAGTTTCCTGCTTATTTTCCCACCTCATTCATCTATTAGGCTGTTCTCCTCTTACCTGTGAGCTTCAATTGGAGGAACAGCCACTCATGCTGGCAGCATAATTTACTTCTTTTATTATTTTATCTTAAAGTCTAGGAGTCAAGGAATGATAATGAGATGATGATTAAATCAGCTCTAAATTTTTGAAAAGATACTAGAGAAAAGGTTTATTATGGTTTCCACATTGTTTTCTGTAAATCAAAGATGTTGTTAAGATATGTTTCTCACCTAGGTGTCCTATTGCTCTAAGCTCTTTCATTGTTGCCTTTGGGTATGGTCAATAAAGAAGGGAACAACAGAAATGACTTGGAAGGCAAGGAACAATCGAAGTTTCCTCAGCCAGGTTGCTTATGCTACTTTGAATATCTATTTCCATTTCTCTTGACCCCAAATATCCTCAATGACATTGAGCTATCACCTCTCCATCCACTATTCCATTGTTTATCACAGCTTAGCAAATACTTTCCCAACCAGATATATCAGAAGATACCACCAACTTTATCACAGAGGCATGGAATTAATAGGAGACAGAATACTCCGTGAGATCCCAACAACATGTCACCAATAACTCCACCAATGACTATGAGGGCAACAGAAAGATTATTGTTTGGCTTCTGTATAGTAATAGTGGATTTTCCTCAATAAATATAGGAACCAAGCCTTTCTCCTTGTCTCCTTGACTATGTGACCATCAGTCTAGATGAATACAAATTGTTAACGCATAAGTTAAGTCCTTGCTGACACAAATGCCCACACGAGTACCATATTTACCTTCAGATCTACCTGTCCTTTCTCTCTCTCTCTCTCTCCTCTCTGTCTCCATCTCCATCCCCCCCGCACACACACTTGCACACAGACGCACACACACATACAAATTCGTTTTTCAGAAGCATATCCTGCCAGTGGCTTCCATAGCATTTTGTCAACTCTAGGAATCTATAGTTGATTTTTTTTAGGCAACCTTCGCATACTTCTTTTTATTGCAGCTATGGTGACTAGGAACCCTGATACCTGTACAACTGTGGGTCTTGTTCTTGAAACAAAATAAAGCACTGCCATGGCCCAAGGATTGCAGAAGTATCTAAATTAATACCTACATAGGAGGGCAGGCAAAGAGGAATGGTAGGCTGTGATGTTTACCTTCTGCTGCCTTTGGCATGGTCTAACCAAATGCCATCTTGTCTTTCCTCCCACTTCTCTACCTTAGAGAAAACCTGCAGTTGTCATTTTCTTTGTAAAGAACTGTTTTTCAGTGCTGTTTTTGTTCAGCCTGCTTAGTTTGTACACACACATGTAGGTTACTCTTCGCACTAGTCTGGAAGTTTACCACAGATTTGTGGTTTGGGAGATAACAAAGGGCATGTTTGACTTGTAATCCAGCTGAGAAATGGAGAGGTCCAGTGCATGTAACATGATTGGAGATTCACACAGACTGACTTCCATGCCTCCAAGTGGACCCCGCATTCCCGAACTGCACAGATTCCTGCCTGTTGAATGGCCAAGCACTGTCCTTATGGACATCCAACTATACTAACTGGTATTGCATCCAGTGATTTCCAGAGTGGTGATGCTCGTAAATCCTTCATCTTGCACTTACTTTCAAGCTAGCTCTCTCCTGCAGGGAGAGATTCACGTTGCTTCCCATCTGGGGAAAATTTTTTGTTTCTCCTCTTACGCTGTCCCCTTTCCCTTCCCTCACATAATTTATGTTCCTAGCCTGAGTGTTATCATGTGTTTACGGATAACAAAAAAACTATGGATTTTCATTCAGAGCATTGAGATGTTTAAGAGGCTTTCCTGCTTCCCACCCAGCCCATATCCTGGAATTTTTTGCTCACTGCTCTGATCAGTTTGATGCAGGAAAGCACATGGAAGCTACGTACCAGTTTGTATGGTTGTACCCTTTTGAACTGCCTACTCTTGGACTAGCAGAGTATGCTGAGGGTGCACACTGGCTGCTTGACACCACACAAAGACAATGAGCCTGCATGCCAAAAATATTGTTTAAACATTTAAAAATTAACCCTTAAGAGTACTGCTTCAACATTTTGGTTGAATAGTCTTGAATTTTACCAGTTGGGCAACACCTCCTTCCCCAGATCAGAGTGCTGCACAGAAAGTCCACCCTTAGTCTAGCAGAATGTCTACCAGGATCCTCTCTACCACAGCTTTATTGAGATGCTCCTGGGTCTATTATTAACCCATGCATGACTTCTGTGAGATCCAAAACACTGCCACTGTGCTTCATGGAAAATGGGCTGCACTACCAATGTGCTGGAGGGCATGAGGGGCTGATTTTTAGCCTCCTTATGCATCCTCTAAAGAAAGGAAGTCAGTTCTTTAAGGGTTAATGTGAAATCAGGGAATTTGGTGGGCTCTCCTGCTTGTCCTTACTCCAAGGTGTCTGCATGATCCTCTTTGGATTTTTAGTTCAACTGTTGAATGATAATAAGAAATAATTGTATATAAAGTTACAAAGAAGCCGAACAGAAAATGAAAGAACAGAACACTGAACGGTTGAATGGAAAGCCCCTGGCCATGCTTGCTTGATTATCTCAGTGGGTAGAAAGACCAAATGTTTTATTTGATGAACATTCATTTCGTCCTCTACCCTGTATAGCCACCACTTCTCATCATTGTGAAGGTGTGATGACGTTTCTCATTTACCTCTCACTCTTTTCTTCTTCCTGTCTAATAGCCCAATAGAATCCTGCCAGAATTTCTACAAAGATTTCACATTACAGATCGACATGGCTTTCAACGTGTTCTTCCTCCTGTACTTCGGCCTGCGGGTAAGTGTGGCCGCGCAGCTCTGTTCCACAGCGATGCCTTTCAGGCTCATACCCAGGGTTCACCCCAGCCACATCTGCTTTTTAGGGCAAAGTGAAGTCCAGTGTTCCCATGATGAGCAATGTACTCTGATTTCCAGATGATGAGGGATCTCTTTCCTTAGCTAAGAATTTTCTGGAATATTTTGTTAATTTTGTTTCAAAGGGGAGAATCAGAGATTGAAAATGATGACCTTTCCCGGTCCACTATCTTGTATCCCTCTGTTCAAGCATGAATATTTTTCTCTTACAAACAAACAAACAAATCCTTTCATGGCTGGGGATGTAACTCAGTGATAGAATGCTTGCCTACCCTGCGCCAGACCCTTCAGCTCTTAAAATTCTGTTCAGCAGTGCTCAGTTACCTGAAAGACCAATTGTGAGGATGACCCAGCAGAGCAGATAGAATTGGGGCTTGGAGGGTTTATTCTAGACCCTAAGAGGTGTGCAATATCTGAATGACAGAGATGTGTGTGAATTAATATACATGTATGTGCTTTAAATTTTTTATTTTTACATTAGAGAATCTGAAGAAGGTAAGGTTAGTGAACCTTCCCTGTAAGGCTGTTAGAAGCCATAGAAAAATACATCACCTGATCTTTTTCTTCCAGGGCTGACATAGCATATAGTCACTCTACAAAAGCCTACCTACCCAGCAAAATAAGTGTTTATTAAAGTATGAGAACACAACATCTCTCACTGGTCCTCCCCAGAAATCCAAAACTTACCCTTTAGTAAAAGAATATAGATTGAATGCTGACACCACGCTTCTCATTTTTTTTTTCCTTTATTTCTTTTTCCCTCAGTTTATTGCAGCCAATGATAAATTGTGGTTCTGGTTGGAAGTGAACTCTGTAGTAGATTTCTTCACGGTCCCTCCTGTGTTTGTGTCTGTGTACTTAAACAGAAGTTGGCTTGGTAAGTCGATTTTTTTTTTTTTTTTGCTTTGTCCTTACTGCTTCTTGAGCCATGACTTAAATAGAGTCCAGGGTGGATCAGGGGACTGGGCTATTCCTATATAGAGAAAGTTTTATGCATTCGTAGGAACAGTTCTGCTTCAGTTTTTAAAGTTGACAGTGATGCCTCTCTTTGAGGTACTTGTCCAGAAGGACTTGCCCAGGTGGTGTGTCAGGTAATGTGGTTTCATCATTGTTTAAGCCCTATGGTTGTCACTGTCACAGCCAGGACAGCTATGTTCATGATCCTGTCATTTTTCATTGAGGAGTGTGGAGTGGCAACTAGTTAAAGCAGCACATGGGAATGAGACCAGCTTTCCAAGTGGCTGGTTCAGGTGTCCCCAAAAGGGCTGCTGCCAGAGTTAGTTTCAATCTACTCTGTAGTTTTGTGAATTGAGAGTGGATCGTGCTTGGCCTATTTATAGCACAGATTCCTTTGTGAAGCAGGACAAGAAGTTTTTCAAGTTTTCTCTCAGATTACAGGAGACTGAAATATATCTGTGTAAAGGAGAGTTTTTTCTGGTGCTATGTTCAGCAGGTCACTTCCTGTATCTGCTCAAGAGCTCACTTCCTGTCTATGCTCGGGGTCACTTCCTGTATCTTCTCAAAAGGTCACATCTTGTGTCAGGTGGGAAAAGTAACTTGCTCAGAAGATGGCCATGGCAGCCAAAGACTTAGAGTGATAGTTTAAAAAGTTATTTTTGCTTCTTTGCTTATTTTTTTCCCCATAAAGTCAGAGTATTTCCACTGCCATGGGGGGTACTAGGGAAGAAAGGAGGACTATTTTGGGTTTTCTTCTAGCTTTACTTTGAAGACTTTGGCTTAAGTTTTTTCAAGGTAACATGTATATATATCATGAATAATGAAAATATTCAAAGATGCACAAAGAAAATATGAGTCATCTTCATCACAGACTTGTCTGAGATGCCCAGTGTTAACAGACTTTCACATCTTTCTTTTACACTCATTTTGCCCCCCAAAACACACGTATATTTACACATAAAATAGTGTGTTAAAGGTAGTGGTGTTTATATAAGACACTGTATTAAATAATTACATCGCCCTGCAATTTGGCTGTTCTACTAATACATGATAGATATCCCTTCAGCTCTACAGTCATTCATTTATAAACGTTTCTAACAGTTATATAAAATTCTATCATTTGTATACACAGCCACGAGCCTAATGATAAGCCAGCTAATATTTTCTTTTTGCCACAAAATACGTTTTAGTAAACACTCTCATCCATGTAGTTGTATATCTCTCTTTCTACAGAGAGTTCCACATTCCCAGAAGAACTACTGAGTCAAAGAATGTACTACTTTGTTTTGTAGCTTTTGATGGGTAACATTCTAAAAATGTTGTGTCGAGATGTACTTCCACTTAACAATACGCTTTGATGTGTTGCTAGCACTGTGAATTTATTGCATGCCGAATGTCACATATTTTTAAAAGTAAGCACCTTTAATAATAGTGTATGTGTTAATCATATACACAGATGTGTATGTGAGTATACGTGTATTGTGTTTGTATCCTTATAAGGGTTCCATTTTTTTTTTTGACAGATTTCATTCATTTTTATTTTGTAGAAACCCTTATGTTGTAGCTACTGCTGGAGCTTGAGTCCTCTGAACAGAGACTATGGTGTGAGTTTTCACAAGATGGTCAGTGAATTCTTGGTAGGGAGACTTGGTGAAGACAGTTTCCTTCCAGAGGTCCAGGGTCAGGTAGCTGGAGGTCTTGGACATGGCATCAAAGGTGGCCTTAGCAAAGTTGCCCAGAGTAGCAGTGCAGCCCCTGGCAGAAGTGTAGCAGTCACCAATACCCGCCATCATCAGAAGCTTCTTGGGTACAGGGGCTGACATGATGCCAGTGCTTCTGGGGGCAGGGATCAGATGCACCAACACAGAGCCACAGGGGCCCATCACCTTGCAAGGGACAGTGTGAGGCTTGCTAATCTTGTTCCCCCAGTAGCCTCTCTGAACGGGGACAATGGAGAGTTTGGCCAGAATGATGGCACCGCGAATGGCAGTGGCTACTTCCTTGGAACACTTTACACCCAGACCGACGTGACCATTGTAGTCCCCGATGGCGACAAATGCTGTGAATCTGGTCCGCTGGCCAGCACGAGTTTGCTTTTGCACTGGCATGATCTTCAAAACTTCATCCTTGAAAGACGTGCCCAGGAAAAAGTCAATAAATAATCTCAGACTCCTTGAGGCGTAAAGAGAAGAGATAAATTTCCTCCAAGGACTTGATCTTCATGTCCTTGACCAGCCGACCCAACTTGGTGACAGGAATCCACTCATTGTCCTCCGTCTTACCGCTGTGAGTCCCACGGCCTCGGCCTCGGGCCGGCCTCAAAGGCCACTGCTGAAGCCTCCGCGGAAGCCGCAGCAGCCTCCCATGCCTGGGCCCCCGGGGCCTCCCGGCCCTTCCGCTGCACCGGCATCATCCGCCATTTGGTGTTTTCCTGAGGAAGAAGAAGGGTTCCATTTTTTATTAGTTTTCTCATTAGAATTGTATTCACTTGCTCAACAGAGAAGTATTCTTGTTCTGTCTGGGATGTGCTTGCTTAGATGGGCTCTGGTTTTCCAGCCAGAATGATGAGACCCTTGGAGCTACATGCAACCCAGAAGTGTGCAGAGTGTAACCTATGTGTGCTTGTGCAACAGCTACATCAGTCTAGCAGTTAAGTAGTTTTGTGACATGAGGAGCTCACTTTTCTTCTCTCAGCCTATCGTTTTCCCACCATAAAGTATGCATTGGGCTCAGTGACTTCTGAGGGTCTCTCGGCTCAGAAAGTCTGTATGACTCTTGAGTCATTAATGAGAAGTTTTGGAACTACAGTGATACATTGGTTGTTGAGCTCAATTTGTTCTAAATTAGTATTTGAACACCAAAACGTTTGAGAACGGAACATATTTTCCCCACGAGAAATGATATAAAACTAAGTAATTGGTTCTGAAGCCCCAAAATTATACTTATAAATTCATTTATCCAGGACTTTAACAAATTCCACCATGATTTCTTCTTTCACTTGATCATGGTTCTCACAGTTTTCCTTTTAGCTTTACTGCTGGAATCACTAACTTTTTCTGGAGCCATGGTTATGATATTTTATGCAAATAAAGTGCAACAAAAGTACGATGACAAGTGTTTTAATGCATTAACACAAGCACTGTATGTTGACTGGGTGAAAATGGCCCTTTGACTGAAGACATTCTCTTAGCCTGTACAGGTTTTTTGGTTTTTGTTTTTTTTTCCAAATCAGATTTTCAATTCAACTATCCAGCAAAATTACAGACACTGAGCAGATGTTTTTCACTCCGCTGTTGTTAGAGCTTGGAGCCATTCAACAACCAAGGTAACACTGTAGATTGGTGGGGAGGAATGCAAAGTTGGCAACGCTAACTCAGTCAGAATCGCGGGTACACTTTTAACTGGGAGTCTTTTTAAACCTTTGCTCAGAGTACAAACACCCATATGCACACATGCGTAGATACATACACATACACTTCACCCCCTGCGCAACTCCAGATACGGAAGGGAAAGGAGAGGAAGGAATCTACCTTCCTTTCCTGGCTGTGATTCGGTGGCTCTGTGTACTTGAAAAACCACTCTGCCTGTTTCTGGACCCTCGCGACGCTCGCTCGGTTCTCCTATTTGAGAAATGGGGAGTTTGGACTAAATTACCTTCCATTCTGCTCACTTCATGAATTTGAAAGGTATGGTGTGTGTCCATTCACCCTTGGCCCCTGTTCCCTGGATGCTTGTAGCAGTCCTTTCACAACAGTGGTGGAGACGTTCTCTGCAACAAGCAGGTCCTGCCCCAGGTAAAAGTGTGCAACTGAGTTTCCTTGTAGCAAAATGTTCCCTAAACTATCTCAATAGCAAGAATACTTGGATACTTTTGAATCCATAGCCTCTTTGTGGATGATTTAAACATGATTGTTGGCAGTGTGTTCTGATTTACTGACAAGATCAGTTGGGTCCAGCAGAGAAAGGGAAATCGCCCCTCCCCTCCCCTCCCCT
>NW_022900932.1:14586747-14605655 GCF_012274545.1 Fukomys damarensis
GAAAGAGCAACAACAAAAGGGTAAATGAAACAACAGTTTGGATTTGTTCTTGCAAAAGCTTAATCATAGTAAGTGATCTCTTAAAAATGCTGTAGTTTCTCTGATTCTGTCAAGGAATTCAGACTTTTATTTCTTCCTCCTTTCCCTCTTTTATCCCTTCCTACCTTCCCTCCCCTCCCCTTCCTTTTCCTTCCCTCCCGATTCCCCAACCCTCTCCTCCTCTTCCCTCCCTTTCCTTCTTTTTCTTACTTCACCCTTTTTAGGTACTGGAGATTGAACCCAAGGTCTCACATGCTAGCCAAGCAGTCTGCCGCTAAGCTACATCCCAAACTCAACTGCATTTCTAATGAGCTGCGTCTTGGCATCAACTTTGGTTGCTCTTCAAAAGAAAGTTTCTCTAAAGTGTGCTTCAGTCTGTTCATTCGTGGAACAATATTTATTAAGTGTCTACTATTTGCCAAGTACTATGCCCAACAATAGGGAAACAGCAGTGAAGAAAATAGGTTGAGTATTGCCTTCCCATGACGTAATGAGAGGAAAACTGTGGACCTAATAAATAATAAATGATGTAGGACGTCAGGAAGCATCAGTGCTGTTAAAACTGAAAACCTAGGCCAATGACCCTTAAGGCCATGGACTATTACTACTAATAATTACACAATGACCTCTCTTCTTTTGTGTAAGAAAAGAAAATGCCTTTTAATGAACAGCTTTTGGCTCTTTGGTAACTATCATTGAATATAATCCCAAACCGGTCTGCTTGTTATGGAGGATAATTCAGTTAAGTAATATTTTGTGCAGGTTCTTCTGTGTGCTTTGCTATCTGAGATATTATGTTGTGAAACAATCCTTTTACTAATGAGTTGCCAGAGGGGGGAAGATGGGCCTTTCCAGGAAGTTATGAGTTGTAAAGGGGAAGGAATAATTCCACCAAATGAGAGCATTTCCCGAAGCTCTGCCTTCCTCCTGGAAAGTAGAAGGGCACTGCCTTCTTGGGCTGAGGTTTGGGGTAAGATTAGAAATCTTTCCAAGTCTGTTGAAACTTTTGAAGGTGGAGGGTTGTGCTGGAGCTGGCATCATGGGGACAAAGCCCAGAGTGAAGGCCAGGGCCCCAGCCCACACCTTAAGCAGAACACGGCCCACCTCAGCTTCCACTCTGATTGTTAATGTAGGCTGCCTGTGGTCTAGGGCAGTATGTACATGCTCTGTTGCCTGTAACATCTGACAGCACCGAAGAGTGTGTTCAGAGTGACCCTGCTGTGTGTTCTGTTGTGTGTTCGGTGCTCTGCCAAGCCTCTGCCCCCATCATCTCAATTTTCAGAGCACACTTATGAGGTAGGAATTGTTATTCCCCCACTGGGAGGTGAGGCAGCTGATGCCCAAGGAAGGTGAACCCGTTTGCCCAATTTGCACAGCCTGGTGGTGGTGGAAGGGTTGCTTTAACCCAGATTGGGTCTGACCTTACATCCAGATCCTTATTCCTCTCCTGCCTCTGTGCTTAGCCTTGGAGGATTTGAGGTTTGGAGGACTGGGTTCAGAATGACTGAGCAGATCGTGGTGCTTTCATTTGGCACCTGCCCATGTCTTCTTACTCATAAAGGACGTTGCTGAGACAGGAAGGGAGGGGATGAGATCTTATTTAAGAACAAACTGTCTCCTCTTCCCCACTCCTCTTCACCACCTCCAGCTTTTGGAAATGCTATGAGGATCAGGGAAGCATGTAGAGCGAGCATGGTGTTTCCCAAGACCCAGGGCACGTTGGCAGCTTGGGCACTTGCCCTGCCCCCTGTGGGAGAGAGACGGGGGTCTCCCACACCCTCAGCGAACAGGGAGAAATGGCACCACCACGCTCTGCGCTGGACCCGTTCAGTTCACATCTCACCTGAGCCGCTGGCTGAGGGGTCTTTGAGAAGATCGTGTCACCTGGGCTTCAGTGTTCTCAGTATCAGCCCCTATAAAATGGGGGTGATGGCAGCAACCATTTCTCAGAGTAGGGGTTCAGTAGACTGTGGGGGTCAGGCAACATGTGCATAGCACCAGCTTAGTGAACGGGAGTGTCCCTGGCCTCTTTTCTAACTCGTGTATCATATTTTAAAACACCAGAGGCAAAAATAAACCAGAATGGAGCTCGAAATAAGGCAGCGGGGTGTGAGGACATCCATGTCCACAGGCGGCAAGACGCTGCTTATTTTAATTTCTGTTCCCACACCCGCTTACTCATTTTTGTTTCCCTTACAAAATCCTCATCCCACCCCACTGAAATAAATGCACCTTGAACTGAAAGATGTATCTTATTTTGAGACTTGAATAATATTCTCTGGAGAGACTTCGTTTGATTCCCTGATTTTTTTTTGTTTTGTTTTTGGAACTATATACTCCTGAAGGAGGCCAGTGGACTGTTCTTCCTCTGTTTGTTTGTCTGTTGTTGAGGGTCATGGTCTGTGGTTAGAGGAACAGACTAAAGAAAACTGTCATCCACAGCCAATCATCTAACTTCTTTTACATTTTTATTTTTTCATTCGTTGGCGCTGAGAATTGCACATACCAGGCAAATACTCTCCCCAACTCTGTGTAACCCACTTTTGCTGAGCACCTACTATGTATGTGCTTAACACTGACTGGGACAAGAGGAACACAGATCTGTTCACTCTTTTTCCTAGTCATTCTGTGATTTCTGATCTTGTTCCTGTGCCTCACTGATGAAATTAGGATATGGTCAGGAGGTACAGTCGCTGGAACCATCTCTGGAAAAACCATAAGCTTGGTTCTCTTGTTCATTTTGGATATGGCTTTAAACTTTAATGAAAGCCAGCCAGGAGGGCCGGTGCATGCCCGTATTCCTAACACCCAGAGAGGCTGAGTCAGGAGGATCATAACTTTGAGTACTTAGCAAGATGTGGGGGATATAGCCTGGTGGAAGAGGAGCTCTGGGTTTGATCTCTAGTACCAAACAAAAATAAACACAAAAACACAAAAAGTTTAAAACCCTTCAGTAAACTCTGACAGAAAATAGAAAATTCTGCTAAAGAAAAAATAGAGGAATGAGTTAGTGCCCAGTCACAAGGTAATTAAAATGATTCAGAATATCTGCTTATAAATATATACCTGAACGGTCCTTTTTTATGTATCAAAGGATAATAAAAGCAGGATTATGAGAAAAGGTACGCTTTCCTCAAAGCAACAACAATGAAAGGACAAACATAGTTCCTGTTTGAGACCAACGTTTCGATCTTGTTTTGGAACCAAAATAAATACACACGTAAGGACAGCAGGTAACACCACCCGCTATATAATTAAGTCCGAAATTGCAAGGTTCAGGCGGAAAGGGCGTGGGAGTTCAGAGCAGAGAGAGCTCTCATGTGTGGGGAACAGAGAAGATTCTGCAAGAGGCTGCCCTGCAGAGTTGAGCTGGGCAGAGGAGGCGGAAGGCAACGTTTCTGGGGAACAGGAGCCTGCCACGTGGCAGGTGGCAGGAGCCCACGGAGGATGCTATCATCTTAGATAAGAAGTTGTCCTGCCAAAGGGGAGTGTTTCTTTTCTGTTGTTGCAGTATGATGAGCACAATGTGGTCCCTTCAAACAACACGCGTGCGAGCTCATGGGCCTCCCTGGGCTAAGATAAAGGCATCTCTGGGGCTGGGCCCCCTGCTGGAGGCTCTAGGAAAGACTCCTCCTTGGATGTGCATGACACATCCCCTTCCCCTTCCCCCGCCCCTCCATCCTTAGGTCCTCTTTCTGTGTGCAAAGATCTTTCTCCCTGTTTCTTATTATCTGGTCTCCTTGCTCTGTCTCTTCCCATCTGCTTTCCTTTTTCTCCTTTAAGGACCCTTGTTATTACATGGGGTCCACCTAGATGTCAGAATAATCTCCCATCTCAAGCTCAGCTGATGGGCGGTTTGGATTTGTCTGTTGCCTTAGTTGGCCCTTGTTATGCGAATTACCATGTTCTTAGGTTCAGGAGATTAACATGGACATATTTTGGGATCTGTGTGCCTCTCAGATCTGCTGGTGCAGTGGTGTTGAACTTATGGCATGTGTGCTGCAGTGGGCACACAGAGCCTTCTTTGCCGACACACCAGCCAACTGTATGAGTTGTTTTTTTTCTAAACTAAAATGCAAGTATTCAAGTTTAACTGCACAGTAGACACTTTACAGTAAATAAGTGGGTTTTGGGTTGCAGTTTGGGAGGTTTGCTATCACTGCTAATGGCTTTGCCCGGTCTTTGGAATCCAGACTTGTAGGAGGCTCTGAGGACCCTGCAAGACCATCCCTCATTGTGCCTGCCCGCCTGCAGTGGCAGGAAACCCTTGGGAGGTCCTCGCTGGGGTCTTAGGCCCTCTTTCACCTCTCAAGGTGATTGTTTTTCTTTTTGTGCAAATAGATGAATTTCTACATAGATCTGCTTCTTATATCCCTTCCTGTGTCACTACAGCAACTGAGTGGCCATCCTTTTCAGAAAAGTCTTTCCCTAAGGAATATGCTTTCTTGCTTCTTTTGAGCTTACTGATGCACCAGAAATGAAGCATGCTGAGCAGAGGTGAAAGAGTCATGGTGATATGCCACCCCTGTGTGAAGGAAAGCAAGGTGTGGGAAAGTGTGTCCTGCCCGCTCCCAGGAGCCTTGCTGAAATCTCAGGCATCTTCCTGCTGTGTGTCTGCCTCAGTCGGCTGTCCCCTTGGTTGAGGGATCCCACCTTCAGGAAGGTTGGGATGATTCAGTTCATACATGGATCTTACGGTAACCAGCCTTGTGTCTCATAAGAATAGTCAAGCTCAAAAGCTGTGGACTGACTACAGTGCCCCAACATCAGCAGTTTGCAGCATACTGAGATTTAAAACCAGAAACAAAAGAATATGATTTGTCCAAAGAGTGGAAGCGGCCCCAAGTGGGCAGCCCAGGACAATACTCCTGCCTCTCCACCTCCCCTTCTCCTGGAGCTTCTGCACCAGTGCCACCAGGCTGCTAATTCCCAGCTGCCCCCAGCCTCCTCCCCTGCCTCGTCAGGCTGAATCTCCCTCTACTCCAGCCATAGTCCTCCTCCCCACCGAGATGTGGCTCTGACTCCATCTTCTCTGTGGCGCTTTCCCATTCTCCCATTTGGAATGGATTCCTCTCTGACCTTTCCTCTTATGATTAGTGATATAAGCATAAAATAAATGGTTTGCTTTGTACCATCAGGATGGAATGCCAGTTCCATGATGGCGACATGGCAGGGATCTTGGTTGGCTGCCTTACTTCTGGCTGGATCCCTAGTACCTAAAATAGTGCCGTCTAGTTCCTGCTTGTTGATTGAACAAATGATTCCTTTTACAATAATGATACTAACGAACAGTTATTATTTATTAAGAGTTGGCACTATCCCTGTTATAGGCATTCATTGAATTAATACTTATAGAAAGTTAATAAATAAAGACCCCCAGCCTGCTTTTATAGTTGCAGAAATGAAAGTTCAGAGAGTCAATGACTTTCTCAGGTGGCAAGTAGTAGTTCACCCTTGGGTTAGTCTGACTGTGAAGCTTATACTTTTAAAGATTCTAGACAAGAGTTTCTCAGAGTGTTTCCCACATCAGGAGCATCTGTCAGAATCCTGCAGAATTTGTCACACACGAAGATTCTTAGAACCCAGCCTAAACCTGTGTGAGTTAGACCCAGAGATTTGTGTTTTGACAAGCACTCCTGGTGATCTTGGCATACACTCAATTTTGAGAACCCAGCACAGCCTTGGATGGTTCTCAATTTGGCCATCTTAGAACCCCCCAGTGAGTTTTCAAAACTCACTAAGACTATATTTCTGACTAGTGTATCAGTGTTTCTGGGTTGGGGCTTGGTGACTTCGCCTTTGTGTGTTTTATACTCCTCTGATGCACCTAAGGGGCAGGAAGGCTGAGAGCCATTTGTGTATGTATCCCGTCTATAGATTTTGAGTTCAGCCCTTCTAGGAGAGCGTTTTCTAAGCTTCAGTGTGCATAGGAAGCATCAGATCTTATTAGGAGGCAGTTACCGGTTCGGGAGTCAGGGGTGGGATTGGAGATCTTCTCTTTTATGAGCTCCTAGGTGCGGCTGATGCTTTCAGTCTGGGGATCACATTTTAAGTAGCCATGCTTCCCAGTTTAGGAAGTGCTGGTCGATATTAGCTACATTCGGCTATTTCAATATAGATGAATTACAAATAAATAAAATTAAATACTCAGTTCCTCAGCCACCCTACCTACATCGGAAGTACTAAATGGCCCCGTGTGGTGGGGGGCTACAATTGGACAGAAACAATGTAGAAAATCCCATTCTTCTAGACTATTCTATTGGAACATTTCTCTCTCTCTCTCTCTTTTTTTTTTTTTCATACTGGGGATTGAACTCGGGTCCTTGTGCTTGC
Organism: Fukomys damarensis; assembly: GCF_012274545.1. Classification (NCBI taxonomy): domain Eukaryota; kingdom Metazoa; phylum Chordata; class Mammalia; order Rodentia; family Bathyergidae; genus Fukomys; species Fukomys damarensis. The sequence continues at coordinate 14,593,120 of NW_022900932.1, forward strand.
AAAGCAGGCCACCGAACTACTGAGCTAAATCCCCAGCCCTCTATTGGAACATTTCTCTATAGAAAGTGTTTGTGGTGGGAAACACTATGACTTTTTAGATTTATATGTCTAGACACATTTGCATTCAGCGGAGGCTTAAGAAAAATATTTTGAAGTGGTTTTGTTTAAAAAGTCAGCTTCTAAAATAATTCACTTTTTAAAATGGATGTTAGAAAAATCACGTTACAATCGTTACTACCCCCCCAAAACTCTCACACACCATCAGTCTGCTCGAATTGAATTAAATATACTTAAAAAGAAATATACTTGAAGTCTCACTAGGCAAATAAATAGGAAAGAGGCTTTGGGTCTGGTTTTAGCCCCGACTTCTTCCTTTGGCAGGACCCCTTTCTGCTGCTGTGAAATGAATGGCCTTTGGGCTCTGAAAGGGAAGGGTCTTTGTTTCCCCCTACAGGAAGGTCCTGGAATTTGCTGGATTCCTTGGAGATTAAATGGTGGGAGAGAGAAGGGAGAAACCCTGGCTCTGGTTCAAATGGGCCTTTTGTGGTTAGTGTGGTGGGGATTGGCTTACTGCTGAGGCCCACAAGCTCTCTGGCACTGGACAACTGGACACGACCCAACTACTGCAACTGAACGCTCCTTTTCCTGCTGCCTTCTCTTGAGAGGATCTCAGTCCCTGAGCCCAAGCTCTGGAAGTACAAAGCTATGAGAGCTCCCAAAAGTCACCTGATCCTTATCTTGAGGCTGCTCAACCTCCTGGTTCCATATCTAGGTTCTCTAAGCTTAAAGCCTTCTAAGTAATCCCCTTTCCTGTAGATTGTAGTTTTCTTGAAAAAAAAAATGAAAAGGAAAAGTGTGACTTCCCTTTCTGAGGCTAGGTGTCTTAGAGGAAGAGAAACAAACTAAAAAGGAAGTATGTACGGAACAAAATGAAGTTGGATGTATTCCTTTTACACACATACACACACATATACCACATGGACACTACATGTATATTACACACATACAAGTATATATATAGTATACATAGATAATTCTCTCAGATATGCTGAGAGTCACATAGTGAGCATGTGGCTCTCTACTCATTGGTGTGATACTATTCTATCTCTCAAAGCTTAAACTTACCTAGCTGTTACATTAAAATGTAAAAAGTAAGCTTCTGCACTGCAAAAGGAAACATCAACAGAACTAAGAGACAGCCTACAATGTGGGAAAAGTTTTCACCAACTGCTCCTCAGACAAAGGACTATTATCTAGAATATATAAAGAACTCAGAGTCAGACCCCCCAAATATAAAGACCCAATTCAAAAATGGGCATCTGAAATGAACAGACATTTCTCAGACAAAGAAGTAAAAGCAGCAAGTAAATATATGAAAAAATGTTCCACATCACTGGCCATTCGAGAGATGCAGATGAAAACAGCACTGAGATTCTACCTCACCCCACAAAGAATGGCTGCTATCAAGAAATCAATCAATAAGAAATGTTGACGGGGTTGTGGCGAGAAAGGAACCCTTCTCCATTGTTGGTGGGAGTACAGACTGGTGAAACCACTATGGAAATCAATATGGCGATACCTCAAAGAGCTGGGACTAGAGGTTCCATTTGACCCAGCCATCCCTCTGCTGGGTATCTTGCCAAAAGAATTAAAAGAATCGTATCACAGTGATATATGTGCACCTATGCTTATAGCGGCACAGTTTGTAATAGCTAAAACTTGGAAACAGCCCATTTGCCCATCAGTTGGAGACTGGATAAAGAAGATGTGGTTTTTCTATAAAATGGAATACTACTCAGCCATAAAGAATGAGAAATTAGATTCATTCATAGGAAAATGGATACATATTGAAGATATACTCCTAAGTGAAAGAAATAAGTCACACATGTGTAAATACCGAATAGTTTCTCTGGTCTGAAAAACTATAATAGTACATAAGATCCTAATGAGATAATTGACCATGTGAAATAGGAAGAAAAGGGCTAAAGGTGTAGGAAAGTGGGAAGGATAGGGGAAAGGTAATAAGGGAGAAGAAAAAAATATGACAAAATGAAAAAATGGAAATAAAGTATTTGTAAATGGGGAGGGGAAGAGGGGGTGAAGGGAGGGCAGGGACAAGGGGAAAAAATGAGAACCAAGACCTGTCATGTAAAGATACACGATCCCAATAATGAATGTAATTGAACTGTGTATCTAAAATATACCAATAAACTCAATAAAAGAAAAAAAATATTAAAAAGTAAGTCAAGGAGTCTCATCCAATCAGATAAGTCTAACTGTAGCTTCATTCTTGTTCTAGTCCCCTGACAAGAGGCAGAGAGACTCCTCCTCAGGATTTCAGTGGTTCTCCCAGGTGAGAAAATAGAAATCAAGAAGAAAATAACTCAATGCATTTCATAAAATTGAGCCAACACAACTTCTATAACCTCCCAATTGCTGTCCCCCTTTTGGCCTGTTCCCTCATCTGAGCTTCTTGGCCTGCTCTATACAAGCAGCCCAATTATGAAAAGAAGCCGTGTTATTACTGATAGTCCATCCCGAGATAGTATCAATTTAGAGATCATGGCTGCTGTGGTCTGAAGAACTGCATTCTGCAAAATTGAATCCTGGTGCAGAAGTTTCAGGAGGTGGGATGTGTGGAACATGGTCATAAGCCCTCATAATGGCATTAGTGCCCTTACAAGAGATGCCTGCGAGAGCTCCTTTGTCCCTCCCACCCTGTGAGGGCACAGATGATCTAGGAAGCAGAGAACAAGCCTTTTGGTCAGTACAGCATCTCCTGGCATCTTTACTTTGGACATCCCAGTCTCTAGAACTGTGACTAATAAGTTGCCGTTGTTTATAAATCCCCCAGCCCACGGTATTTTGTTATAGAAGCTCCAACAGACTAAGACATGGGACTCTCCTATTTACGTGAACCTTTAATTTTTGGAATGGAGAGAATGCAATGGCACTGTGCACCTTGGGAATAGCATTGAGACGAAATTGCTGTAGTGTAGCAAGAGAAATGAGCCCATCATTAAGTTCTGCCCTGTGATTAGGCTCTAAAGCAGGCAGCTCCAGCAAAGCAGAGTGCTAGAAGTTTGGATATATTTCAGGAAGCGCATTGCTGTTCCCGTAGTAGCTAAAGCTGCTTCTAGTGAAATTATGCCCTTGAATGAGAATTCCAATTGTGTTCCCTTGATATTGCTTTGTCAGGGACATGCTTTATAAGATAGGTTCTGTAGGTAGCAGAGATTCTAAATCCTCATTGACTTGCATGGCTGTGCTGTATGCCAAATTGGAAATAACTCCTTAAAATGAATGTCTTCAAGGAACAAATTCAGCAGCCTGTTTTTGTAGATGCCAGAACTTGTCCAGATGGCTGTACTTCATGGGGGTGTTACTGCAAAAGCCTCCTCAAGCAACCTAAATCTCTAGGACTGGACGTATATTTACCTTTGCATCATGGTCAGAAAATAGATGCCTTGAGTCTTTTTCCATGAGATCTGGGCCGGGACGGTAGACCTGGCGAGCAGATCAAATCACCTCCTGGAAGGAGACAAACACCAGGAAGCAGCTAGAAGCACAACTGTATCTATTCAACTGAACATCTGTCTGCAAATAGTCCAAAGAGGGTAAAAATGTAAATCTTGCCTATATGACATGTTGATAATGTAATCAAGTAGGTAATGGATAAGGAATAACAAATTTATAGGAATTTGGAGGATGAACACATGGGAGAAAGTTGATCATCCCAACCCTAAGTACATTTTGAGTATCTAATAAGTAAACATTTTCCTTCCACAGCATTTTAACTCCAGTGTGATCTACAGGTCAGCATATGACGTGGGAGTTTATTAGAAAGGAAAATTCTCAATCCAACCACCCTAGACTTTCAGAATCTGACTCTCTTGGGGTAGGGGTTGAGGAATCTGTCTTAAATCCAGCAGATGATTCTTATACAGGCTACGGTGACCACAACAGTATATTAGAAAACAGAGCAAGTACATCAGAATTGCAGGGGTAGAACCCAGCCTTCACAGCAGCTTCAGGTTCGCTGCATAATTGCACTATGCAGCTGGGGTCATGAAGACCTGAACAAGCGTTGTTCTTAAGTCAGGGAGACACACCAGAATACCGCCCCTTCCCACATCTATTGAGTCAGACAAACTGGTTAAGATTAAGGACAGTTGGCATAGCGCCAGTATACTACATATTCTAGGCCAATGTTTCTCAAACTTTAATGTGTACCAGAATGACCTGGAGATCTGAGTAAAGCGCATATTTCTGGGGCCCATCCCCAGAGTTCAGGAGTGAGTACTCCTGGATGTGGGGCCTGGTGCTTTGCCACGCTGTCCAGTTTCTAGCAGTGGTTGATGCTCCTGGTCTGGGAGCTCCACTCTGAGGTCTGCTGGTCCAGCTGAGTGTGGGCTGGACTTGAATTCGACTAGCAGACGCGATGTCAGTTTGCAGGATTTTGATATCCAGTAAACCTGCTATTTTCATGCTCTAAAATGTCAGTATTTTTACTGATCAGTTGTGTATTTTATATTCCACATTTTAATTTCAACTCAAACAAAGGAATCCCCTTTAGAAAGCCTTCTGATCTCCCATGGAATCCCCTCGCAGAGTCTTCCAAGTCCTGGGTTACTGGTGAGGGGTACACCTTTTCTTGTGTCCGCCACTAACTGACATGTCCTCCAGAGCTGATTTGGTTTCTAACTCTTCCTAACCTCTGGATACTGGGACAGGGTCAGCTCATTAAGGAAGTAGGAAGAGGCTGTATTGGAAGGAGAGAAGAGGAAGGTCCCTGGCCAGATTCACATCCCTTTTCTGGAGCCTGACTCCTCTTTCCTCAGGGATGGAACCCGTCGGTTGGCTCCTCCTGAGGATTCTCCCAGAGCCTAATCCCTTTCCAACCCAGGATAACTAATTCTAGTGAATCTTCCATCCCGGTCATCTCACTGGAGATGCCTACGCCTGAACTTAGGCCTGCTTGCAAGAGGAAAAGGGGGTGATGGAGGTCAAACATCTGCTTATTTCACAAGCCACATTGTCTAGAACTCAAAATAGAAATCGGATACCAGCATGGTGCCCTGTGCTGCCATGTCGCAGTCACTAAATTGAGCCTTTCTCTTCAAGGCCATACAGGAATTTAGCAGCCCTTCTCACAAAGGGTACTGTTAACTTGTTATTTTCCTTGGTGGCTTCCAAAGCTTGCCCCTGGTCAGATCTGGAGAACAGCAAACTGTTCTTTTTTGTAAAAACCTAGTCTCCTCATTTTTATCCTACATTGCACGGCCTCCTTTCCCCCTTTATTGTTTATCTTTCTTCGAATTTCTTTGCTTTTTGTCCACTAGCTGGTAAGTAGTCATCAGCTGCTCTCACACCAATCGCAGAGATAGGCCATCTCCATGGCTTTGGAAGTCCCCTGTCTGGCAGGTGTTCACCCGTCCTCTCTGCTCACTTTGAACTTAACTAGCTATGACTTTGCCCCTGATCTTCGGATGTGACAGTAGTTTTACAAGTAATATGTACTTGCTCTGGCTTATCAACTTGACCTGGAGTCTGCCAGTTCATCCGTTCTGTATCTTTGTAAATAAAGTGTTCATAGAGCTCAGTCATACCTATGTATTTATATATTATCTATGGCCATGAAATGTAAACTCAGCCTAAAATATTTACCATCTTGATCTTTACAGAGAGTCTGTGGGTAGTAGCTGTGTTATATATCTTTTTTATCCCTCTAAATGCCTGGCACAGTATTTCGTATATAATAGCGTGTTAGCTTTTCATTGTGATAAAATACTTACAAAAGACAACTTGAAGGAAAGTTTTATTTTGGCTCCTGGCTTCAGAGGTTTCAGTCCATGGTTTGCTGGCTCCAAGGTGGAAATACAGAAAAAGGGCTTGGTTGAGGAAATTGTCTCACCTGATAGTGGCCAGTAAGGAGGCAAAGGGAAAGAACCAGAGAGGAAGGGTCCAGGGACAAGACATAGTCCCCAAGGTCATGTCCTCATGATCTGCTCTCTTCAACTAGGTGGCATCTCCTTTCTATCACCTTCCAATAATGCCATCAACTTATGGTTTAATCTATTGATGAGGTTAGAGCCTTTATGATGCAGTTATCTTCGGAGAGTCCTCCCTCAATGTGTGACACTTGGGGGGACATTTTATATCTAAGCAATAACAAACACCTACTAATAAGCTTATGATAAAGGGGGTGCGAAGTTTCTGAGATCAGAAATGTAAATAAAATAAAGAAAATAAAAACTTATTCTGACCACAGTTATCATAGTTACCTTATATTACATAGCAGGTATTAGATTAAGCTCTTTACATGCATGTCTTATTTAATCTTCTAAACAGTCTTAAAAGATGGGTTGAAGAACCCAGAACTTAGAGGGGTGAACTGTCTTATTAGCTGTGTCGTTCTAGCAAGTGCTGCAGCAAGAATTTAAACTCAGGTCTTTATTATCTCAGAGCCTAAGTTTCTAAGTACTTCTAGTTACTTGCTGTTCAGTTCTAGAATTGATATTTGTTGAGAAACCAGAGTCCTTTCTGTAAGATAAGGTACATAAACAATACTGTCCTATGTCATAAAAGGACTGAGATGGGCTGTAGCAAGTGATTCGGAGAGTTAGGCCTCCTGAAATTTCATTCCTTGGGTGCCCTTTGTCTTGGCCCTATTTAAAAGATACCACATAGCCAGACGTTATTCGTATTATCATCATCTGCATGTATTCATTCACTCAACAGAGCCTAAAACAAGTGTAATTATAATGTGTTCATTGTTGTGCTGGGTTTGGAGTTTAAGCCGTGTACAATCTTTGTTTCCCCTGCAGAGGAGAAGATAAATCTATAAACTGCAGGTTGCGAACCCGGATATTTATAGAGGAAAGAAGACAGTGTGAGTGGGGCCTCGTAGGTGGAAGGCTGTTTGCAGCAGGACAGGAAATGTTTCTCTTGAAAGGGAGACTTTACCGCCCTTCACTGAAGCTGCCTTGATACCTTCTCAGTGTCTAATAGCTACTTCTCCTCCTCCCCTCCTGTTGCTTATTGACAGCAGTGATTTGCCCCGGGGAACTGGTGTAGGTTGCAATGTTATCTTTCTGCTTGAGACACATAGTTCTGATGTGTTCTCTACAGGAAATGGTCATTTTAGGCTGTTTCGCTTCTTCCCGCATCTGTGTTACTGTATCCTTTATAAAGCCTATAATCTAGCCCCAAACTGCTTTTAGCAGCTAAATAAGCCAACAGATAGCCTGACTAGGATAAATGAATATTTTAGGAAATTTAAAACACTGTAACTTAAGTTTGTGAACCGGGTCAGTTGCCTTTCAGATGTTATGAGCTGAGTGCACCTTGTCTGAGAACTTGTTATATTATTCCCTTGTAAGATTTTGTCGTTTTTATTCATTTTACAGAATGTCAGTCTCCCTTGCTTTAGAACCAGTGCATCTCTTCTGGTGGGGTGGAGCTGGGCTCCCTTGGGCACCCCAGAGGACTGATCTGCCCTTGTGGATCCTCTTCCCCTAGCCCCAGAGGCTGTTCCCTGTGGCAACCTCAGCACCTGCATTTTCCAGGCCACTGTTTTGAGATTTGTTGTGCGCTTCTGCCCCCTAGTGAGAGAAAGGGGGAATGAACAACATATTTGCTGTTGCCCTCAGAGTTGTCTTTAGGAATCCAGGCTAATTAAACTCAGCTGAGAAAACAAAAACAAAAACAAAAAAAAACCCTAACTTTTAACTTTTAGAAGATAACACATTCCTCGGAGGGTACCCAGCCTGTGTGAAGAAACTTTAAAAAGAGAAATAGCAGGTAAGCAGCAAGGATTTGGAGACATTGGCCTATGAGTTCAGACTGAGCCGGAATGGAAACTAACTTCTCAAATAAACCCAATCTAAATGGCCTTCCAAGGCAGGTCAAGGGCAGGAAATCCACCCTGACTCTACAGTGAAGACATCACCCATTTTCACTGAAATAGAGAATCTGTCTTCTATGATTTGTGCAATCTTTTAAAGCCTGATAGGATATTCTCCTTCTGTCTTTTGACTGAATTGCTTTTGAATTTGAAGGAAATATTGAAGCGATCTGTCACTACATTTCACATGGCACTGTCAGCTTCAAAAAAAATGAGAGAAGGCATAGATCCCGAACAGATATGTTTATCAAGCCTGAGCAGAAATAGGAACTTTATTAATAAACTTGAGTCTAGTCATAAGATATGTACCCCAGTGTAGCGGAACTGATTTATGAACCAGAATGACAGTCCTTCAGCGAGAACTGAACTATGCTGGAATGATAAGTATTATTGTTTCGTTCGTTCCTCCTGGGAGGCGAGATGGTATGATATTGCCATTGACTACCACAGAGTCAGTCCCAAAGGCCGTGTCTGTTGGAGATAATAGGGCTTTTCATGTGATTTGCATTCAGCTGCCTAATAGATCCAGCATAGAATAAGAGGCCAAAAGTGTAATGAATATTTTTATCCTTGGTTGTCATTGTTTGTATCGGCTCACTTATCTGGAAGAGAAAGCCTGTCCTTTTTCTTTTTTTTTTTTTTCCCTGTCGTGGCATTTCTGTCATCTTCTTTGACTCCTTGGGCCTTGCAGAGTGGAAAAATAATTATTTTACATGGAAAAAAAATTATGGAAATAGACTGAATGAGGGGTGAGAACCGTGACATAAGGAGAATAGAACTCTGGATTCCATATGGCTGCATGGAGAGTGTAGGGTTTTTAAAGAAGAAATATACTCAGACTGTTGGTTTTGTTATTCCAGGGCTAACCCAAAGCCTGGGTGCAGTTGTGGTTGCCCCAAGAGCATGCAGATGCGGTGGCCTGGGCTGTTGTGGGACCCAGGCGTTAACCGTGCAGGAAAACAAATGGCGAGTTGGTGCAAATATAATTTTGTCACAACCACATGCCTGGGGTGTGGATAGCGAAGGAAAACAGCTGCTTCTGGGGAATGGGGAACAGGAGCTAAGAAACAATCCTGGATCCGGTTTTGGGGGCTCTTTATGTTCCAGAATATTTTAAAAAGTGGTCAATAGCATGTGCAGGGGTGGGAGACAAAGAGAAGGATTTATTTGTGTGCTAATGTGTTTTAAAATAGTTGCCCTTCTTGAAATTGCAAGGTAGAAATATGCGTAGAAAGACAATTTTGATGATTCCTGGCTCTCATGAGCCAATTCATGAAGCCAATGTCATCTGTGTGTTCAGCCTGGCCACCCTTTATGCCGAAGACCTTGAGCAGCCCTTGGCTAAGATCCCAAGGTCTCCTTCCTGATCACTGTCAGCAGGGAGCTGTGCAGTGGATTGGTCTGGGCGGTCTTGCCTTGGGCAGGGTTCATGTGTCACTCAGGAAAAGATGCATCAGGAAGCCGAGTCAGAGGAAGATGAATGCATGAGAAAGCCAGATTGCGGGCGGGGAGCAGCTCTCGGGCCATGGACAATTATAGCATGCCAAGCAGGAAAGGCTTGGAAACGTCACGTCCCCCTCATTTTACTTATAAGAAAAGTGAGGTCGAAGGATGCTGAGGATTTTGCCCATGATCTGCCCACTAATAAATCAGTCCTTCTTTTTATTCGGTAGGATGTCCTGAGTATTTCCCATATGTCAGACTTTGTTGTAGGGACTGGGGTTATAAAGAAGAATGTCACAAGTTAATCTGAAAGAGAACTGACCGAGAATGAAAAGAATCTTAGAACAGAAAAAGAAGCAATTGCAAATGTACTTGTGAAATTACTTAGTCTCTTGCTGCTGGAAACCTAGATAATAGGTTCCACTGTGGCAGGCCCCTTCCGTGCTTTCAGTTTTATTCCCAGATCCTGGCAGAGCACTACATATCTAGGGCATTCTCAGTGCATATCCACTGAGTGGCCAGTGGAGTAAACGGCAAAATGATCAGGGAACCCAGTTCCATTTTCTAGAGTAGGGACCAACAAAGTTCTTCTGTAACCTGCCAGATGGTAAATATTTTGACTTTCATATAGCAAATGCCACCACTATTCACCTCTGTTATTGTAGCATGCAATCAGCCACAGACAATAAAGAGTACAAGAGTGGATGTGATTGTGTGCTCCTGAAAACTTTACCCACAGACACTGAAATTTCAATTTCATACAATACTTATGTTCCATAAAATATTGTTCTAACATTTTCCTTCTACTTAAAGACATGGAAAAACACATTCTTAGCTTGCATGCTGTAACAAAAGCTAGAGATGCACTAGATTAGGGTTGTAGTCCCTAGTTTACTAGCCCTGCTATGGGAGGTAGAGAAATGGTTAGAGTGGAAAGTTTTATGAGACTTTTAATTTATTGATTCATTCATCGGCTCCAGCATTTATTGAGTACTTGTTGTATGCCAGACTCTTTATGAGGCGCTGGACATACAAACACAGCTATGATTAGTCACCAGTATAAAGACAAGTTTGTTATCCTTAGCAGGTGAGATCCCTGAGGAATGAGTCATGGCTATGAAGTAAATGAGAACCCCAGAGTCTGTTTAACTAAAGTCTCTATAACACTCTAAAGCTAATTGGGGGATTTCTGGATAACACCTTCCACATGTCACAAGCATCTTTCAAACATTCCTTGTTTAGAGATTGAAAAATCAGGGCAGAGGGAATGGTTCTCTGGCCATCTCTCAGTTGGGTCGCCTGTCTAGTGCTCAGTGACTTTTCTGCTTATTGTACCTCATCCTTTGCACTTTGGACAGTTACAGTGGGTTTTCAGATAGCTTCTGTGGAGAGAAAGATATTTTTTTTTAAAAAATTCATTCGTGCATTTATTTTGGTACTGGAGATTGAACTCAGGACTCTGTGCTTGTGAAGCAGGCATGGGCACCACTGAACTAAATCTCCAGCCTGAGAGAGAAAGATTTAGAAAAAAATTTTTTTCTAACTCCTTTCATTTTTCTTGGGTCTTTCCAGTCTTTACCTTGATTAAAACCAGAGGTGAAGATTCTATCACTGGACCGTAGTCAGAAAACAATAAAATTTCTTGCCTGTTTTATTTCTTGAAGATGAATATAGTCTAGGAAAATAATAATTAAAATAAAACTAAGGTAATATTAGACACTTAAAAGGTTTTGCCTAATACTTTTCCTGTTTGTCTAATTCTGGCCTGTCTTAATTCAATAATCTATTCTACTCCAGGCTGGTAATTTCTTTCTCCATCACTAACAGTTTTGCAATCCTCCAGAATCCTTTTGGGAGTTCCAGGGCAAATGGCCTTAAACAGGAACTTAATTGTCTGAGAGATTTTATTTGCTTATTAGAATGGTTTGGTCCATAACATTATCTGCATGGAAGAATAATTCCCTTGGCTGTAGTCAGCTTTGCAGTCCCTTGCTCGTAGGATTACAGTTCTTTTTACATAAAACGATGCTAGGAATGGAGCCACTCAGAGTAGCAATCCTGGGTGCCTTTAATTGGACCCAAAGTAATAACAATTTCAGCAGACATCGGTGTTCTTCTCGAGGTCTGGAAAGAGGCAGAGGGAAAAAAAAGAGTAGGATTTGGGCATGTGATTTGGGATTAATAAATAATTCATTCAATAGATATGTAGTGATCATAATAGCATTGTGCTTGCTTTGCGTAGTATGCTGGGAAATGTAAGACCCAAGCTTAGCCTAGTGGGGTTTCATCTAGTTATGAATACAGGAATTCAAAATACTTTGTCTACAATGGGATTTCAAAGTATTTGGTAAGTAAATTTATCAGAGGAATGAATAAATAAGCACTTAAATAATAACACTGAAAGGTAACGTGAGAAGATATATATTTAAAATATATGCGAATATATTTTCCCTTTGGATATAATCCATGTGTTGATTACATGCTATGTATACATATCTATGCACATGCATCATTGAGTTCAGCTTAGTAAGATGGTCAGTGAATAATGGAATCTCCTGTATTAGAGTTTTCTCAGGTCAGGTATTTGGTTGGCCCAATGAGATAACTAATATTAAAATCAATTGGATATACCAGGTAGTCTATGTGGAAAAATCCTACCTGTCCTGCTCACCTTGCCCTGGATGAACAAATACAGCATCAGTGAAACAGCTGTTATTTATTTCCTGATTCTGCATCAGCTCTTGAAGGCCGTCACGTGGACAAGGGCCATGAGGTGGACAGACAAGGTTTCCATCAACTGGCAATAAAGAGCCAGCCTGCGGCTGACCATGCTGAGTGGATGAAAGAGCCTTGGGGGGACTCAGCCTCGTGGGAAAATAGGCTCGTAAGTCAAGAGCAGGGTGTCAGTTCCCTGTGTGTATTTCATGGCAAGAATGAAAGCAGCCTAAATTATGAGTTGTTGAGCCTCCCGCTTGGATCTCTTCAGTTCTTAATTGGAGAGGAAACTCTTTACCAGGGGAAGGTAACACAGGGAAGGAGTGACCTCATGACAGAAAGCAGGGCCTGTCAGGCCTGTGTGAGCACGCTTGTGTGCATTCATAAGACATACAACGTTTGGATAGCAGTTGGATCACATGAAAACATGTTTACTAAATGTCTCCAGTTTATCTTTTTTTTTTTTTTTTTT
>NW_022900932.1:14605702-14626142 GCF_012274545.1 Fukomys damarensis
CCAGTTTATTTTTTTTTTTTTTTTTTTTGGTATCAGGGATTGAATGCTGAGTGGATGAATTTGGGACCTTGCACTTTCAAGGCAGGTGGTAGAACCACTGAGCTAAACCCCCCAGCTCTCTGGTTTATCTTTTTAATGACTGAATAGTACTCTATTTTAATTAAAAAAAAACACATCTTCTTTATCCAATCACCAATTGATGGGCATTTGGGCTGTTTCCAATAGCCAGGAAAAGTTTTATAAAAAGATGTGGCTTTTGATGGATTCATGGATTCTGAAGTTGAATCCATGAATTTCCTAGCTAGAGGAGGGTAGGACAGGCAAGTCAAACTAGGGCTTGGTGTTTTCAATTTAGCCAAAGCCTAGAAATTGAGAGAAGGAGCAAAAAAATAGTTGCAGGTTAGGTAGAAGGGAAGAGAAAGGTAAGGGAACAAGAAGCATGAAAATTGTTTCTTGTCAGGTGGAAGAGAACCATCTGGTCCAACGTAATTTCTGCAACACCTTAGGCAAGCCCTGGGCAAAAATGGTGCAGTTCTGGGAGGTTTTCCAACTCAAAGCTCAAAACAAAGTTCATATTTTTCATAAGAAGGTTGAGGGAACATCAGTCCAAGACTAGATGGCCAGCAGTTTAAGATGAAAGAGGAGAGGCAGTGATACAATATGCAAGAAGAGAAAGAAAGAGATGGATGGTGCTCCCGGAGTATTATTTTCCTGAAAGAAAAGTAAGCAATGAAGTATCTTTTCATAGCTGGCCTAGAAAGCCATTCTAGGGCTTAGAGAAAGAAAATTAAAATATGTTAGAGCACTCTCAGACCTTGGATGTTTTGTGGTAGCATCTAAAATTGCTGGTAAAATTATGACCTTATAATTCACAACTGTGTCATATATTTTGTAGACCACAGTGTGATTTATGTACCCAGCCAGTTGCTTTGGGAAATGGGAAAAACTCACGCAACACGAAGTTTATTTTTTAATGAATAATGTCTTTAGCCTAAATCTATGCTGTCAGGGAAGGGGTGTCTGTCAGTCAAGGTTATTGCCAGTGTTCTCACAGGATGGGTGAGGGTGTGGGGATCACTTACTATTCTTACATATTTGCTAGCAAGATTATGATACCCAAAATACACACTGCTCTCTCCTTCCCTCTCTTCTCCTCCTCAGAGAGCTCTTTAACCCCTTCTCTCGAAACACACCTAGGTAACAGTCTAACCTTGATGCCTGTCTTGAATCCCCAGCAAGAAACTTAACATTCCCTGTGAAATAAAGTGGGTACTGCAGGAGAAGTTGTTAGGAAGCCATCAGTGGGATTTCTACAAAACCTTTCATGTCAGCGTGACATTGACCCCATTTTATGGAACTGGAGAAGAAAGGAGTGACAGGCAAGATAGGACTCCTGGAGGGGGCACTGTAGGGAGTATAAAATTCATACACAGCTCTTGAGGAGACCCGCCAGGCAGGTGATCAGATGGGAAGAGGCCTGGGTCTGAGGCTACAGACCTCTTCGAAGCCCAGGTGGACCTTGTCCACCTGGCTGCCCTTGAGTCACAAAGTATAGTCGGGATCCTGGCACCTTCACCTGTAAAAGAGATGAGCTCTGGTCTTCACTGTCTAAAGAGTTACCGTAAAGATCAAAGGAAGTATTATCTTTTTTAATCCCGAATGGGGTCATTTTTTTTTCTCTTTTTCTGCTTGCTTTCATTTTCCCTCATTGCTTGCAACCCTTTTGAAGATTCTTAGGGACAATGATCTGAATCAGATTTCCTTCTCCCTAAATCTGTCTTCTTTTGTTCAATCCCTGTTTGCTCTGGACTGTGAAATAGCCATAGGTTGCTTTAGCTCTGATTCATAGTCCTTTTAGTTCACTGCCTGCCTGTCCCTGATCTGTGGGCTCTGACTGCTTATTGTGAAACAGAAGAAGGGACTTAGTGGGGCGATGGTGATTCAGGTGAGCAGAGCCTGGAGCTCACTGCCGTGGTCCTGGACAAGGGGCCAGGACACCGTTCCCATTAAAGTCAGTAGAGGCTGGAGATGCTGCAGCCTGTGCTTGGAGCTCCCAGCTTTGCCTGAGCTTTGGTTTTGCTCATGAAAGGCAGGGCCTGGGGGTACATCCCAGACACCATACAAATGCTCCCAATACTCCAAATTAAGGAAGTTCTTATTTTGTTCCAAGATGAGAAGAGTTTTATTTTACAGAATTGAGTAAAAAAGTCTAGACATCATCTTTATGTATTTTCAAATTAATTCATTTGTCTATTTCTTTTACAAAGACCATTACTTCAAAGAAATGGAGGCAACACAGAAAATGCAAAGAATGCACCAAACACGAACAAGCACAAAACATTTGATATAATATGAAGATCATTCTAGATATCTTTCTGTGCATTACATAGTAAGCAGAAATTTATGTAAAATGATTCTATACTAAACCATTTTTAAATAAAGAAATTAAAGTTTAGTTGAACATAAGAAAAATTGAAGAAATATGAAGGGATTGCGTTTAGTTTAGACATGCTGGTATGATGACCAAAAAGCAATCAGAAAAAACAGTGAAAATAGAGTCATGTTTTCATGGAACTATTTTTTAATGTGCTGAGGAACTTTCTGTTGTGAAGGAAGAGAACATCATCACACTCACCTTTGCTCCCACAAACTTCTCTTTCAGATGAGTTATGTATTCTGTTCACCTTGCCAAGCTTTTATACCGTTGTCTTTGGGGACTCTTGTTCTCACTTTTATTTACTCGTAGGTAAGCATTTTCAAGTGTCCAGCACTCATCTGACATCTGTTTTTACACAGCATTACCTTAAATTTCCAGATCCTGTTACCCTGAGGTTGGAGGGTGATGCGTGGGTTAAGGTTCAGGGTCATGAAAGATGGGGCCTCTGAAACAGCACGATACATAGAGGCAGCCTGAGCATCAACTGAGCATGCTCAGAACAGGACAAAGGTGGGCAAACGGCCTCTGCAGCCTGGCTGTGTAGGCTTAAACCCCTGCTACTGTGCTGCTTGCTGAGTGGCTGAGGGTAAACTGTTTACTCTCTTTTCCTCATCCATAAAGTGGAAATAGTTGATTATAACTACATTATGCAAGATGTCCTTGTGATTACATGAACTATTTTAAAATGACCAGAAAGGTATCCAACTTCAGTACATGTTGGCTTTTATTATAGCATCACACTTTTTGGAGATGAGTAGCAGGCAGGAGAGAATGCTCTGAGAATCTCACTTTCCTTCTCTAGTACCTTGTGGGGATCTTTTGAAATGTCCACTCCTGTTTTGTCTGGTCTTGTCTGTCTCTTATGGATTTTCTTTTTCTTAGACTAAAATTTAGTCCTTCTATGTCCTAGAAGCCCTCTCAAGGCCGGCTTCACCTTCAGGATCCACCATACCCAGACCTCTCTTTGCCCCTTCCTCTCTCCTGGTCCCCTAACTTCAGGGAAACTGAACTGCTCCCCTGTTGGATGGAAATTAAGCCTGAGATGGCCATGATTTCATGTGTCTCCTGCTGAAGTATGTTTACTCTGTGACCACTTAAAGAAGTTTGCAATGATTTATTTGTTTCAGCTGCCTATTTGGTCAGTCTGCCCCTTAGATTGTAACCCCCCCCACCCGAGGATGGGATCATGGCACCAGTAGGTGTCCAACAAATGTTTATTGAGTGACATCTCTCTATGTGCATATCACAGCATATAGACATTGACTGGATGGGTAGATATTGCCTATATAAATCAATCTGCTTTTAGATAGGTAGTTATATAGCTATCTGTATGGATAGAGATACTGATAGTCACTAAGAAGCCTGAATTATTCAGGCAACATTCCCACTCTATCATCATTATTTTGCCTTCACAGGACAATGATCTAAGTCAGTAGGAACTGGAATCAGGGCTGGGGGTGGGTATAGAAGAAGAGATCTGAAAGGCAGGTTACATTCATTGTCAGTTGGTGGCTGCACTGTGCTGGGTGCTTTGTGTACTGCGTTTTCACTCAACCTGTGAACCAGTCATTTTCTTGTTTTACAAATGCAGCTTAAGGAGTTAATCAGCAGCAGAGCTAGGCTGGAAACTCTAAGCACTGGGTAAAGTACATCACCAACCAACTTCCAGCAAGTTGCAAAAAAAGCTCCCTCTTTGGATATATGGGGTGCACATGAGTGTCCCAGAGGCAAATTGCAAGCTAAAGCCAGTGTGGACTGGCAAAATGAAGAGACCAGAAATCATCAGGATGGGTTTGGGTTCATAAAAAAGGAGACAAAATTAACTCGTATGTTGGCTGAATTTTGGAGGCAAAAATGGAAGTTACAGAATGTTTTCCTGGGTAAAATTCACAGTCTGAATTCTTCTTTTCCCCAGTTATACTTCAGGAAATATGGGATTACACTGAAATTCTGTGGGCATTATTTGGAAGGAAAGCTCTCTGGTCAAGCATCTTTGGAAAGTCTACCCGTAATTAAAGAGTTCCTTAGCTCAGAATTCTCAGAGCCTTTAGTGGGCTGAGGTGCATTGCTAGTTTCCGAGGAAGGGGTGTGGCATCTCTCTGGATGCATTATGTCTTCAGATGCCCTTGGGATCTCATTCTCAGGAGCTGCGGGGAAGGTGCTTCCGCCTTTACACGCTCTCTCACAGTGGCAGGAACCACTCGCCAAACAGAGGCGCACTGTAGAGAGTAGAAATTTGTCCTTCCCGTGCCCTGTTTCATTTAAACCTCATCACCTAATTTTTCCAGTGAGGGAGGTGTGTTGCTGCCCTACCCGGACCCATTGACCTTACCCCCAGTAAGTGGTTGGATTTTAAATTGCCAGCTCGTGGTTTCTTTGCTGGAGGGCTTTCTGCAGTCACCAAAGGCTGCTTGTGGGCCTGCGGGTCAGCAGGGATAGGGAAGTAATGTTCCACTCGGGCAGTGGTCCCACGTGGATGTGACAAGTCAATACCTTGTCTTCCTCATCCGTCAGTGTGAAAGCTCTGCCATGGACACCATAGCTTTGTGCAGACACCGGCTGCCAGGGACCCTGGGGGCATTTTGATTTAGTTGCTCAGAGGGATGCTTGCTGGATAACAAAACCTTTATTGTTGTTTTCCCATCTTGTTCTCATGTCTCCATCTTCTTACTGGTGTTTCCTGAGATCATCTTCCAAATAAACTATTTGTAATCAGATCCATTTCTGAGGTTCTGCTTTGAGAGAACACAAACTGGAACACACCATTTTATAAAGCAATGAAAGCCACACACAAAAAACCCACAGATGATCTCTAAGAGCTTACAGAAGACATCCTGGAATTACATTCCAGCCTACAGCATATAAGCAATAGAACTAGGATTTCAAATTAATTCATACATTTATCAAGCATCTCCTTTGTTTCTCTTACCAGCATAGGTGCTGAAGTGGCAAGATGAAAAGACAGTTTTGAAGCCTGTCTTGAAGAATAGACAGAAATAAATTAGTCCAGACTTCTCATAATCTGTGCCTTTAATCACAGCATTCTACCTGATTCTCCAAGAATGGACATTCGATTCTCCTTTAAAATAGGAGTCCCTTTCTGTATCAGACCTGCGGATTTCAACTCCTACACTGCCCTCTAGGCCACAGAACAAATCAGTGCATCCGATCAAGGCTTTTGGTTCCTGAAACAAGCTGGAGAAAAGTGCAAGATTCGCTGATTCAGTGATTTTGCTGCCCAGTATAACATCTCTCTTAATTAGTGAGTGCAGTTAACATTTATAAAAAGAAATCATTCCACAAAGTGAGGCCACTGAAATGTAACGTCTTGTTCCAGATGTGATCCTCCTGGTGTGAGTGGGATCATTCAGAAATTAGGCATCTTAATAAACCTAATGCTACAGCATTCAAGTGCATCTGGTCCAGCTGTGATGGGAGAGTCTGTAATAGCTGTAAGAAAGCTTGCAGGAGTGTTTCAGTGCTCTGTGTAAGGAAGCACTTGTTCATAGTTGCAGCAGAGGTGTAGAAACTGTATATTTTTCCTGCTTTGCTTATTTTTTATAAGTAAAATTTCATTATTGGCCAGTGACCTCCAGAAGCATAGTTATGGAAATTTGATCTTGTGTTCGTCAGCTGCTTGACTCATGGCAGCCAAAAAGCAAGGGGAAAGAGGAACTGCCAACATCCCAATATGCCCTGTAAGGACACACCCCCAATGACCTCACTTCCTCCCACTAATTCCCACCTCCTAAAAGTTCCACTGCATCCCAATAGTGCCTTAGACTGGCAACCAGACGTTTAACATATGGGCCTTTGGGGGACATTAAACTACAGAGGATCTGAAAGGGACTTTTGTGATTATCAGCTGCCAACACTTCCATTCCTTCTTCCTCTCTTCCTTTCTTCCCTGTTAGAAATATTAGATATTAGATCTCTGTAGATTAGATCTCTAATATTAGATATTAGATCACAGAGAGTGAAAATGGGCCATCTAAGATGACAGTAGGGAGTTGTAACATTCCTGAAAGTAGAACACACTTAATTTTTTGAATTGTCATACAATTTATTTCATAGCCACTAGAAACAGTTCGTTTTTGTCTTTTATTGCTCCCAGTAGTCTAGCATAAAAAGAAATTTAAGTTGTCAACCCAATGCAAGGTTTTGCATTATCTTTAGGCTCTCAGCCCTCTCAAAATATCCATAGTATGGTCTGGTAAATGATTGTGTTTATTTTCTTTTTATGTTTTTCATATTTGTTTTCCTTTCTATTATTGTTTATGCTTTTTTAGAGGAACGACCATGCCTTCCAGGGTCTCTGGTTCTAATGTTCCCAGAAAAACCTTAACCTGTCATAGGGATGCAGTGACTTATTGCTGATTAATTCATTTCTCATAGCTATGATTTTCCCCTTTGCTCACTGGGCTTGAAACGTATGTTCGTTTATCCCCTCTGTTGGACCTCTCAGGTAGTCAGTGCAATGACTGCAAAGAATCTGATGGAAGAAGAAAGAGCTGGCCTATTTCATACTATAGTTGCATAATCAGTCCAGAATAATGGTGGCTTGATTTGATTTGCCAACCCACACCTCAGGCAGTTGGTAGAGAAAAGCTGTGTAAGACAGGATATGGGTGTGGTGTTCATTTACATCTTCAGTCCTACTGTGGCAGGAAGGAAGAATCCACTCATTGCTAATGATAAAGTAGTAGACCCATCTTATTTATTTTCTCATAAATCATGCCTCGGCAGGCATTTTCATAGACTGAGACCAACTTGCTAGAGTTTTTCTTATCTGCGAGATTATTCTTGTCTGTACGGGCTATTTGGTAGGGATCGAGAATCACTGTTGAAATGCGATCCATCTTCATCAGTGAAGTAATATATTTTGAGGACTTCAGAGGTGCTGTCTGTTGCCTCATGACTAATATGAAGATTCTTTTGTACCTCCCTCACTGGTTCTATGAAAGGACAAATTCAGTCCCCCATCCTCTGTCACTCGCTGAGTTCTATGCAGAAATGGGCAGGGCTACCAGAATTGGTAAATGAAGTCTGCCATTTAATTCAGATCAGTGACTCTTGTAATCAGAGATGAGTAGGAGTTAGAGAAACAGGCTGGGTTATTGCACAAGACATTATTAAAGTGGGGTTGAGCCAGGCAGCCCAACAGCATGAGGTCTTTGCCTAGTTGAATATTACAACTGCCTGAACCAGTAGATGAGGACATTTAGTGTAACAAAGAGTCTATGAGCTGAACTCAATTATTAAAAAAAACATATTTTATTATAAATAAACACATATTTATTAAATGCTACATAAGTTAGACTTTGGGGATATGGACACAAATAAAGAGACAGAATTATGCAGCCATTTATTTATAGGAAAACACTGCTGAAAAAAGCAATGTGCCAGACTTTGGAGTTAGTTGGTTTTGGTTGGAACAAATTAAAGTATTCCATTAACATAGCTTTATTCAAGACTGATTGGAAGCATGATAGACAGGGAGAGGGGTGACAATCCATCATTTGGAAGAGTCTCTTCCTTTTAGTTTACATAGACCTGCAAGTCCTTGCATGACAAGACCAGGAATATAAGGATCACTGGGGCATTCAGCAAGGGAAGAATTTACTATAAGCATATGCAAAGTCTCTGGTTGTGCTAGCTGCTACAGATCGTACACAAAGACGGCGCATGAGACCTGAACTCAGAGAGTTCAGAGTTTACTTGAAATGATTTCTGTGTATCTGAGTTACGCGAAGAAAATGAACATAGTGGAATTCAGGTGCTGTCTTTTTTTTCCCCTCCTTGGACCGGGGATTGAACTCAGGACCTTGTGCACTTGCGAGGCAGGCGTGGTGCCACTGAGCTAAATCCTCGGCCTTTCAGGTGCTATCTAGAGTGGTTCAGAGAACTGAAGGCATGACCAAGTGTTGCTAATTAAGAGCATCTATCTTACAGAAGGTAGAAGCAAGTGCCGGTGGGCAAACTAGCCATTGCCTCCATCTACATTAGAGGCTGACAAACAGGTTAGCAGGATGCATTGTGTCCAACACCTATTTTTGGAAATAAAGTTTTATTGGAATGTAGCCAAACTCATTTTTTTTGCATACTATTTATTAGATTATTATACTTTTAATATTTACAGAAACTCTTTGTCCCCTCTCCTCTCATATATTCAGATCGATCCTGGTGTTAATACAGAACATCAGAACAAAACCGCTGAGGGGGGCTGGGTGTAAAATAAATGCCCCCAAAACAAACACTTCTTTTTCATCTCTCAGTTGAGTGTGAATTAATTTTGAGCATCAGTATTAAACACGACTAAATTTCAAGGTACCTGAGGTCCTTGGGAAAATGTTTTTCCTAACCTGAGATTCAGTGTTATGCTTTCTGCCTTTATAGGGAGCTAAATCAAGAGTCTGCATTGGGAAGGAGTACCTCTGTTCTTTGTAAACTGTAATTGAAGATATAATTCACTGTGTTCTTCAGTCTTTATTCAAAGCCCCTGGCACAAATGTCCTGCTTGAATTTAATTTTAGGATAAAGTTGATCTTTGAATTGGCTTTATAGGTCTTCCTAGTTCAGTCGTCATAACCTGATTCACTTCCCTCTTGCTGCAGGTGATGGAAAGTGCAGAGCTGGTTCAGAGATGAACTTCACACAGGCTCTCTGTAGGGAAAGGGGCTGAGACTAGGAGAGGCCAGAGAGTGGCCTAGGGTGCAGATTTTAAGGAGGCGCTCAGGCTCAGGGTTGTGCAAAGGCAGGGGCAGCACCCAAAACAAATTAAATTGCCTCTTTAAATTGTGTGTTTACACCCTTCTCTTTCACTCTCGTACTCTACTGGCAGGTTCCTGGCAACATCTGTCCCTTCTGCTTCTAGAAGTTGGCAGCCCTGACCTGGTAATCCCCATGCAGAGATTTTTTTTTTCCTTTTTTAACCATGTAAATGGATTCAGGTCATCTCTGAAGTAGGCAGGGGTACAAATACCAAAAATCAAATCTGTGGGTACTTCAGTGACCTGGGATAGCCATCTGTCACAGATGGGTCCAAATGTCAGGCAGAGGGAAGCCCAGGGCCATGTGTCAGCTTCCAGGGGGTGGGGGTGGGGCTCATGGCAGGTAGTGGGATTAGAGAAGATTATATAGGATTACTCCAGTTCTCTTCCTGGAGCTCAAGGGTCCATTCTGGGGAAGAAGATGGGAGGTGAGGTGAGGCTGGAGTCATTTGTCCCCAACATCACACATTGCATCAGGACAGACAGTGCCTCAGAGACTGTTTACTCAGAAACAGGGGAAGCACAGGGACCAAGAAGTTGGTAGCATGAAATGCAAGCTGGTGGTGAGGGCTGGGCGACGAAGGAAGAATGGGCTACATTAGAGACTTCTCTACCCTGGGATGGCGGAAAGGAAGCAAGGAGGTGGGGAGAGAGGAAGGCAGGTGGAGGGAGGAGGGAGGAAAAGTAACCTGGGATTGGGAGTCTCCCAGGTAGCCCAACTGGAAACACAGTGAAGCATCTTTCCCCCTTGTACCTTGAGGCCTGTGTCAACTCCACAGCCTTATTTCCCAATCTCCATAAGAATGTGGGGAAGTACTTAATTTAAATGGCCTGGGCTTCCAGGGATAAATTGCAGTACCCACGATAAGTGCTTTGGCACTTGTGTTCTCTACTTCAAATCCCAGACTTTGAATGACTCTCATATCAGCTAAAAATAGGGCCATCACCTGCCAACAAGTGGAGTTAGTTGTTCACTGTTTGCTTCACAGTTGGTTCCCACTGTGCCTGTCTCTGTGCCTGGGACTCCCCCCACCCACTTCCTTCAGGTGGTTTCCTGGTTTTCCTCCTCCATACACATTTCTAATGGAAGGGTAAACGACTACCAGGGAGAGGTGCATTCTCAGGACCATTTCATTGGCCACAAGGAACAGGGGCCAAGTGCTGAGGCTTTGGATGAGTCCAGGAATAAGTGTTTAGGTAGCGCATGCGGTGTCAAAGGCATTTACAAACACATGTTAGATCAGTTTGTTGTTTCTATTTGTGTGTGCACATGCTTGCACAGATTTTTTTTTTGAGATAGAGTCTTCCTACATAGTACAGGCTGGCCTTGAATCCTAGATACTATTGCCTCAGTCACTTGAGTCCTAGGAACACAGGCTTTGAATTCTCTTTTAAATGTTTTAAACTTGTGTACAAATTTATCCTGAGTTTTCCTCCATTTCAAGGATCAGGGATAAAAAAATCTGTATTTGAGTCCAAGAGCGTGTGTCTGCTAAATGGAGATGTTAGCACCCAGGTCCAAACAGCCAGCTTCAGGGGTCCTGCTCATGATCACACTGAGACGGGTTTAGGAGGAAGCTCGCAGCCCTTTCCCATGGAGATGGAAAGAGCTTTGGGGTGTTTACAAAAGGCCAGATCATTCAGTAATGATGGAGTTTCCATGAGCAGGGTAGATGAGTTTGTCTAGGCCCTAGAACTTTGGCAGATTAATGTTGGAGAATTTGCTGAAAGTCAGTCCCTGTGCAGAGAGATTTGTAACATTCATTTTATTTAATCTGGGTAGTCCTCTGTGAAGCAACTGTTATAGTTTCTATTTTAACAAAGAGAAAACTGAGGTTAGGGATTTCATAACTTGTTCAACCCTGAAGCTGCTGGTAGCTGATTTGAATACAAATCTTTTGCTCTTTCATTTAAATGAGCGATCTCTGAATTCCAACCCCTATTGCCCATTCAAAGTTAGAAGAAAATTTATAGGGTGACAGCAGATGAATCCTGTCTGAGGCATCAAGTTAAACTTCAGTGTTCCACAATCTGATATAAGCAGCCTCCGAATACCTTGGGGACTGGGAGGGAGCTCACTAGCTCAAGCAGAAGCCAACTTCAATATTTTAATGAGAGATATTACACATGCAGTGAAATGCATAGATCCTAAGGGTACAGATTAGTGAGTTGGGCTAGATGTCTATGCCATTTTATAGTGGTCTACCACCTGTATCATCAAAGAAATTTCTGTTAACCCCCAAACTTTCTTGTGCCAATTTCTAGCCAATTTCTGCCCTCTTCCCT
Source organism: Fukomys damarensis (assembly GCF_012274545.1). NCBI lineage: Eukaryota > Metazoa > Chordata > Mammalia > Rodentia > Bathyergidae > Fukomys > Fukomys damarensis. The sequence goes on from NW_022900932.1 coordinate 14,617,196, forward strand.
TGTACTAGTTAGCTTTGTGTCACATAATAAATACCTGAGTTGTGCTACTTATGAAGTAAGGAGTGGTTTATTTAGTTCCTAGTTTTGAAGATTTGCAGTCTCGGCATCCCCTGAGGGCTGCAGGAGGTGGCACGCCATGGCAGTAGCACATGTAGGAGTAAGGGGCCACATTTCCCACAAGAAGAAGACACCTGCATGGGTCCCATCTCAGGCTTTCTTAATAGTTCTCTCGTGAGAACTACCAAAAGGGTCACATATGAAACACCTTATATCCCCAGTGACCTAAGGACCCTCTCACCAAGTCCCATCTCTCAAAGATGACACCAACCTGGAGACCAAGTCTTTAATAAAATAGGCACTTGGAGAACAGAAACCATATTCAATCTGTACCATGCCTCAAACACATAGGAAATCATAGTTTTGATTTCTACCACTTTAGATTCATTTTGTCTAATTCAGAATTTCATATAAATGGAATCCTAAGGCTATTCTCTTTACTATCAAGCTTTCCTGAGATTCATAGATGTATGTGTGTGTGTGTGTGTGTGTGTGTGTGTGTGTGTATAGTATTCTGATATAGAGATTTTGTTTACAAAATCAACTGATGCTGGTCATTTAGGTTGTTTTGGGTTAGGTCAGTTAGGGTTATTTTCATTTTTTTTTTTTGTACCAGGGATCAAACTTGGGTCCTTACACTTGTGAGGCAGCTGGCAGAACCACTGAGCTAAATCCCTGGCCCTTAGGGTTATTTTTGAATAAAGCTGCTATTAACATCCATGTACAAATGATTTTGTGGAGATGTAGTTCTATTTTTCTTGGGTAAATACAAAGCAATGGAATCTCTAGCTTATATGCATATTTAACTTTATAAGAAAATGTAAGCTTTCCAAACAAGATCCATTTCATATTTCCACTAACATTGCATGGTTGTGCCAGTTTCTTTGTTCTCTGATCGACACAGTACTGACAGGTTTTTAATTTTAGCCATTCAGTGGTTGTAGCCATATCTATCTAGTTTTAACTTGCATTTCTGTAAAAATTTTGTCATGCAAATATGTAAATATTCTCTCCTAATCTGTGGCTTATATTTTAGTTGTCTTTAATTTTAAAATTTTAATTTATCAAAAAAAATTTTTTTTAAAAGGGTGGATGTCTTTTGGTTCCTGTCTAGGAAATATTTGTCTATTTCATTGTTCTCATGACACTTTCCATTGTTTCTTTTTAGAAGCTTCAGATTTATATTTGAGATCGATCTCAAACTAATTTTGTATGTAGTATTAGGTAAGAGTTGAGGTTCATTTCATTCCCTTTACAGATATTCAGTGTTTCCTGCACTACTTGTTCAGGAAATTTTCTTTGCCTCATGGATTTGTGTTGGTGCATTTCATGTAAATTGATTATCTATCTCTGTATCTATTCCTGGACTCCATTTGTTTCATTAATCAACTCATCTTTTGGGGAGTCTACAAAACACTGTCTTAGAAGACTGCAGCTCCATACTTTTCATCATAAAATAGATCTTGTCACTTGCCAATTTTTGATGACCATTAAAATAATTATGATTTTTCTTTTAATTTGTTGATGTGATGAGTTACATTAATTGTTTTTCAGTTTGCTAAACCAACTTCTTATTGCTAGGGTAAAGCCCATCTGCTGGATCATTTTTAAAACATATTACTGAGTTCATTTCAGAAGTCTGATTCTAGGTTTGTTGCATCTATGCTGATGATGTTCCTTATCAGGTTTTGGTGTAAGAGTTATGTTGTCATCATAAAAGAAGTTAAGTGTTTGATTTTTCTCTCTTCTCCAAAAGAGTATGTAAAATCAATATCATTTCCTCCATAAGTGTTTGGTTGAATTCTCCAGTAGAAATCATTTGAATCTAATATTTTTTGTAAAAATGTTTTTAATGAAGTGTAATTTCTCAACAAATATATGTCTGCTTAGATTTTCTGTTTCTTTTGTCAGTTTGAGAGAGTAATATTTTTGAAGAACTTGCTCATTTCTTTTGACTATGAAGTCTGTAGACACAATATTGTTTATAATATTTTCTTACTATCCTCTTAGTGCTGTAAGACTGGTAGTTATGTTTATCTTTTCTGTTTAGGTGTTGAAAATTTAACTTTGCATCAAGTTTTTTTCATTTTAAATACACAGACGTATTTTTTTCTTCTTTAGTAGCCAACAACAGGCCGTTTTCTTTCACCTTGAAAAAAATTACCATCACTACACCCTTTTCTCTTTCAACTGGATTTTTGCTGCTCAACCAGTAGGGTTCAGAACAAATGTGAAACTTTTCTGACATGTGTATCCCAACACTTTACACACACACACACACACACACACACACACACTTCCAGATATTAATTTGTGTAACATACACATATGTGCATACTCAGGCAGAAGAGCCTGAGATAGCTAGATATGCTTTCCTTTTGTAAGACTCTACACAAAGGATCAAATAATTATAGTATGATATCATCATTATATTGTCCCTCTCTCCTATTAGACTGTAAGCTCTACCAAGGCTGATCTTGTATTGTTCTGAGCGATCACTGAGTTACACAGCACCAGTCCAATGCCTTACCTTCTAATACATGCTTCACACTTCCTGGTTGAGTGAATGAACTAATACGAATCAGAAGGAAATAAGCTATTCTTTGGAAATTCTACCTCATACTATTAGCTTTTCTAGACAGTGGAAATATAAAAGGTAGGGACAAAATCATGGAGAGCCTTGACAATAATTTATAAATTTGGGTATTTCTTTATTCATATTTTTTATATTTTGTCTCTTTGGGATGCCATTAACAAATAACTGTAGACTTGGTGGCTTAAACAATACAGACTTATTTTCTCATATAGTTCTGGAGACTGAAAGTCTGAGATCAGGGTGTCAGCATGGTCAAGTTCTGGTGAGGGCTCTCTGTGTGGTTTGCAGATGGTCACCTTCTTACAGTGTCTTCACATGGCAGAAAGAATGAAAGAACAAACTCTCTGGTGTTGGCATTAATCTGTTCTGAGGGATCCACCCTTAGGACCTGTATAAACTTTATTACGTCTCAAAAAACTGATTTTGCCAACAGAAAAAAGTCAGTCCATAGTACAGTCCAAAGAAGAGGCAAAGGTAGGAATCAATCTCTTCCTAAATGAGAAGACAAGAGGGGTGGGGGGCTCTGACCATTGAGTCGCCTCCCACCTCCCTCTGGAAAGCACAGAGCCCCTCCTCTGCCTGAGTCCTACTTACAGGATTAGCAAGAGATCTGCATATTGGTTTTTGTTGGTGGTGGGAGGTATAGCAAGAGAATGGGAACTTTTGATTTTTTTTCTCTAATGGATGTCACATCCTGTAAGGCAGTTCTCCATGTGAATCCTTAATTATCAAACAAGATCCCAAAAAGAAAAGACAAGACTCAATGGGTCCCCAACTGCAGCTTCTCTCACCCCATTCCATACCACCTGATTGGAGGGATTATAGCCCTTTCCATTTCCATCCTCCTAAAGCATGTCTAAAGGAGCTTACATGGTAATTTCCAGAGTGAAGTTGGTGGATCAGCGTGTAGGACATAATGGATCAGCTAATCCCCCCTCCTCACTGTCTGACATAGTGCTTGGTGCATCTGATGCCTGGAGTGTGCCAGGGTTCTTACGAAGGGGGCTGAGGGGTGAGGAAGGAGAGGTTGTTGATTGGCTCCACCACTGTGTGCCACACTGCGCTGTGCAGGTCAAAGCAACACATCCTTCCAGGGCATCAGCTTGTAAACACAGCACACTGGAGGGTGCCTAAAGCCCAGCCCATCTCTCTGCCTGCACCATGATCCCCAGTAAGATTCTGGTGTACCATCATCCACCCAGCAACACCAATACCGAGCCTTACGCCCTGCCCAGGCGCCGCAAGAAGTCCCTTGGAGATTTGTTCCACAAAGGCTACCGGGTAAAGTCTGGGCCTGCAGCTGCAGAGGAGGAGGAACCAGAGGACTTCTGGCAGTCCCTTGTGTCTTGCTGCAGGATTTGTGCCTCGTGGGGTAAGGTCCTTCCCAACCATACTTCTTCTCCAAAAAAAAAGCCTGGGAAAGAAGTGCTCTCCCATGACAGGATTTAGGCAAGTGTCCATTGGAGTGCTGCAGGATTTGTGCCTCGTGGGGTAAGGTCCTTCCCAACCATACTTCTTCTCCAAAAAAAAAAAGCCTGGGAAAGAAGTGCTCTCCCATGACGGGACTTAGGCAAGTGTCCATTGGACAGGTGGTGGCCACCTTCTTTGGGATGTCCACAACTCAGATGTGTTGGGTTAGTCAGGACTCTTGTCTTTCCATTCTTGATGAGTGTAAGTTGAGTCTAGCATTCCTGACTGTTATTCAGCTACTAGAGAATGCATTTCACATATATTGGGGAAAATTTGACAAAGACAAGAAGGGCGTTTTTTTCTATTATTAAGGGTCAGTAATTTTCAGTGAGTCAGCATTTCCTGAAGTGGTTGGTATCTGAAACTATAGATAATACTTTTTTTTAGGGGCACCAGTGAAAATTGCGGTTTACTCTCTTCTGTCTGCACTGGGACGTGGGAGTGTGGTCTTTCCTGTCTTGGGTGGTGCTTCATTATTCTCATACCCAGAAGAAATCATAAAAAAGTTTTCTGGGCAGATTTTCTTTTCTCAGCTGCCTTCTGATATGAATTTGATTTTATTAGGGCAGCCATAATGTATAGAAGTTTCAAATAAATGGCTTCAATTTATACTTCCAGACCTAAAAATACCAGTCTTAGGGAGGAAAATAGCTTTATTTCCAGAAGGGCTACTGGTACCAGGAGCTTCTTTAAAATGAAGTATGGTTCCTTTGAAACTCAGCTTAGGACTCTGATGTGCATAGGCAGAGCTCAAATACCTCTGCATGCTATAATTATGCATAGCAAAATTCCAATTAGCAAACAAACGATGCTGAGTTGAGTCAACCCTTTTCATTAGTACAGGCAAAAAGATTTCCTTTGGCTGAATAATCTAGTCTCTAAATATGCATGTGTCTGTGTCTGTAAGTCTCATTATATCCTCTCTCCCTTCTTTGCAAAGAAGAGCTGCTCTGTGCTTCATAACATCCAGCACAGGCAAAGGCCAGTATTAAAGTAACTAGAGTGAGGATTCTGAAGGGATGCTTAAGATATGAACAGATAGACTATTTCCTGGGGAAGTGTTGAGTGATTGAGTACCTCAGTATCCAGTGCCCTTCTTAGAGATTTCCTTATAGTTGACCAGTCACGACTGTTCTGGAAGGGGACAGGTGCAGTGGTTAATCTACTCCTGCATAGCAGACACTGTTCTCAGGACGAGGTGGGAGACCCCTCAGGAAGCTCAAAGGTAATTTTAAGTCAATGACAAATGCTATGAAGAACAGGGTGGTGGAGGCGGTGTGGGGAGACTCCACTCCAGAAGGGCTGGCCAAGGAAGAACTGCATGATCCAGCCCAGCCTTGTGTTTTCAGTGAGATGGAAGCTAAGTGTTGGTCTTTAGCAGGGAGCAATGTGCTCTCAACAGTGCAGAAAGCAGGGTGCCAGCTGCTCTCTAGGGAACCATAGTGGTGAGGCCTGTTGGGCTGGGCAGGAGCAAAGTAAAGCAGGATGACCACCCCATGGGCTCCTGGCTAGAGGCAACAGTGATTTGGACCATAGTTCTGGCAGAAGAGAAGGGGAAAATAAGTTATTTCACATTTAAGAGGTAAAGTCAAGAAATCTGTTTCCTTTTTAAAGACTGGTTTCTGTACTTTCTGGCTCCTCTGTTCAAATAGAAGAAGACGCTTGAAGCAGGAGCTTCCCACTTGCGCCTGCTGTGTCTAGAGCAGGGAGGAGCTGGGCAGAGCAGGAGCTCACCACACTTGCTTGGGTTCAGTGGGTCGATGAAGGGATCGATGAGTAGGTGACAACTCCAGATTGAATAGGAAGGGATGTTTAGTGTGTCAAGACAGGCACAAAACTGGGATAAGGTAGGGAACGACATAGCCTGAACAATTACCCTGGGAGAAGATGACGAAAAGGTCAGACAAGCAAAGCTGTTTATAGAACACTCTGCTGACTGGAGGCACAGAAGCCCAGGGACATTGGAGAGCAAGAAGGACAGATCTGTCCCACAGCTCAGAAGGAGTGGCTTACTCTGTGCAGGGCTGAGAAGAAGGATGGTGCTTCATTATTCTCAGGCCTAGAAGAAATCATAAAAACTACCCTGAAGAAGCCTCCCTCTGGCCTGTGTATCCTTCATCACCCAGGTCCCCCTGGGCTTGGTTTAAGCATACACACACACACACACACACACACACACACACACACACACACACATCCCTCCCCTGCTGCTAGGCCAGATGACAGCCACCTTGTGTGACACCAAAAACTAATTGCTCTTCAGGATTTGCATGGGATTGTAGGGATTGGCAACAGCAGAGGTTTATTGGAACCTTTTAGCTTTTCAGATTTAAAGATTAAGGAGTGAAAGGGAGAGGGAAATAGCGAATCAGAAAACCCAGACAGGCTGTCTGCCATGGGCTGGGATGTACCTGCTGTTGCGTTTTCTGTCCTACAATCTTTTGGGACCTCGTGTGCAAGATCTCTGGAGCCTTCTATGTCCTGGCATAATAGGACATGAATGGTGAATGAGCCATCATTTACCTGTTGATCCTTTTATCTCTGGCAGTATAGCAAAGCCTCGTCCAATTCCTCATCAGAGAAGGGTCCTAAACCCTTCGTCGTTTAGGTGGTCATTGATGAAATCCATGCACTAGTTTTCAAGTGACCCTACCCTGGTGGTTCAGGCCCTAAGCATCATCTTTGTCCCCCTCCAGGGACAGTAGTAGCTGGGGGTCCTTCTCACCTGAGCCAGTGGCTGCAAGGGACTGAATCTTGGACTTGGGTGCAGGGATCAGAGCTAGAAAAGCCTGGCTCCAGTCCCAACTTGCTACTGACTTTATAATCACAGCAAAAAGTAATCACGAATAAAAGTTTCAGTGTAAATTGTACATATAAAATTGAAAAGTGGAGAAAATTTAAAATTTCAATAATCCTATCTGAGTAGTGCAACTACTATTATCATTTTATGTGCGATTTCATTTTTCATATACCTATAGTTTTTATGGTTTTAGCATAGAGAATAGGCACTTTATGTTTTACTTTTTGTTTTTTTTTTTCCAGTGTTCCCAACTTGTTATTTCAAAAGATTTTGGTACAGAGCATATATCATAAAATTTATCATTTTTAAGTATTTTAAAATTACAATTCAGTGGCATTGAACATATTCATATTGTTGTAAGACAGATCTCCAGGATATCTTCACCTTTCAGACCTGAAATTCTGTATCAATTAAACAAGACTCCTCTTTCCTCCCCTAGCTCCTGATAACTTCCATTTTAAGTTCTAAATCCTACTTCTTTAACTTAGTGTTATATCATAAAGATTTTGCTTGTTATATTTTAAAAACATGTAAGGGCTGGGGATTTAGCTCAGTGGTTCGGTGGCCTGCCTTGCAAGCGCAAGGACCTGAGTTCGTTCCATGGCACCAAAAAAACAAAAAACATCTATAATAGCCCATACAGAAGATGGACTATACCTAAGTACTATTTTTAAAACTTAAGCTGTTTTCTACTTTACTTGTTTAATGAATCATTTTGCAATGAATGTCTGTGTTCGTGTACAATTTTTCCATTTAAAAAATATTTTCTAACCCTATATTACCAGAAATGAAGTTAGTTTGGTTCGTAGTGCTGAATTGCTTCCTGAAAAGGTTTTATTCATTTAGAACTCCACCATTAAATTAGAAGACTATTCCACTGCAGAATCATCTCCCCAAGGAAAGAGTCAAACACATTGCTAGTCTGAATAATAAACACAGTGCTTCCTGTATTTTTGCTTAATTTGCATTTCTTTTACTTTTCCTTTTAAAAGCATTTTACAGTAGACTATATTATTAACAAAATTCACCATTTTGTTCAATAGATCTCTTGAAATTATTCCTCCAGTCTAACTGGAATTTTGTATCCTTTGGCCTGCATCACACCAACCACCACCCCACCAACCTCTTCTACCCCTGGTAACTATCATTCTTTTCTCTAGTTCTTTTTTTTTCATACTGGGGATCACACTCAGGTTCTTGTGCTTGTGAGGCAGGCAGCAGAAATACTGAGCGAAATCCTTGGCCCTCTTTTCTCTAGTTCTATACCATTAACTTTTTCTGCGTTATTGGATGAGTGAGAACATGATAGTATGTATTGCTCTGTGCTGACCTATCTCACTTAATATGATGTTTTGCTGGTTACTTCATGTTACTGCAAAAATAAGTTTCCTTCTTTTTATGTCTGAATAGTATTTTTAAAACTCCATTCATCTACAGGTAGACACTTAGGCTGATTCCATATCTTCCCTATTATGAAGAAAGCTGCAATAAATCCTGGAGTGCTTGTATCTTCAGCATACAGATTTCATTTCCTTTGGATATATACCCGGTAGTGGAATTGTGATTGCATGGTTGTGGTATTTTATTAATTTATTGAGGAACTTCCACACTATTCTCCATTGTGATTGTACTAATTTACATTCCCATACACAGTGTGCAACTGTTTCTTTTTTCCTACCTCCTTATCAACACTTTATTTTTTGTCTTTCTGATAATAGCCATTTTTACAGGTGTGATATGATGTCTCATTGTGGTTTTTTTTTTTTATTGTGTTTATTGGTACATTTAGGGATACAGTACAGTTACATTCATTGTTGGGATCATGTACCTTTACATGGCAAGTCTTGATTCTCATTTTTTTCCCCTTACCTCTGCCCTCCCTTCACCCCCTCCTCCCCTCCCCATCTACAAACACTTTATTTTCATCTTTTCATTCTCTCACATTTTTTTCTTTTCCCTTTTTGTTCTTCCCCTACGTATCACACCTTCCCTACACCTTTAGCTCCTTTCCTCCCATTTCTAAA
>NW_022900932.1:14633149-14641819 GCF_012274545.1 Fukomys damarensis
GTTTTGGGAACGGGGGGGGGGCGTCGTGTGGGTGTTTCAAGGGCGCCCGCGCGGCTACCTTCCTTCCTGGGTCTGTTGTCGCGCAGGCCGGGAGCTCCCGCACAGGCCGGGAGCTCGCGCGCACGCCGCCGGGTGATCGCAGACCTCATTGTGGTTTTGATTTGTTTTTTCCTGATGATTAGTAATGTTGAACATTTTTTCATTTACCCGTTGGCCATTTATATGTCTTCTTTTGTAAAATGCCTATTCAGGTCCTTTGCCTATTTTTTAATAGAGATTTTTCTTTTGGAATTGACTAGTTCCTTACTCAGGCCGGGAGCTCGCGCGCACGCCGCCGGGTGATCGCAGACCTCATTGTGGTTTTGATTTGCATTTTCCTGATGATTAGTAATGTTGAACATTTTTTCATTTACCTGTTGGCCATTTATATGTCTTCTTTTGTAAAATGCCTATTCAGGTCCTTTGCCTATTTTTTAATAGAGATTTTTCTTTTGGAATTGACTTGAGTTCCTTACATATTCAAGATATCAACCCCTTAGTTTGCTAGAATTTTCTCTTGTTCTGTAGATCATCTTTCTGCTCTGTTGATTATTTTCATGGCTGTGCAGAAGTGTTCTGGTTTGATATAATCCCATGTGTCTATTGATTTTGTTGTCTGAGTTTTTGAGATCATATCCAAAATACCATTGCTCAGATCCATACCATGAATCTTTTCCTTTATTTCATTTCTAGTCACTTTATAATTTCAGGTATTAAATTTAAGTTTTTAATCCATTTTGTTTTGGTTTTGTATATCATGTGCATTCTTTTAGTTCAAACAAGTATAATTTTTCTTCTCTTTTCTTTTCTTTTTTTTTTGGTACTGGGATCAAACTTGGGAGCTTGAACTTATGAGACAGGTGACAGAACCACAGAGCTAAATTCCTGGCCCAAGTATGATAATTTTGAATGGTTATTGATCCATATTTGCTGCTTTATGATGTACCTTTTATGATTTTTACTTATTTATCAAAAAATAATATAGTATTTACATAATGCTTTTGATATCAAGAATTTCTCCCTATTGCATGATATTTGGTTACTTTCTAGTGGATATTGTCATCATTATTATTATTGCTATTATTATTATTGTTATTATTACCACTCAGTACTGGGGATTGAACCCAGAACCTTTGCACTGAGCTACATACCCAGCCTTAAATTTTTAAAAAATTTTGTGGAATTGTGGATTTCACAAATCATAAAAGGCATATCATAAAGCAGCAAATATAAGAGTCAATAACCATTAAAAATATCATACTTAGGCCAGGAATTTAGCTCAGTGGTTCTGTCACCTGTCTCATAAGTTCAAGGTCCCAAGTTTGATCGCAGTAAAAAAAAAAAAAAAAAAAAAAAAAAAAAAAAGAAAGAAAGAAAGAAAGATCATCATACTTGTTGAACTAAAAGAAATGCACATGATATACAAAAATCAAAACAAAATGGATTAAAAATTTAAATTTAATACCTGAAACTTACTAAATTTTTAAGTTGCCAAGGCTGGACTTGAACTTGTGAATCTTCTGCCTTAGCCTACCAGAGTGCTGGAATTACAGGCATGTGTCAGCATACCAGGCATTCATTATTATTTTCAAACACAGAATTAAGATATTTTTATGGTAACTGATCTGATAGTTCAACAATTTTATGATTCTTTCACATCTGAGTTAAGACAGTCATCACTTTGGAAGGTTAATAAATATACAGCTACATTTTTTCAGCTTTTCTATGTTATTAGTCACTTTTAATCTAAAATTTATTTCTATTACAGTATGAAGTAAGTTTAAATTGATTTTCATTTGTTAAACAATTACTTCATCATTCTTGGATAATAATTTCTTTGGTTTGTGTAACTTCTTTATTGCATATTAAATTTTTCTTTGCATAGTAGATTCTGCTATTTTGTTCTTTACTTACACTTCCTATTCTTTTGTTATTTTCTTAGACTACTACTTCAAGATAGATATTGCTTACCTGAATTCTGCAGTTTGGAAGTTTTTTGACCAAAACAAGCCTTTATTATGGGCAGGATCTGCTGGACTGTCTCCAAACAAAGGAGAGAAAAGCAACATGGCACAACAGGGAGCTTCTTTTATAGGAGCAGGGTGGGGTTAGCCTGAGCTGGGGTTGAGTGAGGTAGTATGAAGGAATTGGAGGAGCCTATGACATTACTTGGAGGGGCTTGTGACATCATTAGTTGCTAGGAGGTAGCATATATCAGGTTACCTTTCTTGGCGGGAAGAGGTGCATGTTGGGCAGAAGACTGTCCTTTGGTGGGAGGAGATGGGAAGGAGGCTGCTATTCCATGTGGCAGCCTTCTTAAGGCACAGAGCATTATGGGAAGGAGGAGGCTGTTATTTTATGTAGCAGCAATCTTAAGGCAAGGGGAATCTAACATTCCAGGTTTTTGTTTTATGGTTGTTGGGTGAAGGTCTCTTCTGAAGCTGCTTCAAGCTGACAAAGGGGCGGAGGTTGGGGTTAAACCTGGATCTGATGGGGGCAGCGGTAGGTAGGGTCTTCTTCCTTCTGCTGAGTGGCCGGTACCCTGCCCTGGTGAGTTCTGTGACTATCTGGTTGGTAAATGCTCTGATGCATTCCTGTAAGAAATTTTGAAGATAACAAGACAGGGTCCGAACAGTAGGATTATGCAGAGAATAGCAAGGGGTCCCAGGAAAGGAAGAAGTCATGGCAGTCATTGGTCAAAGTATCCTGGCAGGAAGTGTCGCCAGTGTAGGTCTCATCTACATTTCTTTGGTATTCATTGGCACATTCTGCTTTTTTATTTAATATTATCTTAAGCATTCTCACAATTTTGTTTTTAGTATCTGCATGGTAGTTCATCAAGTGAAAATTCTGCAATCAAACTGATATTATCCTGGGAGATATTTAGTCCCCGATATCTTGCCATTTAAAGTACTATTTCTTTTTTTTCCCCCATTAAGTTTATTGGTACATTTAAAGCAAACAATACAGTTACATTTATCATTGGCATCTTGTATTGTCTATGTTTTTCCTATGCTTTCCCTGAGTTTCTTTACCTTGTCTCCAACAGACCCGTCTATTCTGGAGTAGCATGCCTGCCAGTGGATTGATTTGGGACTGTAGTGTGACCAGAGAGTCAGCTGCCTTTTCCATATCTTCATTTAGCTCTTGGAACAGGAAGTAATAGAAATGTGTTGATGCTGAGATTCCTGCCACTCCAGTGCCATTTCCTACCAGAATGTCAGCCCTTATCCGAAAGGGAAGTAAGGGGAGAGTGTGCTTATTGAGATAGTGGATAGGAGGCTGTTGTGAGGGCAAGACTTGCTGTAGTAACTGGGTTTCTGTATAAATTGTGAGGGGAGGGCTAAGGAAGCCCACCTAACAGAGGGAAGATGAGGTTGAGTTTGAGACAGCAAAAGGCTTGGGAGTCACAGATATGAAACAAACCCTTAGAGACAGGTAATACCTGTATGAATATGTGAATATGAATGACTTTAGCATAAGGCATAGAGTTGTACTGATTTGTGATGGGTGAATTTATACAGGCCCAGTTGCCATGTGTGGAGGATTTTAATTGGGTTGCTAAGGGGTCTAATGTGATATTTTCAGGGGTGGGGATAGTCCAGTCAAGGGGAATTGGTATGAAGGCATATGGCTGAAATTGGGGTAACAGGGGACATTCAGCACTCAGTTTGGTTGCCTGGCAAGCTAAGTAGGGTAGTGTTTATGAGGTGTAGGAGCCTTTTATGTGTCTGTTCGTGTGTGTGCTCGCGTGTGTGTGTGTGTGTGTGTGTGTGTGTGTGTATGAGGACAGATCAATGTTTTTATATAGGGGGAGGTATTTGCATGTTTTGGCTATGAGCTGTTCTATCTCTTCCTGTCATTGTTTTAATGGTTGCCAGTATGTTTTTAGTGTCCAGCATGCCCATGTACCCTGCCTTTTTTTACATGTGGAATAGTCTAGAAGTGTGATCTTTCCCATACAGTACAGCTGGAAACTGCCAGAAGGGGTCAGTGACTGGCTTTATTACTATGCTTTTTTATTACCTAGATTTATTACTATGGCACTGTTTTATACCTCTTTTGGTCATACTTTTCTGCTGGGTGTTTAAGATCAAGTTAAAGTGATACTGGTGTTAGTCAATATGAACCTCTTGTTATCTATCATGGTCCACTTAAATCTCCTCAGACCATTACTTTGTAACCATGTGTAGAGCCTCTCTTCTCTTCTGTGAGTGTCAGCTGTCAGGATGGATTATGGCCTTGCTTGACCAAGTTTCTTTCAGTGAAAGTGTGGGAGATTTTTTTCTCTTGATGTCCCTCTTTTGGCATATGTTACATTTGTCTACTGATGTCCAGCAATCTCCCTGCTTAGGAGGTTGGGTGACTTGCCAAAGATGTAAGGTGTTGTAGAAAAGGTTTATTCATACCTTGGATCTTTGATGACCTTGGAAGGCCAGGGCCAAAATATTGGTGGTCTTCTTAGCTCAGTTACTTTTTAGTGTTGGGTTCTGCCCCAGAAGAGAACGTCAGTGACATCAGTAGTACCTTAGGAGCAGTGAGCTTAACTATCATAACTTTATCTGGATAGCAAGCACCCTGGAATCTAATATATAGTTAGAGGAATGTTATTTTTATCAATCAAGGTTGTTCTAGTAATTGATTTCCTATACAATATTAACAGAAAAAACTGAATCAGGAACCACACGTGATAATAATAATAATATTTTAGCATGACAATCATGATGACATTATCTTGGCAACAAACTTAGATATATATCTCAGTATAAAATAGCCATTGTTGAATGTATTTATTCCCCTCTACAAACATATTTAAAAACAGGAAACTCTTATCTAAGTTATTATCTTTTGATAAGATGCCATGTAAGGAAAATGTATGAGCCTATAAAAGTACCTGTAATCATGAGTAGGTGGAGCAGAAGAGAAGGGGGAATAACTGAATCAAAAGTTTATTGCCATAAACATTATGTTGGAAGACTTCTATAGTCAGAAAACATGAATACATTTTGTACACCAGAAAAGTAGTAGCAATAATTATTATAATTATATGAAACATCATGTTCTATAGTGTAACTGCTACCAAAAGGATCTTTTTAAATAACTCCTTGTTTTTCCACAGAAAATATTATATTTTGAAGATGACCATTATAAACATATCACAATAACATATTTAGAACTTAACCCTTTGATGATAACCAATGTAAACATTTTATGACAACATATTTAGCAATGTTTATTGGGGTATATCTTCCCTTAAGGCTATGAAAATTACTGGGGCTCCCATTAGTGAATAAAGACCAGAATAAAAATTTCTGAGCAACTGCTTTTTTATTCACCAACAGGAATCTATCCATACCTAAAAGTTTATATTTAATTTTGTTGGCAGTTTTTTATTTAACTTGCAAAACCAGGTTGTAGAAATTAACAATTTATTTGTATCTTTGGTGTCATTTTGATCAAAAAAATATAATCGGTCAAATACTTTCAAGCAATTGGACTGACACAGACAAACATATAAGACAATTTATGAAACTACAGCGCACTCAAATATATTTGGCCAATTGAATTATAACATGTCTTTTAATTAAGACTAGTCAAAACCTTTGCAGGTCAATTGACAGAGATCTCTTGTAGAATTAGAATCAGAAGGAATGAAAGCTCTTTATGACTGTAAATGTAAACCTTTTATAACAAACTTGAAACTAACAAGCAAACATACATATTCCTTTGATAACACTTCCACATGTCTTCTCAACATGCCTAGGCCTTCTGGTCTTGTGTGTCTCTCTTTAGTTCTCTAACAAGGCAAACAATCTTTTTATATCAAAAGTATATCCCCTTTATTTGTAGCCTTTTAAAAAATATATATATATTTCTATCTCATTTACTTTAAACATTTCATAACAAACTTGGCTTCAGTTGTTAAAATTTTAAAGTGTTACCTTTTTTATTTCCTCATTGTCACACTTTAAAACTTGATGGTTGACAATAGAATATTTATAACCTTGAGTTTTTTCTAATCAAGAAAGTACAGAAAGAGCAAGTTAACCCTATAATTACAATGTAAGAATTTATAATTTACAAGAAATGTTGTAAGTATATTAATTAAGCATTACTTTAAGCTGGAGGTGAAGGTACATTTGTCAGTTACCCAGAGGAGGGAATGATAACAAAGTTCCTGCCCCTCAGTGGGTGTAGGGTCAAGAACAGAGATTATTTATGGTGTCCAGTGACATCTGAGATGTAAGAATAGCCTATTATGTCCTGTAGCCCTGGAGTTTTATCTCTGCCTTAAATGAAATATAGAAAAATTTATAACCTTGAGATGCAGAGATCCATTTACTTTGTAAGTGAAACAAACAAACAAAAAACTTGTACTGTTTTAGAAACAAATTAACTCCCTCCTTAGCCAGTATTGTTGAAACAAGATCTAAAAATCTTAAGATTTATGCGGTGGCTCTGCTAATGCTACAAGTCTAATGGTGCTCTTAGGAATGCCAATTTTGGTTACATTTCTCATTGTGTATGAGATACTGCTTTATGAATGATTGAAAATAATACATTTTGATTTAAACCTTAATTGCTTTTCAATGAATGTGAAGTATTAATTTGAAAATGAAATCACACTACCAGCAATAGACAGTTTTATTGACTACTCTAAGGAACAATAGCGATTTCCATAAATAACTAAAATTCTAATGGTATTGGTATGTTAGTAATCACAAATTTGGTTTCTTTTAATACTTTTTAAAATCCTGTAGGAAGGTTTTTAATATATTTATATATTTTATATATTTACATTATTGATGAGCCATAACATGGCAAAAGTATGTAGTTGCTGTTTCTAAAAACTAATCCAAACACTATATCCAGAGGTTTTGGGAAATTCTTACAGAATTTTGCAATAGTAATGTTGGGTTAAAGAAATTTCATAGTTGTTGGAGTGCTATGAATTTAATACCTGCAATCCAGGTTGCTGTAGTTTTTACACTTTTCCTGTATGTTTCATATCAGGTGTGTACCATTTGTACTGAGGACACCACAGAATGAACTATCCAAAGTCCATTGATTTTAATATGTGTTTTGGTTTGTAAACAAATTATAGTAATTTCTTGCACATTTTGGGGGATATAAAAATTTATGTATCTGCTTCTAGATACAATATGTAAATAAAAACTTCATTCACAAGAAAAAAAAAAAGAAACAAATTAATTCCCAGTTGGCTTGCAGATGCAGAAGGAAGACAACAACCCACTGAAAGGTAAATTAATTTTTTGTACAAATAAGCAAACTTCAATACCAAAGCTAGATTAAACTCACACACCCATTTTATAATGATTTTAGCAATTAAATCCAAACAGAAACATATACAAGACAAGAATAAAATGGCATTTTATCAAGAGGGGCCTCACAGGCAGAATGACCTTTTATAAAGTGGTCTGCCAGATCAAAAGTAGTCACTTTGGAGTCTGGGCTGAGGTGGTGGGGGGGTGGAACAGGAGGGGAGGAGGACGGAGTTAGGGCTAGAAGTACCTGAGAGGGTGAACAGGTTTGACAGAAGGAGGGGTGAGAGCCAAGGTAGAAGGCTTATAGGTAGGGATTTCTGACTATTTGCCATTGCGTTGACAAAAATTGTATAAATCATGCAGTATGTTAAAATTGAGTGTCATTTTCTGACCATTGAGATTTATTGTCTAGTTTGTACTGAGGCCAAACTTGGTTGTAAAAAAAAAGAAAAGTGAGTCATTTTGGCTTAAAATCAGGTCCCAATAGTCCAAGGGGGCGATGTTGTGCCAGGAGGCAGCCAAGAGGCATTGAGGGTTGGGGTTTGGATTGTTGGGTTCCCATGTTAGGGTGGGTGAGGAGGAGTTAGCTCCCTAGGAGGAGGACAAAAGAGAGGATGTCTTCGTCTTGTGATACTCCTGGAGCCAGTCCCCAGAAGGGAAGGAGAGAAGTCAGGCTGATGGGGCGACCCCAGGGCACGGACATGGGCCCAGTGGCCCAAAAGGGTCTCTCCGACTGAGTACTTGGATTTCCGAGGAGTCCCCAGAAGGATAGACTGAGAACAAGTTAGAGGACCCAACTGAGCAGAGGGAAGCTAACTACCTACTCACCCTGAAATCAGTGACCGGTGTGGATGTGAGTCATCACCAATGGCAAAGGTAGAAAGCCCCGCGGAGGTCCTGGCTCCGCAGATGTGGTGCGGAGGAGGCGGCCGAAAGGCCAGTCCACCTGACCCGTGATGATCTTCCTCCCCGGTCTCGGCCCCAGATATGTGAGGTAAAAAGTCCTGAAAACCAGGACCAGACCAGGACCATAACACGCCTTTATGATGGGGAAGGTCTGCCAGGCTGTCTCCAAACAAAGGAGAGAAAAGCCTGCAGTTTGGAATTTGATGAAAAGTCTTTTTAGGCTAATATGTGGTCAATTTTATGATTCTTCAGTGGTTGTTATTGAAGAGTGAATCCTAGTTTACTGAATAATACACGTGTTGTGTCTAATTGCCCAGTCATCCAGGTAGATATAAATGCAAACATATCCCAAGAAATTACATATTACATAAATATCCTACATTTGCACTTATCACTAACTAGTATCATTCCTGGGTTTTTTTTTTTTTTTTTTGGTTTT
>NW_022900932.1:14641977-14691374 GCF_012274545.1 Fukomys damarensis
TCCCTTCACCCCCTCCTCCCCTCCCCATTTCCAAACACTTTATTTCCATTTTTTTCATTTTCTCATACTTTTTATTTTCCCTTATTACCTTTCCCCTACCCTTCCCACTTTCCCTACACCTTTAGCCCTTTTCTTCCTATTTCACATTGTCAATTATCTCATTAGCTAACTAGTATCATTTCTGAAACCAAACAGAATTCTCCATTGATACAGCATTTTCAGTTTCTTCCTGTTGAACACACTCTTGTTATCTCAGCACCTTCTTAGGTCTATATAGATTTTCAGTTTATATTCTCAGTGGATTGTTCCTTTATCAATATGAAGTTTTATTTCATTTACAAATTTTTACAGTAACTGCCTTTCATTTGACCTCATTTCTCTGTTCCTTTTTTGTTAGCATTTGTCTAGTGTATAATTTCTATCCCTTTAGATTTACTTTGTGTATTGTTTTTAGTGCATTGCTTATAAGAAGTATGCCTCCGGAATTTCTTATTTTTTAGTTGTGTCTGATTCTCTGTATTTTGATAGGATTAATTCAACCCATTCAATTTTATTGTGGTTACTAATACATTTGGCTTTTTGTTGTTGAAATTTTGTTTTCTGATTTATGTACTTTTTCTCTTTTCCTTTTAATTGGGTTGCTTCCTTTTTTTGTAACTGAAGTTTGAATTCCTTTGTTCTCCCCCGACAAGATTTGAAATTTGTAATTCCAAATATATTCTGAAAAATTTTTAAAAACATATTAAAATTATTTTGGTGTTCATATATCTTATTAATAACATCATTCTTTGAAGGAAGAGAATGATATTAGCACATTCTTCTTCTTCACTCCTTCATATTTCTGCTTTCCATGCACTTCTAGAGATTTTAATTTTAGATCAATGTTATTATGTATTATTTTGAAAAATACTCATTCAACACATAGACTAGTCTGTTACTTTTTTCTCACACTGCCTTTATAGCTAAATTCTTTTGGTTTTGTTTTTCTGCCAACTAGCTAAGTATATGTCACTTGCTTCAAAGAAAACTTCTGAGAAATGTGAAGACAGCCTTCCTTTGTTTTCTTGCATTCAATGCAGGAGTCTTGGGACCATAATATGAATCTCATTGCCTTACAGGGATTTATTTCCTCACTCTGATATTATGAAATTTCACCATGCTGTGCCTGGATGTAGGTCTTCTTAGGTTTAACTGGCTGGACACTTATTGGGCCCTTCCAATCTGGGGCAGATCATACTTTTAGTTTAGGATACTTCTATTATTGGTTTGAATATTTCCTGCTCTCCCCTTCATTTTCTTTTTTCCCTTTGTATAAAGAGACCTTTGATAGTCCAGCCCTCTTCTTTTCCAGATAGCAATTCTTCTATTTAGCTGGCCTTTGGAAGTTTTAATGTTCAAAAATTTGATTTATGAGATATTTAGTTGATATTTGTTGAGTTTAGATAATTTCTCTACGTCTTTTCTCACACATTGTTTTTCCATCAGACTCATTTCTAAAGCAGCTTTTCCCCCTAGATTTCTTTATTCCTGTTAGTCTTTACATACAAGCTTGCTATAGGTACCTTCTTCAAAGAAATCTTCCCATTCCTCAAATGTTGGGTGATTCTTGGTTTGGCACTTATATTTGGGTTTGAGATTTTCTGTTCACCTTTGTGTGAATACTTTTTGTGTTTATTACAGTATATCTGGAGAACCCTAAGGTGAGTTTTTGTTGTTGTTTTGGTTTATCTTTTTTTGTTTTTGTTTTTTTTTTGTCCAGAAACTGTTTTCCGGATGTAGAGACAATGAGTATCTTCTAGGAGTCAACCAGCGTACCAGAGATCGCCCATCCTGATGTGATGTGGTAGTGGGCATTGAGCCCTGAGCCTCATCCCTTACCCCTTTTTTATTTTTTATTATTTATTATTTATAAGTTGCTCAGACTATGCTTAAGTTTGCCATCTTCCTGCATCAGCCTCCGAGCCCTTGGGATTACAGGTCTGAGCCACCGTTCCTGGCTCAATTGCTCTGTTTTAGCAGCTCAAGTGCCCACACTGCTGTGTGCTGGCTGCTGTGGTCTGGTGGCCCAGTCAGTCAGTGTTATGTCACAGCCAACTCTGCTCACTGTCAGTGACTTCCTTTCCTTTATAGACTGTTGTTTCCTTCTCCGCTGTGATCTCTCCACCCCACCACCTCCACTGACATTCGTCTCTATGGGATTCTTCCTCTGTATTTAGTGACCAAAGGCATTTCTCATGTTCTCTCATGATTCTGGAGATATTTATATATAGTTGCCCCTAGATATCTGCAGTGGGTTGGTTCCAGGTGCTCCCAGGACACTAAATTCTTCCAGTGCCCAAGTCCTTTATCTAAATTATCATAGTACTTTCATATAGCTACGCACACCCTTCTGTATAATTTAAATCATCTCTAAATCACTTGTAATACCTCATGCAGTGTAAAGTCTGTGGGAATAGTTGTTACACTCTCTTGCTTATGAAAATAGTTTGGTTGAATCTGAGGATGTGAACTCACAGATATGGGGTCTCGTGATCAATATTTGCAAGAGAAACAGACAATGCAGAACACAGACATTTACAAGATTAGCTGACAATATCCACTTACAAATCAAATGTACAAAGTGCAAGAAATCTATCTGTCCATGAGATCGGAAGAACCCAGCTGGGCCTGGGTCCCAAGGCAGTGTCCCGTGAAAGCCTGTATCAGGAGGCTGAGGAATCTGCGATGGAAGACTGAAGAATCCATGTTGAAAATCGGGAGAAAACGCTCAAGGTGAAGGTGAAGACCAGAGTTCCTCTGAAGAGAACAACCATCCTTGGTGGAGGCGAAGACTGGGTGTCAGCCAAAGAGAACAGCACCTTTCTGACAACCGTCCTCCTCAAGGTGGACCTCCACGCTGGAGCAATGCTGATTCCATTCAGCTGGACATCCCCACTCGTGTTGACATTGCCTGGTTGACTACCACCTTGGAGGTCACATACGTTTCCTTTTTACGTATCTTGCATACAACTGAAGCTAGGTTTCTCAACTCCACCAACTTCATTTTCAGCAGAACATCTATTTTCACCTACTAGAATTTTGTCATTTTCTCCTATTTCGCTCCTTCTTTCACTCTTTTTGTCCTCGTGCGACTTTACTGTCCCTCACCTTTAGTATTATTTTAGTGAGGTTTAAAGATAAACCACTGAGTTCAACCTGCCATGCGAATTTAAACAGAATGATCTGGATTACAGTTTGAATTCATGGATGAACGGTACGCATTGGTATTTTACGTAGGATTTTAGTATCTCTGATCTTAGTGATATTAGAAACTTTTGGGGGGTGCTCTGAGAATCAGTTTTTGGCACCAGGTTTATGTTTATTTTATAAACTTAGTTGCTTCCCATCTCTTTTTTTTATTATGGAGGAATTTGGAATTTTAATAAAATGTAAATGTTTAAAAATTTAATAGTACATTTAATGGGTATAGAAACTTTGAGGAGAAGCTATTACTGTATTTTTCAATTTTTGTCCAATTATTATTCTATAATGCCACAACCCGCGTGGCTCATGGGCTCATGAAGTGAGAAATGACTAAGAGATTAAGAAAGTCAAACAATAAAACGACAAAGACGACAGTAAAGTTTACATAGCTGAGGCCAGGTGAAACCTTTGTCCTGATGAGACAGAAAGCTTGGCTTGCATCCTCAGCACCTTTATTTACAGTGTAGATAAGGAAACCCGAAAGAGGGTGCCCAGTTGGAGCAGGGAGAATGGCTAGGGTCTGCGGGAGACAATGCTTGATGTTTCTCTGGAATGGGTGGGATGGAAGACAGTCCTCTTCTCAGCCAGGCCTTGCTCCGTCTCGCCCTCTAGTGGCCTGTTCTCCTCCCACAGGGTCCCGCCTCTCATCAATAGGAGGCGGTGTCAGGCCTGCCTGGCCATAGTGGTCTACAGGGCATCGTTCCCAGCATTATAATGGTCTGCAGTGGTTTTCTTTTGCTGTCAAGTTTCAGAGTCATCTTTCTTACTGAGGTTTTCGCAGTCTTATTCAGATATGTGTCTATCATCTTTTTCTATTGGACCAGCCAGCACTTTTTTTATTTGTTTTCTTGTTGCTATTCTTTTCCTTCATAAAATAATCGAGAAATTTGTATTTCTTTTAATCTTTGATTTTCTTGTTATTTAATTATAAACATCAAGCTAGAAATCACCCTTTCCCTGGTATTAAGATTACTTTCCCTAAAAATAACTTCAGTTGTTTATAAGTAATCTGTTATTATATTATTGATTTAACTTATAGTTAGCTATTGTGTTCTTTAAACTTAAGTAGACAGTGTGCTATGTGGGTAAGCTGTTGGTTTTAAATTGCTTAAGTGATTACCCCCAGCTACAGGGAAATTTGCTTTTTCGAATAAAAACAAGGTTTGGTCTATTTTGCACATTAGTAACCAAAATAAATTCATGAATATAAATAAACAAGTTAAAGGATAAAAATCCTGGAGGTATTTATATGTAGTTGCTCACTGTCAATGGTTCCCAAATGTGGTTGCACATTGGAATTAGCATTTTAAAAATTCCAATGCCCAACTTGTACTTGGACTAGTGAATTCTGAAGACCCAGGATGGGAAGTGGATTTCAGAGCTGTTTTCAGCCCCAGCTGGGCATACCCGGGTCTGGGACTCACTGCACTGTGGCCCTGATTTCTCAAAGCCTGGTCTTCTGACCAACAGCCCCAGCCACTGCTTAGAGCTTGCTGAAAGTGCAGAGCATCAGACTCAGCTGGATTCTGCATGTTTACAAAGCTCTGGAGATTGGTGTACAGGATGGACTGGAATAACAGGGCTCCAAGGCAGGGGTAGCCAATTAACCCCCATGGTCTATTTATGTGAACGCCACTTCCCTGGAGCTGAGCCACACCCATTTGTTTATATATTGTTTACAGCAAACCTGAGTCATCCGGACAGAGTCTGAAATATTTATCATCTGCCCATTTGCAGGAAAGTCTGTAATGCTTCTCCCCTTGCAGTCCTCAAAGCTTTAAAACTCCTTCTGCCCAGCTGTGCCACCACCCATGCGGTCAGAATGGCAGGGAGTGAGTGAGTGGATTGAGACCAACTGTCCCAATGTCAGCAATGGTTGGAACTTCGCCAGTGTATTAAATGCACAGCTGAACTTCAGAGCCACTGCCCTAACAGGATAAAGAGAAAAATGTGGATGGGGGTGTGGTGAAAAAATAACTGTTATGATGAAGATGGTCTTTGTGGGTATTAAAAAATGAAAACAATGACAAAAAGACTGATACCTGGGACCAAATAACAAATTTTGAATATAGAAAAAAATCACCTTAATTTCAGACTTAGAAAAAATAACTTTAAGCAAAATTAAAAGAGTGATGAGCTATGGGAGATAATGTATAGTCTTTATTATTGAGAACAGCTAGAATAGATTATAAGGTAAGGTGAATATACAGGTAAACTGGCAAAGGCCATTATAAAGGTCTTTAAGGATGAAAAGAAAATGACTCCATTAGATGAAAAAATAATTAACTTATTTGTTAACATAAAAAAGCAGAATAAAGCAACGAGCTCTTATTTGAGGCCTATCCAAATGGAACTTCATTTTCCTTCCCTCCCTCCTTTTCTACCTTCTTTCTTTTCTTTTCTTCCTTCCTCTGGTATCAGTACTCAATACAGTAGAAGTGGGCCGGGCGTGGTGGCGCATGCCTGTAATCCCAGCATTTGGGAGGCTGAGGCAGGAGGATCACTGTGAGTTTAAGACCAGCCTGGGCTACACAGTGAGTTCCAGGTCAGTCTCACTACATAATGAGACCCTGTCTCAACCCCCCCCCCAAAAAAAATACAGTTAGAAGTGTGGGCAAAAGGTACATTTACTTATTAATGGAAAGACATTGTTAGGGCAGTTTGATAAGATGTATCTTACATCTTAAAAGTGCTCACGATATAGTTTGGATCAGAATGTCCCCCAAGGCCCGTGTGTTAAAGACTCGGTCCTCAGCTTTGTGCTCTTGGAAGATGGTGGAACCTTTAAGAGGCGTGGCCCAGAGGTCATTGGGGGGTGTGTTCTTGAAGTAGATTCTGGGACACTTCCTATCTCTCTGACCCCTGGCTGTCTTGAAGTAGCCCTGTTTCCTCTACCATATCCTCCGTGCTGTGATGCACTATGCCCACTATAGGCCCAATGCAGTAGGGCTGAGCAACCGAGACAGTTCTTCTGAAACTGTAAGACAAAATAAACTTTATTCTCTGTTAAGTTGATTATGTGTTTTATAACAGTGACAGAAAGTTGACTAACACAGTTCCCTTGAATGTGGTGTTTGCTACTGGAACAGACTGTCCAAGGTCTACGCTGAGCAGGAGCTATGAACTTATAGGCTCTGCTGGACACACTCTCTCGTCTGTTTATCCTTAGCTGTTTTCTTCTGCTGGATGTCATAAAAAGAAAGGTTTTGGCATATAGTAAGGAGTTAAAAAAACAGTAAATGGCCAGTAATGAATTTATATGATCGTCAACTTTATTAGTTCACAGCAATTTAAGATAACAGTAAAAAAGATATACACCAGGCTTGTGTGTAGGGTGTGTGTGTGTGTGTGTGTGTGTTGTATTCAGGTTGTGCCAACTTTCTCAATAAATACAGAGCACTTGAAGTATTTTAAAAAATTATTAGATGATATTCTAGAGAACACAGAGAGAAGTTTAGTGTAAAGAACTCCTGAGGCCATCTGGGCCCAGTACCTGTTGGGGGACAGTGGGTGTGATTCTGGGCCTCTGGGTACAGATTACATATTGTGTACAATCCCTTCTTTTGTAATTCTGGCATAATTTTGCAGTTTCGTAGAAAATAATTTTATTTCAGAGATTCTGTGGAGTCAGTAACAAGGAGAAATATTATAAGGGCAAAGAAGATGAATAATTTGCCAGGTGGGTGTTTCCCTCCCCTCCTCTCCTTTTTGCTGGCCTCCTTTTGTGGACTGGGTGGGGCTGGACACAGTATCCTGGGCCCGGATGCAGCAGTGGTCTTCCCTGTGTAGACCGCTTCTTTCTTCCTAAGTGTGTGAGCCCTGAGCCCTGACCCCTGCGGTGGCTTCACAGAGCTCACTTGGTAAGGATGTAGTCTCAGGATTCCGGATGCTGCTTCTGCAACCTTCAACTGTCTGCCACGTCATTATTTCTCAAAACTCCCATTAATTCCTTGTGTTCAAACAAGAATTTGTTAAGCACCCACCTCATTTCAGACAGTGAGCCGGGAGAAAGGCAGCCATGAACAATACAATCCTGATACTTTCTTGTATCGTTTAGTTGATTTTTCAGGCTTGAAATTTGAGTAAAATGTTGGCTACTCCTTGGCATTGGCCTCTGAGAGCGAATCGTTCGTGTTACCTTTTACTCCTGAGGCATAGTTTCATATCTAAGAAGTTCTTTTCTTTTATGTTTGAATCATTGCCCAGAATTCAGGTGTTTTTGTCCTTCCCTTCGGAGCTCATTGTATTCATGATTTGGCTCTCTGTGATCTGCCCCCCATCTCTGTTTTCTTGAGTTTCATCTCTTTTGCTTATTTCCTCTGCTTTCTGAGAAGACATCTAAATACTGTGCCGTGTCCCAGCTCACTTTTCAGCAGCGTTGTGTCTGCCTTTCATCACCTGGGTGAAGACTATGTTTTTTGGCTCCCAAGCCTTCTTCATTTCATCAACAACTTTCTCATCTCTGTATTTTTCTGGTTTAATAAAAGTTATATAAATACGACTTCACACAGAAGATAAAGGTTTTTCAGGAAAAGAAAAAAACTTCTGTTCACAGTGAATCAAGCCTTTGCAGATGATAAGTATTCCTTCTGAGCCATTATCATTTTCTCCCTCTTTCTTTGTATTATCAGATGCTCTCTGTCTCCACCTCTCAGGATTTATGTTAATTTTTCCTTATTACCAGAGCAGTTCCACCCTGCCAGCTAGGGTACTCCTTCTACAAGTAGGAAGGAACCAGGCGTCAGCTCCGACCCAGAGGTTCCAGGGAATCCTCCTATGAAGGAGTGGAATAAAACCTCCCCCACCTCAGGCATAGGGGTGCCTGTCCATTCAATCCCCTTGCACTGATGCACCATGTTTGGCACTTGGGACGATTAATAAAAGGCTTTGGAAAATATGCAAAAGACAGTCCCCTTGGAAGTGGGCGTGATGTTTGTTCACAGTGTCTCAAAGCTGGAGTAGCCAGCATTTTGTAAATAATTCTCCCGAGGGGTTGTCAAAGTCTTAAACTCTGTGACTAACTCAGGTTTTTAATAGAATTTCTTTTGGCTATTAAAACTTTTGGCTAATGTAAACCAGTTTAACATTATGGAAATCGGTGTGGAGATTCCTCAAAAAACTAAGCTAGACATTTCATTTAACCTAGCTGTTCCTCTTCTAGGTATCTGCCTGAAAGAGTCAAAGACATCACCTCACAGTGATGTGTGCACACCCATGTTTAGAGCACCACAATTCATATAGCTAACTCTTGGAAGCAGCCTATGTGTCCATCAACAGATGCTTGGGTAAAGAAAACGAAGCATTCACATACACTGGAGTACTACGCTGCCGTAAAGAAGGACACACTTGAGTCATTTGTAGGAAAAATGGATGCACTTTGAAACCATAATGTTGTGAAATAAATCAGATACAGAAGCTCAAATAGTGCATGGTTTCTCCTTGATGGGAATCCTCAAATATAGATACAGGGCAAAATAAAAGATAGGCCATAGGAAATAGGGTTATAGATCTTTTGCAAAAGGGAAGGGGACCAAGAGATGGGGCGAGGGGAGAGAGGGGAAGGAAAGGAGATGAAAAAATGAAATGAAGATGTGTTATACACGTGTACTTGGTCCCAGTGAGGAATGTAATCATTACGTACTGAAAACATGGACTAACAGAAAAAGAAATAAATAAAAACCGAAAAAAGCATAATAGTAATCTGCACTTTCGAAACTTCTGTTTTCCTTCTCTGTCTCTCTTCTCTCTCTTCTGCCACCTAGAGACACGCTTTCTTCTGCTCAAGGGGAGCTGCAGTTTAGAAAGAGCACACATTTGTCTTGACATTAGTAAATGTGCAGTTATTTATACTGTGAATTCTAAAGTTGTAGGGAATGGTGTCTTACTGGTCTGGATTTTTTTTTTTTTTGATTGGGACAAAAACGTAACACAGCAGGCCATGCACTCGATTTTATCGGGAGTATGAAACTGAAGATAAAAAAAAAAATTCATCAAAGACATAGGGGAATCCGATTTATTCTTAATCTGCTTTAGGCACAAGGGTTACCCTGAGCCTTCACAATTCCTAGTGTTTTTCAGAGGCTAAATCCTGTCAGACCACTGGGGTGACTTCAAAACGGTGATTCAGTCAGAGCCAGGCAAGGGAGAAGAAGACCTCCCCAACCAGGCCCTCTAGCCGGTCCTTCCCCTTCCCTAGTTCCAAACTGACCACTTTTCCTGACAGCGACAGTTTACCAGCTGACATTAACCCACACAAGAATCAGAAAGAAGGAACATGTGCAAGGTAGCCAACAGCTCATCTTGAGCCAGGAAGTCCTTTCTGTCAAGCCCGGGCAGCCAGGGCGACCCGGATGGACGGACTGTGAACACCACAACCACGCCCTGAGAGTAACACGTCTGTTTCATTTCTCTTTCCAGGTTTGAGATTTTTAAGAGCCCTCAGGCTGATACAGTTTTCAGAAATTTTGCAGTTTCTGAATATCCTTAAAACAAGGTAAGATGTTCTTTCTCCTAGTTTTCTCTTCTCTCCAGTCCCCAGTACCAAGTTGTAAATGTCAGGTAGGTTTGCTTCCACTGAAGTCAAATTAGTTGTAGTTATTCACGGGACTAGCACAGGGTTCGTGCTGATCTCTTCCCCTCCCCAGGGCAGGGAACTTTATGGTAAAAAGAGGGGAGGAGGCTGTGTGTGTGAGGAGGTAGGAACAGTTTTGCGGGCCGCATGGCTGCTGTCTGGATACTGAGCCAGGTGTCCCGGAGAGAGCTGCACAGTGGATGAGGGATAGATTTGCTCATTGATTGGGGAGCCCTCTCTGCCAGGTCCTAAATTGTCCCTTTATTATACTGCTAAATAAGAAATTGAACTTGGTCATAAAGGCAGGAGAGGCACTGCTCTTTGAGAGGCAATCACAGAGCTTGTACAGCAAACAAAATCATTTCATTTCCAAGTGCATTTCCGATGTTCACTCTATATCTGTGAAACCCCGGGGGCTTACTCTGTGAATTGCCTTTCATGCGGGGGGGAACCCCTAAAACCTCCAGCTGAATGCACCATGGCTACTTGTGTTAACTGTGTTATGATCTGGAAAACACAGCTGGACCCAGAGCCGAGTCCCCCCAAGGTTCCTGTGCCTGATGACCTGTCGGTGCGCAGAGCTGGCCTGGAACCAGGGCTGGGTTGATGAATAAACTAATAAAAGAGGTTCAACGTCCTCTAATGGAGAATAAGCACCGCTCGTAAATCTCTCTTCCAGGAAATTACACTTTAAGAAGCTCCCTTCTAATGTCCCGTTTCCTCTTTGGTTGGCCTTAATGTGTTTGATAAACGGTTGAAAACAGGACACCTCTGTAGTTAGTGATATATAATTCATGCCTGGCATTCCTGAGGCCTGGAGTTCAGCGTTCCTTTCCCATTAATGAAGGCTGTGGCCCAAGTTTCCCGAATCTGACACACTCAACAAAGTCAACCAACTGTTGATACTCTCCTCTGAGTGTCAGTATTTTTATGTATCTTGGTCTTAATTCCAAAGTGGCCTCTCCCAACTATTCATCTGTGTAAATGTGAGATAAAATCCACTTTCCATTAGCCAAGTTAAAAAGAGCCACTGATGCCTTTTACAACATATCCATTTACATTTCACTATCCTGAGGTAAGAATTTATTGGTTCTGTTAGTCTGTGATAATATTCGTGGAGTATGAATATTGTTATCCCTTTTATTTTCATCTGAGCAACAATGGCCTTGATTTCTACCTTTTCATGGCTCTTCTATACAAATTATATTACTTTTGAAGTCTAAATCAATGATCAACAGAGCTGGCATCAGCAATATTTACCATATCATGCTTGTACCGGCAGACAGTATTTTTTAAGGCAGAATCAGTGCCTGTGCCGTAATAAGCATGGGGTTCTGTCCTTAGATACCATTTTTTTCTAGTGGGGATGATGTTATAGTGAACTATCTACTCTCTGCCTTGATAGAGGGTCTTTTTCTCTCTGTTTCACCTTTACCACATACATTTGCAGAATTTTTGTTCTCCGAAAGCAGCATTTTAAAAATGGTCCAGTACTCTGAGGAACAAGGTGAAGAGAATTGTGTTCTCACCCTTCTTGGTTTACTCCATGGACCCTTTTGGGATTGCAGAGAATGATAGTGTATTAGCCAGTGTTCCCATTGCTGAATACCAGACACCCACAAGAAGGAAGGGAGGTTTAAATTGGCTCAAGTTTTAAGAGGGTTCAGTCCAAGGTCAGCTGGCTCTAAGGCAAAAACATGGCAGAAGGGCGGGGCGGAGGAAAGACACTTAGTCATGGTGGCTGGAAAGGAGAGTAGGGGAGCAGTGCCCGGATGAAGGGCGAGACCAGACATAGACCCCAAGGCCATACCTCTGTGACTCACACAGACACACCCAGACGTCTGCCCCAGCAGTCCCCAAGGTGGATCCCAAAGCCGGTCACAATTGGCCCTCTGAATATCTTTTTCTTACTTTTAGTTGGGACACTCACCTGTTTCCCATTCCTTAGCAGAGGTTTCTTTCTTTCCTTTGGATGCTGGTGGTAGCTCTAGCTTCCCTGGAGCTCAGTCACCTGGAAATCCTGTAGCTGTGGTGCTTCGTGTTCTCAGTGCAGACGGGGGAATGTGGAAACGGGATGGGGTGACTGTCCGGGGGTAGAACAGCCCTCAGGAAGAGTCACAGGGTAGCAGGCTGTTAGGCATTTGCCTACTGGTCTCTAAACAGCATTTTTCTAGCACCCCAGACAATTAAATTTCTATTTATTGTTAGGTGATGCTTTTCCTCACAGCCCCACTACTTGGATGTTCTGTGTCCCTGTCATTTGTAACATGATTGGGTGAGTCTCACAAGCCAAAAGGGAGCCCCTTACACACCAGCAGAGAAGTGGGTATAAAGATGGAGGGCTATGAGGCAGAGAGATCACAGCCAGCGTGCCCAGCTGTTCAGCGGGTGCTAAGACTGGAGGTGCTGGGGCACAGAGGAGAGTCCCCAAGCCAGGCTGGCATGAGTGTGGGACAGGCAAGGAGAAGGGGGTGTCCTAGGCAAGCTGGGTTTAAGCCTCGGTGTCTGTCGTCCTAGGGGGAGGTGAGCGGTGTGGAGGGTGGGGCTGGCTTTCAATCAGGGAGGCTGTGGGGGCCCGCAGGTGAGAGAACATGGCCCTCGTGGGACCTTTGAGTCATCCTGTACTCCTGAGAGTTCTGTGGTGGAGGAAAGGAGGAAGAGGGAGGGGTATGGACAAAGGCCAGGTGACCAGCACAGATGAAAACTCCATTGAGTTGTGAGAACTCTGTTAGTCTCAGGACAAATCTTGGAATCCCTGATGTCTCCCAGTGTCTGGCTAATCTCAGCTCCTTCCTTCTGCGCACCCCCAAGCACAGACCCAGGGCGCCGCCCCCAGACTGGATGCCCTGACTTTTATAGTTTTGTGGTCATGGAGGGATTCTCCTGTGACTCCTTTATCCTCTGCTGCTTTCACGGTGACTTTCCACAATGCTGCATAGAGCTGCATCATCATCTTTAGGGAGATTTCGTCCAGCTTTCTCCGGCTGCAAATCCCTGCCAATCTGAGGTATTAGGTAGGGATGGAGGATTTGCAAATGTGATTTGAAATAATGATTTGAAATTGCTGTTTCAGTTTCTGTTCTTTGGCTTCCTCGTTCAGCCAAGAGCTGGAAGAAACAGGGCAAAGATGTAGGAGGAGGGTGGGGAGTGGCAGAGAAGGAAGAGGACAACAGAAGAGAAACCCAAATGAACAGAACAATGGAGATACGTTGCACTTACGCGATCAGGATAGTCTCTCCAAACTGTAGCCCAACAGAAGGCCACGCATACTCTATATTCTGGATGTGGTCTATTTCGGGGTAGCTCAGAGACTCTGTGTTGTTGTCTGAGCTTTTGGAAGGAAGTCCTTCAGTTACCCTACAGATTACTGGGCCAGGGTTTCCTGTTCTACAGCCAGGGAAATGTAAGTAGCTCTGCTTAAGAACGCCACACAGTTCCACATCTGTCCTAGTCACTTTTCTGTTGCTGAGACAAAATAGCCAACACTCAAAGTTAAAGGGGGAAAGGTTTATCTCAGCTTATAGTTTGTAGAGTTTTAGTCCATAGTTGTCTGGCTCCAGGGCACGGCGGCACGGCAGAGGGGCACTGCAGAAGAGAAACAGTCTATGGCATGGCCGGGCAGGTGGAAGGCAGCAAAGCAGCAAGCAGTGAACAGCAGGCAGCAGCGACAACATCAGCTCTCACTCTGTCCCTTATATTCCATCCAGGCTACCACCTTGGGGTGGATAGCACTCACACCCAGGGTGGGGCACCCTTAACCCCAGCATCATACCATTAATCCCAGCATCGCACACCTTACATCCCACCCCTCCGAAAAGCCCCACCTCTTGAGCGCATGGGGTGACGTGTAGCTATGCATGGCAATAACTTCTCACTGAATGTAGCCCATAGTGGTGATTGAAGGATGGGCCACTTCTACAAGGAAAGGCAGAGTAATACTGTGCCACTTCAGGGAAATCATTGCTATCTTCCATGTCATCTCTGCCTCCCATATAACATATATAGGTGCCATCACTTACCCGACTAATATATTTTGGGGGAGGGACTTTGGAGATTCAGACTTTATATGACCTTAGACATGGCTCCAAGGTAAATTGGGTGAAGAATGGTATTCGCTATGGAAACAGCAAGGTGCCTGAGGTACAGGCCCAATTATGAAAGTGCTTAGCTTGGTGGGTTTTACTGAGAGCAAGAGAGAGCAGCCGTTGAAGGATTTTAATCAGTAGAGGAAATGCGGTGAGACCCGCACTCTTGAAAGATCCACTATTTTACCTATTCTAGAGAAAGTAGGTTTGAAGGGGCTCTGGCCTCACAGACCATAAGACCAGACAGGCGGCATTAGTCCAGGAGAGAGGTATTAGGGAAAGTCTGGGTGGTGTAGGTTGGGATGGAGAAAGGAGAAGGGAGCTGGAGACAGCTAATAGGTAGAATTAACAGAATTTGACTTTGCTTCACCCCGTGTCTTACCGCTGAACCCTTTCTCGGTGTGGGGCGGTTCCAGTTCACTTCAGGGTTGGGCTATTTTGCATCCATCCAACAAACATAGCAGTAAAACAAAATAAACCAGCACCTGGCTGTCTTCTTAGCCAGAAATAAAGGTGAAGATTAGAGACAGGGACACATTTATGCTTTCTTGTGCGAAGCAGCCGACATTTCACTGTCATCAGAAACACGTCCTGTTGGATATACAAGAGGCAAAACATGGCACAAGATGGCTGTTCAAACCTCTGGGTTTGCAGCCACAACCGCAGGAGTCAGACTCTCTTTCTGACCTACCAGATTCCCGGGTCTACCTTTGGACCCTTCCCCGTGTCCAGCAATGAGAGTTACTCTCATAGCCAGCGGGAGCTCTTGCAATGGGAATCAGAACCTGTCAGGAAATAAGAGAAGGATATTTTTTTAGTTGGGTCAGGTTTTTAATCATTAGAGCACAATCCTTCTGTCCCTAGAGGCCTAGAGGGGGACTAGAATCTGAATGGTTCTGGTTGTTCTAACCACAGACAACCCCAGGTGCTCTTTCGTCGCAAGAGGACACAGTCCTGCTCTGGGCCACCCATCCCTCCTTCCAAGGAGCTCTCTTCAAGCTAGCAGGGCCCATATTTGAGAAGATGGAGAAGGTCCACCGAGGGTTAACCTGTGCTTTGAGTACACAGCTTTCAGATGCTCGCTTGGTCATAGAGTTTAGTGTGGAAAGCAAATTACCAATATTGGGGATCTGCGATAACACTGATATCATAAGAATAATCAGATTTCAGCACTGAACATGGGCTATTTCAGCCACACCGATTAAGTGTTCTGCATGTAGCAAGAGCTCCTTTGAGCACCATCAATATCCCAGTAACAATCATTTAGAGATGACTGATCACCATATTTAGGTCATTTTTCTAAAACACCGAGAGCCTCTGAGACAACACAGACGCAGTATCTTGGAAGGAGTCCACATGGTTCTTGGTGACCCATGACTTGTTCTGGCCCCAAGGATTCAGGAGCAAGGAGGTGGAACTGTTTGGTGCTTCACTCTCCGCTGAGGAAATGAACAATCCATGCCTTCCTAAGAGCTCTCCCTTTGCCATTGTCTACTAAGGCTTCGTGGGTTTCTTAATTTCTAACACTAGGGCACACCTTGGAGGGCGAACCAGCTAGAGGTGGGGGCCACCTCTGCTGTGCTCTGTTGAGAAACTTACTGGGATCCAGATGAGGTGGGAACACGGGTTCAGCTCCTTGACTGTCAGTATTGCTTCCTGAGAGGGCTCCACAGGTGAATCTCTCTCATCTGTTTGCCTTACTTGCATGCTGCCCATCTCTGGTTCCAGGGCTGTCTTTTCAGAGAAAGGAGATTTTGGAAGCCAGTGAGGGGGCTCCTTGGCTGGCAAGGGTTGAATTATCTCTCAGCTCCAAGGAGAAGCTGAGATGAAAGATGCTAAGCATTATTTTTGTTACTTGGTGATTCCATTCATGGCTGTGGAAAACAGTTAGAAGTGAGGGTGGAGAGTAGCATGGCCCTTGGTGGTGCCTGGAGAAAGGGCTGAAGGTCAGGACTTAGCGATCTGTGCTTGGCCCTGCACTGCCGGCTTCAGACAGAGCCTCTGGGGCCAGGGACGGAATCACAGTGTCAGGCAACTGAGTGAGCTGATGAAGACAGCCCCAGACCTCCTCTGGGGACCTGATCGATTGTCATATCGTCAGGGAGCCTTTTGGATACCATCCACCTCTGTTGTGGGCAGGTGGGGTTTTGTTGCAAAGAACAGAATTCACTTTGGTTACGACAGGGTCTGAGAGGGAACTGGCCTGGCTGTGCGCAGGGATTTGGATTCTGTCCTGAGTATTCTGCCTCTTTCTGTGCCTCTTGGCTTTCATCTCGGAGAGCCTTGCGCTAGGGCAGATGATCTGCAAGAGCTCTCAGTTCATACTTTTGACAGCCACATCTGCAGAGAAAGACTCCACTACGGTGTTCCGAAGGTGTTCCTAGTAGGACCTCCGTAGATGGATGGGAAGAGCTTTCTAATTGAGTCATAGCCCCAGCAGGGCTGCAGTACTGACGGCTGGCTGCGGTGACACTTTCAGTGCTTCCACAGAACAGCCGTGGCAGAGGAGTCTGGGACGTCACAGGGCATTGGCTTGGAGTAGCAGAGCTGGGACATCTTGTGAGTCCATGGGAAGCTTTTGAGCAGCAAACTCATCAGTGTTCAAAGAGCTCTCCCCAGTGGGGCTGATCGGGGTGGAGCTGAGCAGAAGAGATCCAGTCACTCAGCACATGTTCCCAGGGGCCAGGGACCCACTGCCCTGGGGCCCACGAAGACACAGCCCCCATTCCCATAGAACTCAAAGTTCACTGGGTTCTGGCTGACCCATGAGGAACACGGGTTCTGGCACCGCTGGTTCAGAGGGTTGGGAAACTGGCTCAGGGGTGCCTCTCAGGGGCTCCCCCCAAGCTGCTGTGTGAACTACACTGGGAAATGGGTGCTTTGCAGTGGGGTGAGCTCCCATTCCCGTGTTAGCCAAGTGGACCCAGCATGGCTGGTATTGGGATTTCCGGATGTAAACCTATCTCGTCAGAGATCCCCAACAGGAATATGGACAAATTCAGGATGTGGAACGTTCTATATGACAGTCTGGGTTTGTGTGAAATTAAAAGCCACCAAAGACAAAGAAAGGGCAAGGGGTGTTAGTTATAAATTAAAAGAGGCAAATGCAGGGATTGACAAACTGTAGCTCATGGTCTAATTCAGACTGCTGTTTTTTTTTTGTTGTTGTTTTGTTTTTTGTGGTACCTGGATAGAACCCAGGGCTTTGGCACGGAGCTACATCCTAACTCACTTCATTTTGGAGACAGTGACTCTCTAAGTTGCCCAGGCTGGGCTCAAACTTGAGACCCTCCTGCCTCACCCTCCTAGAGTGCTGGAATTACAGGCACCACCGTGGCAAACTGATGCCTGTTTGTATTAAGTTTTGTTATAGCACAGACACACCCATTCTGTTACATGCTGTCCGAAGCTGCTTTTGAATTACAATAGCAGAACCCACTAGTTGCAACATAGACTGTATGACCCTCAGAGCCTAAAATATCAACTAACTGCCCCTATATGGAAAACGTTACCTGATCCCTGGACTAAAGCCATTTACCAGCCACATGCAGTGTGTGAACCTTGATTGTTCCTGGATGAGAGACGGGAAATGGAAACCCTTTCAGGGCGACGGCAGGTTAGACTGGTTACTGAATTGGCACTAATTTTCTCAGGGGTGACAATGACATTGTGATTACATTGCCCAGTGCCCTCTTAGGAATTGGATGCTGAAATATTTAGAGGCTGTGAGGTGGTGTGGTATCTACAACTTATGTGTAAATGTCCTGCCAGAAATTTAAAAATATATAAAAGAAGGAAAGTAAAACAGAAAACACTGCATAGAGATAAAGCAGATGTAGCAAAATGTTATAATTGTTCAATTTAGATCAATTTAGAAAAATGTCATAATGATTAACATAAAGGGGTTTATTATACTGTTCTTTGTATTTCTTTGTAGATTTGAGTTTTCAAAATAAGGCTTTTCCTCCTTCCTTCCTTCCTTCTTGTTTTAACAAAATTTGAGGCCCAGCTATAGTTTCCTGCAGTCTGTGCTGTGACCCTTTTTATGGGCGGGAGGGAAATAAAAATATATTTGCACATGGCATGATCCTAAACAAAGAAAATCCCAACAAATCAAAGCAAAACACTACTAGAGCGAATTAAAGTTATAGTTACTACCAGAACATAGCAAAGCTGTAGTTGTAAGATTAACACATAAAAGCAGTTGTTTTCACAGTCCACCGTGAAAAATCTGAAAAGAAATTAAGAAAACAATTACTAAAAATAAAAGATGCATGTTAAAAAAACAAAGAAAAAAGAAAAAGAAAACAATTGCTGCTTGTGAATTTGAGCCAGTCGGGGAATTGGTTCCCTTACTGTGGAGACGGCGGCCTCTCACCCACAGGGGGCGCTGTTCCTTGGGCAGGCGGCTCAACCCTTTGTAACGGGGCCTTCGCTTGTTGTCTCTTTTGCGCAGTAATTCCATCAAACTGGTGAATCTACTCTCCATATTTATCAGCACGTGGCTGACTGCAGCCGGCTTCATTCATTTGGTGAGTATCTTTGAAGACCCTGGAGCAAGCCCTTTGTTGAGTCCTTTTATTACTCGAAATTTCTCTTGCTGCAGAGAAACTTCAGCATAGTTGTAGACAGGAAAGGAGGGAAGCAACCGCACAAGTGTCTGGGTTTCCAGCCCTTTTACCCCAAACTACTAACGAATGGTTCCCACTCTAACCTGTGTACTGCAGTGGCGACTTTGGTGGATTTTTCAGCCCGTCTGCAGTGACCCTGGATGGCCACAAGATGGCAGTGCTTCCACGGCAAACGCTCAGGAAAGGTCCAGGGACAATGTTGGAAGTTTGACCTACATCTCTTTGTAAACAAATTCAGATCCCTCAATTTCTCTCTTCTCCCCCCTTACAAAAAGCTGCCTTTGATTCTTTCGCCTGATTACTTGTCAAGTTATTTCGTACTTCAAAAATTTTAATTCTTTTTATATTAATGACTCTTTGAAAGCCTTCTATTATTAAGTCAAGTTCTTCTCACCTCTCCAAGGCAGATTTGTTCACCCTGCTTTTAGAGAGCGTAGCTATTGTTGGAAGCGCATTTCCTACAAACATCGGCTGTTAAGAGTCGGAAAGAGCCTCGTCAAGCTATGTGACTTTGAATAAAGGTGACCCTCCCTCCTGGAGCCTCTATTTGCCTGACAGGTTAAAGGGTGCTCTCTCCTTACCTGCCACTTGGAATTTATGTGATTGTCCTGCAAAGGAAGACCGGCCCAGAAGGGGAGAGGGAGGTGTTGCAGCCACCAACTCACCCTTCACACCTTAATTCAGTAACCAGGGCCAAGTGTTCAAGTCCCAGATGTGAAGGATCCAGCTGTCATCAGTAAGATGGTCACCCCACGTCACTGCTATGCGAAGTCCCCTCCGTTTCACCGGGGAACCTACATGGAAAAGGCACTTGGAGGCCGAATATCCGTGTCTGAAGAAAGCCAGGTTCCGGGCACATTCTGCAGAGACTGGGCTGAAGGCCCAGGGGCTGGCTGTCCCCATGGGCCAAGGGGGACCCACAGCTAGCAGGTCTCCATGCTGAGGAACTGCGAACGGGCCTGGTCGCCCTCTGCTGGGAGGGTCTGAAGTATGACTGTGCCTGGCCCTGCTGGCAGATCACATGCGATGGCAAGACAGGAAAGGGTTCTGTGAAGTCTAACACAGCCACGGGCAAACTACAGCGGCCCAAGCTCGCCACATCCCGCCTCACCCTCGAGGCCTGCAGAGCTCACCTCACCCTTCTGACTTCCCATGGAAGCTGCAGAGCTGAGTGGTTGCTGCACTGTGGCCCACAGAGGAGAAACTGTTTACACTCTGGTCATTGAGAGAAAAAGCGTGCAGGCCCCTGGACTCCTCTAAAGGGTTCTGCAAGTGCAGATTGTTCCCCTGAGCTCACTCCCCGCTTTCAGAGAGCAGAATCATTGCGGGCCTTCTGCACAGCGGGCAGAACAGGGCCAGACTCAGAGGTGCTGCTTGGTGTGCGGCAGATCTGCAGGAGCAGCACCCGCCAGGCAGCCCCTTCATCACAGTGACGCACGGAGGTCCCTCTATGCAGGGTATAGGATTTCTGCAGGCAGTGGAGAGCCAGGCTCCCGGGCCAAGGAAAGGTTGGGGAAGGGCTCTCTGGCTCTTTTTCCAAGAGAAAGCTGTAAAATGGTTCCAGGGACAATGCCTAGTTTCTGCTGCTTTGCTTTGAAGAAAAACAAACAAGGGGCGTTTCCCCCATTCCTGGACAGAAGCAGCCCCCAGGATCCCACATCTCATGCTGGGAAGATGAGGTCCACAAGCGGGCCTGCCTGGGCGCTGGGCTTTCTGGCTCACTGTGTCTGCCGTGTCGCTATCCAGAGATGACCGTTGTCTTTTTTCTCCCCTCCTCTCTGACTTTAGGTGGAGAATTCAGGGGACCCATGGGAAAATTTCCAGAACAACCAGGCCCTCACGTACTGGGAATGTGTCTACTTACTCATGGTCACCATGTCCACTGTTGGTTATGGGGATGTTTATGCAAAAACCACCCTGGGGCGCCTCTTCATGGTCTTCTTCATCCTCGGCGGACTGGTAAAATCTCTTTATTATCATGTTCATTTTGATAGTCTTTAATATTTTCTGCGATCCACTTCCTTAAGGCTTTGAGTTTTTCACACTATGTGTCCGCCCCAGAAGCCAGTGACGGCCTTGGGTTGGCAGTCAGGTTAAGTAAACCCGAGCACGACCGTGGGGTCCCTGTGCGCCTTCTTGGTGCGTTGTGCCTGTTCTGTAGACCCAGTATACTGCCCTTGTGGGGACAGCCAGTTAGCTGGGAGCCAGCTTCATTATCTGAAGAAAGGGATGCTGTTTATAAGCGTGCTTGTCCCTTAGTAATGGAATTCATCATCTACTATTCTATAAGGACAGATGCTCTCACCTGAGCCTGGTAGATGCTGTCCATATTCTGTAGACAGTCTGCGGTTTCAAGAGCTCCCCCTTCCCTTTAAGACCCCTTCAATTTCCAACAAACACTGTGGCTGGTGCCTGTCCTAAATAGAGGGGTCCCCACATCAGAGGATGGAGATGCTTTGGCCTGAGAGTTCACCCCCATGTGCAAAGCGGGGCTCGGTCAGTAGCTCTTCAGCTCTGCAGCAACAGGTGGGACATTTTCCCTCCCTTTCTGTAAGCCAGAAAGTGTCACTATTTGCCTTACCGATGCATGCAGCTCCTTCTGCAGCACTAAGCCGTCTAGTATGGTTAATTCAAAGGGATTTCTGGCAACTCATTGACAGTTCAAAGTAGTTCACTTGAGGTTTAATTTTGGCTGTGTATGAGGTAAGTGGCTGGAGCCCCGATCGGCACACAGCGCCCGTGTGTGCATGCCACACA
Organism: Fukomys damarensis; assembly: GCF_012274545.1. Classification (NCBI taxonomy): domain Eukaryota; kingdom Metazoa; phylum Chordata; class Mammalia; order Rodentia; family Bathyergidae; genus Fukomys; species Fukomys damarensis. Next base: position 14,663,265 of record NW_022900932.1, read on the forward strand.
CACATTTATACGAAAGGATGCATACACACCTCTCCGCTTTGTATGCACACGACTTCTACCTGTCAAAGAATGTGCATAAATGTGCGTGTGTGTGCATGAGCTGAAACGTTTCTGGAGTCTCTGCGAGGTCCTCATAGATCAGGGGACCCTGTTCCTCCAGCCACAGGATGATGTTTGTTGGACAAAACATGGCAGATGTGTGTCTCTCCCCCACCCGCTATCTTTTCCTTTTGTGTAATTTCCTACGTTCACCTTTCATGTTCTTTAGTGATTTTTTAAAAAAATGGAATAGTTTATTTTTTTAACCTTTTAGTGTTTAGTGTCTTTAGTCACTCACAAAGGCATCGATTCTCCTCTGAATTTTAATTAGGAATAAAAGTCTGCACAAAAATGCAAGTGTGAGTGTGTGTGCGTGTGTGTGTGTGTGTGTGTGTGTGTGTATGTGTGTGTGTGATTTCACCAGTATACAGCCCTTTTTACCTACTTTTCTTTAGGCAGGAGAGCTAGATGACAGCTTATTTCTTCCTGTCTCCTTTATATGTTTTCCTCGACTGTGATGTTTTTCTTTTTTTTCCAGGGGTCGAGGTTGGTTAATATTTGTTTTGTCCTGTGTGTTTTCAGGAACTTGCCCTTTTTTGTCCTTTTATTTATTTCTTTTATAATCCAGTATACTGCTATATACCTTTACAGGCCTAATCCTTCCGTGTTTTCAGATCTTAGCATCCCCCCTTCTGATAAGGTCACCCCCTTTCTTGGGCCTGTCTTTTTAGTCTCTCTTCTGTCTCCCTCTTTTCCTCAGGCCATGTTTGCCAGCTACGTCCCTGAAATCATAGAGTTAATAGGAAACCGCAAGAAATACGGGGGCTCCTATAGTGCGGTTAGTGGAAGAAAGTAAGTATGCCAAGAGGTTTTGCTGCCTCCCCTGTGGTAGAATCCTCTCTGCATGCCATTTTTTTTTTTGGCTCTTGTTTCTTTGTCTCATGCATGTAGGCAATGTTTGCCCGCTACGTGCCCGAAATTGCCGCTCTGATCCTGAACCGGAATAAATTCGGCGGGACTTTTAACAAACATGGAGGCAGAAAGTAAGTCAGTTGCACCAGACAAGATGTGGCTGAGTGACTTTCAAGAATCTCCGGGCGGTGACATTGACTCCTGCTCCCCACCCTCACCCGGGTGCTTCTGTGAGGGAAGGACCCACATTATTTGGGGAGGGGGAGCATGATTTCAGAGGAAACCCAGAAAGTTGTCATGCTCAGACCAGCTCCCTAGATCTCGCTGCCATCTATGATGCCCGAGTGACATCGTGGGTTCATCTCGAATGGCTGCGTACTGAGCTGGGACCATATTGTCCCTTCCGATCCCTAACACACCGCCCACCCTCATTCCGTCTTCACGTCAGCTGGTTACGTCGTCGTTCAGTTTGAGTCCCTCTGAGTAATGCGCGGCCATCCCGTGGTGGGTGTTGTGCAGCGATAACATGAGGCAAAACAAGCAGGGAGGTCAGGTAATCTTGCTTACTGGAAAGGCCTTGTGGTTGTCCGGGACCAGTTCTTCACAGACAGGAGGTCTGGATCATGTCTGCCTGGAACTCATTCCTTAGCTGAGATCCCTTCTGGGCAGGAAATACGGGATTTATGGTGTCACGATGTTGCAGGCTCTTCCTGATGGCTACTTGGCGTCCCAAGTGTGAGTGCTTTCTTCTTGGGAACTAATTCAGGTGCTCATATCACTTTGTCAAGAGCAGGATCAATGTATGGATCCGGTATCAACTGGAAGTTTCATCCCCAGCCGAGTGGCAGGACCTTCCCTTCCTGATCCTCTGCCAGAGCGTTGTCTCGTGAGAACAATGTTGGGGGGAGGTGGGATTGGCAGGGACCATCCTTCATACATTGATTTTTAAAACTTTTTGGGGATGCTCAGCTCTGTTTGGTATAATCTCCATGGAGTAAAATGTGCTCCTCTTGCCTGCGTAGCTGGAGCAATTGGCACCTGTGTATGCTCCAGCCACTACTGTCCTGGCATCCAGATCAAGATTTGGAAAACTGCCATGGTTTGTGGAGACTCCTGTCATGGAAGTGTTCCGATATTTTTCTTCTCATTTATCCTAAATCATTAGCTCGTTTTGTTTTTGTGAGAAAGATAAAACTCAAGTGGTAACCTCGTATTTCCCTCCCTCACCGCCCCCTCTTGCCCTGACAGGTGGCTGTGCTGGGTGGAGCGGACTCCCCCGCCCCTCTGGTCAGTGATTCCAAGGCATCCTGAGCTCAGGTGTCTGGTCCTCTGCTCAGAAAATGAGGAGGTGGAATACAGGGCTCATTTTCTGGAACTAGCCACAGGACACCCGTTTCCTCTGCAAGGCCGGGAGGACAGTGGGCTAGCAAGAAGAGGCCAGTTGGCACTGCGTCTGTGGAGGCGGCCTGTCCTTCCGACTTTCCCCAATTGGAGCCCTCCTCTCCCCATCATCTGAACAGCCCTGGATGAGGTTGGAACCAAGCTGTTCTGCTTTCTGGGCTGTCGGCTGGATCCAAAAGGCCAAATAAGCACAGCATTCCCCTCCAGTCATTTGTTGTGGGCCAGGAGGAAAGCAGCTCCTCCACTCGGTTTGCCTTTAAGATGTGGACAGGTTGCCCTAAAACAGATGGCACTGGGAGGGAGTCAACAAAAGCAATTGCTCTGAGGCCTAGGTTGGAAACATTTCTCGCCTCTCATTCCAGGTTGAAAATCCAGCCCCCCCCCATAGCATTCCTGGTCCAGTGTGGGTGGGCTGGTGGCTGGCAGATTTTGTTGATGGGTGGCCCTGGGACCACTGTCCTACCACACCAGCTTCACCACCTGCTGATAGCTTCAAATCACAGACTTCTTGCAGTTTTGTTCTGGCTCTGTAATCTTTTATCACCACTTTTAGCCTGGTCTCTCTCTCGCTCTCTCTCTCATTCTCTCTCTGCTTTTAACATTCTCTTTGGGTCTCCAATGTCCCCGACCCTGCGGACAGAAAGTCTGCCCTGTCATCCACACCGGGACTGTTCACTTTACTTTACGCATTGTTTCCTGGTTCAAAAGCTAATTACTAAGTAGTTTAAAGAAGCCCTTTGGTCACTTAGATCTTTCATCAGAAAATATAAGCTTGGGAAAGGAACGGTAATAAAGGGCCATTAGCACCCTTTGTTTGATGTTGTTTTTCCAGTCAGTAGAACAAGATTGATGAAATGTTATGTTTGGCCAAAATTTGAGTTTTCATTTGGAATTCAGTGTTGAGAGAATGGGCTGTCAGAATCAATAAGTTTTCTTTCGCTTGGGATATGGGCATGTGGTAGTAATTAGCAGTATAAGGTCTTTAGTTGAGCAACCAAGCATGGATTTTGGCAGCAAACATAATGAGAAACTACAGTTGTTCTATTTCTAATGTCAGAAAGTTTCCAGATAAAATTAAATGCATTTGCAAAAGGAAAGCAGCTAAACTTTGTTGAAAGTTCGAGTTCAGGCTCTTAAAATAGCGTGGCACTCCCAGTTTTTGTGTATGCAACGCTACGCTCTACCTGGGGACACACACGCATAAACTCCACTCCCTCGAATGAACCGAGTGAGTGCCCAGAAGGTAATTAGAACCTACACATAGTTCAGGGACTTGTGTACATATGCATATTTTATTCAAAAGTAACCTCTCTGATGATATATTAACTTGTCAGGGTAACTCATGATCTAAAACTACAGAGACGCAAGAGTTTGGAATTCAAAGATTATTTAAAATTATTTAAAATGGGCAAAAGTTAGGCAGAGAAGCACAGGATTTTATTTATACAATACTCAAATTCAGGATATTGGAGGATAAGAGCATTTGTTTGGCACTTCATTTCCAGTTTTAAGCAATGTGTTTAGCATACTGTAAATATTTTGCATAGCATCCCCCAAACACCTTTGCCATCCTTACCAGATCAAGGGTCCGAGGGTGCCTTGCTCCAGTGTTTTCTTCCCTTCCCACAGGACTTGCACAGCCAGCAGTAGGTGTGGACATGTGTGCGTGTGAGTGTGTGCTGGCTGTCATCAGCTGTTCTCCCTGTCATGTATTAAGGCTCCTAAAATAGGGACTTGGGTATCGACTCAGTGAGTGGCAGATGAAGACGATTTCTCCAAGTTGGTAGTATTGGAGACAGTTAGCTTCTTGGGCTAAGACCCTAAATTTTATTGAAAAGAGTAGCCCACCTGCAGACCAGCCCAGCTCCCAAAGCTATTGCCTCTGCTTCTTTTCCTTCCTGTAACATTAAAGCTGCCCAGAGGTGGGGGAGGCGTAGGCGGCAGTGAGGCTCCCATGGCCTTTGGATCCCCAGCTTCCCCTCCTTCCTCCCACAGCCCCTTCCGGTTCCCCCCAGAGGTTTCTTCTCTGAGCGTGATGAATTCCCTTCCCAGTTAGTTTATGAGAACTGACAAGATCATGGTCTGAGGTCGCATGGCCAAGGGCCATGGAAAATAATTGTCCACAGAGAGGAATCCATCTGCTGGAACCCCCTGGTTAGAGGCAGCCAGCTGGGGAGCCATCCAGACCTTATGTTTCCCAAGATGGGGCTTCAGTGGCCCCAAACTGAGGCTGACCTAGACCAGGTGTTTGGGACAGAGTGAACATGATGGGTTTGGACTGCTCTGCTGTGTTTTGGTAGCTAGGTGCTAAGAGGACACACAGAGAACAGTGGGTAATAAAAGAGAAGCAGTAGGCAGAAGAGGACAAGAGAGTGAAGGTGATCAACACAGACAAAAGGTCCCCAGGACAAGAATGTCACAGCCCCGTTCTGGTTTGGGGAATCCATATTGCAGACTAACCCATCACTTGCTCTAACTCCGGACCCCCCCTCGCCAGCTGCAAGTGCGAATGCTGTGCATAGGTTCATTACAAATACTACACCATTTTATGTAAGGTGGATGAGTAGTGCCAGTTTGGTGTTCGGGTGATCCTGGAGCTCTGAGGGTGCAGGGGGATCCCATGTCTTCTTCTCAGGCTCCTCTGACTAGTGAGGAGAGGGCCTTCTGTGTATTCTCTGTAGTTTTTATTATCAAGTCCCCGTTTAGCTAGGCCTTTCCTTTTTTCAAAAATATGCCATCTGTGTCACTCAGGCCCTCTCTTCTTCACTGAGCCCGTGCTCTGCCTGGTTCTCTCTTATCAAGATGGAATTTTACTTCATTTTCTGCCCCATATTCGTGTTTTGCCCACATTCTAAGTCCAAGGATTTAGAATTATAAAGGTTCTGTGGTATCAGAACATGGATTGTTTCCTCACAAAGACTCCCTTAATCTGCCCCCACTGTAGTCCACCCCACCTCAGAGACAGTTACCACGAGGCATGGTGGTGTGTCCATCTATCCACTTGTGTTTATAGTTTGCAGGGCACTGGGGACAGATAGATTTCTACACACCCATTCGGACTTCCAAATTTGCCTCAGCTTTTGCCCTTGGTCTACATTTTTATACTGTTTGGCTACCTAAGCATCTGGGAGGGTCAACCCCAGGGCTTATTTCATGAAACCACTGCTGGTTCCCAGAGGTGAGTCTTCCTCACTTCCTCAGTCCTTGCTCTTTCTGGGAAGGCCTGGCCTGTGCCACTCGGGAGTGGGAATCAGGCTGATTGATGTGGTGTTGACTTGGTCTGATACCGCAGGCCGGCTTTCTCTTTGCCTTCCTGTTTACGTGGGTCTCGGACAACACTCACTCACACTTCCCCCAGAGCGACAAGGGGCGGGACGCTCTGGAGAGGGGATGTTTCTTCTAAGATGTCGTTTACGATTTCTCTATGGTAGACAGGGCGCTGGCTGAAATGTGACCGAAGCTTTGCATTTTACACAATCTTTGATCCCTTGTCAAGGCAGGCATTCAGCTCTTTCGTCTCGGGGGCCCATGTGACTCCCCCACCCATGTTCTTCAGAGTCCTAGATTTTAAAAGCCATAAATTAGCAAATCATCAACATATCACCGAGAAGGATCATCTGGTAGCGATTCGAGTCAGAAGGAAACATAGGCCTCAATAACTGATCTTCACAAAGATATGAAGAACTGTAGACAGACAGATACAGTAAATAGGGAGACAAATAGATAATTCAAGTTGACAGACCATCTTGGACTGATTAGGCCTTCTGCTTTGATTAGCATTAAACTTTTTGGGAATGAGAGAAAAAAATGAGATTGTCCTAATACTTTGGGAAAAATGACCCCTTAACTACTTCTGAAATTCAGTACCGACAGGCAGATAGCAAAAGCACTTGTCATTAGATGCTGTATCATATCATGCAATAAGCCAAGTGTTCCTTTTCAGTGAGAGGGGTCTGGGTGGGTGTGGCTGAGGGGGCTTCTTTCTTGGCATCTGCTTTGGATTCTTTTCAGCCATATCTTCAGTCCCTTTCAAACTTGAAGCTCCATTAAAAGAGACTTGGATGCATATTAAATCAATTTCCCGATGATGTTGATGGAATGAAAGCTTGCCCCCCTCACTGTGTTCCTGCTGTCTCTCTTCCCTTCCACACACTTATCAAAATGTTCCAGCTATTGTTCTGAAAACAAGAATAGAAATGTAGGTGGAAGATGAACTGTGCACCTTAAAAAAAAGTCATGTTCAACCCTAGACTTTTGCTCTCAAATATTCTTTCTTCCACTAAAAGAGAGAGAGAGAGAGAGAGAATTCTGACTACAACTTTTCTAATTATAATCCCTGAAGATTCTTTCTGTTTAACTTCACATTTGATCGAGTGAATCTTTGCTGGGCCAGTTTAGAATCTCAACTATGAACAGAGCCATCCAAGACTAAATTGCCCCGTGTTTTCTGCCTTTCCGATTTGTCATTCATTCCGATGGAAGTCTTTCCAGAGCTATGCAAAGCAGTTCTTCATAGATTTAGGGTTCACTCCACAGCAGCTGTCATCATATTCTGAAAATAAACCAGGGAAGTTTCCAACTGGCCAAGCCCGGTGTCTCTTTTTATTAAAATACTATAGAAGCCAATGCAGTGTGAAAGTCATGGAAATCAGATTCTGTTGCTGTCACAGTTGAGCATTCGCATCTAGCACTGGTGCTGTGTGACAATGGCCTGCTTCTGTCCCCAGGACCGTGGGGACTGCTTTGAATGTGGGTAGCAGTTGTCAGTCAAAGTAATCTGCATCTCACCTCTCTATACCTTTGCAATGACGGAGTGTGGAGGCAGTTCAGAGTCAGCTGTGTGCCCATCTCTGAGAGGCTTTGTGACCTTGGTCCCTGACCCTGAGGGCACATGTCGGATAGGATGTAGGGCAGATATAGGAAAACTGCCATTCCAACACTCCAGTGCAACAATTACCTGAACCTCTACCATAGGCCAGCATTGTGCCAGACTCTTTGGTTAAGAGGATGAACAAGAAAATGTGATTCTTGATCTCCTGGAGCTTACCTACCTGAAACTGTGACCAATCAGAATCACCCAAGGAGCCAATGGCAGCTAAACAGAAGCTGATTATGTAGGAGCCTCAGCCCAATAAAATGTTCTTTTGGTGGGAGTTTTGCCCAATATAATCATGGACCTGGGAAATAATCATAAAGGAGGAAGCACATTAGACGGAATGCTCCTACGAGCATGGGATAATTAACCTTGCTGAGTGTGACCATTGGAAGAGTGTAGGGACCTTGGAAAAGAAGGGTGTGGAGAGGTGCTCCTTTCCAGATTCCCCCAGTGTCCCGCTGCAGAATACCATGTCTTATCAAGGCCTTGAAGCTGTGGCTCTTCCTGGTTCCTGTGTCCATAGCAGATGCCAGAGTTCTGCTGAGGCTGATGCAAATTTGGATGCTCCTTGGCTTATGATGGGGTTACATCGTGCTAGACCTGTTAGAAAGTGAAAATGTTATAGGTAAAAAATGCACTTAATGCATTTACCTTCCTGAACACCATACCTTAGCCCTAACCTTCTTCCACATGACCAAGACACTTGCATTAGTCTGCAGTTTGGGCAACATCATCTGACACAAAGCCTTTAAAAAAAACAGTATTATTAAATAATGTCATTTATCTAATACTACACTGAAAACAAGTAAAATAATGGCCATATGGGTACACTCTTGTAGCACCATCTACTGGAAAAATTGTAAGTGGACCCTTCCCATGTCTAGGACCATTGGATATATGTTGAGTCTTCTCAGAGCGAATGGCTAGCAGATTTTGCCAACTGAGGCAACACTCTTGGGTGTGGCTGGAGAATAAGGGAAAGATGTGTTGGCTTGTTATTGTAGGAGGGTCAGTCCCAGCTGCATATGCTCTAGGACCATGACCCATGGCTTTTGCCAGAGGCTTTAGGGAGAGAAGCGGGGCTCAAAAATTAGATCCAGCTCTGCAGAAACATTTGGGACTATTACTTTGCTCAGACACATCCTCCCTCTCTTCCACTTCATCCACGGAAGAATAAAACTGACCTTTATCTGATTTAGTCTTCTGCCTCTCAGTCCCTGTTTGTTCAAATGCAGCAGCATCAGTTAGAGACAAGAAAATCTGGTTTGATGTGCAGAGAAGAAAGTGCTCTTCAGTGCCCCAGTTTCTTTGTGAGAGCAGAGAACCATTTCGGATTGAAAAAGTCAGGTCAGAGGTAACCTGGCTTATTTTAAAATGATCAAGGGCCACCAAGCCTCAAGGAATGGGATGAATAAAATGCAGACAGGCAAGAGAGTTGGGAAGAAACCCAAGGAAGAACCAGTACAATTTGTGAGAGTTCAGCAATTATGGATTTGCTTACTTTAAAAAGGTTAATTCTGAGAGGAAGAAAGGAAAGGAGGAAAAAGAAAGAAATGCTTGCCTACTGGATAATTATGAGAGTTAAATTAGAAACTACAGCAAAGGTAAACACATTTACCACTTGGGTTCCTTGGCTACAAGTAATAGAGACTGATTTTTGCTGATTTAAGCAGAAGCTCCTTCTGTCTCTTTCCTTCTTTCTTTTTTAAAATTAGAGTACTTTACAGGATCCAGGGGAAAAGCATAGGATAAGATCCCCAGAAGGATGAAAAAGAGCCAGAGATGTAGCTCTGAGATCCAGAAAACCAAAATGCGAGCAATCAGGATTTTGCCATTAGGATGATTCAACCTCCATTGTGAATTTATTGTCACTCCATTAAAGCTGTAATGCCCTGATTGGCCCCCACTTGGGTCTGGAACCCTGATCAAAGGTCCCAAGACTATCTGTAATTGGAAGTGAAGTGCTATTGACAGAAGGCAAGGTGTATGCTAGATAGGCAAAAACAACCGATGTTCCCTAACCAATGTCTCAGAATTTATTAAGGCTTGGACTCATGGACTAAATGTAATGATGGATATGGTCAAATCATGAAAGTCTAATGGTGATCTGGCGTGCTGGAGATACAGACCTAAATCCCCTTGGGTGGCTTAGGTTCCTACTGTTTGTGTATAATAAGATGCATCACCTTCATGCAGAAAATTCTGGACTTCTAAGGACATCCTAGTGTTCTCTGTTGGGCCTACCAGTAGTCTGCTATCTGACTTTGGGCCTCTGTTTTACAGAGGTCCCTTTGCTGCACTGTTGGGTTCTCTTTACTGAGCTTTCTGGCCCCATTTAGGGAAATAGTAAAACAGCCTGCATCTTCCCAGATAGCTCTGTTGACAGCTGGGTGAGATGATTACTTTATTCTCTTCCTCACTAGGAGGGAGAATGCATTTCCTTCCTTTGTGATTAGCAAAGTACTAGATGTGGCCAGGGGTAGGAAATTATCTTAGCACTGAACCTCCTTTGTATTTTCTCCCCCCCCTTCTCTCCCTCTCTCTTCCTCCCTCCCTCCCTTGCTTCCTTCCTTCCCTCCTTCCTTCCTTCAGGAAATTGCTATACTCAGGGTTGGGATAGTGGGCATGGTATACACTCAATTGTTTTATTTTCATGTTTTTGTTTTCATGTACAGCTTCCTCACAAACTTGAAATGCAGAAGTAGATTCAAGTTGGTAGAATCAGCTACTAGCGGTTCTTTCAGTTCACTGTTACATTTCTCCTCTGTTTGCCATGGCATAGGGTATCCAAGCAAAGCATATCTTTGTCAACCTGTCCATGGGTCAGTGAATAACCCAGCAAGTGTTAGCGGTAAGATCTGGGCCAGAGTAGAAGAATTAGGCCAACATGACCTGGAGTTGTTAGCCTTTGTTTGATGGTGATGGTCTCCGCCACATGGAAGTCTGTCCCTTGGTGACAGGCTGTCAGTAAATAAGGATGTGGGAGTAGAGGAGTCAGATTAGCCTTCTTTCTCTGCGAGGGATAAGGAGCCAAAAGGGAAAAGCTGAGGGACAGTGACTCCAATCAGGGAAAGTTGCCAAAAAGCCACCAGCAGGTAAGATGGAACGGGAAGCCCAGTTTGCTTGAGAGTCACGGAGATGCGGGTGCTTAAAGGTTCAAGTCAACTAGGAGGGAACTCATGAACATTTAGTAATGACCACTGTGTGGCTTGAAGTGTTGGGTCTCTAACCACCCTGCTTCCCTTGTGACAAGATGCTACCCATTCTCCTTGCCAAGCACTTCTTCAGATTCATTCCCTGTGTCATTAGGCACCAAGGGCGGGAGGCACTGGGGAAAGGTGGGATGAGGAAAGCGTGATTAGAAGGCTCAGCAGGAAGACAGAAGAGAGTCGAGCATAGGTATTTGATATAAATATTATAGTTTTACAGAGACATCTAGATCAATATATGCCACATTTCATCTACCTCTTTGACAAAGTGAGCACAATGTATTCAGAGAAAGCTGTATAGGATTTTCAATTTACTCTGTATGATTTATTGTGACAGGATAGCTATGGGTTTTTTAAGTTCTTTATACTTGTTCCAGTAAAAATGGATATAGTATCTTTAAAAATAAACAGCCCAGAGCTGTGCATTTTACATTGTCTTCCTAGAGCAAGGCTCTGCTAAGGGGGAAGCTAAGACTGTCCCACCCTTCCGGAACCTGATCGTGGTCGGATTTTCTTCAGTCTTTGCTCTTTAGCGTGTTTATTTATTTATTTATTTTTGCGGTGGGTTGGGGAGGTGGCAAGATTAAGCACGGAAATCAACTAGGAAGCTATTGCAGGTATCTGGACAAGATAAAATGATGGTGTGACCTAGAGTAGGGGCAGTGAACTGCTGCCCTGTGACAGCACCCATCAGAGCCTAGGTAGGTGTGGCCTCTTCATTTCACAGTGAATGGCCCCAGGTCACACTGGCCTGGCTCCCCCAGCCTCCTGATTCCTGTCCAGGGTCCTTTCTGTAGCACCAGCTGCTCCCTGTCTTTAGAAGGCATCAAAGAGAGGGAGCCGTTCTACCCTTGGTGCAGCATTCACCTTGCACCAAATTACTGGGCCTCAGTTTCCCCATCAAACCAGCACAGGTATTAGACTAAACTTTTGCCAAGTATTCTGACACTAAGATAGGCCTGCTAATGTGAGAGGAGTCTGTCATGACCGCTACCATGTTGCAGTTCCCTTTTTCAAAGACTCACTGCTCTAAGAACCTGGTGCTTTTTTAAAGTATATAAATTTTCATCCTCGGTGAACTACTGCTATCCTTAGTGGATCTCTGGAGGCCTCATTCACCAAACATTTGAAAAGCCCTGCTCAGCAGCTGCTCTTCCTGTCCTCCTCTTGTTTCTCCTGCCATAAGTACATCCGTAGCATTGAGCTCTGAAACTGGGTTGCCCAACTCAACTTGGGCGTTTCCTGGCCCAATGTCAAGAAGGCAGTAGAGTGAGTAGAACTTGTGGGATTGTGTCTGGGTGGTTAGTGATGGGAGGAGAACACCCATGTATACTCAGTGAAAAGGCACCTATGAAATAAGGTGGAAATTTCTTGGTTACTCCTGGTGGTGTCCATAATAGGCAAGCATTATTCTTATTCATATGAAGTCATATTCCATACCAGGATGCCATGGCTGCCCCATAATCCAGGGATGTTACCCACTACTCATTAAGAGAGCCTCTGTCTCTGCAGCCCTTACTCAGCACCAGGCGCTTTGCTTGTAACTGGATTCCTTTCCAGAATATGCCATCTGCTACCATTTTGGCATTTAAGACACTGAGATTGATCTTTAAGTTGTGAATATTAGCACATGTTACTTTTACCCAAGAAGTGTTTGTTCCCAGAACTGAACAAAACTTTAAAAACCAAAGATTCATCAGATCACAAATGGTTATTGATATGCACATTTTGATCATCTTCACGAACCATGTGGTCAGGTCTCCTAGAAATTAGGCATAGAGATCAGCAGGTGGGTTCAAAAAAGTCCCATCCAGAGATACGGAAGGGAACAGCTTTATTTACTTGTCCTCAGAGCTTACCTTTCCAAAGTAGACCTCATTTGTGTACAGATTCTCACCATCCTCTGGATTCTTGCACTAGTAAGAAATTCCTGAGCTGGACATATTATGTCTTTTGCAGCTGCTTGGCTTGCTAAAAGGTGACTGAAGTTAAACCTTGGCTTAGAGTCCCTGGCCAGTGATTTCTGTATCACCCAACCTTTGCTGTCTTGAGCATTCTGTCCCAATTGCCTAGGTGCAGCATGAGCCTGGGGATACTGCAATACTGTTTTTATTTTGTTTTTTTGGCAGTGCTCGCATATGCTAGACAAGTGCTCTACTACTGACCTGCACCCCAAGTCCTAACACCATCATGTTTTAAGTGAGGTTCATATCTGTCCATCCTAACCCCAAACTAACCACTCCTCTGGACCACCGAGGCTCTCTCCAACAGCCCCTCTACCTTGTACCCAGGAGGAACTCTTGTTGGCTCAGCTGTGTCTGTCCTGAAGGAGCAGAAGCTGACATATCTAAAACCTTTCCCCTACCACCTTCCCCTTAGTGAGAATCAGTCAGAGTCCTGGATTGCATCAAGGGCAAGTCACTTTTATTTCTTATGGGATGTTGGGCATATATAATTTAAGGAAAATTAGCTTCAGAGGAGGTACCTGAACAGATACAGAGTGTAAAAACATATAGTTATTTGAGGACTAGGTGAGATTACACGAACCACCGAATACTTTATATCTGCTATGTACTAAGGGGCCACAGGTCCCCTACCATTTTACAGTGGTCACAGTGAGCCAGCCCCTTTGTCAGGCCCTTACGCATATTACTTCTTTAAGTCAATTTTGGGATAACCTAATGAATCAGGTATTAGCTCTAGCCCCTCAAAAGGTCTAATTTTTTTGCCTGTAAAATGAAAAAATCGGTACCTTATCCAAGACTACTTAGTTACTTATTGTCTGATACCAAAGTATGAATCTCACTTGGTAGATGTGTAGGTGTCATGGAACCCAACAGAGATCATTTTGGATAGGACTTTCAAAACATGTATTGTGAACAATTATCACTGCTTCCCAGGAGGGTGCCTGCTTCTGCTCAGTCTTAGAATATTTCCAATCATCTTTTTGAATAATTGAGGATACAATAAATTTTGCCTCTCTTCTCCCTGAAGTAATATCCTTCCCCAAAACTCTGCCCCTAGAATTTTCAGAGCTCCCAGAAATATTTCTGCAAGATGAATGTTCCCGTTTGCCATCCATCCTGATGCTCCTGCAGGGCTCCAAGTGCATCTTCAGACAAGGCCTGGCAGGGCAGATCTCCCAGCACTGTTTCTGGGCTGGAGAGGGGGCATCTCCCCATCCATCAATCCTAACTACATTCAAACATTTTCAATATGTGGGCTCCTTGATAACTTCCACTGTATGGAAATCAAAATGAAGGGAAACGATTATTGGTGCAAAAGGGGAAAGATGTAAATCTTCAAATCAGATACAGGACAGATTGGAACAATATGGGTTCTTCAAGGTTTCCATGATAATGTACCTAATAACTCTCCTTGGGCAAAAAGGCAATCTGCTTTCAATCAATCTTGCTTTTTTTTTTTTCTGAGCAAAAATACCAATTATGTTGAAGGAATATTTTTTCTTCCTTTTTGATAAGGACTGCTCTCCACCTCAGAAATCATGCTGTAGCTAAAGATATATATTTTCAATTGTCTAGAATGGTATTGGACAGCTAGCACCAAATGAAAAAAAGTCAATCTTTTTTTTTTCTTCTCCTATCGTGCCAGCATTTGTCTACTTCTTAAGGGAAGTGAAAGCTAATTAAAGGCTTAAGGGGTAATATTGATTACATTGGAATATATTTTATATGTACCTGACACATTTTCAAGAAAGAAGGCCCTGACTTTTTCCAAGGCTGAATAAATCAGCCGAGCCTTTGATTCAAGGGTGTGGGTGGGAGAGCTCATCTCCTCCCTTTCCACTTCTCAAGCATCTCTTGCAGAGATGAATGATTTCCAAAGAGGAAGAGGGGCTGCTGGCGGCTGTTCATTCATATCTTTGAGTACAGGAGAGGAAGGATGAATGATCAGGCATGCCCTCGGACCTCTCATTGACTGGAGTCTGGCTTTGAGTGATAGGCAGGAAGATGCTGGTGTGGAACTTTACATCTTACCATGCCTGTGCAGGAGGCTGGTCGTGGGTATTAGCCTCGCAGATTCTTCCTGCATTGAACAGGAGAAGTAGCTTGCCCAGGTGGGGGGCTGCACATCCTTGTAGCAGGGCATGGAATCCTGTCTGACTTACGTTCTCGGCCAAGTGACGGCCTCAACTGTAGGGATCCCTATAAGGGTAGGATCATGTTGGCCTTGTTCTTAATCATGGAAGCCTACAGGCAGATAGCACTAGGAGATGCCAAACAGTCCATCTCATTTTCACTTGTCATGAGGTCACCCATCCCATTGTCACTTGTCGTGAGGTCAGATCAGGAGTGGGATCATGTTTCTAAGTCACTTTTTCCATGAGTTGGAAAATTCAGAACGTGCACATTGAGATGCAGTCTGTTTTGTACATAAATGCTTGTGTGCCATGAGAAACCTTTTAAGACATAATAAAAAGATGCATATAATCCCAGTATTCAGTTTATATCATGCCTGCTGATACACAGTGGTTTTCATAGCCTTGTAGTAAAGAGGGGGGTCAGTGATGTGGGCTTCGGGTGTGAAATTTGGATGAGTGGCCGAGGGACCTCTTCCATCCTAGCAGGTCCTGGCTGGAGCACAATGCTCATGTTATGATATCTCTTCTGAAGGAACCCATTGACAACACTCTGCCCTCTCCTTGATGGCCACAGCTTGCCTGATCGCTAAGTGCACCACCATAACAATAACAGTCCATAATGGTCGTATTATTAACTGTATCATGCGTATTATTGATTTACTCTTTGTTCTGCATCATTATCCTTTCACCGATGAGTTTACTGCATTATTCTCACCTACTTAGTCGAGCACCAAATTACCACGAAAGGGCAGGCTCTTGTAATGGCATCTAATGGAACATTGCATAAGCCATCATCACTGCCGCCTATTAAGAGCTGCCTCCAGCCAATGAGCTTTCTGCCTTATTGCAATGGGTACAGAACAATTATAAAGTGCAAGAGACCTAGCTGTTCTAAATTTTACCCAGGAAATTGCTTCACTGCATGTTTATCACCTGCCCCCATCTCAAAGCACAGCTAGAGATCCAGCATTTGTCACTGTCAGCCCGAGGGGCACAGTGATTGGGGTTGAGACTCTTGTTACATATGGAGTCTTTGCCAGAAGCCAGTGTTTGCATCTCTGCTGTCAGATCCCAGCTTTGCTCTGTAAGCTAATGCTTACAGAGCATCAAAGTGCTTACTCCTGCCTGCCTGGGCATCACATAGCAAGTAGAAGTGGGCAAAGATGAGCATGGTGCAGAGATCAGATTGGTCTGGGAGCCCAAGGATGTTGAAATAACTGTTGGTTTCCAAGTTCGGGAGAAAGGGGCTCACCTCCTTGTGGCTAACCACGATTTCTGGAAACTGAAGTTCAAATCACCCTATAACAAAGCAAGCATTTCCAGCATCAGACTTTACTGGCTTCTTCCAGTATAGAGAGGAAAACCCCTTTGGCTCCCATGGCAATCTCAAGCACCCTAAGGGAGTAGCCCTTTGGGAATGCACAGCCGGCGGCATGATCTTCGATTCCATGGGTGTCCCATCCCCATTTAGCCTTGAACAATGCTCACTTACTGTAAAGTGCTACATGTCCCCATTGTCAGAGAAGTTATGGTGGAAAAATGCAAAATTTCCTTTTTACTGCTTATGGCCAGCTGAGCCTATAACGTGTCAAGCTGCACATTAGCCACTCTGATAAAAGTCCGCTTTCTTACACACAAAATCATCGTTTCAGCAAGATTTGTTATCTCATTACCTGATAAGCTCTATGTCATAAACTAAGACTCATACCGTAAATCTCCCGGGAGGACGCTTTGTGGGCAGAAAGGGAGAGATATGAATCTGCAAGGGACTTGATAATGCAGCATTTAAGCTCAAGCATAATGTCACTTATTGTTAAATGCATAAAACCACTTGGCCAAACGGTTGGGCTTTTAATAGGATTTTGTGCAGCCTCAGGTGAGCAGCCATATGCCTTTTGTGTCTGGGAGTCTCTGAGCACCTGCTGGCGCTGCTGCTTTGCCTCACAGCCCTCTGGGGAAGGGAGCTGTGCTCTGTGGAGCTGGAGGGAGGAGATGGATGCTTCCCTACAGCTGCCCTGCTTGCTCTGCCTTGTCAGGGCGTGGGTGTGTGGGCCTCCTTACGGGGCCTGACTTCATCTAACGGCCCTCTCCTCTACAGGCACATTGTGGTCTGTGGGCACATCACCCTGGAGAGTGTTTCCAACTTCCTGAAGGACTTTCTGCACAAGGACCGGGATGACGTCAATGTGGAGATCGTCTTTCTTCACAAGTAAGAGACTGCTGCTGTCACCTCCGGGCCCTCTGCTTGGCTCTGTGCTGCTCCCTGGGGATGGGAGCAGTTGGGGCCCAGGTCAGAGTTAACCAAGCCACCATCCCTGCTGGCCTCCTTGGAGAGGACATCACAGAACTACGCTAGGCCAATGATAAAAGCAACGCTTGCCTCCCGCAGGCAGCTCTGGGACCACGTCCAGATTTCTCTCAGGAAGAAATAAAGGTGGAAATATGGGTCCAGTGCATCATTATTGTCCCCTCTACAATCTGGACCTGGACAAGCAAGGGGTTTCTGCAGTGTCTGTTGTGGGCCAGTGAGCCTTGTGGTGTGGATGCATTAGGAGTGCAGGAGCAGACCATGACCAAGCAGGACAGTGACATAAGAGAAAGCAGAGTATTAGATAATAGCATTAGATAATAGGCCTCCAGTGGGAAACCCTGTGCCAGCACTGTGTATGTCATCTCTCATTGAACCCACCACGAGTGCCCACACATCTTCAACCCAAATCCTGCCCGACACAATCAACTAGCTGAGCTGGTCATTCAACTTCCCCATGACTCAGTTTCAACCTCCAGACCTCATTGGTCTGTTGTGAAAACAAGGTGAGATAATCCTTATAAAGAGTGCAGCCCAGTTAGGCGTGCAGTAAGTGCTCAATAAATGTTAACTGTTATCATGAAAGATAAAATCGAGAAGGCAGCACAGTCAATTTAAGCATGTCTCAACCTGTGTGTTTTACAGGGGAGAGATGCAAGGTGTCTCCCCTACCCTGTGTGGGTAAGGTAGTAAGCTTTGCCTGATCTTCTTTTAAGGAAAGGGGAGTCTGCCCCAGTAATATAGAGAACTGGGGGCTCCACCCTCTCAACACAGTGGTACCATTATTGTCTTCTTGCGTGAAAATGAGATTAACATGGGAACATTTTACCAGACTTGCCTCTGTGTTTTAGGAGACTTTTTCTTCTCACCACTGACTTCTCTGAATTCCGAGGAGATAGACCAGGCCATAGCAGTGCAGGAGCAAGACCCACAGGACTGATGCTGTGCTTAATGTGGGGGACAGGTTTTGGGGCCAGCGCTTCTGCTGCAGGGTGGTTCTGGAGAGGCCCACAGTGAAGATTCGGGAGCACTCCAAGATGAGCACACTTGCAGCAGTTAGAGAAGAGCACGGGTCCTATATTGGCCAATGCCTGTTGAGATCGGTTTCATCCAGTGACAGAACCTAATAGGTTGTCTCCATTAGGGAGAAACAGTACTGCCTACATCAGCAGGATGGTATCCCAAAAGATACGCTATTTGGATGGAATTCAAACACTGGTCAGATTCGCACAGGCAGCCACTCTTCTCTCCCCAACTACTTCAGGTGGAAAGAACCAGCTGGCTGCTGGTGCCTCAATGGCTAGGATTCATCTTTGCATCCCCAGTGTCTAACAGCGTCTAACTCATGGTAGATAACCTCTTGAAGCTTTGGGTTAACAGCATACTTTACAGGGCTGGGGATGGAGCTCAGCAGTGCAGTGCCTGCCTGGCAAGTGCCAGGCCCTGAGTTCAGCTCCTGGTACCAAAAAATAAATAAATAAATGAATAAAGATTAAAAAAATAAAATAATCACCTTCCATGGGGTTGTTTTGAGGGTTAAGTGAATTAATAGTTGTCAAGTTTTAGAATGCAGCCTGTCTCAGAGGAAACACTTGCAAACATTAACAATTATTTTTATCATCAACATCATCACTAAGCATTTAATAAAGGCTAGGTAAGTGTTGATTTAGCACAGTTGCTAGCACAGAATAGGACACAGCTGGATATCATCTCCCAGAGCCTGCCACAGTATCTGATAAAGATGAGGTACTGTATTTTCATCTCTGCACAAGTCATAAGTGAATAAACAGGTCAGGCGCTCGTTTGATCCTTGCACTTCAATGGGAAAGATGTCTGAGCAGCTCAGCACCAAGAAGTGTGATGAAAGCTTTGTCCATCTGTGAATCAAGAACTGGACAGAGAGTAAATCGAGTTTATTTAGGACTGTTCATTGGTAGTGTTTTTGATCCTAGCTTTGGGGATTCTATGAGGTAGAGAACCAGGAGAAAGGCTCTTGAGACAGGTAACAGATGATTAGATAGGGGAATCTTTGGCTAATCCTTCATTATACCAGAGCTGTACTATAACATATTGGGGCTTTCCAGGAAACAACCAGTAGGATGTAGATACAGATGTCCCTCTATAGATACACGAGGTAGGATCACAAGATACACTGAATGTTTAAATTCTGAAAACATTACAGTAAAATTAATCTCCTCTAAAATTTACCCCTTCTTCAAACACACTAGTCCCATTGTTCTTGCCTGTTCAAGTCCTCTTTCGGTATCATAGCTGCCTTGGTGTCAGATACCAATTCTGAACATTGACCTTTTATGGTCATTTTGACATTAGAAAAGATCCAGAAGTCACTGAGTGCCAGCTCCAGTGAATGAAGTGGATGAGAACACACTGTAGTGGTTTTATGAGGCTGCCTTCCTGTTGGATGGTGCTCAGCAGTGGTATTTACTGTATTTTTTATTATACCTCATAAAGACACTCATGAAAGAAGACTTGCAGAACTGCCTCAGAAAGTGGCAAGAAAAGAGGGAGAGTATTTGGACAGGATTAAGGGCAATGCTACATTTTACTGTAGTAAGTTTTTTTTAAAATTTAAATACACAGTATTCTTGATCATCCCTTGTATCTATCTGTAGCTGTCTTTCCTTGTCTGTACAGAGAGAAATTCATGATGAGGTTTTAGCTTACTTGAGCTACGGAGACTGAGAAGTCTCTCAGTTGGCCATTTTTAAAATGGAGACCCAGCCGGTGATGTGACTCAGTTTGACTCTGAGGGCCTAAGTACCAGGGAAGTGAATGATGTAAATCCTAGTTCACAGGCAGGAGAAATGTAATGAGGTGTCTCAGCACAGCAGGCAAGTTAGAAGTGAAAGGTGTGGCTCTCTTTTTCCTCTATCTTTTTTTTTTTTCCCCCCTCTCATCTGAGTCTCAGTGGATTGGCTGATATCCACTTCCACTAAGGAGAGAAATCTACTTTCCTGAGTTCACTGATTCAAATACTAATCTCATCTGGAACACCCTCACAGACACATCAAGAGATCCTCCTTTATCTGGGTACCCCAAGGTGATCCAGGCAGGTTGACACAGAAAATTAACCTTTTTTTTTTTTCCCCCCTCTCATCTGAGTCTCAGTGGATTGGCTGATATCCACTTCCACTAAGGAGAGAAATCTACTTTCCTGAGTTCACTGATTCAAATACTAATCTCATCTGGAACACCCTCACAGACACATCAAGAGATCCTCCTTTATCTGGGTACCCCAAGGTGATCCAGGCAGGTTGACACAGAAAATTAACCATCAAGTCCCAGTTTCCCAATGTGTAAAATGGGGTTTCTATTGTTAACAAGTGGAAGATACTGTGCCTCATAGTCCTCAGCCTGTATTTTACCTTGGTATTGGATTTGGTGTCCAGTTGAGCTCTTAAATGTGAACCTTTTATTTATAGCAAGAAAGGGGTCTTCTTTGAAGGTCAAAGCCTTCCCCCACACCTCCCTTTAGAAAGTGGAGAGAAGTGAGGCACAGAGGCTGAAATCCCACCTTCATTGTATTCATGGCTGTCTCTTCTCTCCCTGTGCAGCATTTCCCCTAACCTGGAGCTTGAAGCTTTGTTCAAACGACATTTTACTCAGGTGGAGTTTTATCAGGGTTCAGTCCTCAATCCACATGATCTTGCACGAGTCAAGGTAAGGAGAAAGAGGTGACTTCTGCTTTCACTCTGTCTTGGAGGTGGGGGAGGGGTCTGACTCTGCGATCAGAGGACGTGCTTCCCAGGATGGCCAGGGATCACCTCCTAACCCCTGAATGAGATGAGTCAGACACCTCCAACCTTGACGTTGCCCTTCAGCTGGCCCTGGGACCTTGTGCTCTGGCACATGCTGTGCCACCTGTAAGTGCTCTATACTTGGTCTTAATATGAAACTAATTTTGTTGATTTTTCTCAGCTTCATCTACTCTTAAAGAAAGTAAATCAATTTGGACAGACTCAAGAGTCATATAAATAGTATAATAATCAAGTAATTCCCACACTGAACATTTAAGTTGGACTCAATACAGCTCCAACATCTATTAATTACGTATGAAAGAATCATTAAAATATAAAATGAAAAGTTATTAAGCCAGAAGGCATGTTGAGCTTCCTTTTTCCCTACCAAAGACTCTAGGTGCAAAAGTAAACTTGCAGGCATCTGGTATCATTTGGCTATGGGCTAATCCTTTTTACCTGGAACCCGCTCAGTTAGAATCTTCTCATAAAGCACACCTGAGACTCAGAAGAGAAAGGAACACAGTAAAATGGCATCTGCTGCTTGATTCACTTAATATAGATTTTTGTAAGCATGCTCAGTATTTGCATGCCAGTACTTGTGCATTAGCATTGTGAATCCACTGAAGTCTAAATTTTAACCATGGTCGCCAGACACTTCTGTAAATAACATAATTGACAAACATGAATAATCCAAGAGGATTTGTGTAAATTCTTTGCATTATTAAACAAATCTAGACACAATTTGTGACATACCACTGAGGAAACGATGCCCTCTCACCGGATGCAGGAATGATCTAACAAGCACAGCATACCAAGTCAGACAGATTGCAGATTTGAGCTAGCATGAGAATTGTTGTGCTTATATAGATCAGTTAATCTTAATATTATCCAGACATGACTCAAGTTGTGGCGAATGTGAAATTTTATGAGAATGGAGGAAATAGTTTTTTGTTCACGGACCTATTTGAAATGCAAGCAATTATTAGCACATCAAACTCTTGATCCCCTCTAAGACAAAAAAAAAAAAAAATCTCTCCTGGCCCTTGTTTAGATAAGTCAGTAGGTTGGTTGTATTTTGACTCCTGCTGTAGCCTATTATTTCATATACCTACATTTGTTGACTTCTGACGATCTGTCTACTAATGAATACTAAACCATATAGTGTTGTTATCTGATTGAGAGCTCTGAGCTCTTCCCAATGCATAGATAATGAAGAAGTGAGAAAGGTTGGATGAAGCACTTTGAGTAAATTTCTGAATCTCCAAATAGTTAACTTGCTAGTTTGAAAGAAGGGGTTTAAGCTACCAACCTCCATTTCCTGAATGGGAGAATCAGGATGATAATGCAGACAGTTGATGAAGAAAGTGGAGAAGGGAATGAAAAGCTTAATGAATTGTACGTTAAAAAAAAATCTGGAAATCCCACAGGTAAGCGACTATGCCAAATGAAAAGTATAATTACCCAGGTACAAGTTGTATTCTCCAACCACAGTGAGATGAAATGTTTATCCTATAACAAGAACTTGCAACCTACACATTTGACAAAAACTATCATCTTTCTTGTTTTTTTTTTTTTTATCTTTCTTTGCAAAATATCAGGTTCCCCAAGAGCTGTCAACAGAGAGATTGCAATTGAGCTTGGCTATTTATCTGTTTGTGTTCTGTGATTTTTTTTTTCTTTTGGTGTCTCAGATAGAGTCAGCAGATGCGTGCCTAATTCTCGCCAACAAGTACTGCGCTGACCCGGATGCTGAAGATGCCTCCAACATCATGAGGTAACCATGGCATGGTGGCACAAGGGAGAGCCCTGAGCTCGGTGTCTGTGGCTCACTTGTAGCCCTTTATGGCCTGCAGAGGTTTGTTTCCAAGGTACCTTCTTTCTTCAAGAAGCTACCCCACAACTGTTACCCTGTGTAGATTTAGGAGGGCTGATGCTATGGTGGGTGATCCTTGAGTAAGGTCATGGCCCACAAGGCACCAACAGCAGGAAGCTCAACCTTGGCAAATGGCATCTTTGGAAGCTCAAAGCTGGTCTTGGGTTTGAGATTCTTTGAGTCAGAGCTAGCAGGCTAGAAGATAGATTTAGATGAATGCAGTAGCATGTTCCCTCAGAGAAAGTGGACCTTGATTTCCATCCACAGGGGACATTTTACAATATCTGGAGATGTTTTTAGTTGACCTAACTAGGGGATGGTCATGCAGGTGTCTGGTGGGTAGAGGGCAGAGATGCTATTAAACATTCTACAATATACAGGGTAGCTTCTATGTAGAGAATTATCTGGCCCAAAATGTCAATAGTGCTGAGATAGAGGAGCCCTTTGTTAGAGTCTTTTGAGTGTGAGGGTAGAAGATTGATTAGTATCACCTCAAAGAGAAGGTGACTGACCATTTGGCAAGTTTCTACCAGTTTCCTAAAATTTGTTCTTCATGGAAAGCATTTTAATACAAATATGCATCTCTGAGAAAATATACTATGGTGTATTTTCTAAACCTATTTGACTGCAAGCCCCCATATCTTTTCTTTTAACATCTAGGGGAGGACATTCTGGCAAACCCTGCCCAGTACATTCTTTTATTTGCACAAGGATTAGATCCATCCACTGCTAATTTCAGCCCCAACTCCAACACCTTATTTTTTCTCATTTCAGACGAAAATATGTTCAGTTTTTGTTCTTTTCATAGACTTGCAGTCACATCCTGTGGCTATACAGTGACTGAAAGCTCCAAACATTTTGCTACAGGTAGTCAGAGCCCTTTTGGAACTTGTCTCTTCTCTGGCATAAATTGCAGGATAGTTATTTGAGCTGGGAAGGAGTAAGAAAGAGAATCTTCTGGAGAGGGGATGAACTCAGAGAAAACATTTCACTCCCACTGTATTCCCAGGAACTTGTACTTAATTGTGAACAGCCATCCTTCCGTCCAGACAAAACCTTCCCCTCTGCCTGCGGCTTGTGTTCCTGTGCTCTGGGAATTTACCTGAAGGTGAAGGTTGGGAGATTGCTTTTGTGTCCTTACAAAGCTCTCAGATCCTTTGTCTTTGCTTTTAATCAGTGGCCCCAAGTGACAGGAAATTTCCCATCAATGATGCAGAGGAATTCCTCTGGTGCATTTGGGATGAGCAAGTCCTCCCCACAGCATCTGGTCCTTGTGTCTGGCAGGCAACATCTGGCACAATCTCCTCTTTCCACTCACTTTTCTTTGGCAGCATGCTAAGTGCAGTCATTTTAAGGAAGTCAGTGTTTGAACTCCTGTAAGCCTTGGGCCTGCCAGGCTGCAGGCAGGATGGAGTAGGGGCAGACCTCATCATTCCGGGGCCCATCGCCCAACTAGGGTGTCACTTGTCCCTTATAAAAATCAGTAGTGTTTCCAGCATTTCACGTGCTTTTCTGTCATTTGGAGTGATTAGAAATATAGCCTTTGTGGCTGTATCTTTATCTTTCAGACTTCAGCAAAAACCTAGAGGATGGCTTAAGATTTTAACTTCACAGAGAAGATTGGGGTTGGCAGATTCCTTCCCCTGCCCCCCCCCCCCCGCCAAAATGAATAACAGAAATGAATACTAGCTTTGAAATGGACATTTCTCTTAATTCCAGTATTTCAGTTCAACCCTGCCAATGACGCGCATAGATACCACGGTGACTGGCAGGATGCCAAGGTATAGACAAAGGTGGTATCAGAAATATAATTAAGCCATCCATTAGCTAGAACCAGAAGTAATGCTCCAAAGGACACGGGAAGCTGAGAGTTAAAAATGGGCTCTGTTTTTCTCTTATTTGTATAATCCACCTTCCTCCTTAGTTTAATGAGACCAATCTGTCCCCTTTTGAAATTAAAATGTCAAAGATCCATTTGAAATGAACTAATGCAGAAAACTGGCTGATGTTGTGAACAGCACCAAGAGGCTGACAGAGGTTCAGGGTCCCTGAGTTATAAGCAGGGGCCGACATGACTCTTTTTCAAAAGTAAAATGAAACCCTTCGAGTGCAAAAGCCCAGGGTGAATTTGTGCAGGGAGAGGCTTTTGTGTGACCCATTTCCTGAATTCACAAGTTGCAGCTATTCAGATAGAGCCGCGCCTGGGCTGGGAGAGCTCTGCTTGGTGGGGAGTTTGCGATGGAAGTCATGATAAATGCACTTGCATTTCTGATTAGGCTTAGGAGGTGGGTCTTTCTGTGGAATTCCATTCTTTAGCTTTCCTTGTCACAGAAGGAAATGTACAATGTCACCTCTGACAGGGTCGGTGATGACAAAAACCATAAGTCACACGTGCAGAGAGTCTTTAATGATTTCAAAGCATTTTCACATCTGGTCTCCCGTTTGCTCCTCATACCAAGCCTGTGAAGTAAATAAAGCAGGTACTGTGGCCCCTAACATCCAGATGAGGAAACAGGAACAGAGAGCCTGGTGATTTCCTGAAGGTCACCAGGTTCATTAGTGCAATACTGGGACTGGAAGCCAGGTGTTTCCATTCTCCTGTTCCTGACTCCTCCCCTTTGGCCTTGTGATTGACAGGATGAGGGCCTGTGAGGGTTGGGGTGGGGGCAAGCAGTGATTCATACCCAGGGTAGACTGAGGGCAGTGGGTGGGATCTTGACCTTCTCAAGGTATTGGCACTTATCTTGGACTGGTGTTCAAGTCATCATATTGACTGTTAGCGGTGGAAGTCCTTGCTCTTATTCTAAGAGCTCTGTTTAGAAATCATATTGCTGAGAGTGGCCACGTGTATGTGACAGTTTCAACCATTTGTCAGTTGACATGTTTGATTTGTCATTGTTGTTGCAAGTTGTTAACTCGAAGGACTTGAGTCAGAGCAGATTACTTCTTCGCTGTTCTCTGGGGTGTGGAACATTGCACACCTTGGAGGACTGGTGATTTGAGCTTTAGATGTAGATGTAGGCAGTAACCTTGTTCTAGAAGCACTGACTGATGTGTTCACTTAGTCTACAGGGACATACATTCTGTCACCAAAGCCTCACAGGATCCTTCGGGGCTTTCTATGTCCAGGACACATACCATGGCTATCTTTTGCAATTTCTTTTTCACACCTCCAAGAAAAAATGGTGGTGGGAATATAGTTTTTCTTGGCCTCAAGCCTCCAGCCCTCTGGGAGCCTGGCTGGTACACCCACTTCCTATGTGCTGCACTTGGTGGTAATCCAGCGACCCTCCCATCAGCCTCCAGGGCTAAGGCAGGCCTGGCCTCAGCTATGGTTCTCTCTTTTACAGAGTAATCTCCATAAAGAACTATCACCCGAAGATCAGGATCATCACTCAGATGCTGCAGTATCACAACAAGGTAGGACTTTGGGAGCACTCCATGCCTGAGGCCACTGCAATTTACCATACCGCACCACAGATACACACACACACACAGACACACACACACACACAGACACACACACACACACGCACACACACACACACACACACCTCCCCCCCCCACCACAGACACACACACACACACACACACACACACACACAGACACACACACACACACACACACACACACACACACACACACACCCACCCCCCAGCGCTGTGCAAAGTCCTGAGTAAAGACATGTGGTGGTTAAAAATTTCCCTGGGACATTTCTTTAGGCTGAGCAGCTTGTTTGCAGGGGTCATTGGAGGGAAGTTCCTTCCTGTACTGATGCCTCCACTCTGGATGAGTCTAGTGGACCTCTTGGTTCAGGAATATTGATGTATCCTCAGACCTCATCTATACCTAAATTCCAGCAACTGGCAGCTCTATGTGCTGCAGTTATTTCTGTGGTCAATATTTGTCGACTATCTACTCTGCAATCAGAACTCTCCCCGACATCCAGAGGGGATATCAGGGGAGGAGAAGCCCTTTTGGTACCCTCACAGATTTAACATTTAAAGGGGAGAGGATGCCCCCTGGCAAGAGATGGGACTTTTTAGAGGCCTAGTGAACCTGGGAGCATGGTGGGCACTGGTAGAGAGAGTAGAACATGATATTCTCAAGTTCAGGATCAGAATTTGCAGAGTTGAATCCAGGAAAATAGTTGAATATCCAGAAATTAAACACACAGGAATCTTCCTAGTGTTACAGTTTAAACAGATTGGAAAAAAAGCAAACATCGGTGTCTACATGGTTTCCATGTGATTACCTTTTAGTAAACGAGAGTTGAAAGTCTCTCATCCAAAAGTAGTTTTCTGTTACTCAGCCTGTTAGTAAACTCCCAAGAAGACAGCTTTGGGGGAGGGAAGGTGGCACCTTACTGTTTTCGATATGGCACCAGTTAACTTCTTAATGAAGCTTAGAAGCTGGAGGCTGCTCGTTACCTGAGGCCAGGTGTCCTGTCTGAACAGAATAACTCCCTGCTGGGTTGTGAGTGAGACCGTGCCCCATCTTCTAGGACGCCTTCCCCATGAAATAGGCTGTCAGGTGACCCAGTGGAAACCCCATTCTGCCAAATGCACCAGCGCCATGCCATTATTTCTTAATTGCTGGCAAGCGCGGGCCCATTTTGCCATGTGGAGGCCCATCAGAGGCCATTGTGTACTGGAGCCTGCTGTCTGTGACTGGCCCACTGCTCGGAGCGGCTGCTCAGTGCCAATCCATGCCCAGCCCTCGGCAAGTGGCTGTAGTGCAAATGGCATCACTCTCTAGCCAGTGCATTTGGTGGTGGGCGCCCAAGGTCACTTTCTCCCATTTGTCTCTAGAAAAGTCAAGGACACTGCAGAGATCCAGTGAGGGGTGTTGGTAACTTGCGGGTGTCAGTCTGCAGCAGCTTTTGGAGGGCAGCCCTGGTAGGTGGAGGTGAATTGATGAGCAAGGTTGAGAGTGGTGACAGCAGCTGCCATAAAGAACACTCCTTCTTTCATTTGTGATTTGAAATTTCACTTAGTGTGGGAGTGCTTTAAGCTGTTGTTTAGATTTTTTTGGCTGAATTTAGACTGAATAGGAAAATTAACATTGTATGTTTAGGAAGGGATGTCAGGTCCTTTTTTCCCCCTCTTTCCTATGGGTGCTGATGTAGCATCTTTAAGAAATTAAGGAGGATTTCAGCTGCATAGATCTTGTCATAGTCAAAATCATTCAGCTGGCCTAGGGTTCAGCAGTACTTTATCAATAATCACTTGAAAGTCCTTAAATTTTTTTGCCTTGTACTTACTCCGAAACAATGATGACGACATCAATAGACCCATGATTATTACCTAAAAACACATTTTGTTCAGAACTATTTCAATCTGAGTCTTCAGGCCAGTTAAAATCCTAAAGATTAGTAAAGGCAGAAAGAGTGGAGCAACTATGACACAGGGCATTTTTCTGTTATTTTACTTCTCTATTTTAGGGAAAGAATGAAAAGTCCTTTGTCTTCTAATTCCATGTAGATTCAAAAAGGTGTTCTTCCCTCTGCTTCCTAGTTGTGCTCTATTTCCTAACATACGTCCACTCATCCTTTCAACATGGTCCCCCTCCTCTTCCTCTTCTTCCTCTTCTTCCTCTTCCCACTACCTTCTCCTCCCCCCCTCTTCG
>NW_022900932.1:14691487-14741133 GCF_012274545.1 Fukomys damarensis
CCTCCTTCTCCTCCTCCTTCTCCTCCTCCTCCTCTCTTCTCTTCTTCCATCCATTTAAACTTGTTTTCAGGGAAGATTTGAGGAGTGTGTGAAAAGTTATCACACCACAAATATATTCCGTGGGTCCATTATTCTATAATTGGACACCAGCCTTGAAATGTAAAGAATGTCAATCCCCTGTGACCTCATGGAGGTAGTAGCCCAGAAATCAGAGGGTTTCAGGGAAACTAATTACTTTCTCCTCCACATAAAACTAGGTCTGCATATGGCATCATAATACTTGCAGACATTTATGTCACATTTTATGGTTTTAAAGGAGTTTTATATCCATTATCTCAGTTAGCCCTGTTGGGGCCACCTGTACATTTAACACCCCCTGTAACTTTAGGCCAGGGGGTCTAAGCTTTTTCATAGACTTTGTAGCAGTTAGTAAGCTAGGAGAGAGAATAGCCGATTGTTACCTCTCTTTAAATTGAGCCACAGCCCACTGAAACAAATTATGGTTCCTGGGGGTAGGCTTCTAGAAGGCCCGGTCCTCTCAAAAGTGGAGCTCCTTGATATTTCTTGGTTTTACAGAGAGAAACTTGTTCAGCCTGGCCATCTCTGAACGCAGATGGTGTTTCTTCATGATTTGGTGTAAGTGACGAAGCTCTTTAAGGAAAGGATCATTTAGTTGTCTTAGAAAAGTCTCGTTCCTGCTGATTTACCTATTCGTGGAGTTCTTATTTTCTCAGAAGACTCTAGTGAAAGAGGCGTCGATCTGATGTGAAAGCCAAGTCCCAGTGTCCCTCTGCAGATATATGTTCTCTGAGCTTTCTTACCATCAAGACTCACGTTTGGGCAGTAGCTGGGTTAGTAAGGTTTCTGTCACTGTAACAAATGCCTGGTATAATCAACTGTAATGAGAAAAGTTTTGTTTTAGTTAATGGTTTAGGAGGGTTAGGGTTAGAGTTAACAGTACCACTTTCCAATGTCACCAACCTGGAGACCATGCTTTTAACACACAGGCTTTGAGGGGACACTTGTGATGTAAACTATGGCAGTGGTGCTATCTCCTCTTCCTTTGCCTCTTTGTTCTTCATGGTGCCACCCTTGGTTGCACAGGCAGTGAGAAATAGAACCAGGACTGGGATTCATGGTCTCCCAGGAAAGCCAAGTTTCACTCTCCTTCACCATGAGATGAGGAGTGGTTCAGTAGCAAAAATGGAGGATACTCTTGGGCTGCTGAGTCTCTAAATGAGAGAGGATTTGACTCCAGAATCCTGTGTGGTAATGCTGGCATTTTCCACCAGACTCAAATTCCCTCCAATGAAAGAGAACAAAGTTGCCAGAAACAAAAACTTCAAATTCCTGGGTCTTTCTCCTCTCTGTTTCATGCCCACAGACCTCCCTCCCAGCCTTTGGCACATCAGCCTCACATCCTGTCCCATGACTGGTAAAATTA
Source organism: Fukomys damarensis (assembly GCF_012274545.1). NCBI lineage: Eukaryota > Metazoa > Chordata > Mammalia > Rodentia > Bathyergidae > Fukomys > Fukomys damarensis. The sequence continues at coordinate 14,692,932 of NW_022900932.1, forward strand.
TGATGGCCAAGAAAGAGGGCCATGGGAGCCTGAAACAAACCCGACTTTCCTGCATAATAACATATAAAATATGTCTTCAGAACACAAACCAGATGGGGGAGCATAAGAGACCCAATGCTGAAATGCCTGGGCTTCATACCCAGGGTGAGGAACTTTCTAGAAAAGATTTTGCTTGTATTTTGAGGGTGGCGTGGAGGTTATATGGGCTTGGACCACCCAAATCTCTTGTCACATACAAGTTCATTATTTAAAGATAATTCCTCTGCATTTTTCTCAGATGATGTTATTGCAAATGAGTATTTCTCCACTTAAATTAATGGATTCTCTACAGTGCCAGGAAAGTAGAGGAGAAAAGCTGCCTTCCTAAGCCAGTGAAGACTGAGGAGAGAGATGGGACAAAGTAGAGGGCCAATTATAATCGAGCGTACAAAGTGGAAAAGGTCCCCTGGTACTCAGCATGACAGAAACCACCATCTGCTGTGGCCCACACACAGGGTGGGTTGAACCATACTCCTACCAGGGAGGACAGTGTCATCTTTCCCGGGAGTAAAACTGTTGGCTCGGGCCTCATAAGATTGTCACAAAAAGTGGATTTTGCAAGAAGGAAATTTCACAAGAGTGTTATTTCTGAAAGCGAAGCATGGGGCAGTTGGCCTTCATCTAAGTTTCTACAATGGAATCTTTCATCCTTCTGGTACAGTTTTGTAAGTTGTCTGAAAGTGAAGAAAAGCCTCCTTTAGTGATCGTTGTGTTTGCTGATTTGGGAGAGAAATGATTTTCAGAGCTGTAACATCTTGGCACATGTAGGGACTCTGAAGGGCTCTCTGACTCAACCTCCCATGTAAAGCACACATTTTTCCTTCTGCAGCATCTCAGAAAAATACAAAGTCTGAGGGACAGAGACCTTGTGTTTTTCAAGGTGGCCTTCTCCGTGTGTTAGAAAAACTGTAGCTTTAGAGAGTTTCTTTATGAAACACAACAAAAAATTACTTTCTTGCAATAAATATCAGTCAGTCCTAATTCTGGCTCAGGAACAAAACAGGACAAACCTCCTCTCAGTGCAGCAGCACCTGGGATGTTGCATGTGACTATCCTGTCTCCTTCTGCAGGCCAGACTTTCCTGGATTTCTTAATAGCTCCTCATAAGACCCTTCCCAGAACGATCACCTCTTTTTGTGTTTGTCATTTGTCTCAGGAAGTCATTGATCATTTGCCTTCTTTACATCTGACTTTTAAAACTGGATCGAGTTCTTTGGAACTAGTCTGACCCATTCACAGCAGAATGAAATGTTCATTCCCCTAGCTCTGGAGACCATTTCTAACAAGCAAACATGGGCTTTCTCTGTAATATGTCACATGGTCTCTATTTGAGGTTTCAGTTGCCCGCACACTTAAATCTTACTCTGTGTGCTCTGTGTGTGTTTCTCTCATTTCTGCTGCCAAGTTAGATGTCTTCTCATTTCACATTTATATAATAGATATTTCTGAACCTAAATGTTGTACTTGATGTGAAAGCCTTGTAAAACTTTCCTGTTTTTTTTTTTTTTTATTGCTGCTTTTTTCCAACTCTGGATAACTTTTTGAATTTTTCTATTTCCATTCAATATATTGTTGTTTCCAGCCATTTAAAAATCATTGCAGATACATGTTTCCAGGTCCTGGTCTCCTGATCTGACCTAATTGTAGAATAGCAGTAGTCGTCTGCAAGAGATTGTTACGACATTTACACTATGATTTACTTGGTGATTTAGGGCAGTGGTTCTGAAAGTGTAGCCCCGGATTAGCAGTGTCAACGTCACCTTGTACATGTGAGAAGTACAGATTCTCCAGTCCCACTCCAGATCGACCGATCAGAAACACTGGGAGATGGATCTAACAAATGGTTCTGACAAACCCTACAGGTGATTCTGACACCCACTCAAGTTTAAGAGTCATTAATCTAGATTATTGGGACTGTAGGAAAAATACACAAGCGCTTGGTGGACTTTTGGTCTGTGTGAGGTGCCAATTTATGAACAACCCAACCAGACATCCTCATAACAAGGACTGATGTGTCTGTCACAAGGGAACATCTCTTCTGGGCTGTTTGGCTAAAGGACTAAAGCTGAGGTGAGGACTTGGGCTCAGTAAATGCAGAAGCAATGTTGCAAAAACAGGCAAGACTGATGCACAGAGGTGGAGAACAAAGCATGAAACATCAGACCCAAGCAAAGGAAAGAAGAGAGGAGTCTGGTTGACCCTGAGCATTCAGGCATTGCTACGTCTCCGGGCAGGATTTGAAACAGTTGAGCATGTAACAAAGCAGGGTCTCATACCTGTTTCTGTTTCCACAGGCCCATCTGCTAAACATCCCGAGCTGGAACTGGAAAGAGGGTGATGATGCAATCTGCCTTGCGGAGCTGAAGTTGGGTTTCATAGCCCAGAGCTGCCTGGCTCAAGGCCTCTCCACGATGCTCGCCAACCTCTTCTCCATGAGGTCATTCATAAAGGTAGTGTCTTGTCTAGTTAGAGCACATTAGCCCAGGGTTCCATTTGTCGTGGGGTTGAGGAGAGAGCACAGTTTAAACTCAAAACAGATCGATGGTCTTTAACCACTTTGGTTAAGGAGAAATTCCTTGGTACGGATTTGGGCATGAGGCCAGCTCCTTTCAAAATTATGTTTTTATTTTTATTTGGCACATCCACGGCCATTAAATGATTGTTCAAAGCACAATCCTCATTTTTTTTTTAGATAAACCACATGTTTATCTATCAACAAAGCCTCCGCTGTTAAAACAAAAATATGATTTATATACATTCCATATGGTACTGGAGCGCCTAAAGAAAAGAATTATCATTTTGCTCTTTTATATCAAGTGGCTGGTGGACCTCTCACTGTGTGGATAAATGCAGACCATGTGTTTGTGCTGGAGCCCAAACCCTAACAACATAATTCATTTATTTATTTCTGCACAATCAAGGAGGCCAGCAAGGCTGACATGCCATGGCTATTTGAATGTAGAATGACAGGATGAACCGAGTCCTTTACCCTGGAAAATGGGCAGCCTGGATGTATTCATCTCCTTGTCAGCTATCACCTCGTAGGGCAGCCACTCCATTGTCCCTAAAGTGGCCACTGCCTACTGGACCAATTCAAACAAGGAGAGACCAGACCAACTCTATTCTCACAGGCCTGGTCTCATTAGGCATTTTCAGAGCTTTGGATTGAGGAGCCAGGCCCCTATTAAGAAGGGCTCTGGAGACAATAGTAATAATAATAGGACAATAGTAACTCTAGTTCTTGTCTGTAGGTTGCTCTTAGCTTAGGTCGTCAAAGTTGCAAACCAGTGCAGTCCAACTTGTCTGGTTTAGGCCTTTCTTATTTGGCGTGGGTGTCAGTTAGCTGCAGATCTGGATTTACATTCTCCTTCCTGCTACATGGCCAGTATAGGTTAGTAGTGGTCAAGATGGGGAAATGCATGAGCCACCATTAGGTCCTGCAAAGGGGATCAGAAACTCTGAAATCAAAGACTTGAGACCATATGCTGCCAGGGCTGCTGGATCCATTGCCAGCAAGTTGCCTGATAAAGTCAAGGAAGTGGTCTTGGTTGTGATCAGAAGGGGGCTCAGGAAATAGGAGGAGAGCAAGGGGATGCAGGTGTGCTGTGCTCACTCTGGGCATGTGTGAATGGTGTTACTTAGAGCAGGAGATTTTCTAGGTCCTTACCCTTTGAACCCACGTCATTGGGAAGATGTAGCCAATATTTGTTTAACATTGCTCTACCAGAGCAATAAGTTGTGCTGGAGCTCCTCCAATCATTTTAGCGATACTCATGGTAATTGATACCTTGGTTTAAACTTCTTTCTCCTGTATTTATTATGTGTCCCAAGACCTCAGCTCAACTGAAATCTGAGCTCAGACCCCACTTGCAAATAAGGACATTGCTTTCCTTTAAATGTCTTCTTTAACCGGGGCTGCCATTGTCCTGCGTGGATGAGACTGAATGAAGACAAAATGTAAGCAGCAGGGAGGTCTGTGTGGCTGTGTTTAGAGACAGGCTCCCATAACCAGATGTGGCCGCATGTCTCTCAGGACTCCTCTGTTCAGTGCGAGGAGTCCAGAGTCAGGATAAAGGACTGTCACCATAACTCCTTTCACTCTTTCATCCAAGCCCCAGTGGTTTCTTGCAGCAGGAGATTGCTCCTAGGACCAAACCATGTGGTCTGAGGAGATGGGCTCTGCTTCCTCATGTTGATGTGACATGGGCCTTGGCAGGGCCCCACCACAGATGGGGCCACTTGACATGCGTATGTTTTGATTTTGTGGTGCCTGCGTGGTAACTGGAGCTGCCTGTCAAGAAAATTAATAAAGTGGATGTGACATTGATTCTTCAGTGCTCTTACAGCAGGGAGAACTTCTGCCCAGCTTTCCTTAGGACCCTGTTGGGCCTCACCTCTAAAGCCAAGGACATCCCCTCCAGCTTCACTAATCCCATTGCCAAGTTCCTGTTTAGGAAGAGTCTGTGGGAAAGGCTGGACTGGGCCTTAGTGTAAGTGAAAACACATTTCCCTCTCAGGGTTATGTTACTGCACTATTTCTGTCCAAGGCCAACTTCTCCATGTTTGAAAATAGCCATCTGAATGTGGCCTTTTGACACTGAGGTGGTCCTTGTGTTGGAATCCACTAAGGTGCATGATCTGCAAATAACAAGGCTTCCCTTCATGTTTTCATTTTTTTTCCATTAGACTAAAGATAGCCTAATTCATGTACTCCCCATTCTGTATTATCATCTTTGTGTACTTACCCTGCAAGTCCCAGACCCTTGCCTCTTTTAGGTCATGGTGAACACCAGTGTGATGTTTTCCTTGGTATATTTTATATATTATCTCCTATTCCAGAGCTCACAAAGCCCTTACTTACTTTTGATGGGGCCAGATGGAGAAAGAAATCTGTAAATGGATTATTATTATTCATAGAAATCACTTCCTTCACCAATGACCCCATAGCTTACTGTGGAGAATTCAGCAGGACTTCCTTGGGGACAGGACTATTAGGATGGAGTGTGAGGAAGCAGGCTTTGGAAGGATTTGATCCTTTGGGAACACTTAGCATTTCTGGAAGCCAAAGGTAAAGCGTGAGCTCCCCGTCTCCATTTCCCTGGGAAGATAATGTTTATTTCTTGGTTCTGTAGAATATATCATATTCTCCCTCTGCTCAAGGAAGGGCAAGCAAGTCTGTAACAAAGAAGGTATCTCGCAGGCAGTGAGATGAGTGTACTGCTCTTTTTATTATACATGGAACCAAAAAGCTAAGACCAAAGGGAGGTTGATAAAGTTTAATAAAACATAGAGAAACTCTTGCCATATAGGAATTACAAAAGAAGCCCAGCCAAGAACTATGAGGAAATATGGGAAATACTTGTTTGTACCCTCAACCAATGTTGTTCTCAAAGATTTTAACCTTAGGGCACCAAGTCATTGCACCCTAAAACCTACTTCTCATATTGATATGTTATCTCTAAGTTGATTTTGAGAATTGATTTATATTTTTAACTCTACTCTTTAGAAGGAACGAATTCTTTATGTTTGGGGACTACTGTTAAAGATACTGTCTTCCTGGCTTTTTAATCCTTAATTTACTCCATTTAAACTTCAAGGCATGCTTTGTATTGTTTCTGATATGCTGGAATTTACAAATCCATGCTAACTTTCTCTCCAGTACTTTTAGGAAAGAGGCTGAGGTTGGCAACCCAAGGGTCCTACAGCTCAGTAGCTTCTGCTCATGACACAAAGTGGTTTGTGCTGTGGGGTCTGTTTATCCTTGAGTCCCCTTGAGGAGAGCAGGCAGATGTCCTGGAGTCTGTGTCTTAACTACATTATGAATAGGCCTGGAACATCCTGCTTATTTATCACTCTCTGATCTCCTTCCACTGGCCTGACAGGTTCCAGTGAGCATCTCCCTAATGTCTTCTGTAAAGACCAAGACAAAGAACTTATTTGGCCCTGTCTGGCATTGCCCCATCCTTGAGTAAGTGGCCACATTTACTCTCTACTTGGTTTCCTCGCTTGGATGTAATTTAAGATCATTGATTTTCTTATTTTTGTTTTTTAGTTTTACTGTGTATACTTAATTTTATCTTCAAGCACATGGGCTTTCCAATTGGGTCTTGACCTGCCTTTTTGAATGGTGCTATTATTCCTACTGGATTGAATTATCCTTGGACATAATAATTTGCGTGTGTGTGTGTGTGTGTGTGTGTGTGTGTGTATGTAAAACTGTGAGAGTGATTTACTCTTCACGTTATCTTTCATTCTGCTTATAGACTACTGATTAGCACATTTAAGTAGTTCTCAGAATTGCCAACTGTTTTTACCTCTGCTGATCTATCATTTTATGTACACGTGTACACATACATGCATGTACAACTTGGAACACGGTATTCCCTCCATAGTTATTTCTTTGTTAAAGAGAATGGAGAAAATATGTGCTGTGTTTCATGTATTTTCTTCCCTGTGCCACAAGATTTGGGCTATATGGGCGAAAAGTAACAATATCAATCACAACTACAGCTTTCTCTTTTACTTTTTCGACTTTTGAGTGAAGAAGCACTAGGAAACTCTGGCTTGTGTTATTCAGATTGTTGGCTGAAGTGGGCGTGGTTGGACACACAAACCATTCGTTCATTGTTGCTGTTACCGTATTGTAAACTTTACATAGTCCTAGGACTAACTGTAGCCAAGGGAATAATTTTGTTACCTTCAGTTTGGGTTATACTTATGCATATATGTGTGTTTGTGCATGTGTGTGTAAAAATAACCTGGTTTAGGAGCTGAAAAATGAATCAAGAATCTTTAATAATTCCTAAAATATGCTGAATCCTATTGTTGTGCTAAGCTTTGTACTTAATATTAAATGTCCATCATCTCATTTACAAGGTCCCTAAGCAAACTGTTATTACCTTTACCCCACAGTGGCAGACACCATAAATTATGTAGTAGCTCTTTTTCATTTGTTTGTTTGTTCATTTCTAACAGGGGGGCAGATCAAACTTGGGTTCTTGCATTTGCGAGGCAGGTGGCAGAACCACTGGGCCAAATCCTCAGCCCTTTAGACACCATGAATTAAAAAAAAGTGCAGCAACTCAGAGGAGGACATACAGCTTGGAGTTGACAAATTAAAGTGTTCAAATCCAAGCAAACTTGTTCCTGGTTTGTCCTTGACTATACCAAGAGGAAATAAATGATGAGAACAATTCTTATCAAGCATCATAATCCTAGCACAGTCCTTAGTTTTCTGGCACTCATTTTATGGGAGCTGTTGATTCAATAGAGATTTCACAGGCACCAACAGTATTCCAAACAGTGCTCACCCATCCCACTGTCCTCACAGAGAGGAGGAACCCAGGAGCTTCAGAAAAGTTTTGATCCAACCGGGATATGAGGGTGCATGATCTCAGAGCCCGAGCTACAGGTCTTATGCACCTTTCTCTCTTGCATCCCTGTAGGGGCGGAGGTCACTGCATTAAGACAGGTGATGCATTAACTTAGCTGGACAGAGACAGGATAAGGAATGAATTAGGTCCCAAGAAGGAGTTGATGTTACGCACTGCTGTATTGGGCAGATGAAATTAATTGAGCCTAAACTAATTGGAGTCTAAACCAAATGGATCTGAAGGACTGAGGAGGTTTAGGTAGGTGCTCCTGGGAAAAAGTGAGCCTTCTCTTTCTTATACATTAGCCTTCTCTAGAGAAACAGAACCTGTGTGTGTGTGTGTGTGTGTGTGATGCACCACGTACAGCATTTTGTTCAATGACAGACTAGATACAAGAGTGGTCCCATAAAGTATTGCCTGGTGGTGTCATGGCCATCTTGGTTTGTGTAAATGTACATTATGAGGATCACACACAATGAAATCACCTAGTGACACATTTCCTGGAACGTGTTCCCATTGTTAAGCAATGTGTGACTGTATAGATCTCTCCACATCTCTCTGTAATTGACAGAGGGAGAAATTACTTATATAGAACTGACTTAAGTGGTTTGGAGGCTAAATCACAAGCTCTGCAAACTGGAGACCCTGGAGAGTGGATGGAACAGCATCAGTCTGAGTCTTAAGACTGAGAATCAGGTTAGCTGAAGCTGTAAGGTTCAGCGTAGATCTGATGGCAGGAGTCTTGTCTCAGTTAAAGACTGTCGGGCAGGGAGACCAAATTCGTCTTTACTCCTCCTCTCTGTCCCCTTCAGGCTCTGATGGAGTAGATGAAGCCCACCCATACTGGCAGACAGTCCATGCAATCTACCAAGTCTCATGTTCTTCTCATCCAGAAACACCCTCTCCGACACATCCAGAGTAATGTTTCGTCAAATATCTGGGCACCTCCTGATTCACTTCTAAGTTAACACACAGAATTAATATCATAGCAAGCACGTCTTACTGTCTGGTGGTGTAAGCTCCATAGACCAGGTGGAGGGTGGCAAATGCGTGAAGTCAAGAAGGAAGTTACTAAACTTATAAAGCTCTCTAGGACTTCTCAGGGCCTCTTACAGGGTAAGTGTCCGGTTTTCCATTTTTCCTGTGAAGGATGTAAATGTTCTTGGCTTCCTGGGGTGATAGTTTCCATGTGGGAATCCACATCTCATACATGCGAACCCTTGTTGTTCTGGGTGGCAGTGTTTGTTGTCCCCTTTCCCCCCGAGGCAATGAATGAGTGGTGAAGCCAGGGGCGACATGCTGAAGTTTCAGTGCCTAGAACAGCAACAGATCCATAGTTGGTACTCAGTAACTGTTTGTTGGATAACTGAATGTATGCATTTGTCTCTACCTAGTCCCACTAGCCTGTGTTCCAGATGGCTGGGGGTACATGGAGGTGGGAAGGCAGGAGCAGCAGGGACTTACAATTTGGTAGATTTGGGTATTTGAACGTTTCTTTCTTTGCTACTGTTCATAGCTCTCTTGCCAAATTAATGAACTTTGACTCAATGTAAAAATTGAAATGCAAAGCTTTATGATCGTTGGCCAGCACCACGTGGAGGCTGGTTAAATTTGGTTATAAACCTTTTTGACTGCCAGAAAATCCAGTCAGTGTATTGCTTAAATTCGCAAATCAAAATAAATACCCATGAACTGAAATAAATTTGCTGAAAACCTCAATATCCCAGTTGGTCCAATACCATCGCACCTCCTCTCTTCTTCCTTCATGAATCTCTTCAGGTCAGAAGCTACGTCCTCTAGCACCCCTCTGCCCAGGGTCACTTATGCCCACCTGAAAGTAGGGCAACTTCTATGAAAACTATGTCAAATAGAGAAGTAAGCTATGAGCTGTTAACAAGGATTCTGTTCCCTGATGGCCTTGGTAATTTCTAGAACATTGAATTAAAGAGTTCTCAGACCTTTACAAATTCTCAAGGCAAACATTATTAGCAAAGAGAAGCCCATACCGCATGTTAGGAGATTGCCAGAAAATGTCAATGGAACTTCTGAATACAATAAAAGAAGTTGAGACTCTGTCTCCCCAACTTCTCCCTTCTCTTCCCTCCCTCCCCCTAACGTGATTAGAAAATCATTTCATGTGTCTTATATGTTTGGTTAATCAAAGGCAAACGTACATGATTGATGGTGACAGGGAACACATTTAACTCATTATTCTTTACTTTGCAGCAAAATGATTTGTGTAAACTGTCTGTCTAGCATTAAAGGTAAAACAAACTTAGAAACCCCAAAATGTTTTATTTTCATTTAATATTTTCCTTTTGGTTTTATAGCTGTAATCACATATGGATTCTTTTATTTGGCTCTTGGCATGGGTTGAACAAAGGGGAAGGGAGTGTGGAAAGATTACATAACACATACAGAGTTTGGGCCCACTGATGATGGGGCTGTAAGAGCCACAATTGTCAGGACTTAATGTAACAACCCAGGAGAAGCTGTGCCTTACTCTGGCCCTTGTCAGCTGGCAAGATACTGTCACTGATGTGAAATAAGGACCTTTATCTTGAACAAGCCTCTAGATGAATATCAAACTGAGTTTATTCAGAGATCATCAGCCTTTAATTAATTGCTTGCATTCCTAAGTACACCTTAGGCTGTGCCCACCCTGTCCTTCCAGATTTTTAACCTGTCACATCTACTATCAGTAGTTATCAAATGAATAGAGTGGATAAAAACATTTCCGTAGAGGTATGTAAAGCCATAAATTGTGTTTCCTAGAGTAAATGCCTAGAAATGGGACTGCTAGTATATAGCGTAAGTTTATGTTTAACCTCAAAAGAAACTGCCCAAGTGCTTTCCAGAATGGCCATGCCATTTATCATTCCCAACAGTGCATGAACTCCTGTTACTCTGTGTCCTCATCAAGACTTGATAATGTGGCATTTCTTATTTTGACCACTAGTTGGTATATGATGGTATCTTATGTGTTAACATTTTTTATTAGTATGAGTTTGCAGTACATAATGTTTACATTCGTCTAAGGGCGTAGGTACATATACTTAACATATCTTGATTTTTTTTTATTCCCCATCCCCTACTCTCTCACTTATCTTCTTTCCTGTACCAAATTTTGTTTTTTTTTAGTTTATGTTTGCAACATATAGTGATTACACTCATTGTGGAGAGTTAGTAAATGCATGTGAAACATCTTAATTCTCTTTACATCCCCTCCCTTCCCCTCTCCTGCTCCTTCCATCTCTTATGTGGGTTTAATATATATTCCCCAATGTCACCTGATTTTCAACATCTCTTCATTGCTTACTTGCTCTCTAGTATCCTTTTTGGTGCAGCATTTGGCTCATTTTTATATTAGGTTTTTGCTTTTTATTGTGGAGTTTGGGATCTTTATATATTATAAATATCTGGTTAGATAGGAGACTTGCCAGTATTTTCTCCCAGTGTGTGGCTTGTCTTTTCATTTTCTTAATTCTCTCTTTCCTAGACAAAAGTATGATTTTGAAAATCTGGAAGCTTTTCTCAAAATATTAAATATAGAGTTACAATGCAACTCAGTGGATAGCTGCCCAAAAGAAATGAAATAATAGGTTAGTTTCCTATGGCTGCTGTAATAAATTACTATAACCTAGTTGCTCTAAGCAACATAGTTTTATTTTCTTCCTTTTCTGAAGGCATGAATTCTGATAGGTATTGGAGTGCTGGTTCCTTTGGCAGCTCTAGAAGAAAATGTTTCCTTGCAAGTTCTAGCTTCCAAAGGTTATTTGTAGTCCTTGTTTCCTTTACTTTCTGATCATATCTCCACTTTGTCCTTCTTTAGTCAAATTTCCCTTTGATAAAGTCATTTGAGATTACATTTATTGTCCACTTGGATAATGAAAGATCCCCATCTCAAGATCCTTAATCACAACCTCAAAACCCCTTTTGCCATATGAGATAAAAGATAAAGATTAGGAATTGTATGCCTTTGAGAGTCATTATTTAGCCTACCACAGTCTGCCTTCCGATTTTCAGAGATCCACATGCATCCCACATGTGAAATATATTCAGCCCATCCAATATTGCCCAAAAGTCTAGTCCCTGCAGTATCAGTTAAGGCCAAGATCTCACTAGAGATCACCAACCCAGACGTCCCAAATGCTGTCATCTAAATCACATGGGTGGGACTTTGAGTATAATCCATCTTGGGCAAATATCCTCTTTCTCTGTGAATTTGTAAAACTAGGAAATGAATAGTTATGTGCCACAGTGCACTGCATTGCATATGATGACCTTGGTACCAAAAGGTTGTAATTCTCTTTGTTTATATTTTGAGTTTCTGATATAAGAGAAATGATGCAACATTTAAACTTGTGTGTCTGATTTATTTCACTTATTATTATGATCTCAAGGTGCATCCATTTTCCTATAAAAATATAAAGAGCAAAATGAAAGATAGATAATAGGAAGCAGGGAGATAGATCTTTCTCAAATGGAAAGGGATCAAGAGGTGGACAAAAGGGAGAGAGTGGGGAAAAGATGGGGATGAAAAGGGAATTGAGATGTATAATGTACATGTACCAATTTCCCACAATGAATGTAACCACTATGTACTGAAAATATGTACTAATAAAAACAATAACAAACTATAACGGAGCTAAAACTTTTATATCACCTAGTGGCATTGTAGTGAAATGCATTATTTGTGGCAATAGAGCAGTGTGCAGTTGTGTGCAGTAAGACTAATGGATAATAAATAACATTGCTTGTTTATTTGCAGTATTTACTATTCTAGATTCTTATTGCTGTCTTAGAGTTAACTTGTACTTGTTAACAAAGTTTACTGTAAGTGTATGTTGTACTACATCTGGAGCAGCCTCTTATGTCTCATCTTTACTATGTTGCTTGATTGCATTCTGGGGCCATGTCCAGCGATTGACCTGGGCCATGTAGATTTATGTAAGCACACTTTGTGATGTGGCCACAAGGAAGTCACTTGGTGTGTCTTTTTCAGAATGTTGTTCAGTGAAGCATTAAAAGTACAATGGTGGAACAGCTATGGCATAACAGTTTCAGACATTCCCACCCCAAAAGAGAAAAAAAGAAAGGAAGAAAGAGATACTAGCCTTAGGCAGTTTCAAAAGGCAATCAGAAAAACTATTAAATTTCTGGATCTAGAAATAATCCTCTGTAGCTTAAAATTGGCATAAAGTAGTATGATTCCTCCAAATGTATTCTTGTTCAGTATTTCTTTGTTTAGTCTTAAGTCTTTGTTTTTCTATGCAAATTTTGGAATCGGGTTATCTGTATCTATCAAACTTTCTACTGGTATTTTGATTGAAATTATGCTAAATCAATAGACCAGCTAGGGGGAGCACTGACATCTTTCACTATGTTGTATCTTCCAATCTGTGAATATGATCTCTCCTATTTACTTAGGTCATTTTTAACTTCGTTCACTGGTCTTTTGTAGTTTTTAGTATAAAGATTCTGTATGTTTTGTTCTATTTAAGCATTATATTTTATGTTGAAGCTATTATGAATGGCAACTTCAAAAAATTTGGTTTTCAGTTTTTTCATGTGATATGAACATTATTTTTCTAAATTGGCTTTGTATCTAGCAACTGTATTGCACTTGCTACCACTTCTTGCAGTAAGGTGAGTAAAAGAGTGAGAATATGGTCTGGGAGTGTGGCCCAATGGCAGAGCCCTTTCCTAGCATGAGTTAGGTCCTTGGTTCGATTCTCAACACCAAAAAAAAAAAAAAAAAAAAAAAAAAAAAGAGAATGGGAAAATTTTAGCTGCGCCTCAGTTTTAAGGGGGACTCTATTCAATCTTTCATTAAAGTTCTGTTTTAGTTGTAGATGTTTTGAAGTTACCCTTCCTTTGAAGTTGAAAATTTTCTTATTTATTTCTAGTTTGATGAGTTTGTTTGTTTGTTTGGATTTTCAAACATAAATAAATGTTGAATTTTCTCAAATAACAGTTTTGCACTGCTTGATATGATCATATTTTTCTTCTTTAGACTTTAAATCCCACTTGGTCATACTGTGATTTTATTTTATCTGTTAGTGGATTTGGTTTGCTGATATTTTTATGAATTTATTTTTCTTATAACATATTTGTGGGGGAATATTTGTTCATTTCTTATACTACTTTTGCTTTGTTTTATTATGAAAGTATTATTGGCTTCATAAAGTGATCTGGGAAGTATTTTTCCTTCTTTCTATTTTCTGCAAGAGATTTTGTGTGGAACTGGTGTTATTTTTTTCTTTAAATGTTTGGTAGAATTCACCAGTAGTAACATCTAAGCCTGGATTTCTTTTTCCCAAGGTGTTTATAGACAAATTCATTTTCTTAGCTAGTCACAGAATTATTCAAGTTATATATTTAATTTTTAATGAATTGTGCCTGTTTGAGGTTTTTGAGGAATTAGTCAATTTCCGTATGTAGAGTTCTTCATGGAATTCCATTATTGTCTTTTTGATGTTTATAGGCTCTGTAATGATGAACTTCTTTTTTATTCCTAGTTTTGTAATTTGTGTCATCTCTCTTTTCCATTCATCACTCTTTAGCTGCTTTAGCAGAAACCCACAGAGTTTGATATGTTACATTTCATTCATTTAAAATTATTTTCTAATTTTACTTGAGACTTCTTCTTTGGTCCATGGGTTATGTAGAGGTGAGTATCTTAATTTTCAAGTATAGTATTTGGAATATTCTTGCCTTTTAATTATTGATTTATAGTCTGATTTCATTATGCTTAAATGAGAGCATCTTTTATGTAAGTTCAGTTCTTTGAAATGTGTTAAGTTATATTTGATGGCCTGGAAGGTGATTTATTTTTTTGAGTGTTCTGTCTGAACTTAAAAGGAGCACTCAGTCTGCTGTTGTTGGGTGGAGTGTTCTGTAAATGTCTGTTAGAGCCAGTTGTCTAATGGTGGTGTTCATCGCTCCTGTACATGTGTTAGTCAGCCATTGACTGTGATAAAAACTTAAGAAAACACCTTAAAGGGGGAAAAGATTACTTTTGGCTCATTTCAGAGGTTTCAGTCCATGGTTACTGGGCTGTATTGTTTTTGGGACTACAGTAGGGCAGAAGCTCGTATAAGTGCACTTGTGGTGGAATGAAGCTGATCACCTCATGGCCACCCTGAAAAAGAGAGAGATGGAGAGGAAGGCCCCAGGGACAAAACACACCCTTTGAAGACATGCTCCCAGTAACATTCTTCCTCCAAGCAGGCCTACCTCTTGAAGTTTCTACTGCCTCCCAATCAATAATCCATTAAGCTAGGAATTCATCGATGGATCCTCCTTAGAGGCTCCACGATTGTATCATCTTCCATAGGCTCCATCTGTGGACATGGCTGCAGTGGGGACCAAGCTTTCAAATGTGAGCTTTTGGAGGACATTTCAGATCTAAACTATAACAATGATCTTGCTGATTTTCTGTCTCCCAGCTCTCCCTATGACTGTTGTAGGCATACTGAAGACTCTGATTGTGGAATTATCTCTTTTGGGTCTATCAGGTTTTGCTTCATGTATTTTGAAACTTTGTTTTAAGTCGAGTACTCCTTATCCAAAGTATTGGAGATCAGAAGTATTTCAGATTTCAGATTCTTTTTCAGATTTTGGAATATTTGTATGTGTATATCGTGGGATGAGACCCAAGACTAAACAAATTCATTTGTTTCATATACATTGTATGAACATAGCCTGAAGATAATTTTATACAATATTTTAAGTAATTTTGTGTGTGGAAGAAAGTTGCATGGCAGAAATTTTTTGCTTGTGGCAACAAGTTCATGTCCAAAAAGTTTCAGATTTTGTATCATTTTTGATGTTAGATTTTCAGAGCAGTGATACTTGACCTATAGACATTTTTTTAGAGTCAATAAATTTTCTTTTCTTTTTTTTTTTTTGGTACCAGGGATCGAACTTGGACCTTCCACTTGTGAGGCAGGTGGTAGAACCACTCAGCTAAATCCCTGGCCCAGAGTCAATAAATTTTTATTTAAGGAAATTTACATGTAATTCCTTCAGTGCCCACCAAGGTTACCCTAATGAGTTTCTTTGTCTTTAAATTAACTCTTTTTAAGAGAATGGATGCTCGATCTAGCTATCCTATCACAATTCTTTTATTTGGGCTTTTATCTTCACTTGAATAATGGACACACCAACAACAACTTCAATATTCCAGTCTAGGCTTTTATATTGAAATTTCTTCCAGAAGGGCCGGGGATTTAGCTCAGTGGTTCCACCACCTGCCTAGCAAGCACAAGGACCTGAGTTTGATCCCTGGTACCAAAACAAGCAAACAAACAAACAAATTTCTTCTAGAAATTTAGTTTAGGGTTGCTTAGAGTAGCTTGGTTAATCTTGTTTTGTTACTTTTTCTGAACATGCATGAGTTCAAATCATATTAATTCCTAAGCTCTCACCCTAAGGAGAGATCTCTGGGATATACCAATATCTAAGGTTAAAAGAAAAATTATTAGATCTTCCATACTTTGTGCTGTCTTGTGCCTTCTTGCAGGCCTAAGAAATAGACCCATAAGCAAAGCAAAACCATAGTTACTTCATTTCCAGCGATGTGTAGCTATAGAAGCCCAATTAGGACACACTACAAACTGACCAGTAGACATTTTGATTGCTGAATTTTCTTGGTAAATTTGCTATTTTATTATTATACATTGTTCCCATTTATCCCTGTTAATTTTCTTTGTTCTGGAGTCTACTGTATCTTCTATTATTAACACAGCATTAAAACTTTTTTATTTAGTGTTTTCATGAAAAAATGTGTTTTTTTTTTGTTGCTGATTCTGGGGATCAACTCTAGGACCTCAAAACATACTATTCAGACATTCTCCCACTGAGGTCTACCTATAGCCCATAAAAGTACATATTATTTCTTCCTATCCTTTTTTGTTTGAACCAAACTATATCTTTAAATTTTTAACTGATATCCTCATAGACAGATTACAGTTGATCATTTAAAAAATGTATTCTGTGAATCTTTTAAAATTAATTGTGTTGGATCATTTATTTAGAAAGCAATTATTGGCATGTTTAGATTTAGATCTAAAATTTTAATTTATTTAATTTTGATTTCTGTTTTATTCCTCTGTTTTAGTTTCCTCTTTCATTTTTTCCCTTGGGTTTACTTGAACATATCTAGTGCTCTGTCCATCGAGAGCATTTCTTCCCTTTCTCTATATAGTTTTTTAAACTAGTTGTTGTAGAGATTGTAATGGACACATTTAACTTTCAAGGCTAGTTAGGGTCAGTGATTTACCTTTGCCAGTGTTCTGTAGAAACCTTACCAATAGGGCCCTTGACCATTCCCATTTTGAGGTTGTGTTATGTATTACAGGAACATATAATGAAAACCCCATCAGAAAATATAATTTTTAAACATCAAACATATTTTAAAGAACTCAGGGAAATATAATGCTTCATATTTATTGTAATATTTATCATCTCTGTTCTGTTCCTGATGTTCCAGCTTTCTTTGGCTATCATTCCCATCTATCTGTACAGCTTTCTTTAACAATTAATTCGTTAAGTGCAGTTTTATGACAGCTAGCTTTGTCTTCCTTCATCTGAGAGCATCTTTATCTCAGCTTCATTCCTGACATTTTTGGTGGCCATAGAATTCTAGGTTAGTGGTTCTTTTCTTCTAGTACTTTATGTTCTACTTCCTTCTTGCCTCCTTTGTTTCTGAGGAGAACTCCATAGATATTTGAATTGTTGTTAACCTTATCAGTAGAAGATCATTTTTCTCTGGTTCATTTCAAGAAGTATTCTCTTTGTTTTTAGTTTCTTGTTGCCTGGTTACAGGATATCTGGGCATTACTCCTCTGAGTTTCTCCTGTTGGAGTTTCTTGTTGGATTCTTAAATTTCTTGGTCCCTGGGTGAAATTTGGAAACTTTCCATGCATCGTTCCTTCAAGTATTTTTCCTGCACTTTACTCTTTCTACTGTCCTGCGAGCCCTGTGATACAAATGCTTTTTCTTTCTCTATGGTAGCACAGAGCCAAATAGGGTCTATTTAATTTTTTTTTTCCTTGCTAAGGATTGAACCCAGGATCTTCACAGGGACCTACATCCCCAGCCCTTTTTTATTTTTATTTTGAGACAAGGTTTTCACTGAATTACTAAGTTGCTCAGGCTGAGTCCAAATTTGTAATTCTCTTGTCTCAATCTGCCAGAGTGCTGGGATTTCAGGCTTGTATCACCATACTTGGCTCAATGTTTTTACAATATTATTTTTCTTTCTGTTATTCAAATTGTACAATTTATATTGCTTTGTATTTAAATTAATTGACTTCTCTATGTCATATTCATTGTGCTATTGAGCCCATCTAGGGAGAGTTTTATTATATTTTTCTATTCTGTATTTCCTTTTGACTCTCCTTTCTATTTTGTTTCTTTAGTAAGGATTGTTGTCTTTTAATTCTTTACAAATAATGTTCTTCCTTAGTTATTGGGAAATTTTTTGTGACAGCTTTATTAAGATCCTTGTCAGATAATTCCAATATCTGTGCCATCTAAGTATTGGCATCTGTGGATTGCCTTCCCACGAAAGCTGAGATTCTCTGGCTTATTTTTATTAACTGTATATTGGACATTTTCATTCTTGCTTTATGAAATGCTGAACTTTTGAAGAAACTTACAGTAATATTGATAATTTTATTTTAACACGTAATTGACCTGTTTGATTTAGATTGCAAATTCTTAACAAGATTCTGAGTTGTGACTCTAATGTTGATTGAGTTTCCAAAGCATTAGCAGTGATCCCTGGGTCTGTTTCATGTCAGACTGAAATGGATTGGTAGTTTATATTGTACATTAGTTCTCAAAGTCTATGTCTTCTGTGTAAGGTCAGCTCTGACCATGTCCACTTTAAGGTGAGCCCAAGAGTTCCTGGACGGTTCTAAGGAACTGCTTTTCTAAGACCCCTTTCTCTTTGATCTATTTTTTTTTTTTTTTTGTACTGGGGATTGAACTTGGGCCCTTGCTCTTATGAAGCAGGTGCTGCAACCACTGAGCTAAATCCCCGGCTCTGATCTCTCTAATGTTTTTAGGTTCATGGATCATTCATTTTTTAAATTCTCTGACCAGGAAACTGCTGAAGCTTTAGTTACTGTGCTTGGTTGTACACTTTCTTCAACAGTTTCTGCCTTTGGGGTCAAGTGATGGAAGGGCAGAAAGAGACAGATAAAATATCAGGGCTTGTCTTGGAACCTTAGGACCTTGGGAAGATTCTCCTTCCTCCTTTAATCTCTTTCTGGCTTGATTGCCAGGACTGTACCTGCCAACATTGGATGGCCTTGGGGGTGGGGCACTGGAGAAGAATTGAGAAAGAAAAAGAAACAAAAGCCAGTGAATGCCTCCATTCTTTCCAAGTGTAGAAATTCTCCTTTCTACTCAAGGAATCAGAATGAGAGCTTCTGGAAGTTACTCTGATATATTCTAGTGACTGTCCATTCCCAGGTTTAGAGCTACCTTGAGGTCAGATCAGATGATACCTGGGGGAAACAATGGTACGTGTATTGTTGATTTGGTGGTACTTTCAATTCCAATCCTCTCCCTTAATCCTTCTACTTGTATTTATTTTGCAAAGTCTTCAAGTAGCTGCTCCAAGAATTCTGTCCAGGTCTTACCATTGCATGTGGTGGGAAAGACAGGGTAAACTACACTTACTCCATCTTACCAAGAATGGGAAATCCAGATATCTCTTAGAAGCCTTACTCTGTGTTTGTCCTCTGTAGCTGAATCAGGGAAGACATTGCCTCTACTGCTACATCGTCAGGGCTGTGTCCTTCTGGTATGTTTCATAATTGTTCTCTTTGGGGCAAGTTGGTAGTAATCTACCTTTCTATCAGAGTCTGTGAATAGCAGTATCTGGAAAGTTGCTTTCTGGTGGCATCCAAGGTGTCTCCTGGTAGACCAATGTCAGGTATCTATTGCAACTTTACACTCATTTGGCTGATTTAGAGAAACTTTGGGACAGTGGTGAAATTATGTTGAGATCAATTTAAACATACATCTGCCATCTTGAAAAATGTCATCCCATAAAACCTTTCAACTGGGTATACTTTTTTACTATTGACTGTCACATGTATTTCGTGGTAACAAGAGTGATGCAGTTCTGTTGATTAGGGTCTCAAGTTCAGAGAAACACAGGTGCTTTCTCAAGGGCTTTAGTCCGTGTGCAATAAGGGATGGGGAGTAGTTGGAATTAATTGACATACATAAGTGAGAGATTTTTGCTTCCTCCCTTTTTTCCATACCTTGTCAGTAGATAGAATATCTCAGCCCACTGAGAAGTAACATACATCTCTGTACCCATGGATCTGCCTTAGTATGCAAAAGCTTTTTGTTGTTAGTCTGCTTACACAAGTCTGTGTTTATTGCTAGCCTCTATATTTATAGCATTGACTTCTAGAGCAATAGTTTCCATGATTTTGTTCTTCTGAATTGTGTGACAAAATAGGTATAATTTCTTAAGGAATTTTTGTTGCTTTCTTGTTTTGACAATGAGAAGGCCATTTCCTACACTGGGTGGATATTTTTTTCTTCTTCTTGAATAGATTAGTGAGGAAAGTGGAATATTTGGTATCTTGAATGGGATTAGGTATTCCAATCTAATTCTGGTAAAACTTGATCATCCACAGAGTTCAGTTTGTATTTCCCCATTCATATATACTCGTGGGCCATGGTGCTCTACAAATTCATGATTATAGCTCTCACCCTTCCAATTCACCACTATCTGTGAAGTGTTAGGGGTTTAATGGCATACTGTGATTTGTGGGACAAGGAGGGGAGGATTCTAAGACTGATTTAAATAAGACTTGTTATAAGATCTTGGGCAAGTTCCTCTTCCTCTGTAAGCTTTACCTCTTATAAAAAATGGAAAAGTGCAAGGAATTATGGGTAATATTACCAGTATATGAAAGCACCTAACCCTTGATCTATAAATTCTTTCTTCCTTCTTAGGACTGGGTAGTAGATACTGTTTGGGTTTGTACCTGTGATAAGACTTGATTCTTGACTCAAATTGTATCACCAATGGGAGAAGATAGAGGAATAAGCCTCATATAAAGGTATCCTCTAGAATACCTGGCATAAAGGCATTCCCACCTATAGTGCTTACATTTGTAGATGCCTTATGTTGGGGAAGGTTCCTGAGACTCTTTGTGTAAGATACAGAGTCAGCAGAGTTTCCTGACTGAGTATATTTGCCAGGGCAGCAGTACATCAGCTTAAATGTCATGGTTCCCCCATCTCCTCAGCCTTTCTGTCAACTCATCAACCCCTTTCAAGACGAGGTGATTTTATCTGAACAAATAGGTGTGTGTGTCTGCCTTTCCTCCACGCCTCTAAAACCAGTGGAGATTTGTTGACTCCTCTTTCTTCTATGTTAATAAGAGTCCACTGGGGAGGTGGTGTGGGTGCTCAGGTAGAGCCCTGCAGCAGAGTGAATGGTAGGAGAGGAGCTATGAGTCAGGACGAGTTACCTACAGAGAACTCAGAGAGGGTGGCAGCCTACCAGGCCATACCTGCTGGATTTAATGAGATCATCACAAGCCCTCTTTTTCATCTTATCAGATGCCAGCTGCAGGGTGAGGAACAGCCAGGAAATTTTCTGGACATATTAAACTATAGTGAGTGCTAAATCCTTCCTAGAAGAGCAATAAGAAGGAGGAAAATGTGCCTCCATGAACTCTTCTCAGAAAGCAAAAACTTTGTGGTTGGGAGATACTTTAGTAAGCTATTTGGGTAGAAAGGATGAACCCCCTTGCCTCAACGTATCCAATTAACAATAGGTACTTTTAACCTTGCTTTCTAAAATGTTTGGGTTTGCTTGCCCACAAAGTGCTCCTTTAGTTGAGAGAAGTATATAAAATTGGGGCCAGGATTGATTCAGTGGGACAGTGTGGGTGAAGGGCTCTGACTAGCCATCATTACTCTGACTTATCACCCAACCTAGTACTCAGTCTAGTCTCTCTTCCAAGTGCAAGTTGAACAACTATTTAAAAAAATATTTTGAGCAAGTACCGGTTCACTAGCTTGCCCATCCTGTTGACCCAGAATATAACAGGCATCAATTCAAGCTAAGCTTGAACCGTGAGGCCAAAAGAGTGAAGGCCATAGGATAGGAAGAGGAGAAGGGGAGGGATGGGGTATAGGCAGCACCAGTTGAGGGATCTGGGCAAGCATCAAGCACAGGAGCCAGTTCACTCTGTCCATCAGGTCTTACTAGCTTGATTCTCTTTTCAGAAAGCAGGGCTGGACCACCCTGCACCAGCTTCCCCATACTGTCCACATCTCCTATTTGAGGATTCCCTCATATCCTCCAAGAACCCAGCTTCTCTCTTCACGTTGCATCTATTCAGGGTTAAATGACTGGCCAGTAGGAAAGTCCATGGTAGGTAGAGAGGTCTTCTGTAGAATACCACTATCTTCTGGGGAAGACTCCGACTGCTGAGTGTTTCTCATCAATCCAGAGGCTCTTTGGTAATGAATGATGGTCCAGCCTTTTTCTAACAGCAGTTAAGCAACAGGAAGCCATGGATCACAGGTCCTACTGTGATTAGGACTGATTTCATCAGTTCCTTTGTCTGAACAGTGGAGATATCTTCATCATCACCACCATCATCACTATCACTTATTACTCATAATAACAGCGGACATTTATAGAACATTTGCATGGTGCTCACCCAATAAATGCCATCTTTCAGTATGATTATATTTGTGCCTGACACAGAAGCATTCCACAAATGTTAGCTTTTTGCCAGGCTGTATGCATACCATGTTACCAGAATCATCTTGTGTCAGCTGCCTTCCTAGAGATAGGTACTACTGTTGGTCTGATTTTGTAGAGAAAGGAAATAAGGCTGAGAGCTCATGCAGTTTGACTCAGGAACACAGAGAATGCTGAGATTTGAACCCAGAGCCTGCTTATGCTTAGCTACTTTCTTACTCTGCTATTGTACTCACTGAGCTCTCAGGACCATGCTACCCCCAAAAGGAAAGTTGTAGAGCCCAGCTAAGTTCCTCCACAATTTATACACTGCCCACTTCCAATCCCTGAGCCAAATGTCTTTTCAATGAGGCCAAAAAACCCACTCGAGGAAGCTGCAGAAGAGGATTTTTGAAGTCATTCTTGACTTACTGTGAAAATATCCTCTAACTGGCAAGAGATTGTCCAGATAACAATGAATACACAATAAACCGGGTGCCTCTGCCTTTGATACCTGGCTCACAAATAACCCATTTGGTTTCCCAATCACCCTGATACCTAAAACTAGCAGAATTTATGATCGATGCTGGAATGGCTCTGTTCAGCCAGAAAGCAAAAGTTTATGACTGAACCCTTTGCTCTGAAATGAAATCTGGTCTCTTTGGCTCAACTTTATTAGGCCATATTGTACAGCAATAGGAGACATAAGTATCCAGAATTTGCTGTCACTAAAATGGGACCCAGTTGGCGAGAATTTTCATCCTCATGCTCAACACTGTGTCCTAAATGGGGAAGTTGAATAGAAATTAGGGATGCAAATCAGGGCCATTTTCTGAAACTTTATTTTTAATTGAATTAAATATAGGCATGCTATATTGCTAGTGAATCTGTGTAGCACATATTCAAATGGAGATTAAACTATTATTGGGGTCACTGAATCAATGGAGAGAGATGAGTAGATAAATCTGGACCCCTGGAATATTGTTTAGACTAATTACCACAACAATCCAAACACTTGGATACCCATCTTGTGCCTAATTATCTGCAAGCTTTCTCTGTAACTGGTGCCAATATTTAGCAATACTTCATGGAAAGCATTCCTTTTCTTTGTAACTCAAATCCTGTAGGCTGCAAGGGATTCTTCTTAGCCTATGGTCTTTAAATTAGTAATGGAGAATCCTATCCGCTGCTCTTCCCTGTCTACAGGATTTGCTTCTTCCTGCTCAAAGTGTGGTCTGTATGCAGACAGCATGGGCACTGTCTGGGAACTTGTTAGCTGAATCTTAGGCCCCGCCCTGGCATTATTGCATCAGAAATTGCATTTTATGAAGTTCCTTTGGGTGATATATATGTGCATCAAATTTTACGTGGCATTAGACTCAAGGGAACCTTTAAGTGACCTCAGATATATCCACTGGGGAAAGATTGGTGTGCATTAACAGCATTCAAGGTGGTGGAATTCTTATTAAACTATCTAAAATAATGAAGATCCCTCAAAGGCATGGCAATTCTGTGTTGTTTGTGTCATTTAAAGCAAGTATATAATTCCTATATAATTGATTTACAGGTTCTTTTCTTTCTAACTCCTCTGATCCTCTCCCAGTTTTTAAAAACAAGTCTGACAGTTGTTTTGGGCTTCAATTTTAAAATTTAGAAGTCATGAAATTGCCAAATATAGTCTTTGCTGGGCTTAGTTCATTTTCTAGAGAATTGCTGTTTGACTTGACATTGGAATCCAAAAAGTGAATACGGAAAGACAGAGGGGCTTAGTCACATGGGGAAGACAGTACAAGCTGAGGCAAAGAGAAAAGAGGCTCCTTTCCAAAGTAATCTAAGGAGGACTTCTGGCAGGGAGAAGGACTGTAGTTAGATTGGTGGTGAAACACCATGTCCCCAGAGTTCTTTCTTTCAAACTGAAGTCCCCAGGTTATTGGATTTAAAATCTAGAAAACCATAAGGACTTGCTAAGTAGCCCAAGATCTTCTGTGATGACATTGCCTAGAAAATACTGCTCATAGTAAAAAGTTTTCTGGGAGGTTTAAAAATGACCTAATTATACATACTCCTGTTAAATCCTAGGAGTGCAGAATTTTTCAGCGTTCAGAGGCAAAAATTGGTTCATTTCATGTTCTAACGTTAAGTGCTATGAAGCTGTTCATACTCACTTATGATTAGAAGCCTGGAAAAATAGGGCTTGTTTCTGTCACATTCTCCATTTTTCAATTACTTAGTTCAACTCAGCAAATATGAATTGAGCATTTCTTATTTGCAAGGAACTGTGCTGCTTGTTCTAGAAGAGTTGAGTAAGAGCCCTTCCCTTAGGGAGCTTGCAGTCTGACAAGAGTGTGGTTAGTAGGCTGATTTTGATAGGGCTGAAAATGGCCATAGAGGGAGATATGTGGGACAAAAGGTCAAGGAAAACAAAGATACCAGCATAGGAAACCAGGGAGAAGAAGCTTTTAGATTAGTATTAACCATACTCATGAAATAAAGGTAGTAGGCTTTCCATCTCTGTGATGAAATGCCTGAAAAAACACGTTAGCAGAGTTTTTCTCATGGTTTTTGAAGTTTCAATCAGTGTTTGCTGGTTCTATCCCTGTGGGCCTGAGGTAGGATAGAACATGGTGGCATGAGGCCATAATGAAGCAAAACTACTCACCTCATGTCAGCCAGGAAGTGGAGCATGAAAGACAGAGCTAGAGAGAAAGTGGTCAGGGACAAGATATAGTCCCTAAGATCATGTCTCCTGGCCCATCCCTTCACTAAATCCCATCACCCAAGTTTCCCTTGCCTCCTAATAATACCACCTAATTATGATCTCAGGATGGATTTATTCATAGATTCTGTGAGAGCCCTCCTGATCTAACCACCCTCTGAAAGCCCTACCCTCTGAAAGCCCTACTCTTTTCATGGGAGTTTTGGGCAGTATTTTGGATCTAAAAATTAGCACTCATGCTATGATTTATTCTTTAGTGTTGTTATGGTCAGATGTCTAAAGAATCAAGTGTTCTAATGGAACCCAATGCTAACTACGATATCCTGAGCCAGCTACTCTCCTGAACATTCTTTAGTGACCCCCTCATTTGGTCCTCAGACCCTCAGCCTGCTCATGGGTGGATACAATCACTATCTCCATTAAAGCCAGGTAAAATATGTCACATTAGACAGATGAGGGAAGGCCTCATGGGGGTGTTGCCATGCAGTTCAAACTTTCTAGGAGAGATTGGATTTTGATGGCTGAAAATGGCCATAGAAAGATATACATGGGACAAAAAGTCAAGGAAGACAAAGACACCAGGGAGAAGAAGCTTTTAGATTAGTATTAACCATATCCATGAAACAAAGGATTCTGTGACTAATATACTGTGTATCCCCTTGGAGATTTACAATTTATATTAGCATATTAAATATTCTAAGGAGCATTACTCTAAGAAGTAAAATAAGATGAAACTAAACTTATAACTCAGTTTGCTTTGTTAAACCCAGTGATCTTCAAATTTATTTCTTTCAGAATTGTTAGTGAACTATGTACTATACACTGTCGCAGGCAAAAGAGATTCAAATAAAAATCTCTTCCTTCAAAATAACCTACCTTCTAATGAGAATCCCCTCCTCATCCTCTTTTGTTCAGCTAACACCTAATGAGTTCTGTGAAGTTTCCCTTGTGAAATCTTAGTTGAAGATAATTGTACCTTTCTGACTCTTAGGAGAAATGGCAGGATGTAAGATTTGT
Source organism: Fukomys damarensis (assembly GCF_012274545.1). Lineage (NCBI taxonomy): Eukaryota > Metazoa > Chordata > Mammalia > Rodentia > Bathyergidae > Fukomys > Fukomys damarensis. Next base: position 14,718,817 of record NW_022900932.1, read on the forward strand.
AAGATAGATGTGGTGCATGGTCTGCCAATGGTGAGCGTGTTATTACTGACCCAAAAGGAGATAAATGCTTAGAAAATGAGAATACATGCTTACAAACTCTTATAGGACCTTGATGGATTAATTTTATGTCATTTGAATGAAATGATACAAAATTTTTGCTTGTGTTTTGCATGTCTTGTCTTTTCATTTTTTTTTTTTTGGTAATTCACTTTGATTACATTTTGCAAAAGTTTTAGTCTACAGCATCATGGATATAAAAATAAAAGCAAAACCCTGACCTTCTCGAATGGGTTAGGAGGGGCTACCCTGGAAGCCCTGGATGCCATGCCAGACTGGCCTGTGGATGTATGGGACAGGTACCTACGACAGTGTTCACTTCTGTCCACTCTACCCATATAGGGTAGGTACTGTATTTTATATGTGTGATAATTTAAGAATCTTATTAATGGAAGCACATGTGAAAATATTCTTAACTATCAGGAAGACTGTGAAACCAAATTCTTATTTAGGCAGACGTGAATAGGCCAATCTTTAAAAGAGTTTGACATCTCTAAAGCAGAAATGGCTTTTATGTTGGAGAGAAAAAAGGGAGGGTAGGAAAAAACCTTACCCATTGAAAAAAGTACCAAGTTCTTGCTGCCACGTAGATAACACTATCTCCAACAATTTCTCAATAGTTATTCTTTTTAAAAGTTGTCATGTCACTCTGCCAACCCTTCCTTTGCCTTTAGCCCTGCTGGCATTTCTTGTCTCTCTGGAAATAATCTGGGTTGGAATAATGTAGTGGGGAAAGCACATGTTCTAATGCTTTTCCTGTGGTCTGTTTAAATTTCTCTCTGAACACCTTATATGGGTTGGGTTTTTTTTCCCCCATAATGGTTGATGGAAGAAATCCCATTTGATAGCCTCCAACCCACTTGTCTGGGAGTAAGAGATTTGGCTGAAGTCCATTCCCAAAGTAATCTTTGGAGTTGTTTATTTATTCATTCAGTGCTGAAGCAACCAATTATCTGGCATTCCATCAAATCTCAAATAATGTGTTTAATTGACATCATTCTGAAGCCTTTGGAAAAATCTGAGATGCTTTCATCCTCTCTGCACATTTTGGAAAATATGACCTGAAGTAGGCCATAATTATGGAATGCCAAATTGTTATGGAGTCACTGAAATCCAATGTGCCTCTCCAAAAGGCTGCTGACCTGAGTCTACATCCAAGAAGTAGAGCACTGTTAGACAATTTGGCACACTGAAGAAGTACATTCTGGGGAGGTGCAAGGCACCATTCTCCTCTGCTTTTATCCTCTGGTTTCCACTTTAGAACCAGTTCACTCCGTCTCAGAAAGCTGTCCAGGGAGCCATTCTCTGTGAAGGCACCCTTGGGACCTCAGCCAGCAAGATTCACTTACATTATTTTTGTTCTTTACTTCTGTGTTGTTTTTAGGATTTGTAATTGTACAGAAGAATATAGAGGCTAAGAAAAAGTGGAGGAGATAAATATATGTCCTATGATCAAAACTCTGGCCAGGAGGCCACGTGGAGGGAATCTGAGAAAGTCAACCATAAGGTCCTCTTAATACCCTGTTATCTTTAATATTGCTCATTCCAGCAAGAAATGAGAAGAGGCAAAACTCAATCTGACTTTCCCCAGTAACAGCATGTTGTGGAGGAATGAGAAGTGATCACACTCATCTTAGTGAACCCACGCACATGTCAGCTGACAACACATAAATTCAAGTTCCATGTTTGCTACACATGTTCTGTGTGCACTGATTCTTTGGGGGGCAGAATAAACAGGTTTTTATGGGATCTAAGATGACGTTGGTCATTTCCTGTCACTGCATTCTGGTTTGGACTGTCATAAAGGGCAGTGATGATGCATTGTATAATTCTTACTGCAAATATTCACTCATATGTGGCTAATGAATTCCTATTAAGCACTTCTCTGATGTAAACACATCCTATCAAGGAAGACTATTCACTGAGAATTCAGACAGATTAAGAAAAACCAGTTACTGTAATGAATGCTTGCTGGTGCACTAACCTCTACTGCCTGTTTTGGGCAGTGTTAGTGTGTGGATGTTACGACTCATCTCTTGTTATTGCAGTCATTAACACGATCATTGGTTTTTATTATTTTCTTTTAGTTCTTTATTTTTAATGTGCATAATGTAACATATATTTAGATTAGAACAGTGTACTTATTTTGAATTAACTAAAGATTTATATGTGATCATCTCTGAGGTAGTTGTATGACTCCCAAGGAAAGGATGGACTTGGCAAAAATTGGCCATAATCAGCAGTCACTGAGACTCTACTGGAAACAGACATCATAGCCACTATTACAGATGTCAGCCAGGAGAGTTGAATTTTTCACATTCACTAGGCTTTTACCATTAGGGAAACACACTTTTGCTCTAATCAGAGGAAGCATAAAAAATGAAAGGTGTCATTACCAAGGCACTGTCAGTAACGTATGCAGTTCTGGGATCAGGAAGGTGTGACTTTCCATGGAGCCAACTGCCATTTCCAGTTGGAAGGGACATTTAATGGTGGAGCCGTCTGCCCGTGGATTGGTGTGAACCATTTTGCTTGGGAGGTTAAACTAGACTGCTTGAAAAATTAGATAATGAAAGGTAGGTAAATAAAACCAAGAGAGGTGTAGACAAGTTAGCCCGGTGGCTGAATTCCCCCTTCTCACTGATGTTTCTGTGTGTCTGACAAATAAGGGCCCACAGCACATCACCTGCTCATCCTTGCTAGGTGCTCTCCTCAAACAGCTGGGGTTTGATGTGACAGCCAGAGGATAAATTGCTGCCTCAGGAAATGCTTTGCCTTTGATTGCTGAATGGCTGGCAAATTAATTTTGGCACCTTTCCCCAACTCATTTTGGTCCCATTCCTACATTCGTTCTGCTGGGAAGTGTGTCTTCACATTACAGTTAAAAAATACATTGACAACGCATACATGGGGAGCAGCACGTACTATTTTTGGAAAGAGGTTGTAGGCTGGGATAGTTCCATTTTATATGATAGAAATGATGCCTTATGTGTTGAGAGGAGGTATGGACCACCCTCCCCTGAGCTCAGAGCGTAGTAGTCCTTTCTGTCCTCTCAGGAGTGGGGTTTGCAGTTTAAGATTTTGAGTCCTTGATGAGCTTCTGGCCTGGCCTCTCTGCCCACAGGATCTTGCACACACCAAAACCTCCTTACCCTTGCTGCAACCTCCCTCCACATCTGTCCTGTGCTGTCCAGGAAGAGGTGTTGTAGTGGATTGTTCAGAGCATGAACTCTAGATCTTTTTTGTATCCCTGATTGAGTTTTGATCTTTAACAGGTTATTCAATCTCTCTTTGCCTCAGTTTTATCGTCTATAAAGGGGAATTATAATGATGGTAACTCCCTCCACCCTCTTATATTATATATGTATATATGATGTGTATTACTTCCCCAGAATTATTCTGCATCACAAGCATATACAAATAAAAATGAAGTATATTTTACATAAATTTTCCCTCTTCTAGGAATGCAGTGACAGAGGAGAGAGGTATTCTAGCACCGTCTGTTGTTCTTACCTTTAAGGATTAAAGTGATTTCTGTATTGATTGTAATAGCATTTTTCTGCTCCTATGCTATGCCATGGGTTTAATAAAGTTTTAATTGTGATAAGATACACATAACATCAAATTAATTACCTAACCATTTCTAAGTGTCCAGTCCTGTGGTGTCAAGTGCAGCCACATGATGGTGTGTCTGTCACCTCTATCCACCACTGTCCTTTTTTTCCCCAAAATTGACATCTGTATAAGTTAGACAGTAACTTCCCCTCCCCTCTCCCCGATCTCCTGCATCATCCACTCTTCTACTTTCTGCTTCTCTGAATTTGACCACGCTAGATACCTCAAGTAAGTGGAATCGTAAAATATTTATTATTTTCTGATTTCATTATTTCCCTTCGCAGGTTGCTTTCAGGGTTTATCCATGTTTTAGCACGTGTCAGACTTCCCTTTCTTTTTAAGGCTGAATGGTATTCTACTGTATATACGTACCACATTATGAATAAACTCTTAGAGGCTCTGCTTCCATTTCTGTTGGTTATATACCTAGCAGTGCAATTACTGATCATATGGTAATTCTGTTTTAAGTTTTTTGAGGAACCACTGTTTTCCATAGCAGGTCTGTTTGACATGCCAACCATGTACCTGTCTTTTGAAAAGTTGCTAGCATGACTCAATTGGTAGTTTTCTAATTTGTGTGTCTGTGTGGAATGCCTTCAGCAGAAACCTCCAAAATAAGTTGGCTATCGATGTGAAAATAGTATTAAAGATGTGGAAACCTTAAGCAGAGAGTTATGACTGTGGATTTAAACTCCCAGGCATTTGTACTGATGATTTAGTGTTGCTAGATCTAGCATTGTAGATACCATCGGAACATCTTTACATGGCGGTGGAAGAGGCATTGTGCTTTACAGAATGTTCTGTACATTTTTTTCCCAGTTATTTGACTTTCAGTCTTCAGGCATTTCAGATTAGCTACACAGGCAAAGTTGCAGAAAAAGACATGTGGAAAAATCAGTGAAAGCCCGATGTACTTAGTCAGATAGATATATCTACTGTTTGTTCCAGCAAAGGGAAAAATACAGGAAAATAAGTAGCAGTTTAAAAGAAGATTTAATCCTCAACTAGGACAAGTCCTAAATACAGAATGTGGTCAATAAATATTTGTTGAATGAATGGATCAGTGGAACTATTCCTGATCAATTTAAAATGAACTCGAATAATATTGTTATCCTGTAAAGAATTTGTTTCTACTTGTTTAAAAAAATCAGTGATTAACCTACACTAAAATGTGGTTGAAAGATTAACTCCATTAGGACACTGAGGCATGAAAACATGGACCATAATTTAAAAACGGTATTAGTTGAAAAATATCACTAATAATCAAGAACAAGGTGAAGGGAGCTGGGCATGGCGTGCACACTTGTAATTCCAGTACTTGGGAGGCTGGGGCAGAAAACCCATGAGTTCACGTCCAGCCTGGAACAGTCTCAAAACAAACAAACAAAAAAAGATGAAGGTTTATGTTTTCATTATTTGTGAAGATCAGTTGTAATATTTAAATCAGAACATGACCATAAATGAAATGTCTTAGGTAAAAGGACAGGTTGAATTCTCATACTTTAGGAACAGTATTTTCCCATAAAGTTCTACTATGAGGATTTATAGTTAGCAATACTTCATATAATGTCTTATTTACCAAATAAGCAAATTGTGATATTTGTTGATGAATTATGATGATATCCCCAATTATTTTTTATTTTGAAATTTGTATAAAGGGAGTAGATTAGAAGCAGTGTCATCTAATGGGGTCCACCTGCATGAGCTCACCCCGACTGATCACAGAGCAGACAGAGTCTGGAGGCAGGGAGCATGCAGTGTATTTCTAAATTTATTTTCTTCCTGGCTTTTGCACACGCGAGTGCCAATAATGATGGTTCTGCCTTTTTCTGTGGTTTCCATGTCTCCTTCACATCCACATGTTGCATTTATCTGAGATGCGATCAGCCACTGGAAGGATGTGTTTGACACAGGAATAGAATAAGAAATTGCACAGAGTCACTTCCTGTTGGCTAGACAGCCTCTGCTTATCTTTTTCTTGCCAGGCTTTTACAGCTAATGAAACCTGCGAGGCTGTGTAGTCAAAGATGCCCGAGGACAAGAAGCTTCTTCCTTCAGGGAGTTCTGTGACATCCCCAACCTCCCAGAGTGGCTCATCATTCTTACTATAACCTACTATCTAGATTTTATTCCCTGCCACTGAATTGAACCTAAGAGAATTGAATCCAGAGAATTGAACCTAAAGCCTTTACACTGAGCTATACTCTCTACTCTCATACCTGCCTTTTATTTTTGGTATGTTGAAACAGGGTCTCACTATTTCCTTAAGTTGCCTAGGCTGGGCTGGAATGTGCATCCTCCTGCCCTTGCCTCCCAGAGTGCCGAATTACATGTTTGTGCCACCACGCCTGGCAATATATAGTTTTTAAAGATTGATTTTAATGAAAAATCCTTCCAAAATGCCTACCGTGAAGCAGGTTGTTAGGAAAATCAGTTGGACCTGATTTGTTAGAATATATATATTTTTTTCTTTTTATCTTATGAAAAATAAAAGAAAACTTCTTAACAAAATAAGAGAGTAGCAATAGTTAATACACTGTGCATTGTTATCTTCAAAGTAGTTATTCAGAGTACAAGATATCAACAAAAACAATTCTCTTACAAAGAAGAAACAAACAGATAATAACACAAAATTTTCTTTTCAATGAAATGAGAAGCTAGATCCCTCACTCCACCCCAAAATGAAATTTAGGGCAAGATCTCTTTGCAGGCAAATTTTACATGTTGTAATATTCCAGGTAGGGTATAAAAATTTATTTTTTCAAAGTAGAAATGTACTATTTCATTGTAATATATACATACTCATTGTGAAAGCCTTCATACCATACAGAAAGCTCGAGAAAAAAAAATATCCTACCATTCTGGGATAATTAAATGGTTAGTATTTGGTATAAAGCTTTCTAGATTTTTTTTGTAGTTTTTAAACATTCAAATGACCTCTTAAAAATAGAATCGGGGTGTATACATTATTTTGTAATATATATATGTATATATATATAATTATCACATAGATATATACTTTCATAATGATTTTCTATTCTCAGTATTTCATTGCATAAGTGTAACATCTGTGGTTATTTCTAATTTTTCAAGAGTTATAAACAAGATATGCATATTCTTATACATGTCTTTGTGCACATATAGAGTATACTCATTTCTTGGCTGTGAGTATTTAAAATGGAATTGTGTATAAAGCAAATTTTGAAAACAATTGCCAAACCGCTTTCCAGGGAAGTTGTTTTAGTTGACGTGTCCATCATTATTGTGGACGAGGGCCCACATCTCCAGACCTTTAGAAACTCTACCGACTGAAAATGAATATTGCTCTAAAGAAGATGTACCTTGGCTCTGGGAGCTTAGGGTCAGCGGGAGCCTTCCATGGTATTAGGGTTGCTGATTATCAGTGAGGTCATCATCGTCTAGCCAGTGCGTTCAATTGCTACCCAGAGTCTGTAACTCTGGTTTCCCTCTTACAGTCTACGGTGACGGTATTTTAAGCCTGCTTCCTGTGTTCTTTTCCCTTAGATTGAGGAAGACACATGGCAGAAATACTACCTGGAAGGAGTCTCCAATGAAATGTACACAGAATATCTCTCCAGTGCCTTCGTGGGTCTGTCCTTCCCTACTGTTTGTGAGTAAGTGGCTGTTAACTGGATGCTCTTTGACTTACAGGGATGTTACTTTGCCCCTCATCGGAAGCCACCTGCCTTTGGCTGGCACGGTTGGAACCCTTGACTTTCACTGAGGGTGTCCTGTGCACCCATCTCTGTGTGATGAAGAACAGGGAGGTGGATAATTTCATAGTCCCTGCCCTAGGGATTTCTATTGGCCTCTGGGTTTCCTTGGGGCCTGAGAATCTTGAGTTTGGATCCATCATTTACACTACATTATGAACTACAGTTGGCCTGTGTATCTTGAATTACACTCCTATAATGTAGGCATGTGTATGAAGAAGGAGGGCAAAAAACCATCTATATCTGACTTTTATTTTATTTTATTATTTTGGTACAAAGAGGGGAATCCAGGACCTTTTGCATCCTAAGTGTATGCTGTACCACTGAGCTACACTCTCAGCCTCTTTCTGATTCAATAGGGGAAAAAACAAATCTTGCCAGTCCCTGGATAAAGGAGTTTTAATTGTCTTCTAATTAAATCAGATCATAGCAACATCAGGAGAAGCTACTGAAATAAAGCCATTTAAGTAGTTTTACAATTTACCGAGGAAATGTGGAACCAAATGTACAGCAGAAGGCCTTGAAAAAGTCCTCAGCAATTTAGCCCCGTATGGATGACTGCCTTGTTATAATGAGAACAAGGTTTGGTTTCTCCTTTTCCTGGATCAGCAGGAAGGATCAGGGCATAGGCAGCCTGTCATGGCCCCTCCAGGAAGAATAAGAGATCATGGATGGGAGGATGACCCAACCTCAGGGGTTCCGGGTATCCACCATGAGGCGTGAGGATCCCTCAGATTCCCCACTTACGATTTTAGGTATTGGGTTCACGTCAAAGGGCGACTTCATTCCTATGAGAACACAAACTCCTTGGGAGTGATAGACCACCACACCTGATCCTTTGACACCTCAGCCCAGTTCCATAAATCTCTGTCTCACTGATAAAACCAGGGAATAATCAGGGGGCTGTGAGACTCCACTGGGCTGAGAAAGAAAAGCCATTTTATTTTCCTCCCTGCCTACTTACAAATCAAACACACCTTCTGTCAAGGGAGGACTGAAGGCACAGAAACAAAACTAAACACCCTTTCCGATAAAGGAGAGGAAGGTGCGGCTGCTGGGCTCAGCTGCATCATCCAACTCTGTTCTGTGTGTGGCAGGGAGGGGGTGAAGTCCACGGGGGGGCTTCCTGTTTACCTGGAGACTCTGGAAGGGAACACAGCAGGTGCACTTTGCCAGTCCCTGGGCCCAGGCCCTGAGCACTCTGAAATGGTTTGGCTGTTTGCTGAAATTTCTCACCCTGTCTCTAAGCGAAAGTTTAAATGCTAAATGGACTGGAAAAGTGAATAGGTAATTGATTTGGAAGGAGTTATTTTCTGAAAATGGATGCCCTGTTGTAACTTCAGTGCTCCTTTCTTTGAGGGCCATTTCTCTTTCTGCCATGAGAAGAAGTTAACTGCTCAGAGGCACTGGAGCCTGGGACTCTGCAGCTGACCCAGGGGATCTTCTCCTTGGTGCTCAACCTGCCTGGGGTAGAAAGCCCAGGAGAAGTCAGCACTTAGAGCAGAAGCTGGCTTCATAAGTAGGTAGTTGAAGCCTCTCACGTGGAGTGTGGGGCGTTTGGAGGCCAGGGTGGGTGTGTCTTATGGTATTGGGGTGTTGGCAGGGGTGGAGTAAAGCCCCCCTTTTGGTTATTGAGTTTCCTTGGCTTGACTAATGTTTGTGTCTTACACGAGCACTTCTCCAAAAGCTACCTGGCTCTTCCTGCTTTGTCACTCTTCTCTGGAAACTGAGTCAGGCCATTGTAGAACTAACCCAAAGGGTGAGGACTGCTCCCCCTAGAGGCTCCAGTGGGGACACCTACGTGGACTCACATGGATACCTTACAGTCTCTAATTTCTTTAAAGGCTATTTATTTCAAAACAGTGATATTCACATAAAAATGAGATTCCTAGCCTCTCTTGGAAATGTGATGTGGACACACAGGACCTGCATTTCTACCAATTCTTTGTGGCTCCCACTTGCCATCTTACACTAGATTTGTGTCAGAATCTCAGGCCTGGCCCTGTGGCTTGTCTGGCCCACTGGGCACTGTGAGACTTCACTGCCCTTCAGTGTCACCTCCAGAGCCAGGCACTCGTGGATAGAGTGGCTGCTTCCGTATTTTCCTTGATCGATTTTCATATTTAAAATATATCCCCCAAAGGAGAAAATCCCCCAGACCTATATTGTTGTCAGAAAATGTAGTACTTTGTTCAGTAAAGCTTCGGGAAGAAAAAGAAAAAAGAAAAAAAGCCAACTTTGGATGTGAGTGAGAATGTGCTCAACTTGGCGCTATTATTCGTTTAATGCAATGATACGGCAGAGGTGGAACTAATCAATAAAGAAAGGACATTTAATGAGATTTAGGAACATCCCAAAACATTGAAGCTCTCTTCAAGCATTTGATTATCTGGAGGCTTAATTATCTGTGTTTTCTACTTTAAATTAAAGAAAAGCTATAACTCAAAGTTACCAGCAGTTTAATGATAACACTCTTCAATTCAGGTTAATTAAAGCACAGCCATAATTAGAGTGTAGCGTTGTATATCACCAGGCTGGCGCATAAGTATTTTCATTACAGTAAGAATTGGCTATTCAATTTCAAGATGACATAAAGGACGCCAAAATATATTTTAAACTGGTTCATGGAGAAGAAAAAGAATCGGGGAATATTCTGGGTGTAATAAAACACAGATAAAATATACCGATTTTCAGTGCAGTTTCTGTAATTATGCCCTGCACTAAAACAATATGCAGCCAATAATGTCTTAAAGCATGAAAAGAAATAAATTTGCTCTTCTCCCTGGTTGGCAGAATGCCACTTTTCAGGGTGGGATCTCTGCAGGGAGAGCTTGGAGTTTTCTCAGAAGCTGGGAGAGTCATTCTGTGAGTAGATAAGGGGACAGATATGCAGATGAAATGAAAGGTCTTTTCCCAAGGGAACAGGAGGGGCTGGAGGAAGAAGTAAAAGCCACCCCCAAAGCTAGCTCCTTAAAAATTTCAATCACAGCCTAACTCTCCTGCCCAGGGTGTGACTTGAATCTCCTTTATATTCTGATTTCTCAGCACTATTTTCATCCACATCAGACCAGAAGACATGGTGTTGTTCCCCAACCAGAAAGGCATTTAGAAAAAATTCAAAATCACAAAAATCTTTCATCTACATTTTCTCATGTATCCTCACAACAATCCCATGGTATTTATGTTCATCTCATTGTCTTTGTTTTATGAAGGAGGACACTGTGACTTAGAGGTTATAGGCACCCATCCCAATGGCAACTGAAATAAGAGTTACCAGGTTTCTCGTGCTGGGGTCTGGTGCAATTGGGAGCAGCTTGGAGTAGGTGTTAGTTGAAATCTGGTCTCATTATGCATCTCCTGGGGAGTTTATTAAATGGAGCCGTATTTAGGCTTCATTTCCAGACGCCAAGAAGATATGGGACTAGACCTAGAAAATCTCTCTCCGTGCCCCGTCCCGCTCTCTCAGCAAGCCAGGAGATTCTGACTCAAAGTGTGAGACTGGAAACCCCTGTGTTCCTGTCATATCCCAATGTTCCACCCCACTCTGGAACATCCTCTTCTTGCTTCCCACTTCCGGCCCAGTCATCAAATAACAGAATCATTGGGGCACACAGTTTCCAAGCTCATACTAAGAATGGGGCCTTGGTGGGAGCTTCCTTCCCATCCTTACTCCTTCATGTGGGGTATTCTGCTATCCCTGGGTCAGAAGAATGAGTCTGAACTGTGCCATGCCAAGCAAACCACTGACTGATTCCCCATGCCTAATCCGGATTATTGCAAGGAAAAAAAAAAGAAATGGGGGTGGTGAGTCCTTTAGTGCCTACACTCAAGTCTCCACTGGGAATAAGCAAAGAAGTTTCTGGTTGGGAAAAACAAATAAGTGCTAAATAGGGATAAGTTCAGGAGGAGCAAGGGCAGCTGAGGGTGCAAACCCCAATGTCATCTCATGGCCTTGTTGAAGATCATGGTGGACGTGGTCCATGCCTTCCCTAAGCTGCCTGTAAGATATTCTTTTTAAAGGCCAGCAGCTCCTGAGTAGACTTTGGTTTTTATGTAGCTGGCTTGCCCCTCAGTCTTTGTGGCAGTAAAATCAAGACAGTGAAGCTTTGGGATGTGAAGAAAAGAGAGTGCTATCCACTGTTATTTGGACACTAGCAAGCCATCTGCTCTATCCTTTTTGCTCCCTACCTTCCTCATCTGGTAACGATGAAAGTGCAGATGTCCAGCACCACCTATAAGAAGATGGGCATGGCTGGGATGCCCTTTTTCTCCTAAAAGGTTGTGTTTGAGCAGTATCCACACTAGGATGCTGTGTAATGCACAGAGTGTGAGCTGAGGAGTCACAAACCTCTAATGGGTGAGTATGTAATTTGGGGAAAGACACTTGATTAGTGTGTAACTCTGTCACTTGACAGCACCAGTTCCCTTACTGACCCTGGGCTTGTATACCTCCAGTTTCCTTGGCTCTGAAGGGGTGGGGGTAGCATTACTTACCACTGGGTACTAATTAATCATATCCTTCTCCCACCTCTCTGTTTTCCTCCACCCCATTACCCTCCTCATTGAATGTAAGCAACTGGAAAGAAATACATTGTGTCATTTTCTAATTCACACTTCCTGTTTTGTGAATTCTCCTGTCCATCAGTCATGGACCAGATATTTAATGAACTATCGTGCCACTTCTATTGGAATCTGCAATTAGATTTGATCCAAAATGTGCACGAGGAAAGATGAATGACAGTACTCATAAAAATGCCAAGTAAAGGACACAGTTTCCCTGCAGTGGCTACCTTCATAGTTTGCCTTCTGGCTAAGAGGAAGAATCCCCGTGCTTAGGGAGTCATGGGTGTCCCTAAGTGCTTGGTGGATATACCCAACTGGAGTAGCAATACTGAGGGCTGAAGGGAAAGGTGCTTCAGGCTGGGAATGACGAGGGAGGCTTCCTGGAAGAGATGATGCTATTTGTTCTGTGCTTCAGAAGGAGCTCAGATTCAGATAAGGGGAAAAGAAGGAAGCTGGTTTTCTAAGCAGTGTAGAACTGGGATGGAAGGCCAGCCTGCACAGTACCCCACAGAACTCTCCAAACTTCCAGGTCTCTGAGGTTTTCCAATTAGCGCAATTTGGTTTCACCCCCTTCTTTCCTTTAGAAGGGAGAAAGAGACACGTCAGCTACATATTGAGCTGTGATGCTTTGGAGGGAAACAGTGAGAGTGTTTTTATCTTGAGAACTGGCAAGAGAGCAGGACACACATCCCTGCCTCAGGTAGGAGCCCAAGGGCAGAGAAGAGAGGAGGGAGGAGGAGGTGTAGGAAGCCAGGGCTTCAGCAGCTGGGCTGTGGCAAGAACATCATGTTCCAGGTTCTGAGTCTCACAGTGAGCCTATTAGTCAGTCATTCATCACTTGCAAAATATAAAAGCTTAATTGTATCAGGTTTTACAGCTCAGAGGGGATTAGGACAAAAGATGTATTTAAAATATGATGTGTCTCTCTGTCCCTCTGCAGCTGATGGAGCAGTTAAAATTCAGATTTGATGTGGAGTATTTAATGTCTGGGTAACTTGGGGAACTCCAATTGGATCTTCCTCTGCTGTGCTGAAGGGCAGCAGTTCTGTCCCCAGGCCCTGTGTGGCTGCTACTGTGTGGGCTGCAGACTCACAGTTGGAGGAGGGATGTCCCCATCCCTCACCTACCTCCCTGCAGTCAGCGCCCCTAGAATTCAGAAAAACACTCTCTTACTCTTTGTCTTTCTGCCTAGACTGATCTTTCAAAGAAGCTGTAGGAGGAAACTTTTTAAAAGAGTACCAGAGAGAGCTGAGTCTCTTGCCCAAATGAAAACAATAACGAATTTAACTTGAATTTGGGGGAAACATTACTTTTTCAAAAAAGATATCCATATTTTAATGTGGAACCAAAAGAAATCAGGTAAACTCAAATGTTATACAGTGGATTTCTTTAGCCTGGCTGCAAAAATTAGCATTTTAAGAAAATTTATATAGAGATTCAAATATGGTCTTTAAAAAAAAACATTTTTCCTCTGATATAACTGGCTCTATCCATCCATTTAGGGAGTTTTATAAATAGACTTGAACATATATGAACAGAGATACAAGTATTAATATTGATGATTGTTTCTACTCTAGGCACCAAGAAGGTGGCCAGTAATCCTTCTCTGTGCTAGTGAATCAACCAATGATGATAAAACCTAATGCAATGCTCAGTGGCAGGTTAGTGGCACAGGGACAGGTCCAGAATTCTTGACAGAAGGTTCAGCAGGGAGTTCATTTGGAACTGGGGTGAATGCTAGACGAAGCATGCAGTTTTCTCTTACACTGCATGTATCCAATTAATAATAATAGCAAAAATACATTTCTTCACACTTCAGGCAAATGCTAATTACTCGTAGCAAAGAATGTAGTTATTTTTAAATTCAAGCCTCTTAGGTGTGTTGGAAGAGATACTGAGCACAGGTGTGTGTGTGTGTCTGCTTGAGAGTAAGGGTATTCTAAAACTTTCCCACTCAGTCTTTACCAAGGGTATGAAAGATGGAGTTTAACAACATCTCCATAAACATTTAAATTCACATTGTTTTCTTGGTGTAGAGTCATACAAATCCTCGTGGTTTCAAAACAGTTTCTTTAACTTGATGTTTTCCTCTCAGGAAGGTACCATTTCAAATCAGAACTCCGAAATGCAGATATTTTCCATTGTAGTCCCTTGATTCTAAAGACCAAAGTGCAGACTTTATGGCACATCTCTTCTGATCACACGTGTGGGCCTGACGTTCCCAGGGGCTGCTGGGTGGCTGGAGAGGGGCTGGTGTTCAGGGGGCATGATGGGAGCTGCTGCTTCTGTTCTCACCCACCTGCCTCAGAGGGTGAGTCATCTTCAGTGCTCTGGATGCCATCTCTGTAGACTCTTCCTGGGCACATTAGGAGGTGCAAACTCTGTGGCAGGTTTCATGTTTAAATTCACACCAGCAAGTAATCTTTCCAGTCAAGGGGGCTGATTTAATGGCAAGAACAATTTATTTCCCTCTGGGTAGGTAGAAACAGTTGGACTCTAATTCTTAAGAGCCTTTGTTCAGGAACATCTGGGTTGAAACTACTATAGTTAACAGATGATGCTGGCAGTAAAAAAAAAAAAAAAAAGGCTTTATATAATGTCATTGTGAAATTTGGTAGACCTCTACTTAATAATTATCTGGAAAGCAATCTAACTTGTTATTACAACAGTTTCATTGCAGATTGCTGGTTTAAGACCTTTTTGTGACAAGTGGCATTTTCCTTGAAAAAATAAGTCATTTCTATTCCCCTGTAATTATTTTTTGTAACCAATGACAACTTCCCGCATCGGACATATTGGGACATTTTATTTTAGGAACCAAGCATTAAATTCTTGCTAACTTATGGCTGATTTTATCCATTTATCGCATTGTGAAGTGCTTCTTGCCTTTTCCTCATTCTTTACCTTATCCTGATCCTGCTTCCTGATTCCACCCTGTTGCTATGTACATTGGAACACCATAGGCTGAGGGAAGCCGTAGAAGTAATTGTAAAGATTTCATGGCTAATGCTCTGTCTGCCTTGTCCCCCCAAAGGTGTTGAATGATACAAGTACGTATTTAATCACAGGATAGCAATTCTGGGTAGCCTGAAGAAGTATTATTGGGTATGGACCCATGTAGTAGGATCTCTAGAAGATCCCAAGGATTAATTTCTGTCTGTCTCTTAGAATTGGGTTTGGATCTTGGATAAGGGATTTAGGCAAAAATTAGATTCCCGGAACACATAATGACCATTATTTCCCTCTCTGTCATTTTTTTCCAGTATGTTTGCTTCTAACAAACAAGACAAGTTAAGAAGCTTCTTATTTCAAAATCCTATCCCTGCTTCTCCTACTCCCTCTTGATGTTCTTAGTTTTTTTACTTTGCCTCTTCTCCATCACTCTATCCTCTCATGAGGATCTGCTGCCCTTTGTGCATGCATTTGCTTATTTAGCCTTTATTAGCAGCATTCTCACTACAATTTACAAAATGCCCAGGGGTGTGTGTGTGGGGGGTGTTGCAAAGCCTACGTCCTATGCTAGAGAAGCTTAGTCTAGAGGGAAGTGAAGCGATGACCACACCAGCCTCAATACATTCTTCCCTATCGGACCCCCTACCAGAGGCCACGTCTCTGCTGCTGCCTCACTCAGGATCTAACGAAAAGGAAAAAGTGTGACTTGAACACTTCTGGGGAGCTATAGTTCTGCTTCCAGTCTGAATCCTGGTTTATCCTTCCATGCATTTTGCCAATTACAGAGGATGCCTACTGGAGCGTAGATTAAAAACGTAGAAGGCTGTAGGTCACAGGCAGTTTGCAACGAAGAATGAAGAGTGACAGTCAGAGAGTGGGGGCGGTGTGCACCTTGGAGAATACTTGCTTCCTCTGAGGTGCAAGCGAGTGCTTCATAGATCCAGTCTCTTTTAGCCAGATGGGCTGTGTTTCCAGTGTGGCCATATCTGGTTTTTCAAGGAAGTCAAAAGAGCAAGTTTTTATTTGAAACCAACAGTTGGTATCTATTTCTAGTTGTGAAAAAGCAACTATGCTAATTAAAAAAACATGTTTGCATGCACCATGTGGTCGGGACCACCATTCCATTTTTTCTGTTCTTATGAGACATATCTGTGGAGTACACTGCACTGGGACTTGATGTCCTCTTTCGGCTTTTGTATGTAAAAGACAACTGATTTTGAGCCAGTTGCTTTGCCCTCTTTGGACTTCAGCTTGTCTTACATATAAAAATACCAAACAGTTTCCCTGGTGTGAGAAACTGAAAGTGTAAATGAGGATCAAAATGTATAATAGATAAAGTGAAGTAGGAAGAAAAGGTCCAAAGGGGAAGGAAAAGGGGGGGGGAGTGGGAGGGTAGGAGAAAGGGAAGAAGGGAAGGGAATAAATATGAGAAAAGGAAAAAATGGAAACAAAGTCTTTGTAAATAGGGAGGGGTGGTGGGGTTGAAGGGAGGGCAGGGGAATGGAGAAAAAATGAGAACCAAGATGTAACATGTAAAGGTACAAATTCCCGATGATGGATGTCATCATATTGTATACCTAAAATGTACCCATAAACTTGATGAATTAAAAAAACAAAGAAGGGCAGGATGAGCTGATTTGGAAGGACCAGAGTCTGGGAATCTCTAGAATGGCCCCATTTGCTTATATTCACTGTTCCATCACTGTCCCTCTCCTATCCCTCCTTAGGCCAGTGAGCAACAGGTTATTTTGCATCGAAGAGTTCCTTAAAAAAAAAGGCCTCTATAAAGCAGTGTAGAGTCCTTTTAGGTAAGGATTTTAAAGTTCGTAAATTATGGGTTTAAAAACTGGTAGAAGATGAAGAGATTTACTGGTCCATCCTTTACAAGGTTAAGGAATATATACAAAACTGTATAGATTTTATTGACTTTCCTGCATTAAGAGGCTCTTTTTTTTTCTTTTTTATTCTATTCAGTGGGTAATTGGTATTGTAGTAACATGGAAGAAATAACTCACCATTACTGTGGGCTACTTTCCCCCTTTCTTAGGTTCAAGAAAGCAGTTAAGATCTTTGATCTCATGAGCTATGAGGGTTCCAAACTAAAATGGTTGTTACTCATAGGATATCAGCAAATTGACCTCATGATCCATGCTAAGTTAACATCAACTTTCTACTTGATTTTTTTTTGGCACTTGACTACTATTTACATTAGGTAGTGGCTACTTAATCTGGTGATTTGGTTCAATAAACACGGCATAAGCTATCTGATGCTTTAAACAATTTAGGTTCCAGAAGTAACAGCCCCATAAAGGGTGCATGTTAATGGAATGCTATGGGGCATAAATTAAGAAGGGCATTTTCCCTGCTGTGGTTGGATATGTGTGTTGGTGTTTCAACAAGCTGCATAATCAGCCCAAAGCCCAGGTCATTAGAGTCTGCTGGCAGAAGTCAGGAAACCTGCAGGTCACTGGGAAAGTAGAGACATGCCTGCACAGATGTGGTCCTTTGAAATCTGACTGTTAAAGGCAGTGCCTGGGAATCAGGATCTCACACATAGTAATGAGCAATTGGTCTCATTTCCCTCTGGAAAGCACCAGGCCTTCACCAGTACCTCCTTTGCTAGCAGTATATCTCCAAGTAGAGCCTCTCTGGTTCTGTGGCTTCTCCATTTAAGAGCAGCCAAAGACCAAGCCATTCCATTCGCTTGGAATAAGCTGTAGACTCCTCGCTATGGTAAGAAAAATCCTCATGATTTTGGCCCCCGTCTTGCTCTTGGACCTACCCACTATCACTCTCAACTTTGCTCTCTCAGCTCCACCCTTGCTGGTTTCATTGCTCCTTCTCAAATACCTGGAGCATTTTCCTGCCTCAGGCCCTTTGCATTTACTGTTTCTACTCCATAGACCAGTAATGAATGGTAAACCTTTTTCTGCTGCATGTGGGCTATAGGTTCACCACCACTGCCCTAGACTCTTTCTCTATATCTTCTCATTCCTTTCTCGTCATGCTCTAGTACCCTCTGCATCCTTTGAATGGTCCTCCTGGACTGTCATAGGTGACACATTCCTTTTCCTATTGCTCTTTATCTTCTCCAGTTGTTTTATTTTACGCATATCATTTATCATTATTTGGGAATGTGTTATTTACTCAGTTGTATATTTGCAGATTCTCTATCTCTCCCAATGCAAAACAGGCTTTGTTGGGGACAAAGATGTTGTATATCCTGCCAGACACTGGCTACAAACCTAATATCTAACTATTGGTCAAATTATTTGGGTTTTCTAAGCCTTAGTTTTACTGCCTGTACAACAGAGCTCTCAATAGAAGTCTGAAAAACTGGAGTGCGCTCTCTCTCGCTCTCTCTCTCTCTCTCTCTCTCTCTCTCATAGGGAGGTCTTGAGAAACAAGTGGGGCCATCAAGGAAGATAGTGCCCTTTCATGCAGTATCTTATTGCCCTTTCAGTGCTGGAACTAAATAACCACATGTTCATTTTTCAATGTATCAGTTAAGCAATGTTTCATTATCCAAATAGTCCTTAAGATATAAGTTCGCTAAAAGAACTTATAACATATGATGTACATGATTCCTTTTTGTGTGAGCTTTTATTTCTACCAATATATAAATATATGTTTTATTATATTGTATCATGATATTTACATGTTTGTATCTTGTTATATTTGTTATTTATATCTTGAAATATTCTGCAAAAAATCACTTTGAATGCTAATACCATATTACCATTGCTTTTTTACCATATTACCAATTTACCAGGTTGCTTTAGATTTTTATACTCTTTATAAATAACACTACCTTGAACATCTTTATGCATAAGTATTTTACTGTACTTGTTCTTTTCTTGGAATTGAATCCTAGTAAGTAGAAATCATTTGTTAATTGAGCTTCTCTGTATGGATGGATTCATTCACTATATACTTTGGGAATTCAAACAAGTCTAAAACTCTTAAAGCAGTTGTTCTCCTTGAAGAGGGGAAAAGACAGACACAGGAAACGAGAAACAATAAGAAGCAACCATAGCCAAGGTGAAGTTGGCTGAGGGCTAAATGATGCGGCTCCAGGCCAGGTCTTGGAGGAGGTATGAGAATAAGAATCAGAGAGTAGCAGGAGCTGGAGCAGACCTACTGCTTGGAAGACGTGACATGGCCAGGGAGGATGGTCAGGAGGAGAGAAGGCCGTGTGGGTGGGGGCTGGGCATAATGATGGCAGGGAGACAGGAGCAAGCTGGCCTCCAAACAGTCTGACCCGCAGTGGAGAGCATCAGGCAGATGAGGAGAGATAGTTTGGATGGAGCCAGGAGTGACAAAGTCATAGTCATGTGCTGGGCACTTACACAGAGTCTAATTATTACCACCATTCCAAGCACACGGGGGTCTGCTCTGAACAACAACATGAGCTGTTTGTACCAAAGACAGAAATGGAATCCAAATAACAGGTCCAGCTGCTCCAAATCTCTCCCTCCCCCTGTAGTTAACGTTTTACTACCTGACTGAGTAACTAATGAATCTGGCCCCGTGTAAATCCCTAGGCACAAATCCCTGCTTGGGGTCTGTGTCTAGACATTCAGACCTTAGTGCAATTTACACTCTGAACATCCAGCACCTTGTCATTTGTGAGAAAGCAGATTTAATGGGGAAGACTGGGAGGTGCCCCCCTCACACCCCTTGGCACGGGGTTGGTAGAATGAAGATTCCCTCGGCAGGAGACCGAAAGGTTGTAACAGTGTTCATTATGTGACTGTTCGACCAGAAGCACTGACTGGGAGGCTTCTCCATCTCATTTGCAGGCTGTGTTTTGTGAAGCTCAAGCTCCTAATGATAGCCATTGAGTACAAGTCCGCCAACCGAGAGAGCCGGTAAGTAAGTTTGCTGTGACTCAGTGGCCTGTTGACATTTATGATGGGAAAGTGCATTGTGGAAATATTCAGTCCGCTTTCCCTGTTTTGCACATGATTTATTTGCTTGGAACTGGGTGCAACATCTCTCTGACCCTAGGGTACATTTTAAGGCATGCTCAACCAGACATGGCAGCCTCTGTCCCAGAACAGCCTGAAATCTCAATCCCCACTGGGCATTCAGAGAAGATTCCCCAGAGAAGAGGAATTGGCTGCTCAAGTATCTCTACCCTTTCGTGCTAACCTGAGCTTTTTGTACTCTAAGTACTGAACCTATAACAGACCCTGTCTTGCAACCCCTTTGTACTGCTGCAAGCAAAAAGCAGGTGGGCTCTGGCCTCCTTTACATTGGGCCTGCTGTAGAGCCATGGTGGGAGATACCAGCTCTCTTGATAGCCAAATTACAAGCAGCCTATTGTGCACCATATGTGCTTCTCCTGGTGCCGCCGAAATCCAGGTGGCAGAATCTCAGATTCATGTAAATTAGCCAGGAGAGCCAAACTCACAGGCAGGAGCTCTCTTTATTTATTTATTTTGTTCCTAATTATGTGCACATCAGACTGATGAGCGAGGGAGTCTGGTTGAAATAGATAATTCCCCAGTCAATATGAGGGTTCACCACTGAAAGAAGTGTTAAGGGGGACTGTTTTTGATGGAGAACTGTGTATGTTATAGATAAAACAGAGATGATTCTTTGCTCCCCAGTTTTTATCAATAGCTTGGGAAGAAAGAGAGCTATTTGAGACACACTCCAGCTTTTGTTTTTGGAAATGATACGTGCAGTCTATTCCTTCCCTAGAATATCATTTGTTCCCGCAGATCAATGCGCTTAGAGTTCAGACAACCCCTGACACCCACCTTCTTAGCTGAGCAGAATACAGGGCAAGAAGTTTCCTGCTATCACCATTTAAGGAGTTTTCATTATCTGGGTGAATGAGCCGATAAAGACAGACTTCCAGTTGGACAGCTTGTGTCTATGACAACAAAACCAACCAACCAACCAACCCACCCAAAACACTGGATTGTGACCAAGTCAATCCAGTGTTTGCTCTTACCTTGCCCACCAGATCAGATTGCACACAAAGTCAATCTGATCAAATGCTAAGCTGCTTTGAAATCCCAATCAACCAAAAGGATGGTGCAATGGTAGATTCGGTGGCCACGTGTAGACCATAGCCATAGCAGTTAACAAATAGGTATATAAGTATACATTTTCCTTTTCCATGTGAACAAAGTGAAGAATATTGTTTGCAAAAAGCTGAGAGAGTCCTGGCTATTTGCTGTTCAACCGATAAGGGGGGACTTCTCTAGGGTTACAGTTTATTTACCTTTTTTTTTTGCCATTCCTCACCTGTGTCTGGGTGGGGAACTTTGTAATTTGGATTTTTGCAGATGATATTCTTTGTGTTGCCAAATCAGTAAATCCTTGTGTAAACTGTCTTCTCTATCACTTTTGCACATCTCTAAAGAGACTTTGTTTTGTGAGGTAGGTGACACTAATGCTAAATAGTAGGTGACCCATTGTGGGGTAATTTTGTGGCAAGTATCTGCACCAAAACCCTGACCAGTGGTCTCCCCTTTGCCACCTTTTTGTCACAGGGAAAGAGAGGGAAATACAGTTAATGGCTCAGCATGGGTCCACTGTCACTGTTCTAAGAAAACAAACTCACTACACTGTCTGTAGACAACATCTTTTCTGTGATGAGCTTTATCACCGATTCACAAATCTGAGATGTTTTCAACAAAGCCATATTTGTAGATACAGTTTTCAGATTTTTCTTTTCTTAGAAAAAAAGAGGGAAAGAAATTGTTGGGCTTTCTTTTAGCTTTCTGTGTGCAATTGCCAGCTTTAATTCTCAAATGTGGCTTGGTCTCAGTGTGGAAGCACATTGGTTCTTGTGGAAAAAGGTGTATTTGAGGGAATGTGGATCATGCCCCTGAGAAAATGCAGGATTTATCAGATATAATACTTACTAAAAATAAATAACTTTTTGAACTTTTCTGAGAAAACAATGTTAATGTTTTTTTCTGCACTTACTAAGTTCCCATTTCTTCTCCACTCACATTTTATAACTGACTAGGTGTTAAATTTCAGAGGCACCTACTTCTCCTTCCCACCCTCTTGCCTTCAACCTGTGTTTAACTACCTCCTTTGTTGTTGGTTTCACCCCATGATAACGTTTTCATGCTTTGCGGAAAAACCTTGTTTTCACATGCATCCTTTAAAAGACTTGAAACAAAGGTTTTATTCCTTCTTTCCTTTTGGTGTCAGTCAATTTATTATCAAATTGTTTGATTTTAAATTCTTTTCTTGTCGTTTTGCAGAAGCCGAAAGCGGTATGCACTCTTCGTTAACTTCCTTTCCAACTCTACCCTCTGTCTTCACTCCTAACCACAGGACTAACCATTTGCCAAGAATTCAAGAAGAGAGAGATTATATATATGTATATATAATCTCATCCCCTTGCCTATATATATATATATAT
>NW_022900932.1:14741216-14793900 GCF_012274545.1 Fukomys damarensis
TATATCCCCTCTCCAACTAGATTACATAAAACTGAAATTAGCCTATTGCTGTCCTTGTTTGATTTGTTGGTTCTTTTGGATGACGCACTAACTTCTTTGCAGGAAACCTAAAAAAAAGGAAAGGCATAACCCTGTTTTTAATCATGGCACCAGTGATGGGAATACTATTAAAGCTGAAAAGCGGGATGCTTCTCTGTAGCCCTTCGTGTCTGTTCATGTATTGTCCTAATGTGTCTTGGTGTTCACCAGACACGAGTGCCATTTTGTCTACATCTCACATCCACATTCCCAGTGACCTCCTCCTCCCTGTGTCCAGTTTCCACTTTGTAAAGCAGAGTTTCTGTCCTTTATCCACAAAACAGAGACCAAGCCCTTATAATTCTGTTTCTCCTCATACTTACTTTGGTTACCTCATTTTGAATATTTATTGTTTTGAGCAGTGCTCAGTAGAGACTCAGAACACTGCTGTTAAATTGCCAGATCATCACACCTGATTTCCTGGATGAATACTGTTTATTGGGATGAACTCATGGTTTTTCCCTCTTAGTGTGTTTGGGCATATTTCATAATATAAAGTACTGCAATTTTCACCATGTGACTTCACTCAGCTTTGCTGCTGTTTTATGTTGCATGAAGCATGATTAATTCATCATCAATGACTTTAAAAACTTTTTAATTAAAATTTCCAGCAGTTTTTCAGCAGTGTGTTTTCTAAAACAGTATTGTTGAAAATATACTTCTGTCACCTTTTCAAGTGGTTGTGATCACTGTCATGCGTTTGTAATTGTGTGTATTTGTGTGTGTGTGTATTTGTCTGTAACTCCTTCCAATATCAGATCCTCTGTGATTTTTTTGGAGTAGATGTGTATAAATAGAGGTGGCTTCCTGTCAGTTTGGTATTATTGACATGATCCAACTGCGAGAAGTTACTGCAACACTTTGCATCTTCAAAGGTCCGCAGTGGTTGCACCTCTGCTGTTGGCTTTTGGCCTTTGAGTCTTTTATCTTGTGGTGAAGGCATGTTGTAATGTAGGCATGACTTGTCCTGAAGTGTACTGGAAAGTGATATGGCTTGCTCCCAGAAACAGATATCTGGTGTTATCTTTCCTAGATCAGTTCTTTCTTTCCCATTCCAAGTGGCTAATATTTTCCCTATGTGTAAAATATATCTTAAAATTCCATTTCTAAAATTAGTGAGATGTATTCAGGCTAAACAAATCCTTGGTAATATGACTGGTAGACCACAGTTGGTGGTCATTGAATCTAACCAGCTGGGAGCAACCTCTATTACCCTGTCTCTGTGCCAGTGAACTGGGTTGATGTATACTCAACATGGAACACACAACTGGGTCCCCTACATGTATCTTGAAGTAAAAGTGTGCATGTGTAGTTGTGTGGGACTCCAGCAGCACATATTTTAAAGCCCAGAAGAAATGAAAAGTTCCGGCAAGGTGATAAGGTTTGAGATTTGGAGTTTCCCTGAGCTGTGCCCTAACACAGCCCACAAACTGCAGTACAGATGTATTCTCTGGAAATTGGTTCAAACATAGTTCCAACAGAGAGCAATTGTGTGTGAACCTGTGTGATCAGAGGGGCCTCTTCCCACTGTTGTGATACATCTGGACATTGCGTGAACTGAAGTCCTGGATGGTTCTCACTTGTTTGCTCTAGTTAATGAAGTCCCATTAGCCTGCTAGACACAACTGTAATTACCATGCTTTTGAGTATAAACTATAGTCACCTATGAGTCGTGATTTTTCCTTAACTGCTTGGAGAATGGTACATGACACTTACCAAACATGAAAGGAGGAGGAGAGAAATGCACACCTGTCATTTTGTCTGGAGTAGATAAACGTTTCCTTTAAAACATCTATTTCAGTTGAATTACCAAGATTGTTTC
This sequence comes from Fukomys damarensis, assembly GCF_012274545.1. NCBI lineage: Eukaryota > Metazoa > Chordata > Mammalia > Rodentia > Bathyergidae > Fukomys > Fukomys damarensis. Next base: position 14,743,117 of record NW_022900932.1, read on the forward strand.
CCCAAACAATAGATAAGTAAGCTTTATGATGATTGAAAAAGGGATAGCTAAATGTTTCCCAGTGGTTATATATGAGAGTTGGGAGAAGGAAAAAAAAATTTCTCCTTAACCATGTCCTGGTCCTTCAGCCTGAACAGAGTTCGGCAGGAGCTGCCCAGAAAATGCAGCGCAGCTTATTTAATACCTCTCAAAGGGGCCCCAAATGGATGGTTCCCTTTGGGGTTGAGCCCTGCTCTCCCATTTTATGTGGATAGGTTTTATGTTTCGAAACACATATTTCAGTCCCAAGTGAGCTGTACTTTCAAGTTGAAATCAATTGCTCCACCTTCCCAAATGCTTTGCTGTATATACATATATGCATATTTTCATATTTATTCTTAGTGTCTCTGAGAGATTGTGAGCTTAGTGGCTAACCTACTAGAAGAGATGTGGTCATTCCATCAGCCTGACTGATGAGACCAATAGCTTGGGGTTTGTTTTGTTTTGTTTTTTGTACCAGGGATTGAATTCAGGACCTTGTGCTTGCAAGGCAGGTTCAGTGCCACTGAGCCAAATCCCCAGCCCCACATAGGTTGGATTTTAAAAGAACAGTGGTGGTGACTGCCTTTGTCCTCCTTATAAGAGGAAAATTTTCAGAACAGAAACCGATGACTTGTGCTTTCCATCTATTCAAAAGAGAGTTCAAAACTACCTATTGCATGTTGGGCTCTAAGTTTACGACTGTGAAAAAGACAAAAGTAAATAGAACATGATACAATGGTACCTTGGTTCATCACCTTAATTCTTTCCACAGTTCCGGTCGCAAACTGAATTGGATGGGAATCAAATCAAATTCAGTGGTTAGGTTCAGTGTTGACCTTATGGGGAAATTTGATTTGCTTCTCATCCAATTCAGTTTGTGACCAGAATTGGGGAAAGAATGAAGTTTGTGAACCAAGATACCACTGTATTGTTTTCACTCCTCTACTCACCTGTGGGTTCCTTATAGTAAATGTGCATTGTTCTAACAGTGAGTGAATAGACGGAGAATAAGTCTAGATAGGCAGTCTGGGAGCAGAAGAAAAAGCCAAAGCAAGTATCTTTGAAGAAGCGCCCACATCAGCCCTGTGCTGCCAGCTCTCACTGGGAGTTTTCCATTGAAATCAACGAGGTCATAGAAAAAAAGATAATTTATATGTTCCGTGAAATGAGAGAATGTCCACCCCTGCCAAAAAGATGTCCTTCTTAGAATTCCGCTAATGGATATATGGGCTTATTTTCTTTGAGACTTTCTTGATTCCTCACATGCTACGTCTTGAAGTGTGTCTTCGATAAAGCTGGTGAAGTAGGCAGAGTCAGAGCCAGAGAACTGATGCGAAAGAATGAAAAGGGAGGGTGACATTTGGCAGTCATAGGAGCAAAGCACATTGAGCACCGAATATTCTGCTAAGGAGACAGAAGATCGGAGAGAATTTACGTATTCCCATTGGAAAGGCAGTAACAACTTCTAAGGGTAGTAGTCACTTTGCGAGAAAAAGTATTGCTTTTGGCTAGAACCCTTTTTTGTATTTTTAAGGAAAGGAAGATTAACGCTTTAAATTCTAGATTGGAAATATGGATAGAAGACTTGTTATCTGAATTATCAAAAACAGTAATAGTTTTCCTCAAAGAGCCTTTGAAACTCGGGAGGCTCACCCAGGGCATGGTGGATGCCATGGCTTCCTAGAGTCAGGCACACGTGCTTCTTTATCAAACCCCTAAGTATGGGAGCCGAATCCAGAATCCAGCAGAATGAACACCTTCATGTATCTAGATTTCATTCATTCGCTTCTCAAGGGCTGACTCATTCTGTTGAACTGCACCCAGAAAGCGGCCTTACTGTACCATGGTATCTACAAATGGTGCCTCACACCACACATACAGGTGATTTAAACCCTCTTTACCCTGTCCACAGGGACATTGAAGGCGTGTTGGAACTGCATAATCTGTGAGGCCATTTCAGGTGCTTTCAGTTCCTTACGGATCAGTCATGAGATGTAACAGACGGGTGCTACTCCTCGTGAAGCCAGAAGCTACTATGAATTAGTCCATCCCAGTCTCCAGATGTGGCTCAGAGATAAAATCTTTTGGATGCTGCAGCCAGGAAAAAGGCCTTTGCATGACAGCAGGGTACCATCTAGGGATGTCATTAGAACCAAGGATAAAATGTACAGCAGAGACATGGCACAGGGAGAGTTTATTTGCTCTCATTTAATTTTATAATCACCTTGCTCAATCTTAATAGCACCCATAGACTATGGACATAATATGTGCCAGTCCCTCAACACATGGGGCATTCTTTAATTCTCTAACAGACTGAACTAGGGATTATTTGCCCCATTTTATTGCCAAGGCAAACGAGGCACCCCATGCCCAAAGCTCACCCCTTTATTACTGAGACCTCACCTATGCTTAACCCAGGTGGGTGGTGAACCTGAGATGTGAACACCAAAGAGCCCTGTATCCACACCCAAAGTCTTTCCTTCCCATCACACTAACTTGACTACAAGAAACTTGAAGACTGTCATAAATTATCGTAACCTGTACGCTCTAGAGAATGCCAATCTCAAGTTCTCCCCGTGGATTAATTCTCGCTCGCTATAGATAAAGAACAGAGACCATGAAAGGAAACTTCTGACTGATAGGAACCTCACCACACTGTATTTCTGTGACGTGGTGGGCTCCGTTACTGGGGTACGATCAATGAGGCATGCAAATGGGAAGAGGAATGAGTGGTCTGCGTGACACTCGTGTCGTGCATAGATGTCACCCAGATGTTTTTTTCTTTTGAATTCCAATGTTAAAATCATGATAGGATTTTTTTTTCACCCAGAAGATTTCCTTTCATTTTTATGGGAATACATATCAAAGTATAGGCTTTCCAGCTTTTAGCATCTAGTCCTCCTAGGCCCCTACATTTTTCATAGATGTCCTGATGAATGATCCTGTAGTGTTTAACCCTGTAACTTCATCTTATTATGGGGCTGGGTATTTTGATCAGGACCCCTATGCTCCATTCCATGGAGCCAGCTGAAGAAAATTTCTGGTAACTCCATTGAAACTGAAATACACTTGGCCATTTATTGCAAGAATAAAATAATAAAAGTAACAATAATAACAAGCATGCATTGCGACTTTCTCAATATTTCAGTTCTCAGAAGGAATATTATTATTATTATTAACCTCTTATAGGGAAGAATAGTGATTTCTAAAGAAGCATAGCAGTTTTCCTAAAGTCAGTTAATTCCTTAAGACTAGAATTAGGACTCAGTTCTGATCGATGTTAGAGAATATAAGATTGGCCTTGCAGGGGAAGAAGTTAGGAAAATGTGCAAAATCCAGAACTTTTAGAATAGGCAATTTCTAAAATGTTGTATTTAATTGACTTTGAAAAATCTATTTGAACTGCCTAAGCTTTCACCCTTTCTCCTAAATCAGAGGGCTTGTGATACCAAAGTAAAAATTGGCAGAGCGTAATTAGGAGGAACCTAGGTATACATTGCCCACTGCAAGCTGTGCTATTAGTGTGGTCTGCCGCTTTCAGATTCGGAGTGAATCTCATTGTGGCCTGTAGTTCTGGCAGAACACTCAAATCTTCGGATTCTTGCTGTTATTTAGTGTTAATGACAGTGATGATGATACAGGGGTGCTTTTTTCTGTCAAGTCTTGTTATGGGTAATGGTGGGTGCTCTTGTAGCCATAAACCATTTTTGCAGTAATGATCTGCAGAGTTCTTCAACAGAACAAAAGTTCACCTGGGTCCTTCCTGTCTTGCTGCAGACTCACCAATCTTGGTCACTGCACTTTTCTGGAATGGACTTAACCAGCAGAAAAGGATTACATGTTAATCACCACCCTCTATTTTGATTGTTTGGGGCAGTTGAGGACTTCCTTTAGACTGATTCCAAATATCCATTACCTTAATCACCAGCTCCTCAGATCAAAGAATACTTCTGTTGTCTGTTGCTTCACTCAGAATGCCTAAATTCAGTATCTATTAAGCCCAAAACCTCATCTCAGCCTCTGGATAAGACATTCCTATATTCTGCTTTTGATCCACAGAAATTAAACTTGTTTGTTTCGTCCATTTATTGAATTAGGATACATTTATCTTTACTGTCAGTCCAAACACAGCTTGGTCAGCTAATCTATTTATACCACTTTGAAATAGGACAGTGTATATTTAGGTTCATACTTCCCTGTGGGGAAGATTTTTAGGGGGGCAGTAATTTTGTTTTCTAACTGCAGTTTGCCTCAGTTAGGACATGGATTCTGTTCAAACACCCCATACATTTCTATGAATACCAGACTGGAATCATTAAGTATATCCAACGGCTGGTGTTTTTCTTTTCTGATGTTTGGATAGATCCAATTCCTCCTGTGTGGACTATACATGGAATCTATTTCCATGTTTTTTTTAATGTTACAAACATGTTCATTTTGCTTCTGCATGGGTGTCTTGTACCATTCCCCACAGTAATATGTAGTATGTATATATGTTTGCTTCTGAATACATATAGGGGTCCCATTAATACTCTGTCATCCAATGGAAAACTGGTGTAGCAAGACCTTCATTAGACCAATAATATTTCAATGTTGACCATCACTAGTTGTCTCAAATCTCAAAAGAGATATATTTTGAGGAAGTTTACGCCAAGTCAAATGTCCATGATGGCAGCTGCATGGCCTATTATGCAAACCGACCCCTAGAACTGAGGTTTACTTTGATTTCCTTAACTGGGAGTGTACCAGCCTGGGAATTAACCAGTAGAGCTTAATGGTGGCATTGTCCAGCTAAATGTGTGGGCCAGAGAATGTCAGGCTTTAGAGAAATCTTTGGGGGAAAGCATTAGGCTAGTGGGGCCCCTATAAAAACAATCATATGATGTTGCCTTCAAAGATTTATTCAGAACATGACCTCACTTGTGTCTTTTCTGTTTGTTTTTGTTCACTGAGCAGTATATTAATTAATCCTGGAAACCATCTTAAGATCCAAGAAGGTACTTTAGGATTTTTCATCGCAAGTGATGCCAAAGAAGTTAAAAGGTAAGAGTTTGTTTTCATCCGCCTTCTTTTCTGGCACAGCCATAGACATATTAATCTACTGTATCATCTAATGTATCAGTGGGCATCAAATGGTGCAAAGGATTAGGAAAAAGAGATTGTGCTTTTAAATGTTTCCACAGACTACTTTTCACATGGTTTTCACACTCTTTTAATTAGAATAATAAAATTTTAGAATGCAGAAGCCTCATTACCTACTCCTTCTTCATATAATGGAGGAAACTGAGGCTCAAAGAGCTGCAGTGACTGTTTCAGCTAATCCTTATTTTTTTGGACCCAGACCAACCTAACAGGACAACTGGCTGTTTGTAGAGCGTTCTCAGTATTAGCTGGACAAACTTCCTTGACAGTGATCAGTTTTTCACTCTAATTACCCAAGGAAATTTCAAACATTTCAGATTAACTTCAGATGAACACTAAATTGACTATATGTTATTTGTATGTGGCTGAAACTTTCTAGGTATGTGGCTGAAACTGTCCACTTCAATTATGAAGTCTCTGTAGGTACAGCCCAGGATTTCATTGGCCCCTGTATTTCATGACATTTTTCTTAGTGTCCCTCTTCTCGTTTAAGTAGCTTAGGGAAATGAGCAGGCTTTTGTACAACAACATGGAGCATTGTTATGTTTGATTCTATTCTCTTAACTTGGAAAAATTTGCTAATAAAAATATGATGCCAAAGGCCATACTGGTCACCTAGCTCAACAATAATGTTACATCAACTATTTCAGTAAATTATGCAGAGGTCTGTAGTTATTTATGGGAGCCTACTGTCTTCATTTAATGGTTTCTGCTCAAAGCTAGACTTGTGTGAGGTATGCTACTCCTCAGAATAGCCCTAGAAGGTTAAATCATGTAAAACACTCAAGGCTTTGGTTTCTTCATCTTTAAAATTGAGATAAATGCTTTGTCGAAACCATGGGGGCAATTAAACAAGTGGCAGAGCCCAGATCAGAACTGGTCTCTTTTTCTCTGAACCCCCGTCTCTTTCTATCAAATGTGATGGTACCAACATGGCTTTCCGGAGGGCTCACATTTGGCTGGCATTTTTCTGGGTACTAACTAGCTCCTCTGTATTTGTGAACTTGCTCTGAACTAGGAAGCATTAGGCCTTCCCACTTTACATATGAGAAAACTGAGGCACAGGTTGCTTGCCCAAAGTCACACTGCTAGTAATAAAGCCAGAATTTAAATTCAAGTGGTCTGGCTCCAGAGCCTGAACTCTTTCAACTCACTCTTTTAACTTTTTTAAAATTGAGTTTATTGGTACATTTTAGGTATACAGTAGTTACATTCATTATTGGGATCTTGTACCTTTACATGACAGGTCTTGGTTCTCATTTTTTCCCCTTGTTCCTGCCCTCCCTTCACCCCCTCCTCCCCTCCCTGTTTACAAACACTTTATTTCCATTTTTTCATTTTCTCCTATTTACTCTTTTAACTTTTAACAAGGGGTGAGTTTGACCTGCTATACACAGAATGCTGATATCTGACAGTAGGTGCTTATGAGTTTCCTTCTTCCCACCCACTGCAACAAATGTCATCCTAGTTACCAATGTTTTCAGGAAAAAGAACATATGAAGTAGATAACATTTAAAAAAAACAGCCTTCTAATAATTTATATGTTCTGCAAATTGTGGAAGGAGTGCCATTGTTCAGCTGTGGTAGAGCAATACCTCCCTACCCAGTGGTGGAATCTTGTTCTTCATATTCTTCGGCAGTTTTTGAAGAATGACGTTCACAGAGGAAGGGAGAGGGAGGAGAATGAGACTTAACCCCCTCTTGAGGTCATCTGGCAAAGAAGGTGGTGTTCTGATCCAGAGGGGGGACACAAAAGCTGGAAGCAGCGTCTTGCTGAGGCTCAGGAGGCTGGGAGCTCAGGGGCCCCACATGTGACATGCACCTCCCAGATACCAGCCATCACGTGAGGCTCCCATTTGTGTAATTCCATTTCCTACGGCATTGCTCACTAATGAATGTCAAAAATACCAGGTAGTCCAGAAAACAAATTACCTCCTATATTAGGGAGTTCAGTGTGTCTCATTTCAGTGCTTTATGGTGTTCACAAATACATGCTGACACAATCAGCTACAACACCAGCCTGTAATTTTCTATGGTGTGTGATGTATCAGAGCAAATGCTGTCAGTTAGCGGATTTCAAATAGATGAAGACTGTGGAAAGCCACAGAAAGGACACGGGAGATTGGAACAAAGCTAAACAAGTTTTGTAAAAATGCAAAAGCAGATGATGATGATATAGTGTTGAGTTTGCACCCTTCACTAAAAAAACAAAAATCCAATAACAAGAGAAGTTCATAAGTTGTAGCTCATAGAAACTTTAAAGATGCAGGGCCTTTAGAGAAAGAGGAGTGAAGCTATCCAGTTTCAGTCTTCAAAAAATCATTTTGGGATGGGCATTTAGGCACTTGCTCTTTATTCTTGGCACTAAATGTTTTCCTTTTGAAATAATCTTGGAACATAGTCTAATGGGTTCATTGGCTCTGGTTTGCCGATATGATTTTCTTTTGGAATCACAATTTTAAAAATAAATTAGTTGTCAAATTGAAATGAGTCATCTGCATGTATATAAAAAAATCCTCATTACTGGTTTCTCCTGAAACATTGGCAGACCCAATACTGGGAAACATTCTCATACTCATTCATCCATTCATCAAAAATCAGTTCATGTTTAGCAGACTCTATACACGGTGTCAGGGAAACAATAGAGAAAAATCCCTGCTCTCCTGAGGCTTAGGTTCTAGGGATGGGAGAATTACAGGTTTTAAAAATTTATGGTGAAAGAATGAATGCGACTGAATCCCTGATGTGGGCTTTCTGTACGTGAATCCTGGTTGGAGTGGGCAGCACTGGGGCAGAGAGAGAAATATGGAAAGAATTCATCGCACAAAGATCAGGCAGGAAGAAGAGCTGTGACGGGAAGAAGTCAACTGTGTTCAGGGAATCCAAATGGGAAGGCGTGGTCCTGAGAATAGGTGAGGGAGAGTGGTGGTATGGAGTTGAGAACAGAGAAAGGTAGAGGCTGATCCTTCTAACATTGTTAACAAGAGGTTGGATTTGTTACGACTTGGAAGTCATGGGTGTTTTTAAGCTGTGGAGATGTGGTCTGATTTATATTACACGGTTATGCTGCCCGCATTGCAGAGAATGGAAGGTAACAGAGATAATGGAGCAGGAGAGGAGGTAAGAGACTCAGAAACTGGGACATCACTGAGGTGAGAGATGATGGCCGCTTATGGAGATGGAGGGTTATGGACCCCATTCAGACTGTACTCGGAGGACCTCTGGGAGCCACTGATGAATGGGACGGAAGAAAGGAGGGAAGAAAAGTGAATGATGCTTAAGGGTTTAAGCAGTTGGGTGGATAATGGCTCCATCTCACTGAGTGGGAAAGCTAGAGAAAAGGTGCATGCATGCAGTGGTAGGAAATAAGGACATCTACCGGGGTTGTGTTGGGTAGATGTACATGGATTATACATGGAGTTAGCGTAAAGGTGGGCAGATCTGAAAGCCTGGCATTCTGGAGGAGGTTTAGGGCTGGAAATGCCAATGTGGATGCTGCAGATGCTACTGTATCAGTGGGGGGTCCTGGCAAGTAGCAGATGATGCATTCAGTGGAGCAAGGAGGAGAGTTCTATAAAGAGCTATATAAAGTTATGGGTAACAAGTTCAGGAAAACCAACAAGAGGTGGCAAAGCACCACAGAAGCAGCCGCAGAGGGAAGGCATCTCAGCTTCTGGCTGCCCCATGGGAGCTTCATCCTTCGTGAGATAAATGTTGCCATTACTATTCCATGACCTGGCAGGAGGGAGATCATCTCTCCCTACCTCCAGTCTCTTGCTGGCTTCTGCCATTAGCCCAACCCAAAAGAATCCAGAGGACAAGGAGACCCTGAAGACATCATGCTCCTCCAGTTGGGGGATGTGTCTTGAGGTCATGACAGATACCTCTGGAAATCATCGCATTTTACTCATTAGCTGACTTGTCTGGCCCTGGAAAATCTGATGTTAAGCTTAAGAAGACAGGCACAGAAAGGCAGTTGCTGTGCACTGCTGTTTATAGGTAGAATCTAGAAAGTCACACTCGTAAAAGCAGAGAGTAGAGTGGTGGTTACCAAGGTCTGGCCTAGAAGTAGGGGACACATGAGAGATACTGGTCAAAGGACACAAAATTTCAGTTACCCAGGAGTAATTTAAGCAATCCATCTGCCATCCTGGAGATTATAGTTCATAACAATCTATTATATATTTTAACATCTCTAAGTCAGTAGATTTTAAGAGTTTCCACCATAAAATATGGCAAAAACATATATATATATATATATATATGATACATATATTAATTAGCTTGATTTAGCCATGTTGGACATTTACAAATGTATGAAATTTTTGTCAATTAAATATAACAAATTTGAAAAGAGAATCCAGCTTTGATTCATTCATGAAGTAATCATACGTTATCTTTTCAACAGTCTGTTCAGACTCATGATCACCCATCACCTCTTTCAGTGCGGGATGTTTAAAATGTTGGGCTCTGGTGCCTGGCTGTGTGGATTTCAATTTTGGCTCTGCCACTCTTAGCCATGATGCTGTGGGCAGGTCACTTAATCTCTCTGTGCCTCAGTTTCCTTATCTGGAAAACAGAAATAACAATCATATAACCTTTAAAGGGTGTTTGAGGGTCAAATATATTAATGCCCATAAAATGCTTAGAATGGCATCTGTCTGTGCCTTGTAAATTCTAGCTTTTTCTGTTGCTACCATTTTTTGTAGGAGCATCAAATCAGGTGGGAAGATAGCTAAAGGAAAGGGATGCAAAGTTACTTGCCCCAACTGGGAAGCTTTCTCTTGTCCTGTCCTTCCTGTTTTGAGGCAGATTACTATCCATTGGGTTCCTAACCACAGTGCCACAGGGGGCAAAGGGTCATCCGCCTTTACTTTTCTCGCAGTGTAGATGACAGCTGGCATTTAAAGAAGTGGTAGAAGAGCTGCTCAGGTAGAAAGAACATTAGACTTGGATATTGAAGGCCCAGGGCCAGCCAAGCTCCATCAAGGGGTGACTATAGACAGAACATGACAACCTCCTCAATTTATAGATGGTGGCATTGAGTCCCAGAGAGTTGGATGCAAGATCTCCACAATCTCTTCCAGATCCAAAAATATTAACATTGGCTTTGAACTCATGTCAATCATAAATACAAGGCTTGTGAAAGGCATGAAAAGGAACCTAGGAATCAAGTGATCAACAATTGTGTTTATTTCTTTAGCCCCAATCAAGAAAAGACCACATTTATCCCGGGCATTCAATTTCATGTTGGGTATGTTACCTCCCAGTACGGATTAATTACGATGGAGCTGCATCCCAGTAAAGTCATATAAGTTGGAAATATTGCAGCTCAACATTGCATTAAACGCCCATAACCTACTGAGCATCATTGATTACCTAGGCTCCCTACCTTACCTGTACTCACAAAACTTAACATTAGTCTACATTTGGGCAAGGGCATCTCACACAAATCCTATTTTTTTAAAAAAGTTGAATATCTCTAATATGAGATGAATGTTTCACCAGAAGTGACCAAGAGAATAACCATTTGGGCATGCTTTTGTACCATCCTAAGTAGGCTAAGCATCTACACTGTATTAACATTGAAATTTTCAACACTGCTTCAATGATCTTATTTTGTCTCATCCGAAATTTTTTCCACACAACTAATGAGCTCTGTAATCCCCATACTGAGACTTGAATCAGATTAGGGGGATTTTCTTGTTGATTGCTTCTTCTGGGACTCCTCTTCCTACCCCAACCCTCTGCTCATCCCATCCCAGTGGTCAGCCGAGTTTTGCTCTGCTCTGAGAAGCAAGCCTTCACTGACCCTTATTCTCAGGCTGGAGGATCACAGGACAGGGTCCTGCCGGCTGTGCAATCCCAGAGAGGGTGTGACAGAGTGACCAGAGCTCTGTGCTTTTGTTATTCCCTCCCCACTGTCCTCTTAAACTGCCTCTCACTTCGACTGATAAGGAGAGGTACTTTCAAGGCCACAAGGTTAGTATTTGCACTTGACTGAGAAATGTCACACTTTCTAATATTTATTTTGCCAGATTATGGGGCTTTTGGAGTTGCGTTTAGCTCCCCTTCTCTCCTGAAAGGCTTGGGGTCGACTCTACATTGTTACAACCACTAGCATCTGATGCTGCTCTCAGAAATGAAAGATGAGCGAGCAGACTCAGTGTGTCACATCTGTAACCTCTCTCCCTGTGCCTTTGGAAATGGGAGTTTATGAAAAGAAGCACTAACTCAAATCACAGAATCCTGTGTTTGAAATAAATGGTCTTGCAACAAACATTTCCGTCTGCAAATGTCTAAACCTTTCAAAAGATTAAAGGAAATTAGTGCTGGCATGTTTCATTAATTTGGCACCACCGCCGAGGAAATATGGTACTCATTTCACATGGGTGGATTATGAAACGTGTCAGTTTTTCCATTCTCTTTCTCCAGGGCATTTTTTTACTGCAAGGCCTGTCATGATGACATCACAGATCCCAAAAGAATTAAAAAATGCGGCTGCAAACGGCGTAAGTAGTGTTTCTTTCCCCCCCTCCCTTCCCACTGTCCTTCCTAATCCCCAAGTTCCCTTTCCTGCCCCTCTTCCTGTAGAGAAACATGAAACAACAAGAGTTTTCTTGAATATGTTTATGTTCCACCGAGAAGTTTAAAGAGACATGAAATAAATACCACACTGGCTTTGTTAGAGCAGAGGCTATAAAATCAGCACCTAGGAGGGAAGCTGGAAACTATCCTCCTTCCTTATGTGCCCAGTCTGATATAACCGAGTGTGATGTACAAAGAAGAGGCCATAGAAGAGGAAGTGGTTTTGTATGATTTCCGATGGACAGGAAGTCACCAAGTATGAAGATGACTGTTTGAGGGCTAAGAGGGAAATTGAGCCTGGGGACCCAGTCTCTAAAATGAGACTGACCCACTTTTCATCTGAGATTCCTATAAACTTTGGTAACAAAAGGTCAGGGTTTTTAATTGTGATCCCCTAAGACCACTCCAAGAAAAGAACATGGCCCTCACTCACCAAGGGCTTCAGTAACAATTGTCCCAAGGGCAATTCAGGCACATTTCTCTTTGGGGTGAATTGGATTGGGTTTGGTCCTTTCTTCCTTTCTTTTTTTTTTTGGTACCGGGGATTGAACTTGGGTCCTTGTGCTTGCAAGGCAGGCCACCGAACCGCTGAGCTAAATCCCCGGCCCTGGTCCTTTCTTATATATCCAGGTTCAGGCCTCTTCTAAACCATTGTGCCCACGGGCCTCAATGGAGAATCAGGAACACTGACTTGTGAGCTCCACAGACACCAGCACTTAAGGTGTTGTCTGCCTGGGGAAGGCCATACCTTTTGCAGTAATTATACTGCATTGCCTGAGAGACATTGTTCTCAACCTTAGAGAAAACAAAAATAGTGACTTCTTCCTTGTTATGGTGATTTGGGTTTGAATGGTTCCTTGTTATGGTGGATTTGAGGCTTATCATAACTGGTATTGGCAGGGGCTGTTATCAATCCTGTTTTCCAAAAAGAGACAATGAAGTTCTAAATTAGTGGGAAGATGATATGGCTGAGAGTCTGTTGTCTCATATACAGGGGTTGAGGTCCCCAAAGGTCCCTCAGGATGGCCTCCTCTGAGTGTCCTCACCTTTTTGTTGCAGAAGGGAAGGTAGATGTGGATGAATTTGTGTCTGATGAGTAGGAACATAGCTATGAAAATACTTTTCACAAGCAGAAAACAGACAGGGGGATACTAGTACTGCCATATGCCGACTAAAGCAAGGACCTTTGTCACTGCAGGCTGAAGGGGCATGTGCGAAACCAGTAAGCTAAAAGACAGCACTGCCGGAGCCCAGAAAGGTTACTCAGTCTCTTGGGCAAGTACCCATGAGTTACTGTTGGTCTAGAGATGTTTCTGTAAAAATCTCTCGGGCTGGCTCCCACACGGCTCCCTGTTTTGCCCCCTCCTTCCCCACTGATTTAACCTCCATGGCCCCTTCCCCAACTCTGTCACCCTTCCAGGATGAGTATTCACTATCTCAGAACAAGAGACTAACTTCCTGGGACCTTAAAAATTCCCCAATTCTGACAACCTGCCAGGAAGAGCATCTGAGGGAAAACTCATCCCCCATCTCATCTCTCCAGACCCCTTGACTCACAACACCCTCAACCTGGCCCTGATCAGTTGGCTGTGGACCATGCATCTCCTTCATTTCCATTAGAAGGAACAGGACATCCTGTTTGAAAAGTAAGCAAGAGAGAAACAAATACAGGCTTTCATAGGAGGGTGAAGGCTTTCATAAGGAAGCTCTTGTAGTGAGGAAGGTGGAAAAGGTAGGAGTACTGAGGTCCGTAATCAATGAAAGGATATTTTCCAAAGGACCTTTTCCCACTGGAACATCAATAAATTGGCACAAATACAGTACACTAGTTGAGTAGCCACTCATATTTTTGGAGTGTCCTTTTTCTGCAAGGTGCCTGGGATGGAGGGATGAATGAGATAAAGTCCTTGCACTCCTGAACACTTCATTCTAGTGAATGAAGGCAAACCTTCATCATGTAAACAATAGAATATATTCAGAAAAAGCCATGCTTGCAAGGTCATAAAGGCCTCCACTGGGCAGTGATGCTGAAGCTGAGACCCAGTCTAGGTCGGGAGAAGAGCAAAGAAAAGACCAAAGACAGAAACCAGTTTGTAGAGTTTGAAGGAAGGGCAAGAAGGGTTGATGATATCAAGGATAGAGTGACATGAGTTGAGATCAAGTTTGATGCTACATAGGAAGCTGGACGAAAATTTCAAGCAAGGAAATGACGTCATCTGTTTTCCTTGGTATCTGCATAGAGAACAGATCCAAGAAGGAAGAGTGGAAGTGGAAGAGTGAAGAGAACCATCTCTGACTCTCACATTAAGCTAGAATGTCCTTTGTAAGATCTCATTAGACCATTTTTAAAGTCCTTACAAGTAAAATTTTGACCTTCAGGGTGTATTTCCTGTCTTGATTTCAGACAAACAAACAGCAATGAACTTTAGCTTCACCCTAGGAGAAGAGCACATCATTCATTAAAATAGTTTTATTCTCTTCATTGCCCTTAAAGTCGGTTGAGCTAGTGAAGTATCTGATCTTCCATCATGCCCAGAACAGCTGCTACAAAAGAGCTGCTTTTACCAGGCCGCACCAGTATGACCAGGCCCTCAGCTGTGAGGTTAACGTCTGATAATAATTAGAACTTCCCAGATGTTATTATGTTTCCTAATTAAAAAGCCATAGTCAAGAGAGTAGGATGCCGGTATACAGGGGGAGGGGGTAGTTAGAATAAAATGAATTATTGAGTATACACTTCCCCGTGTAGGCAAGATGAACAAGGAAATTGGAAAAAAAATAAGGTTAGGTTGCAAAGAAGCTTTCCCTATAGAGCTAGGGTGTTCCCATGATCGCCTGGCTCCCTCTCCAAGCTACAAAAGGTGGTTAACCCTCCTAGTCATTTGTCTAAACTTGTTAGTCCAGATATTGATGATTCACCCTAGAATGGTGTATTTCCATGAGGGCAGAGCTCTTGACAGATTCCTCCACAGAGTCCTAACCCTTTTCTCCCCCCGCCCCAGCTCTTCCCCTTTTAGCCCTGTCCCTTCCTCTCTATTCCCTTTCTTTCAATAACGATCAAATCTGGCGTCATATTATCTAGAGAAATGTGGAGTGTGGACATTCCATTTCTGGAAATTCTGTGGTGATATAGTTTAACTCCTGCATTTCTTTCCATTTCTTCATAGCACTCCATCAAGGAAGCGCGTTCAGTTCAACTGTCTGGCCTCAGAGTCTCAAACTCTCAGAGTCCACCATTTATCCATTTTCTTTTTCTGTGTAACAAACCTGATCTAATGATTTACCTTTTCCCTCCTAGCCTTTGAAAGTTTGCCAAGGAATAGACTCCTAAGGGACAAGTCATGTCTAAATTTATGTGTTTGAAGAAATTTCCTTTGACTTCTAATCATTGACATATCTTTGATTTATTTTTTTTCCTCTTTGCTGCCTTGGAATACGGCCCCTACTCTATTTTAACTGCACACTGGTAGTGATCTATTGTGAGTAAAACGGGTTCCTAACAGCCCAGAGTCTAGTTCCCCTGTCTTTCTCTAGATGAGATACTTCTTTTATTTTCTGTACAGTTTTTCATTTTACTTTTGGTATTCATGTTGCATGTAGCAGTGATAATCATGCCCTGACTCGCTCATGCCCAACACAGTCCGCAGACTAGCCTGGACCTGGAGAGAACCAGAACCTATTCTCCGTGCATCTACCCATACCCAGCCCCCAGCCAGCTTCTGACCCCTGTCTTATTTTTCCATTTGAAAATAAGACCTTAACAACAGTGTTGTCTCTTCAAGGCCTTCTCTCAGGACTTTTGTGGGACACTGAGTAGGCTGGGGTAATTACCACTAGTGCTCTAGATGCCTCATCCACTGGGGATCATTGTCATGCTTGCCTTTGACAAATTAGACTTGGTCTCCTCTGCTATAGAGCTTGAATTCTTCCCCTAAAGGAAAAACATAGGCGACATATATATTCATGTGTTGTGATATATATGATATGCACCAGTACTTTATATGTAAAAATGTATATTTTTATATATAAGCATAGAGATAATCCACAGAAAAAGGATGTACTTATAGTATATGTGCCTCTCTATACAAGATGGTGCTTGCTAGAAAATCCATTGCATACCACCTTTGGGAGTATAGGCATCTAAACTGCCTTCCTGGACACAAGTATTTCCATAGTGGTAATTATTTCCTATAGTCTATGAAGTTCCTTTGCTTTAAGATAAAACCTCCCCAATTCATCTGTGAGTGTAGCCAGACATCTCAGAAGATCTATTTCTTTGTTTAAGGAAGAAAAGATGACTAAGGAGAAGGTTTCATCTCATTGATGAGCTGTGTAGGAGTCTGAACAAGTCGGGGCCTCTGACTTACTTAAGGCGTAGAAACCTCTCTCATCCAACCAGAGGGAGCACTTGGGGAGAACTTTTAAGGCAAATATTTCAGTGTGTGACTTAGAGCAGATGTGGCGCTCAGTGGAACCAGCCATCAGCAATGGCTCCCTATTCATAAACATGAGATTCCACTGAAATCAAAAGGAGATGAGATTCAAAACTTATTCAGTCATGTGGCCTTGGAACGTAGAGGGGATGATTTAGCACTCAGACTCCTCAGATGAAGAAGCAAGCTGATCATCAGATTTTGGCTAGCCTTCAGTGTTTGGAGTGAATGAAGTGCTCATTGTAAATAAAAAAATGGAAAAGGGCGGGACTGTAGCTGGCACTGGAGTCATCAAACAAAGCACCACGATGACCAAAACAATCGCCTTCTTCAACTCAGTGCATAATTCTGCCCAAATTGAATCAGTGGCTCCCTTCATCTGCAGATTGCTTTTCAGGATGTTGAGTACACAAGATACTTTCCTATCTACAGACCTCAGATCCTCTGTCTGATACTCCATTGGATTGGAGGAAACTGTGATGTCCATGGACAAACAACTCTAGTGCCAAATTCTTCTGCCTTCCCCAGCGGCAATGTGACTTCTGGCTGCAGAATCAGTGAGGTTGGTGTACTCTGCGCTGATGACCTACTAGCATTGTCTTTTTCCCTCTTCCTGTTCTTGGAAAACCACCTGGAAGACCTTTTAATTCCTCCAGAAGGTAATGAGAGGAATTTTATTAAGTGAAGACTTCATTCCTCATCGATAACCCTTTCAAGAGCTTTCTTTCAGAGGAAGAATGTTCTCTGATTCCTAGTGCCATGCCAAATGGTACATCTCAAACTTGCCTCCATGGACTTTTCTTCATGGATGTTTTTGTTTATAATTTTAGATGCTGCTGAGCACTTGAGGGGTTCATGCTTGCAAATAACACTCCCTTCGTTGGACTGATTTTTAAAATGAGGTTAGGTTCTGGAAAAGTGTCTATCAATTGAATGGATGATTATTTTTTCTTTCCTACCAGTCTTCCTTTGCATGTGCTCCATTTGAAACTTAAAATATCACACCTCCCTCGCAGTTGGAAAACTACCTGAGCCTCTCTGTCTGGGGCTGCTTTTCCTGCCACCTTCCAATCCACCTTGGAAATTAAGATTCTGCAATTGCAAATTGGCTGACAATTTGGTTGCTGAAGCAGGAGGCAGATGGTGCTGAGGACAGGAGACGATCCAACTCTCCCTTCCATTCCAGGCTTGGCTCGGAAGGGCCTACTAGCAGAGAATCCTGGTTTGACAGCCGATTGTTGATCTGTCTCAGGGAAAGAGCAGTTAAC
Source organism: Fukomys damarensis (assembly GCF_012274545.1). Taxonomy (NCBI): domain Eukaryota; kingdom Metazoa; phylum Chordata; class Mammalia; order Rodentia; family Bathyergidae; genus Fukomys; species Fukomys damarensis. The sequence continues at coordinate 14,760,569 of NW_022900932.1, forward strand.
TGTGCTACATCTGCAGCAGGCTTCGACCTTTGAAAAGGGAGGAGAAGTTGTCCAAGCCCATGACTCAGAAACCTTTCCATTTTAAAAACTCAAGAATAAACAGATAGCTTTGATGATTTTCATTAGAGAAATACTTCTATTTTGTCTCTATAAATACTGCTAGGAAATCATGATGGAAATAGTGGATGAATATCCACTTTATTTTGATGTAGAAAAACACATAAAAGCTCTTTCTCAAATTATGAAACTGTTCAAATAGAGTTCTTTTTAGGAAGGTGAGACCCAGCGTCTAATTCTTGGCAACCACATAACCTCTTTGAATCTATGGCACCAGTCCAAAAGCAAGAACCTTATGATGTGGGCCGCAGAGAAAATGGAATCTCTGGAGACTTATATTTCTGCCTTCCCTGAGTTAAGTTGGCCGATGGGGCCAATTAATTGAGCATAAAGTTTCAAGAGCGCTAAGAATGAATGACAAGTAGCTTCAGTATTTACACCTGCCAGAGACACACTGTTACTGGCCCTCTTTCTCCAGAAGCTTCGGCAGGTCCTTGTGGAGACAGTTGCTGAGCTGTAGAGCCAGTGAATGTGTTGCAAGTTATCCCTTTTGACTACCCTAGGATCATCTCCTAGGACCCCTCATCCCTTTGTCTCCACTGCCTCTGAGCATCTGCCGTGAATCAGAGCAACCATCGACTTGAAATGACACTGCAAACATTTCAATTCTTAGAGACAACAGGGCCCCCTTTCTGTTCCTTTCAAAGAAAGGCTCCCAAAGTTCAGGTTAACTGTTAACAAGCTGCCCTTCCACACTGATCCACTAGATGTCCTCATAGTTCCACTCAGAACGATGAGATCCCTGGGAAAACTGTTCCTCTGAGGATTGGGATTTGGGAAGTCAACAAAGGTCACTACCTAAGAAAGAACCTCAAGGAACACCAAAGAAGAAAGGGCACTTTGTGTCACCAGGAAGTAGATAAGAAACTTATTTGTGTTTTAAATAAAAACTGAAACATTTCAAGTTCCTCTTTGAATTCTAACCTCGCGAGTCCATGGCTCTTTGATATACGAAAGTAACCTTCTAGCCCAAATTGGCTCTAGAAGAGGAAACAATCACTGAGAAATGGAAATAAAGTACTGTTGGTTCTGAATGTCCGTGACTGACAGAAGCAGAACTGAGAGATTGAGTAGTGTGGGGTGGCGGAGAGGGAGAGGGAGAGAGGTGAGGGAGGATGGGATGATGGGGAGGCAATTTCCAGATCAGGAGATCCACAACACGATTCTGATATAAATTTATTTGTACAACTTGAGAGTGTAATGTTTCACAAGGAGTGTCCACATCTTCTGGAACATCTACTACCAGTGAGATAAATCCTGATCAGTGTTTGGTTAAAGAGCTTGTTCCTGACTTAGATAACAGCCCAGAGGAAGTCTCTTCCTGGCTGGTATACGCAGCCTTCAAGCCTGCTGGATCGCTTCACCAGATGGAAGGTCACAGTGGGCCTTACCTTGTAAGAAAGTGGACCCAGAGTGTACAGGTAAAGACACCTGGCAGGAGATCAATGAAAATGGACTCTTCAAGAAGTAGAGAAAAGGAGCCACTCCCTGATTTGGTGGCCCTTGGTCTAGAGATGTTGTGACTCATGAAGGTTTGTCCACATGTGGGGCTCAATCATTTTTAACTGTTTCTGTCTTGTCTTTGAGCCTCTCGTTAATCATTCTTGCTGTTTTTTTTTCTGTGTGTGTGTGTGTGTATGTGTGTGTGTGTGTGTGTGTGTGTGTGTGGTGCTTGTTTGTTTTTTGAGGCTTCTATTTTGCATTTGGTGTGAGTGTAAAAAACAACTAGGAAGGAATGACAAGTAATAGCATGTTTGCTTTTTTTATGCATATGCTGCTTTGGAATGTGACTGATTATAATTAACAGTTAATCTTCTTATAGCAAATGGTTTTTTGCTGCTTCGATTACCAGTTTCAGCCTGTTCCTGCATGCTAACAATATAAAGTTTTACAACAATGCATGGTCTTCAGGACAGCGGATAATGTCAATTGCAATCAGTCCCTGAGAACCACTGGTATGATGTTATTGTACCTCCTGAACCCTTATGATGTAAGGGGTTTAAATCACCCATTTTGAGGGGTTACCTCTGACAAAATAGTTTCAAAAGTTATTCCATCTCCATGATCCCATCCCTTGTTCTTAAAGATGGCATATATATATAAATAAATGTATATATTTATATATATATTCTATCCCCATAAATTTGTCAGACTCTATTATTGTACATGAACCCAAAATGGCAGTGTGGAAATGAAAACCAGGGACTGTTGCTAACGAGAAGCAAAGCATTTCTGAGTTGGATGGGCTTCTCTTCTGCTACAGCATTTGATTAAAGTTTTCTCTTCACAACAATTTATTTACAGTGAAACAACAACCAAAATCATCCTCGTTTTTCTCCTCTGGGTAAATAACAAATCAATATTTCCATTGAAAGAACTAAGAAAGAAAAAGCAAGACATTGGATCTCCAAGTCATATACCAGATCTGGATGCATTTCCAACGAATTTCTTTTTATGTCTTCAGTTGAAGACGACCCCCCTTTCTTGACTTCAGCCACTGCTGTTTTGTGGGGACCTATGGGCATTCATGCCATTGCTTTTTAAATTCCTCGGACTCAAATGCTATAGTGGAGTTTTTTTTGTTTGTTTGTTTGTTTTTTTTGGTGAAAGCTAAGCTCAAAGGAATGATATACTGTGCATTGAACAGGGCTGGGGCTGCATGATGATCTGAACAACAGACTAGTTAGGCTGCTAAAAGAACATGTCACTAAAAATGTGAGCCAAGTTTACAGCGATGGAGATGCTGCTGAAGAGATCTCTCATTCATCTCCCCCAGTGCCTGCTCTTCACAATCATAACGTTCCCCATGCTTGACAAATATACTGTATGGCAAGTCATAAAGGTCTTAGAACAGGACTTGACCCATTTGAGAGATTTAAACCCCTTTCCTGGTGACTGTAACATTGAAAGAGGGCAAAACCACAAGTCATATTTTAAAATGAGAGGGTAACTATTCTCTACAAAGAAAAAGAAAAAAGAGGGAAGAATGACTTTCCAAATGGAAGCTGTGAGTGCAGGGAATAACACCTCTTTGGTTCAGGTTCACTGTTTGGCTGTGATGCTGAGAATAAATATGAATTATTCTCCCACCCTGAGAGAGAAGCTGACCAGCTCATGCTAAGTGATGGACAAACATGTTTGCCTGTTGTTGCATCAAAATGAGGTACAAAAAAATTCCTCTTGTACTGAAATATAAATTGGCTTGAAAGGTAAAGGTGAAAGGCATTGGATACTACTATGCAGCAACCTTTGTAGGTCAGGATTTGGGGTGGGTCCCCATTTAGTACAGAACCTAGCACATTTGCTTTAGAAGAGCTGTCACTGGGGCACGCAAATATTAATAAGATATTTCATGAGGGATCCATTTTCTTATTTCATGTTTTGTCATTTTTTTAGTCTATTTTGGCCAATATTTTCTGTATAAGGGGGAAGAAAGGTCTCATTAACCAAAAGTCTGATTGCTTTTTTAACTTATGGTGGGTGGGGAGAAAAGGACGGATGCCATTGTCAGATTCAACTTTGAACAGAAAATACGGCCATGAGTAGCTAAATGCATTCCAGTAGATCAACAACTCATACACTCTTGGTGATTTCTTATTTGCAAACTTCCTTTAATGTCAAATATTCAGTGTTAGCCTTGAGTAGCTGCATTTCTTATATGGACAGATTTGGATGTTTGTTCTGTCAAGAGTGAATTTAAATTCCTGTAGCTATCATGTAAACTCAGTCCTGGGAAGTTCAGCCAAGGCACCCACAGATTCTGTATTAACACATAATTGTTTCACATCTAATTTGAGGAAAGCATGTCCCAAACTCTGCCTAATGCCCAGAAGTAGATGGAAACTAGAAAGCTACATATCAGATATGTCCACACCTTGCAAAAACTATTTATTTTGCCAAATAAGCAATTAATGTCATTGATTGGCTTTGTTTCTCTTTTATCCACCCTGTATTAATTGTGCCAGGGGGAAGAGGTTGGTTACTTCTCTTTTTTTAACTGTCAATAATTTGTTTTTCTCTCCATCCAAGAACCTGATTGTATTCAGCTATGCCCTTTTCCTGCGGTCACCACTCTATGGAGGGTGGGAAATAATATGCAACAGCCTTGGAAGAGGATAAAGGCCATTTATATTTTCTTTGCTTCTTTTTTTGATGTACAACCAAACTGTTACCAGCAATCACTCTGCATTTTTTTCCCTGGGTCAAGACTGTTAATGTGAACTAAGACCTGTGTTAAATCCCTCCAGCACCCTTCCAGCTGCCCTGCTGTGTGTGACCTTGCCATTAACTGCCGCTCTTCCTCTCCTCCCATCTGACCTCATGGTTATAGCCAAGATGTCCATCTACAAGAGAATGAGACGGGCATGTTGTTTTGATTGCGGACGTTCTGAGCGTGACTGCTCGTGCATGTCAGGCCGTGTGCGTGGTAACGTGGACACCCTTGAGAGAGCCTTCCCACTTTCTTCTGTCTCTGTTAATGATTGCTCCACCAGTTTCCCTGCCTGTAAGTTTAACCTCAACATGTGCTGTTCCATGTTTGTGTTGTCTGTGGGATCATCCTTGTCTTGTGTTGTGCCCTGTGGTCTGTGAGTCCATCTGGCTGGCGTCTCCTTCCCAATGTTGTCTTCTGTGGTGACATGTTGCCCCCACTGCCTGTGTCTCTGTATACGTGCTGAGGAGGGCCTCCCTTCTAATTTCATTCGCTCACTGCTTCTTGCAATGGTGTGCAAGACTAGGACATACCAGTCTGCTGATTTTCTACCTTTCTCTCACTTCAATAAATGGAAATGAAAATTAAAGTAACAGCACATCAAATGTTATATTAATGCTGAGATGTGCAAAACTGTGTATCTTGATATTTTGGAAATGGCTATAAATTGGGTTGGATCAAAGAGAGGGAGGAAAAAGGTGTAGAGAGAAAAAGCTGGATCTAGCATGAAGTTGCTTTTAGTGAGTTAATTTCCAAAATGAACAGAGTTTATATGAAGATGAATGTATCTAAAAGAGTACCCTTTTATATTTTTTTCTGTGCTTCTCTAACCTGAATCTCATTCCTTCAGTGCCAGATTTTGTTCTATGTTCTGGAACAGAGTATTTTAAATCTGCCAGTTTCCATAGGCTGGTGGATTCTAGAGCTTCGCTTCAGAAAGATGACTAATTCAAAAGATCATTTCTCTTTTCTGTTTCCAACAGTATATCCCCACTTAACTAAGGTTATCTTGTAGCAGTCCTGAATACAAATTGCAAGAAAACCTAAGTCATGAACCACCATGGTTGCTCTAAGTCCATAGCTCAGGCCTTTGTTGCTCCTGACCTTGGAGACATTAAATAACTTGTCACTCATGCAGATGGTAACTGGCAAGGCCTTGAGGAGCCAGATTCCTTGGCCCACACTTATCTTCATCTTCACCACAGAATTTGCTATTTTCTCAGCATAGAAAGAATCACTTTTGTAGGTGATGGTGTGAAACGCTCCAGTTTGAGATGCTGGGATGTACAGAAAAGGTTGTGTTCTGATTGGGCGGCATAGTTACCCTTAAAGTATGACCATTACTTTGATCTTGCATTTTTGGTAGAACATGAAGTAGGAGACAATTCTTCTTTCTGCGCATTATCCCTTTCCTTCCTCTTTAAAGGACCAACACATTTATTGGTGACCATATCGCCATCCGTCCTCTCCCCTCCCAAGTGTCCAGAGCTTTTTGACTTTTCACCAGCAGGAGTTGGTTCTCACCCACCACAAGGAGGAGGAAGAGCACTCAGCTCTTGAACATTTATTTTCATGAAAAATGAACTCCATTCATCTGTGCTGGCTGGGAATGAAGGCGGTCCCAGCACAGTGCACTCTTGTGATGGTCATCAGTGTGGGCTTCCAGGGTGTCGTCACTGTGTACCAGAGTGGTGAGCAATGCCTGGTGTTGATGTTTGAACCTGAAGTTCAAGTCTGAGGTGTGAGCTGTACTGTAAAGCTGGATTGGATGCATTTGGAAAAGAAGTTTGATGTAGGACTAGAGAATCATACTCTCTGACTCATGATTCATTGCTTCACCAGAACAGAACCAAGGGAAAAGATCCATTTAAGAGAGATACTTAATGGAAATTGCATTAGAGAGAATATGGACTGCCACATTGGCCTAAAATCTTGGAAGAGAAGTTTCCTTTGAGCTTCTTACTCATGTCATAGCCGCAGTCTTTATCCTTTATTTTCGCTGCAACAAACTCATCTAGTACATATGCCACAACCCAGATGATCTAGGTCATAGCTGCACACAAAACTTGTTTTTCTATGACATGTGGTGGTATACCAGGTTCAAAGAGGAGCTGGGGAAACACCGGGGTGTGGTGGCAGGCGATGGGCCATATCTCTGTGAGTAGTGAAGAGGGATGTAGTTGCCAGCCACTTCTGCCTAAGGCACAACTTCAGTTTATCCGTAGGCTCAAAAACCTTAGGTACAGATTCCATGGATGAAAGGAAGGAGCCACCATGCTTCTGAGCTAAGGCCTGTGGTCATGACTTGACTCTGGCCAGCCATACCAGTCACAACTGTCTGCATCCCTGTTCAAGGCCCGTGACACTCCGCATAAGTAATTTTTATTTTATACAAGAGAAGCCATCATTAGAGGGATTTCTTAGCTCTGCAATTTAATCCAAGCATTGTTGAAGGCCAGGAGAAAGACAACTTGGGGTGGGATTGTCTCAACATCTCAGAAACATTCTGGTGCAGGATTTTGTTTCTTTTCTGTGCTTCTAGTGTCAGCCTCACCGTGGGAGATGTGGCACTTGGCGCTGGGTGTTGAAGCCTTAACTAATATCGACGGCTCAGGCGCTGTTGGCCGTCTCCATTTCATTCGCCTTGCTCCCCCATCATCACTTCATCAGAAAAGCAAATTTCGCCCGTCTCTGTGTGAAACCACTCACCTTTGACCACTCCTAATAAGTTAGAAAAATCCATTCCAATTTGAGCCCCTTCACATGACCGCATAAACCCTTTTTTTCCAATTAAAAAGCAAAAGCAAAAGAAAAACCATCCCCCCTCTTCCACTGCGGAAGCCCATTGGCAGAGCTCCATAGCAGTCCCTGGGTGTCCCTTGCTGGTGGCAGGGCTTGGTGGTACCCATTTGACAGAGCGAGTTGACTCAAAGAGTAGTGGTGGGAGTGGGCTTTTCATTAAATATGAGCAGATGTGAAACACAGAGGGTCTGACAATTAGAAATGGCAGGAGAAGGGCCGTGGAATCAAAGCGAGGTCAGACGGGTGGATCAGATTACTTCTCTTACATTCTTTAGTTGTTCTGAAAATCATTTTGAATTAGTGTCAACAGAGCCATGATGGGTTTTGCCCTTTGTCTTTTATGCTGGGGCTGTATTCTTTCCCAAGACACTCATTAAAGGTCATTATACTATTACAGAGCTTGCTTTGGTCGCAGATTCCCGGTTCACCAGTGTGCTGTGGAGAAGGCCTGATTCATTTCTCACTTGCCGTTCCTCCCCTTCTCTGTTATTTGTTGCTTTTTTTTTCCTAAAGGGAAAGATTTCCATTTTTCAAGGGATGTTAAATTGAGACAAAGTTCCATTACGTGTTTTCTGAAGTGGAAGGAGAAGAAGCTGGTTCCCAGAGGAGTGGGAATGTATTAAAAATGTTCCTGCAGTTTTAAAAACCTGCCCTCTACCAGCAGGACCATGTGCTTCCTGCTCAGACATTCAGTTTGGATGTGTGGCCCATTAGGAGATCAGTCCTTAAGTCCCTTACCAAGAGAGCTGTTGTCTCCTTCCGTTGAACTCCCGAGGAGGAGGAAAGTCAAACTATATTGACATAAATACCTTCAGAGAGGAAGGACCCGTTTAGAAAGGACAGAAAAGGTGCCAGAAAAACAAGACAGGTGGCAACCAAAAAGAAGGCACCAGGAAAATATTTTGGGCAAACTGAATTGCTTAATACTGGGGCCTAGAATCAGGGTGGAGAGTTTCTTTGCAGCTCATGGAACCTGAGATTCCCCCATCCCGCATCAGGACAGCCTCCTGAGTTGACTGCCATCATGTGTCTATGGCTAATCTGTTGGGATGTGATTGGGCATCTTGATTTTGTTTCTACTTCAGACTGTCTTGGGCAGGACAGACAGCTCTCTTAAGAAACCCCGATGGAGTGTCCTGTGGCTTTTCACAAATAGCTGTGTTTTATTACTATCCAACATAAAAAGATATGTCTAGCAAAGCAGATACACACATACAAGTGCAAATGAATGTCTTAATTAGTTCTACTCCTTCCTAATATAATTCTGTGAAACAGACCTTCTCTCTCTCTCTCTCTGGAAGTTCGTTCTCTTTCTTTAGATCTTGCCTGATATCTGATAGCTAAGTGTAACAGAAAGGGACAGTGAAAATTATGATGCAGTGACGGCCTAGGTGCGTATTGATTCAGACCCGCTGAGACCTGCCTCACATGATTCTGGTCACAGAACATCAGTAACACTAGCACCAGCAAATTAATCTTCTGGTAGATGAGAAACAGGTCTTTTGACTTGCGCTTGGAACTAGTTTTAGCTAAAGTACATGTGGGTTCACTCACGCCACCCTTTCAATTTACTAATAGTTTAAACCTGCACATTTACATGCAGCCTTTTGCAAACTACTGTAGGTAATTTTAAATTGGGCATGACTTTTATGTCGGGTATAAATATAACGCAAGGAGGCATTCAGCCCTGATGGTTAAGCTGAGAGAAGTCTGATACGATTAGGTGGAAGGGAGACATACCAGAATTGGTTTAGAGTAATCTTGAGTCTTGTCAGATAATAAACAAAAATCAGCTTATCCTGAGTGGCCTTTGGTTTGTACAGGCAGAGAATTAACATTGTCAATAGAATTTAAGTCACTCCAGTGAACTAATGGCATTTTGAAGAACATAAAATCAGATACCAGGGCAGGGGGTGGAAATGGCTCTAGGAAAAAGTCCATCGTAGGACACACCTAGGCTGAGAGTCTCCCGTGCCTGGGAAGGGAGGGCTTAATTTAATAAGCCACATTTAATGTATTTGAGGGCCACAAGCCTGTGATTATCTCATTTCTTTTACATATAATCTTGGGAGACTTCCTCAAGCTCTTCACTCCTAAATTTTACTTATTTTACTTCTGGGCCCTGAAAACAATGACTTCCTCTTCCCACCAGAGAAAGATAGGAAAAAGGAGGAAACTCAGCAGAAACCAACTTAATAGCCATTTTCCATATATGTGTAAACTGACATCATAATACTACACAGATTTAGGGGGTACACCAGGAGTTTCAATGCTATACCTGTCTACATTGTGTAATGGTCAAATCAGGCTGATTAACTTTACCTTAAATATTTAAATGTCCATCACCTTAAATATTTAACATTTCTTCATGGTGAAACATCCAAAGTTCTTTCTTCTAGCTGTCTTGAAATATGCAGGGCTTTACTGTCAACTCTTGTCACCCTGCTGCGCCACACCAGTACTCATTCCTCCTTCCCGAGAAACTTTGTCACCATGGACTCCTTCCTCCTCTCTCCCCTCCCTGTGTTTTTCTGCGCTCACATCTCTCTCCTATTAGCCATGACAGTGTGATCTGTTTCCCTCTCAATATTCGTCATTCACTTTAACGTGAAACACAAAAGGCGACTTTGAATTCTACCCTGGCTTTTCAGTCGACCTAGCCTATGCACCCTGATTTGGCCATTTGCATTTCATTGCAGGAGGTACAATCAAGAAGGTAGAGAGGCTTGGCTGCCATTTAGTTATGCCATGTGACTAAGATTAATAATATCCCCAGGAGGATCCTCTTAGGCACTTTTGTTGGTCACATTCAAGGCTCCAGAAGCCAGTACCTCTCATGTGATTTCTGACAGCCTCACTGAGCAGGGGGTTGACTGCAAATATACCTTCCTGTGGGGGCAGGGGCCACCACATCTGCAGTGGTCCACTTCCTAAACAGCACTGTAAAAGGCAAAGGCCCTGCTTGGGCAAAATCTCCTTTGAAAAGAATCCCTTAAACTGCATGCCCCCGACGAACTCCAAACAAGCCCACTTTCATGCAGAACAAATAGCTGATTTTTGCAGTGTATGGTTGAGTGAAGTAGTTAGTTTGCACTTTGGGGCCTTGTTTTACCTTCCCCAAAAAAGTATATTGCTGAATCCCTTAAGATAAAAATGCATGACAGTGTACTACATACAGATGAAAAAGGAAGGAAACAGTACTCTAAAGGCAGCCACGTTTTCAAAAGAAATTCTTTGAAACAGAACTGAGAGACAAGTAAAAAGGTCAGAATGAGGAAAGACGCAAGGGTCTTTTGTGTGTGTCCTGTCACCTAGACACCTCCCTTTCAGGGGCACGGTGGTGCTATAATAAAATGACTGGGTTCTTTAAAGGCAAATTAGAAAAGACATTGGCATGCCACGGGTAAGCCAAGCAGAGGTCCTTATGCAAGGTAACTTGGAAATTATGCTTGCATTTTTATTTTAGGACAGTGCCTGGTTGTCAGGACACTCACCCTGACAGCTCCTACCACCAGGCAGTGGATTCTTCCTCTTTCCTCCATGGTGGCAGACAGATGTGTCCAGTTAGCGCTCCATCTCCTCTCCTCCACTATCTTGGGCGACAGATGCCAGGGCCAGTCCGCCTTCCACTTGAGATTTCTTGTCAAAGCTCTGCCTTGAGCCCAAATCCTGACCTTTACTGTATGGAATAAAGTACTGATGAACAAGCAGAGGTTTGAATTAGTGCAGGCTTGGAGCAAATGTCAAGTCCATCTCTGCCTCCCTCCTCCACCTGCACCAGGAGCCTAGATTAGACCCAGTCTGGAGTTTGCAGCGCCTTAGGCTTTATGGGTCTGGGGAGACATAACTTATTAACAAAGAGTTATTAAATTTTTATCAATTTTACAACACAATGTAAATGCTTTCTATGAATCTACATTGTATTCATTATCATTTAAAACGTTAATTAAGTCAAAGTTGCATTTAATTTCTCTCTAAATGGGCCTCTGGGAAGAGGCTTTTAGAAACATCTGTGGGAGCATGCAGCTCATGGAGCCTGGGAATCCCCCAGCCCGCATCAGGACAGCCCCCTGAGTTGACTGCTATCGTGTGTCTGTGGCTCATTTGTTGTGATGTGATTGGGCATTGTCTCAAACTAGTATCAGACCAATAATGAGGAAACACTGCTGGAAAGAGGCTTGTGGGAAAGTGGCACAGACTTCACTGCATTCTGTCTTCAGATCCCATCTAAGCAGGAACTGGTAGTTGATGTGTGGCAGCTCTGGGCACCATCAAGCCTTGGGATTTTGCTTCTTTGTATGGTACCCATCACATCATTTGAGTATCTCCTTTTATCTGAGATGGAGCCTTGTTATCTGGCTCAACAAATGTAGGACATTGGCTAGCATACTTATAAGAAAGATCTGAATATTTGGGGTCTTTGACTTCCAGTTAAGCCTGGGAGCCTTAAGCACAGAGCAGCCAAGTGGAGAGCATGTTCAGGATGGAGTAGGGTGTAGATACTAGAAAGGGGTCATGGTCACTGGCCAGGAGAGACAGAAAAGGCATACAAAGTTTCACTGAAAAATGGCATTCCCCTCTAGATGCCAGGGTGATGTTTTTTGTCTTATCTGAGTAAAGGGTCACTACTCAAACAGATCTGTCATTATTATGAATGTACTACATCATAGGGAAACTGAGGCTTGCTGATATGGGGGTACTAGAAAATTGCCAGGTGAGTAATTAGTATTCATGTCAAGACCAGACTTAGTGTAGTTTCTGCTCTTCTATGTGCAAGGTCTTCTGCCAGCACAATAAGGATGGGTTGTAGACATCTGTCTATGCAGGTGCTAGTTAATGTAGTACTAATTAGGAAAGTAGTATCTGTTATTTGCAGGCAAGGCAACTGCTGTAAACTGAGGCATCTGCAGATGATGTGAGGGAGACACAGAGGTTAAATGATTTGCCAGTGGTCGCACAGTAAATAGTGAAGCTAGCCAGGACTTAAAAATAGGCTGTGTGGCTCCTGCTTTTGTGGGGTAAGTTGAAGCAGTTATGCAGTTGAGTAAGATCAATAGATCAGTTAGTCTCCAGCAGGGTGGGAAAGACAGGAATTTCAGTAATCAACACTGGAGATAGTGTGGGGAGGCTGGCTTCTCTGGTAAAACAGCTGGTCACCTAGAGAGACTGGAGTTTAAGACTTTGTTCTGGGGATTTGGGGAAAATGAAAACTTTTGAAGGCTAAAATAGGACCCAGCCTTTGGTAGAGGCCAGACCAAAGGTTTTGTTCTTCACATGTAATGCAGTAGAAAGTGTTTCCAATGTTGGATCAGAGAAACAGGTTCAGCAGTGGCAGCCAGGAAAAAAGGGGCCAGCACTGCTGTTGGGAGACCCATTGTCAAGGAGGGGAAGAGACACATAGAGGGGCTATGCCAGTGGCGGGTAGGACTGAGCTTCTCTGAGGAGCCTTGGGAAGGATGGCTCTAGCCCCATGCCCTGAGTGCTCCCGCAGCCGAAGCACATTATCCAAACCCTAGCTCAAGTCCTTACAGTCTTCGTAAAGGTTAACAAATGACTGAAGCAGTTGAATCCTATTAGTTAAATTTCATGATCCTAATTCTCCCAGCTGACCAGTAGCCATTGTGATTCCTACTTGGGCTCTGTGGAATTGTCTTACTGGAGGGAGATTTACTTCATCGGGGCCAGGGCTGAAACCCTAAGCAGGCTGCACACATTACCACTGGTTTTAGGGGTCTACTGCATTTATTTCCCTTTCCTCCCCAGTTTGTACTCCTCCTCCCTGGATGAATAGCCCCCAACCTTGAGTGTGTTGAAGGTGGCAGAGATGGACAGCATCAATGGCTGGACTGACTCTTGGCTCAGGCTGAACAGCAGACATAAAGCCAATGGGGCCACTAGCTGGGACATATGACCAGCCCTGCAGTCTTGGTTCCAGCTGCATGTGGTAGCTTCAGTTACAGCTTGTGGTAATTATTTTTTTTTAAATCCCTGTGTATGGCAATGAGACTTTTCTCCTCCCATCTTTCTCAGGGTGACAGCATGTCTCCTTAAATCTATGAAGGGAAACAGTTCTTCACATCTAGTGCACTGAAAACCCACTGTATTTTCAACCATTTCTACTTCTCTGGAAATACAAAACACATTTCCCGTGAAGTACTGCCACACAAAATCCTGGGAAGTTATTTTAGCACTGTGGCATACTTTCTTTTCCGTTTTGTTTTTTTGCTTATAGCATCTTTGTCTGTGTTCGTTGTGTCTCCGTCAGCGTCCATGACTGTAGCATTTGTGTGCACCATTGACCCCAAAGAGGCATGAACACAGCATGGAAAATTCTTGAGTTGTGGATTTCCTCACAGGGGTAGGCTATGCACACTGAGGATGCCAACTTCTGGAAGTGGAAGACAGCAAAGTGACCTCAGCCAAGTAGCCACGTGTCCTCTCAAGGGGTTTCTCCCACACCAGCATGTTGAATTACTTAGATAACCAGGGGATCCTCTACTTTACGTTTGCTTATGAGGGTTCTACTTTCTTAGCTGACCTTTCCCCACAGGGAATCTAAGTGGACAACCCCAGTCCAACATTGTCAGCTCAGGCTGACACCTTTGAAATCTCAGAGGGAATTGGAAAGACCTCTCTGTAAAGAGTTCCTGGTCTGGAGGAAGATTGCTAGATATGCCTATATATTCTTGTTCTGAGGAGATGCTCTTCTGATGTCCAGTTCAGATGGAAAGGGCTAGCAAAAGTGGCCTGCCTTCTTTGGTCACCTTATTTGGTCTTCCATGGGAGGGTCTGTCCTCTTGCATTCAAGAGAAACAGCAAAGGACTCCCCTGGACTCTTCTAGGCAGACAGAAAGCCCCATTCCGACTCTTCAGCATGGCGAGGTGAGTGCCACCAAATGCTCCTGGGGCTACACAAAAAAACCCTGTGCAGACTCAAAGTGGAATCTTTTGAGGGAAATCTGTATCAGAGATGAGCAACTGCACTGAGAGACTTTTCAATGAAGTGAGAAGACTCCAGCTTCGGAGTCAGAGCTGCACCAGATATGTTGACAGTGCACAGAGGGGCATCTGCAGACCACAGCACATGGGTGTTTTCTGGGAGTGGAGCTGACTGCTTGGACTGTGGTGATCTTCATTTTGGCCAATATCAGATTTCTGTGCTGGAGCCTGTTGGATCACTCTCAATCAAGAATGGACTTAGGGGGTGCTTCACCTCTTTCCAAGGTCAGAAATATGGCATGCTGGCATTTTTGGTGGGATTTTTTGTATTGGCAGGAATACTTGAGTAGGAAATGGCATGAAGGATTCCAGTTGAGTAATTATTTGATGAATAAGAGAATGAATACGTGAAGGAATTCTCAACATTAAAGTAATAGTTGGTATGCCAGAAGGAAGAGTGCTCCAGATCTATGAAGTTTCCTAAAGCTTTGTAAGCAGTTTTCCAAATACAGTGGACCCTCGAGCTATGACCAGTCTGACATAGGAACAACTTTGATTAATTAGGTTAATGGGAGATTCATTTACCTCTTGTTATCCATAGTACATACCCAGGTGGACATCCAGATCTCAACTGTATTGACTTAGTTACAACCAGCCCTCAGGAACTGATGGTGTTCTTAAATCAAGGGTCCACTGTAGTACATGTATGTATACACAAAGATCTGGGATTCTCAAGGTTAAAAGGGAGAGGATATAGTGAGGAAAAACAAGGATGTAACTGAAGGAACTGAAACATTTTTAGCTCGTAGGTACAGCCAATATTCTTTGTGAAGGATAAATAGTGGGAAGAAATAATATACAGAAAAAAAATCACACAGGCAAAGTTCTGAGACATTTTCAGATCAGTAGAGGCAGGGATTCCACCACATTTGGTGGAGTAGAACATTTGGTCTAGAAATAAGGGCTTGTGACATTTGCACCTAGATTTATTAATTTCAGCAAATCTTGTCATTTTCCTATGAGTTATAAAAATAATGCACCACATAGGGCTCTTATGAAGAAAGGCACCTGTTGTAGAGAGGTTTATCCAGGTGCAGGTGACCACAGTCGCCTGATCAGGTGTGAGAAACTTTTGAGCTCCCTGTGATGATTAAGACCATCGACTCTGACTTGTGGGAGGCAGAATTTGACAATGCCACCCGGTTGAAACTTTCTCACACATGAGGTGCCCAAAGGCAGTTTTCTGTAGCTGTTTTCTAATTAGCATCATCATTATGTTTATTCTCAGGATAAGGGAGACACTACAAGCTTTCTTGACTGCTCTCAGAGCTCTCTTTGCCTACATGGAGGACTCTCTTAACTGCAAATAGCTCTGAATTTCTCTGCATTTTTTCAAGGTTGCGCTGGCCATTTCTCCAGTGCAGAAGAGTACATTTCCACACATGGCCTGTAACACATCCAACCGAGAGAACATGTCCAGCAGGGATGCTTCAGAGCAAAAGCCCTAAACAGGTGTTACTGAAAAGAAGGTACAATGCCCTGCAGAGAAGAGACAGGTGAAAATGAAAGTAAGAAATATGCTAGGAATGCAGACAGGAGCAAAGGCGCTCATATCACTGGGGTCTGGAAGTCTTGGGACTGATGTGAATGTGAAATTTGCAAGGAGCTTGTTGCTGGAAGCCCTCTCACAGATTTCTGCTATTAAGATGAAAATGGAAATCGGGCAGACACCTCCTGTCTTTTTTTCTGTCTATATTAGAGCATTTTTGAGCCACTTTTCAAGCCACTTCCTCACTGTGCAGTGGGCTAGGTGATCTCATTGGCAATTAAAGTCAGGAATTCTAGGACACCTCAGAGGAAGGGTGAGATTGTGTTCTGGGCACTTTGAAATCAAGGCCTGGTGGTCATGTTTTGATGTATTTACCAAGTGGATGCTCAGTGGCTGCTGACTGTAGAGTGATGTTTTATGCATAATTAATTGAGACCACGCTTCTCAATGCACTGCAATATGCCACCTCATTTTACCTGGGGTAACCCCCAAATAGACATCATACTTTACTACCATGGGACCTTGGATAATTTTCAGACCCTCTCTGTTTCTTAGCTTTCCCATTTGTAAAGAAGAGATAATAATAGGACCTATCTCAGAGTTGTAAGGATTAAATTATATATGTATATATACATATACATACACATATATATATATATGTCTTAAGATTATCTGGCACATGTTGAATAGTTTTATTATCCTTCATTAACATGTGAAATAATAGAGACAAATGACCAAGATCATGTAGTGGATGAGTAGATTGCTAGATCACAGGTCAACCACTGCTTGTGATACCAGTGGGCATAATAATGAATAACTACTCTAACTATAGCTCATCCATTTTTTTCCTCCAAATGATGGAGTCTTGTCCAACTAGTCTTATAAAAGGTCATATCAATTACAGGCAGAGAAGTCCATGGATAGAGGCTGAGAATTGAACAGCTCTGTATAACAGACTATAAAGTCAAAATTGGGTCAGTTTACTTAATTTCTAGATCAGAGAATCATAGTCTCAAACAAAATAAGCCAACAAATATGCCAAGCGGTAGCTAATATCTCCCTGGAGTGTCAGTTTCCAACCTGACTACCCAGAAAACATTGCAAAATTTGAGTGTAATTAAGGGAATTGAAAGACAGTATCTCTAAGGTCATTTTAAACTTTGAGGTTCTGATTTTCTTCATTTTTTCTGGTTGAAATAGAAACTAGAAGTTCTTTTTTTAAAAAATTCTTTCTTGTCTAAATTCTTTCAAACTGCTGGAGTCTACTTAACAAACATTGTAGTAAGGCCCAGGAGGAAAAAAAATAATGAAATACTTTAGAAATTTTGTAGTATGTCAGTGTTATTATTCTGGTTATGAATTCTCAGCTTCTAGGCCAGAATCTGTAGATACAGAGAGAGCCCAGAAGATTCTTACAGGCTTGTTCTTTATTAACTTGTTTGCTTTATGGTGTATCGCCTCACACTGGCGTGGGGTGGTGGGGTGGACATAAAAAGTGTCCCCTTCCAGAACTTGAAGGTTATCAGTAATCGGGTATTAAAGACAGCAAAAAACCAGTTCATCTGTAACTTCTCTACAAATGGCCCTGGCCCTTACATAATGAATTATAATTGCTAACTGCCCCAAAGAGCCTCCCCAGTCCTGTCTGTCCTGTCTTAACTTTTCTATTGTCAGGTTTCCAGGAATATAAGTTTTGGAAGTGTAGAGGTTTAAAGCAGGTACACTCGTCCCCAGGCTGGCCGAAAGAGCTTCCTAGCTTGGACATCTATGTGTCATAGATGGAAAGCAACTGTATTTGTAACATATCTTTTTTTTTCAAATGTGATCAAATTTATTAAAGTAGATACATTAATGTCTGTCGCATGGAAGTTCTTCCCATCTAAGGAAGAAAACATTATAACTTAGTGTATAAATTTGAACACTATAAAGAGAGACTTGCTGTTACAATGCTTATTGAGGTTGTCTTGGAGATTGGGGTCTTTAGAAAACTGACTTTGGATCTCTTCATTTCTCATCCTGCCTTTATGAATTTGTCCATCTTCGAATTGCATCTGGAGAGAATCCGAAAATTCACTGTCCCTTTAGAAGATGTAGGGTTGATTAGAGCAAATGAGAGGGGAACAGATGGTGGAGAGACATTTCTTTCCTTTCACATTTCATCAAAATGCATTTCTTTGACGATGGTCTTGATATCACCACTTTTGAGGTCTGGTTCATGTGGAGAATTTGTACCATTGTCACCTTTCCTCATTTGCATTATGAGTATCTAGGCTCTGTGTGTTGTTGATTTTCTCGTTAGTGGGATTAGAGCTAGGAGTGAGGCCAAGACTGGACTCAGGTCCTTAACTTGCTGCTCTCCTTTCTGGCCACCTACCTCTCCATGGCATGCAGTAGCCAGTTGAGGTGTGAGGACAGGTTTAGAGGTTCAGTGAGTATCCGTACATTTTTCCAGTTCTAATTTCCTGGGTCCCACTCTCTCCTCCATTCTAGGCTGATTTGCATTTCTGACTTTCATTTAGCACTGTAAGGATCCTTGCCAACCTCAGGGACTCAGTTTTTCTCACCTAATCTGATACTATTTTCCTCCAGTTAGTTTTTCTACCACCGGTCCACTACTAAGTTCATTACTATTATTACTTGGTTTTGGCACCGGGGATCAAACTCGGGACCTTGCTCTTGCAAGGTAGGTGGTGGAACCACTGAGCTAAATCCCCGGCCCCTAAGTTCACTATTTTAAAGATCTGATCTTATTGTCATCCCGTTAACAAAAAGGGAAAACAAATTTTTGATAGATCCTTGGATATCTGATCATCTCTAGGGATAGCACAACCTCTAGCCTTCTCTTATCAACATGGCATTCGAAGACCTTTGTAGTTAGCTCAGCACTATCAATTTTATAGTTGCATTCTCTGCACAAGCATTCTTCATCTAAGAGTGTTCTCCAGTAATTTCTTGCTTTCGTTACTTAACACACTTCTAGTTTTTCTGCACCTGATTCTTTCCCTTGTTTTGTTGAGTTGACTGAGGTTTACCCATACTTTAAAGCAGGGATCCGCCAACTGTGGCCCACTTACTAATCTGCCTGTTTTAGAGAGTGAAGTTTTATTGTAACTCAGGCATGCCATTCATTTGCAATTTATTCCTGCTTCTTTTTAAGGTGCACACCTAAGCTGAGTTGCAGCAGAGGGCAAACAACGCTCTTGCTGGCCCTACATACTGACTAAGCAGAGAAAACCCTCAGCTTTAATGTTGACAGTCATGGAACCTACCAGATTGCCCCGAATCCTTCACGTCTTCCTAAAACTGTTTCTGGCCACCCAGCTGTCCATGGCATGCAGTAGCCATTGAGGTGTGAAACAGTGTCCTTTGCTTAGCTTGTAACTTTCTAGTCTAGCTCTCTGTGTAGCTAACTGGAGACATTCCAGGATCAGAGGCAGAGTCCTGACGTTGACTTCTCTTCACATGTGTGCCTTACCCCACTCAGAGAGATGGAGGAACTGAATGTAAAGGGATTCCATACTTTTTTACTGGAAATGGCACAATTGTGTCTGTACAGTTTAAGGAATACTCTTCCGGAGCTATTTTTTGCTAGAGATTAAATCTCAATAATCTTTTGAAATTAAAGTGGATTTACCATCAGCTGAATGGGTCATGGTTCTCATCTCCTCCCAGAACAATTCAACAACGACCTCCCCCCACCCCACCTACTAAACCCCTGGATGTTATCAGCATGGTAGTTTTGCTTGCTCTCAAATCAGGGCAACATAGGAACTGTCATTTTTCATTTCCTGAAGCCCTTTGATCCTTTCTGGGGTGTATTTGTTCCTAGTGAGAAATAGGTTCCTTAGTGCACTCATGTATCCTTTAGAGTCCTTTTTTATTCTTATTTTTTCTGTTTGAGATCAAATCAGATTTTTAAGTATTGTAGTCATTAGTTATCACCTCCAGATTTCACATCCCACATTTTATTTCTGTTCTTACAAGACCACCAACCTTCCCCGTCGCATAACAGTCGCTCACAATGAAGTTACAGTATGCCTTTTGTGGGCACTTGGGTGTTAATTTATTTCACAGTTTCCTTTGCAGATATAATCAGAGACACTATCACATTCCTGTTTCTTCTTCTTTTTTTTATTGTGTTCCCTTGCTATCACATTTGTGTGATCTTTTTCTGAAAGATGACAGTTAGTGTTTCTCTACTTATGGTATCAGTGACTTATATTCTTTACAACTTCCCTATCGCCATTTTTAAAAAATCTAGCATTTTATAGATGTAATCTTAGTTATTTATAACTCAGGCTTTGTTATATGAGCAAATTTTCTAAGTGACATCATGATTTAGGTACATTTTTTTTCTGAGAAAGGGAAAATATTCTTTGCAAAATATTTTCCTCTCAATTGTAAAGGAAGGAAAATGTCTCTGTGAGTTTATAATACCTTTCCCTGATTTCTTGGTACGTAGAAATGCCTGAACATTACTTTATGTAAGTAATCAAGTTGTGGTGTTTCATAACGTTGTTAGAACAAAAGGAGCTATCCCTTTTGATTTATTTGGATATTTACTGCGTGGCTTACATTACTTTACATGTTAGAATTGGTTTGTCAACAATTAACATTCTAGGTTTTTATATCACCCATACTTCAGGTAATAGAGGATTATTAAACCGCAACCAGTATGTTAGAAATCTGCCGACTGGTAATAAAATTCTTATGTATAACAGCAGTTGAGAAATACGGCTGTATATTTATGCATAGATTGCAAGATTCTTGTCCCGGAAGCACAGAGAGGCTTCAAATGCAGTGCAACCACCAGATGGTGCTGTTTCCCCATAAATGAAACCACTCCTTGGCTGGAGTCTAGGCGCTATCCCTTCCCCACTTTCTGTGTTTTTGCTTTCTAATGATTATCTCCTTTATTTCTCTAAAATGAATATGTAAAGCTGTTTTTTTTAAAAAGAGGTAGGTGTACTTCCATAAAGACAAAAATCTCTCAATTTCTGATCTTTTAAATCCAACTTGCTCAGTGTAATGTTCACTTGGAGATAGTCCTAGTTCAATGAATGTGACTGTGTTTTTAAAAGGTAATACAAAAGCCAGATCTCTCCATGAAGATTGGCTTACCTCTGCTGTCTGGTTATTGCTATGTGACAAGTCCCCATTTTATCTATTGCTTTATATACAAATTAATTCCCCAGGCATCATCCACACTAGGATAATGAGGGACATTTTTATAATGGTGACTGATGTACTGGATTAATATCCTATATGAAAATGATTTTAGCATGATGTGCTTTCATTAAGAATTATGGACTTGTAAGTTCACCAAAGATGTTGCTTTTCTCTCTCAGCCAGGGCTAAATTCTGACAATGTAGGTAAGAATTTTTGTGCTTTTTTCCGTAAGGTTTTTTTTTAAAAAAAAAAAAACTGATCATTTCATCAGTTTGGGCATTGTCAGTGAAACAAAATTACATACAGGTAACAACATTTTGTTCCTTTATTTGTGAGCCTATTTTCAACTTAAAAAAAAAAAACCACAGCCACATCTTTTTATCAGCTTGTGAAAATCTACATTATTCCTTTTGTACAGGATGTTTTGGAGTAAATGATGACCTACATGGAAGGCAGTGGACTTACCAAGGTCAGGGATGGGGAGAATTACAATACATCTCAGGAGGATTCATTTGTTTATCTTCTTTGTTATTAAATCCTACCTATTAGGTCATAAAGAATGTTGAATGCATATATTTCGTACTTTTTATAATTTAATTACTTGAAAACATTAATTTTCAGACTCCAGTAAAGATTTTTTGTTTTGAGTTTTTTAAACTTCCCTCTGGTACACAGGGCTGGAAAATAGTGGGGTGGTGTGATCAAAGTTCTAGATAATATAACATACATTCTTATTTTGTTCCCTTATGTGGTTTTGACAGAGAATATCTTGGCGAGTTATTGATGACGTGAAACCAAACAGCAGAGGATTGGGGCAGCATGTTTTTCCCAGTGAATTCACTTGCAAGCATTAGTTTTGTTGATCATTTTCTTTAGAATATGGATTACAACCAGTTTTCATGCGAAAGTGAAGCTCTGGTGGCTTTCCTTCCAGTTTGCCATGTAAGCGAAGCTTTTAGAGCGTTCAGTGATAACAGCCAGCCAGCTGCAGCGTGCGTGCCACGAGTTCACCACACTCATATAAGGCATAAAACGGACTTGTAGTTGAAAGATAGAAAATAACCATCTTGGAGTCAAGTTTAGGTGAGCCTGGCCATTCTGTTAGGGAATTAGCCTCCTGAATTTTTCAGAATCCTTCCAAAGCTTGAAATGACTTTATTTTACCATCAAATCCATTCCACAGGACGCAAACGAGCATCCCGTGGAATTGGACCATGGCATAGGCTTCGTTGTTTGATTTCTGTGTACTTACGTATGTGCCTTATTTTGGACCTGGTGACTTTTAAGGTACCAATAAGGAAGTGTGGGCCAAGAGAAGCAGTTTTTGATAGACTTTTCTAAGATGCAAACCCCATCTTCTGTCATCTTTGAATCCGAGTATTTAGCATGAAGTGAAAGTAATTTCCAGAGGATGCCAGGTGTTACCAAGTAATGTCCAAATTCTGTCATTTGGAATGTAGTCTTCTGTCACCTGCTCCTTATCCAGCCCTGCACCCAGCTGTGTTGTGGGATACGCGTTCCTGTCCTGGGCAAACTGGTTTCCTTAAGCTCCTGGGTTTAATGTTTTCTGGCAGGAATGCCTTTGTTTGAGCTCCCCCCTCCAGCTAGCATGCTCTTCCCACACTTTACTGCCATTCTTTGGTTTATTTGCCAGCTTGTTCATGTGGATTGCCCTACTCTCAAAGCTCCAGGCCCGGTGCTCAGCTCCAGGATGTGCAAAAACGTCATGCTGACATCTCAGCTCATCCTACTGTTGTTCCAAGTCCTCCTTTTTTCTTCTGAACGTCTTTCTTTAGAACTTACTGTCATGCATTCATTAGCTCTCCCTGGACATTGTCATACATCATCTTCTGTGCTGCTGTTTTTGTATAACTTAAGAATTATCATTATATAATTTTTAAATGTAGCAGTCTCATTTCTCCAGCTCATTTTTCTTCGATTGTGTGTCTTTAAAAAGTTGAAAGAAAAGCAAAAGCAGTGCTTTTAGATTTTTGTTGGGTGGGTCTGGGATGAGACTCAAGCACTGCTGTTCGATAAAGTTTCCCCAGTTCATTTTATTGAAAGCCAGAATTTAGAACTACTGGGGTAAACCACACTTTCCTTGGCCCAGGAATCCTGCTTTTCTTATTTTGTAGTTCTGTGGGTTGAGTCTGGTAGGAAATGCTGGGTAATTACTTGTGGCTGGGTAGTTATGAGGTCCTTAGTCCATGACTGGTTCTTGTTATATCTGCCAAGGATCAGCAGACAGTATTCAGCCCAGAGTCATCACAAATCAGAGCAGTAAAGGTCTTGTACTTAATTAAGGCCAACCCCCAGGAAGCGGGTGTATCTTGCCAGTGCCAAACAGTTGATCTAGGCTGGGGCTCTAACTCGAGGCTTCTGACCACTAGATTGTGTTTTCCCGCTCTGTAACACCACCTCCCTGGCTACAAAGAATGATTTTCTAGGAACCTTACTAGAGGCCTCATGTGTGAGAGATTCAGAAATGTGGAAACTACAGCGGAGGAGCTTAAAGTCTAGCTGGGGGAGTAGGACATGTGGGAATGGCAAACAAATTAATAATGCAACAAAAATAGGGAGGTGTCAGTGCAAGAGATGAGATGTGCCAAGGCATTCTTGAAGGCAGAAGCCTGCCTCGCTGCAGTCATCTGGGAGAGCTTTCTGGAGAAGGCAAGGTCGGCCTGTTTCTTGAAGGGCTGGCGCAGTCCTTAGGTGAAAAGGAGCCGTGGTGAGAAGGGCCGGTGAAGGAGTCACCGCCTCCCTTCCATCGTTCCCTGTCCCTTCCACCAGGCATCACCCCTATGGCCTCCTTCTGGAACTCGAGAGAAAGGGCCTCTTACAGTGAGTGAGGCAGCATGCGTTTCCCCTAATTTAGAGGCAACAGCAGGGTTTCTTCATGTTTCCATCTGACTTTCATTTGTTACGGCCATGAATGGCCCCAGCCTTCTCTAGTCGAGGCCCATTTAAATGTTTTCTGGCTTTGCTTGATTTTATGACACTTGGCAAACCTAATTATTTGACCTGACTGGTTCACTGGAGCCGTATGAAACATAGGACAAAGGTGACAGCCGATTGCTGGGTAAGGGTGGAGGTGGGGTGCCCACCTCGTTCTAGTCTTTGGATACCGTATCATTTGCTTGGGAAGGGGAGAAAGTGGGAACCCAGCTAAACACAGCACCATCGAAAGACAGTAGGCTGAAATTGTGGAGAGGGACCCTAGAGCTCCAAGCTCCTGGACTTCTCCAAGCCAAGAAGGTAATTGACTTGAGTGCTTCCATTATTCTCATTTTATAAGCAAGAAAACTGAAGTTGGATAATTTGCCAAATATCTAGGTTTGAACCCAGCACTGGCTTCAAGCCCTTTTGGGCTTAATCCTTCATCCCATTCCATGTGAGTTGACATGTTCTATGCCTTACAATCTTTATTTCTGTCATGGTACGTGTGTTACCAGAACAAGGGAGAGAAATATGAATAAGGGTTCCTGCCATGTGATTGCTACATAAGTAGCAGTAGGGTATTTAAGTACTGTTCCAAATAGAAAACTGTGGACCAGCAGGGTGGGACCAAGCAAAGCATGCACTGTCACCCTGTGGCCTCTGATTATCACATTTCATCCCACAAAATTTCTGAAACACAATGTCCTAAACTGTCTAGTGTGGAAAACAATAGATCATTCAACATGGAGGTGTTGGATAACTTGTTTGAGATCAGAACTATTCAGAAGGTCAGAGTTGGATCTTGGGCAGTTGAACTGATTCCAGAGGTACATATCCTTGTGTTATTCTGCCTGGCAGAATTTGATGAGTTTGGATTATAATCAGCAGACCCAAGGTGTGGTTCTGGGAATGTGTATTTTATTAAGTATTGTCTTGAGCCCAAAGAAGACGAGGCCACAGTAGCCCCAGTCCCTTCCAGCCCTGCTACTGCATTCCACACGTTGCTTTCTAACAATGTTGACCAGGAAGGGACCCACCATATGCTAGCTTTTAAAAATATTATACATAATGGGCTCAATGATAAATTATAGGAGAAATAGATAATAATTTTATAGTTCAGAATATCTTTAGAAGGTGACTACGTCCTTAAGAAATATACTAAATGCTGTGTTTAGTGTAAAATCACAATCCAGGCTGGTCTTCACCTCCCAAGGTTAAAAATGTACTGTATTTCTAAAGTGTTCTGGCAGAACATTCTTCATCAGGCACCTGGGTTGAACTAAAAATCCATGCATTTTACCCTTATCTGAGTTTCACAGAAAGTATCTGTGCAACCATCTGGAATATGTATTAGAATTCCAGAGGACTCTCGACACAACCAGCTCTATGGCAGATATGCTATTTATGGATGAGCCCATAATAATAACGATGCTAATAATAATGGTCATTATCTGTGAAACATCTTGTAGTTTAGACAACAATTTCAGATGTACACAATTAAATTCCAGGCTAGTCTTCAAATAGCAAAATCATTGGGGCAAGTATTAATTTTTAAGATGCAAATAGCAAAGTGAAAATATGATTGACATCTTTTGCCAGTCATGTTTATTTGAAGCTGTTTAGGGGGAGGGAAAAAAAAGAAAGAAGGTAAGATATGAGTCAAAATATGTAAGCAAATAAAACTTATGGCCCTACCGTGAACATGTAAACTAACGTTGTGTTAGGAGAATTTGATGTGGGGTTGAAGTAAAGTCCACGAGAGACCTGACCCCATCTTTCTTTTCTGTTTCTCACCCTGGGCAGGTGGCAAATCTCAGATTCCTGAGGCAGTATGATCTTTTCTGCACTCCTTTGGATATCTGACAATTTGCAAATCCAGGAGGAAGCATTGTGGCAAGGGTCTTCCTTAGTTATCTCATGCAAACAGCATGAAATGATCAAAAGAAATAGCTCATGTTTCGTATCAGTTCTGTCCAATTCTGCAGGGTGGTAGAACTAGCAATCAAAATGCCCTCAAGAAGTGGAAAGGTCTTGGCCAGAACTAGGGTGAGATATTTTCATTGGTCACCAAATTTAAGGGGGTGTCCAAGATATCCGGAATCAAGATCAATGAAAATTTCATGTGGTATCTTTAAAATATCAAAGTGAAAAAAAATCCATGAACAAAATGTCCTAATTTTTTCCCCCGGGGGATCGAACTCGGGACCTTGCATTTGTAAAGCAGGCAGCAGAACCACTGAGCTAAATCCCGGTGAAATGTCTAATTTTAATTGAAGAGCAATAGTGATTTTAATGCTGATAGGTAAGCCCTAAATTCAGTAAGGATGAGAAAAAAAAAAAAAAGGATAGTAGCCTTGATATGAGACTTTTCAATGTGCCTAGAACTGTTCGGCAACTTACATGCATTTTCTCTTGATAATATCAGTGGGATCTGATTTAACCTGTAATAAATTCAAATCTATTTGAAAATAAAACATATTAGAAAAAAGTTCCTTTCTAAGCACCATACATTCCATTACTGTCCATTGTGCCTTTCTGAAAGGCATGAGCTGAAACTTATAATTCTTTTATTCACAATGATCATTTTAGACATAGCTCAAAAAGATCATCATCAACTTAAAAGATATGTTAGCATGCGTATATCTATTAAGTACTATTGCTCTGTAGGCTCCAGCTGATGATTTTATTAAATGTACGGCAGGAGGGGAAATCAAGGATAATTATAAATTCAGCAATACATAATTCATTGGCATAAAATGATTTTAATGGGATGGATGTGGAATTATCTATTTCTCCAAGAAAATAACAGAGATGTTCCGATTAAGCCCATAATCTGGTATATATGCAATTGTAGCCAAACGGATGGGTCACGTTTTCTTTTCTGAGGCTACCTTTGATAAGAAATGCATTACAAACTCATCAGTTTGGCTTCCTGTTAACAAAGAGACAGCAGCCGTCTGGATCATTCTGGATTCGCAGTGAAACTGCCACACCATGTATCCTCCAACGAAAGCTGCACAAGTTTGACAAGGGGCAGATGAATCCAGGAGTTATTGTGCAGGGGTTTAAATCTATGCGGCAGCTGACGGTTGAAATAATCATCTATATATCGCTCTGAGCTAGCTGGGGAAAGGTTGAAGCTGTATATTTTCAACATATCTACTCTAATGGTTAATCTGTTGTCTTGTACAGGTCTCTCGCAGGGTGGACTGGCAGCACACCCTGACAGTTTGGAGGAATGGCTCACAGTAGATGTGGTTTGCCTTGATTCTCCAAGTACTGGGAGGATGAATCCAACTTGGCTTAGGTTGGAAAACTTGAAACTCGCTTGAGTCAAGCCTGGGACTGGCAGTGTTAGTAACAGGCTGTGTGGTAGGGACAGTGGAGTCACTCAGGGGCACAGAGCTGTACTCTTCTAGTGGAGGATTCCATGTGTATTTCTTTTATGAGTTGGTTATCCTGACAGGTGGGAAGGGTGCTTTCCTTTCGGAAAACTGGAAAACTGGGAATATATAAAAACAATGACATTTCTGCGAGATCAGCTCATTTCTTTCTGTCCAGGGTCACCTCTTTGGTACCTTAGGCTTTGTGGGCCATATGTCCTCCATCGAAGAGGGACAGCAGCTACAGACAATAGGTAAACAAATGACTGTGGCTATGGTCACGTGAAGCTTTGTGTATGGCCACTGAAATGTGAATTTCGTGTCACTTTAATGTGTTAGGAAATATTTTTATTTTTATCATTAAAAAATGTGATTTAGCTTGTGAGCTGCACAAAAACATGTGGTGGGCTCCACTTTTCTGACCCCTGAACGTGAGAACAGCAAGAAGAACACAGCTCTTGGTGCCAGGGAAGTTGCAGGTCTCATCTGTACTTCAGTGTTGTCCCCCACAAACTGGTAGCACATAAGCCAGGGCTGAAGCAGCAACCAGGCCTACCTTCTGGTTTCCAAGCCTTCACCATTTGGTTAGTGTAGGGGGTAAGGAGGGAAGGAAAATAATGTTACGGAAGGGCTGTTTTATTGGATGCTGTGCACTCCTCACCCCCAGCTGGATGAAGACACAGTGAAGATTCTATCTCCTACTCCTTTCCCAGTCTCCAGGATCCTTTTTGAATAATTCAGGAACATTCTTGTATTTCTCCTCTTAGAATTTCATTGGTCATCTCTGTGTTTCATCTCTAAGAAGCTAATATTTAGTGATCTTTGCTTAAGATGTTTCTTTGCCCTTGGGGCAATAGAGACAGTGTATTCTAAAAAAAAAAAAAAAAGAAAACATGGATGAGAGGAAGGAATTTGCTAAGGAAACATCTACACCTCTTGCTAATCCCATGTGTGGGTAGGAGAAAGGAAGGGAGGGAGGGAGCCAAAGGCCACCAGATTTCCCAAATAAATTTTCTACCAAATACTGAGCAGGAGGTTAAATTTCTAGGAAAGCTGTGTGTACTAATACAGACACAGAGGATGTTGATAACTGTTGGAGTCCTACAGGGACACATATGAGACATAAGATTTGTAGTTTGAGACTGGGGTGGTGGATGTGTGGGCATCATAGGTACGTCTAGTCTTACCAGTTGGATTCTAGAGGATCTCTTAGGCTTGCAGTATTGACGTAGCGAATATTGCATTGCAGATCATGTGGATTCTGTTAATATATTTATATAGTGTTTTTGCTCTTTCCCAGGTAGGAGCTGAATTCTTTCATTACCGTGTGTTGATGGACTCAAACTTATACAATTCAGGTTTCCTAGGCAGCGAATAGAGCCAGAAATGTACCCTGTGATTAACTTCTACATAACCTATTGTTCCCTAAAGTCTCCCTCCCCATTCTTGTATTAGCTCCACAAAAGCCAGAAGTGAAACAGCACCAACAAGCCCCCCTTTTGCTTTGCCGTCAGCCCACCATGGGGCTGGTGTTCCCTGTGCCCTGTTAGCTTAGGATGGGCCACTTAGAAATCCTTTTAAATTTTCATTTCATATAATGACAGATTGTTTTCTCAACCAATAGCCTCTGACTTTTTCTAATAAAAGTGTTTTCTACTTTCAGCTACAATTTGCAAAATTATCCTGCCAGATAATGTATATGAAAAAAAATGATTCTTCAATTTTAGAGGGTTTTATAGGTTTGAGATGTTATGATTTTGTGGGGTTGCTCTTTTAGGGCTGTATCCTTCACCTTTTCGTCGTTATCCATGTATTACTATTTGTCCAAGTCTTCAGAAGAAGATACCTTCTAACTTCTTGGTGATATGGTGTATGCCAAGACTGTCAGACCAGAAACTCTCCAAGTGTAAAAGTCCCTTGTGCTCTGGTATTGAGCTTCCTACTTCCCTCTCAACCTAGAAAGGGGCTCTCCTTTCCCTTATCCTCACCAGGCTTAGCTGTTTAACCTCACTGACAGGCACAAGGCATTCCCAATAAGGGATTCAGTCTGAAATAGCAGTCAGATGCTCTTTTGCAATGATTCTGGTACCCACCTCATAGGATGACTTACTCACCTGGTAATTTGTTGTTGTTGTTTATCCATCATGGCTCAAGAAAACAGCCACACCCTCTCGCCAGTCTCACCTGTGTGACAGGAAGCCAGGTGTCTGTTAGTCGATGTTTCCAAGATAGGAAACCATCTGTCTCTAAAGAAGGTGCCAGTCTGTGTTCCAACCCAAGGATTTCCCTCTGTGGTCCACACCAGGACTTCATGGTGCAAGTTAGCAGTCATATCAAAGAGAGGTCCGGCAGCCTGGCAGCTTTGCCCATGGCAAATTGCATGCTGTAAAGCGACCATGTTAGTGTGACTTTTCTGGTTTTTCTTGGGGGAAATATTGAGAAACTCATGGAAAATAGAAAGCACACTGTTAGGGCTCTACCTGAGCTCTACCCCTCACTCCTCACCCTTAATTACATGGAGCCTGAAAATACGTAACGACTTTTCACTGAGGATACAAAGAGATTGTGCACAGCACTCTTTCTTCCTCCTCGGCCTCTTCTTTTTTTTTTCCTTCTTCTCTTCCTCCTCCTCCTCCTCCTCCTATTGTCTTATCCTCCTCCTCTTTCTTCTTCTTCTTTTTAAAAAATATTGCCGGGGGATCCAACCCAGGACCTCATGCATGCTAACTAAGCAAGTGCTCTACCACCGAGCCACACCCCTGATCGCACAATCACTCTTTGTGGGAGCAGCAAACCCATGCATTTAATGCAAGTTAGGTATTACTGCAACCAAGGGAGCTGACCAAGCCTCCAGTCTGAGGCAAAAAGCAGTAGTATAACACTGAGGTTTGATGGCTTGGAATATAATGCTTGTTTGGTAGGATTCCTTTTAACAGTTTGCAGGAGCTGACAGATCTGATCCTGCTCCAAACTGGATTTTTTTTTTTTTTTTGGATTTTATCTATATATGTTGCTGGGAGAAGGGAATGCTGATATTTTTTGAAATTATTCCACGAAGGAGATTGTCTTCTGAATTTTTAGATATTATCCCTATAGATATCAATGATAATAACACAACAAAAATAACTTCAGGAAGTCATCAGAATAATAAAAAAAAAAACTTTGCAATTCAGCTGTGAGAGAGAAAAACCTCTATTTTAATCCAAAGCTATGATTCTATTCAGTGTTAAAATTGGTTTGGAACTTTCGTAACGAAAAATTTCACTGAGGATTAATTTCCATTTTCTTTTCTCCTTATTGTTTGGCAGTCAAGGTTGA
Organism: Fukomys damarensis; assembly: GCF_012274545.1. Taxonomy (NCBI): domain Eukaryota; kingdom Metazoa; phylum Chordata; class Mammalia; order Rodentia; family Bathyergidae; genus Fukomys; species Fukomys damarensis. Next base: position 14,790,994 of record NW_022900932.1, read on the forward strand.
AGCTAGATCACGCTATCACAAAGACCCATTTGAGTTCAAGAATGCAGCCCCCAGTTCTCGGCTTGCGACTGAGCCAGGTGAAGGAGGACTGGGATCTGACCCCATTTGTAATAATTCCCCTGCACCCCTCCCTGTTCCCCTTCAACGTGCTGAGCTTAGTTGAAGAAGTGAGACGCACTACTGTGGATCTTAGCATGCATTTAGCTTGCTGGGCCACAAAACACCAAACAGAAAAGCCATAAGAAACAATAATCCTTAAAACGACTCCACCCTCAAGCTAGCAGCTTGCTCCAGACTTCAGTCAGAAGCCCTGTTAGCTAGATGTCTTTGTGTTCGAACCACTTTGCATGAGTCTTACTCTGAGGGATTCCAGTGTGAATATGACATTACTAATGACCTGCTAAGTGTGTACAGATGTGGGTTTCTCCAGATGTGGTGATTAATAACGTAATGGAGATAGCCGGTTGACTCATGTTTATGGGTTGTTTGCCTTTTATTACTTCTCTGAGTTTATTTGCTTTGAACTATTTTTTAACTCAAGCCAACAAACTCACCTTTAAGTCTCAAAGGGCTTCATTCCCCTTGGTCTCAATGGGGAGACAGGGAAGAGGAAATGTACCCCAGGCAGGAGCTGACTGCTGGGACCAGCACATGCAGGCATAGAAAATGGGAACGCTGAAGGCTGCTATCATTGTCCCATTTGACTCCAAGGACTCGGAGAGGCACTGGTGAACCCTGACACAATGTTTGCAACCTGGCAAGGAAGCTAAAGGAAGATATTTCTTTCTTAAAAAAAACCTGGTAAAATACATGATCATTTTGAAGTTACCCAGAATTCTGGCCAGTGTTTCTGGAAGATGTTGCTTTGATTTTGCTTGAAAACAGTATACTGATGAAAAGTCAACTGAAATGTTGTTACAGATGTTCAACTCTGCATTAAGGCTGTTGGAATTACCACCACATCTTAAATCAATTCCTGGAACATTGTCTGGAGGTTATGTCATTGAAATAATGAATCCTCTTTAGTCAAGTATAAGCAAACATGTTAAAACATCATTGTAACTTTAAATTAAACTCCAGCGCAAACCAGGGGATCTGAAGCCTCATTAGACTTGCCTGACATTTTTCTAGTGTGCGTCTTCCCAAATTGTAAAACTGTTAGATTCAGTGCCTATTAGACAAGGGAGCACTGGGAAGTTACAACAGAACATTAAGTGTTATACTTAGGGATGTGCAAAAACAAGCCCTTGAATTTTATGAGTACTTGGAGACTGGATGGAATTCAGCGCCTATAAAAATTCCACGCTAGATTCCTGAGCTTGTTTGTGTTTTAAGGAAGCTGGTAAGTTAGGGTTCTTTAAAGGATCACATCTTCACGTAGCTCCCTCTGCACAAAGGCAAGTAAGTGAAAGTGCTGGAGTTAGAGGTGCTTGCAATTAGCCAAAAAGTAGGCTAAATACAAGCCAATAAATGCATTGTCCCGAGGTAGTGGCCCATTACTTCAACACATTTGTCTTTCACATAAGTGAGTAAATTTAAGTCTCCCTTTTAATTCCAGTTTTATTCCTCATCTGTAGTCACAGAAGCCATGAAATGAAAATTATATTTTATAGCTTAACTAAAGGTTTTCCTAGATCTGCTTTCTTTAAATGTGCAGAAATTGATAGAATCCATATAAAGGATAATAATTAAATATGGTTTATATCCTACTTATGAAGAAGAAATTATCCCTGCTTTTCTTTTGAGACCTAAGCCACACGTAATGGACTCCATTACACAACGTTCATATATTAAAGCTGGACACATTCTCTCGCATCTTGTCAAGGAACAGATTTCCAGGACTTGAGTGCAGGAGGAAAGCTTTGAACAGTTTCATTTGAGAGAACAAATCCCTGTCAAGTGCAGTATGATTATGATGGATGGTCGCTCTGAATTGCAATGAAAATAAATAGTTTCCTTGTGTAGAAGACATGATTTTACTACCCAAATAAGGTGTCTCCTGGAACTGGCTAACAACAAGATACCAGCTTGTAGTTTTCCCATCTGAAGACCCACAGAAGCAAACAGCTAGCAAGGAGGCGGGAGGATAATGGGCATTTGTTTAACCATAACGGATTGTCTATTATAGGCCCAGGGCAAATGGGGAAGCAAAGAATTCAACAGACATACCAGTGAAGATTACTTCTGTCTGGATCTTAACTAGTACAGATCCATTCTATAATTGGACACAACCCTGATATTACCCAGTGGCCTTGAAGAAAGCCATGGTGGGCCAGGTTAGATGAAAGAACTTTTTGGATATTGCATTGTAAACTTCGGAGGACATGTGTGAAAGAGAGGAACTGAACTTGTAGCCTGTGTACCCCCACACATGTGCACAAGCAAACACACACACATCGTTAGTCTGGCACTGCACAGCTAAACTAGGTTTTTTTGAACACAATCCGACTACTGCAAGCAGCCCATATTGACAGTGACCTTGTGTTAGAGATAGATCAGTGCAGATCTCCCTACTCCATTCTACAATGGAAAGCGTAAAGGTATATATGTACACTTACACACACGGACACACACACATTCATTTCTATGCCATTGTTGCCTTGGATGGCCGGTCTCCTATCCTGTGAAAGGAAGATGAATTCAGGTCAAGCCCAGAGTGCCTGTTTGCTTGCCGAGAGATGCATATCAACTCTAAGTGATTTTTTTCAATACCATTTATGTGGCTTGTATTTATTTCCTTTAATCTTTTAAGTGCTGTTTAGTCTCTGTGTGATTTGCTGTGGATACTCATTTCTGATAAGATGCGACATCCTCCCAGCCACACCATCCCTGCCTGAAGTGCTAAGTGACGGATACAGACTCAGCCTGAGTGGGGCCTGGGGGTGGGAGGCAGGGGGGCAGGTGGTG
>NW_022900932.1:14794014-14910927 GCF_012274545.1 Fukomys damarensis
CATCTGCAGGTGCATTCACGCCTTTATTTCTTCTACTGCCGTCACCTCACACCACAGTCTTGTTCCCTCTCCCGGTGTCAGCCAGAAGTAGGCAACCCCAGACTGACAGTACAACAGGGGAGTGTGAACAGTGAGATACTCAGAAGCAGGTTTGGGGGGCGGTTGGACTATTAGAATCTCCGGAGCCAAGTATTATAACCTACTAAACTTACTTAGGGTTTTCGGAGAATACCACATAGTGCATGCCCACGTATGAGTCTCTCGAGATGATACCAAATAGTTGAGATGGCATTTTCTCCTCCACCTAAGACTCAGACACTATTAATATATCTCACACTTCTTTCGATCTCATCACTGCTAATATTTCTTTTCTTAGCTTTATGGTAACCTTCGTGCATTCTGAGTTTCAGGGGCGCTTCCTCCTAGTGTGTGTCCCAGTCAACTCTGAGAATCCCAGGATCCTATTCTTCCTTCTCGACACCACAGCTTTAGCCTGGATGGTGGGGGTGGGGAGAGTAGGACTAGAATTTTGCCGCTGATGCCTTTGGGTGACAGGCTGGGTATGCATCTGCTAATTATCAAGCAGCTCTCTTAAAAAAGGAAGCATGACGCAGGCTAATACATCTACGAAGCTTATTAGTGAGTGTCTTTGGGCAAAAGCAGTAGAGTGTGCCGTGTTGTTTGTGAGTGAAGCTTCACATTGCTTAGCGATCTGTGTGGTTTAGACATTTGGAAAACAGCCTTTGGTTTCCAATCCTCTCCGCTACCCCCATCCCTGCCAGCACCACATCATCAGAGGTCCATCTCAATGGCATCCTCCTCCTCCATCACGGTGCCCCTCTCCAGCTTGCTCTTCAGCCTCACCAGCCCCTGTCTCCTGTCTTACGGAATTAAGCAAGGACCCCATTTGCCCTCCCTCTTGGCAGACGGAGGGCAGAGAGCCGAGTTTGGGTGGGGATGCCTGAACCAACCCGTGCCAAGTCTCTCGATCCTGACTGACTGAAACACTGGCCCACAAGGTCTCGAATCCTTGCTTCCTCTCTCAAAGCCTCTCTGTGGCGCGCAGGGATGGGGAACTAGTTAAGACAGTTCGCCTGGAGAAGCAGCAGGCTGGCAGTTATGCAGCTTTGTCAAATACAAGTTTATTTCTGATTTCGGTTACAAGAAAACTCATTCGATTACCTGACAAAGCAAAGTAACCAAAATTAACTCTAAGAATAATGATGGACCATTCATACATACGTATTTCTGTATGCAGATAAATCATAATTTCTTTGTTTTCTTCTTATGGCAGGGCATTTCTAAGCTCTTTTAGTCTGTTTAAAGTGCATGTTCAAAGGCTGGAGCATAAGAGTTGTCGCTTCAGCCTTCTCAAAGCCAACCTCTCTGACTAACGCATTTGGTCTTTGTCATTGGGTCCTAAAAGACAGCCCTGAATTCCTAGTGAGTGACTGAGCCTTGAGTGTGTGTCCTTTGATATCTCGCTGTATTTCGCAGTCTGCCCTCAAATTGTTCCTAATCTCATGAGCTGCCTGTATTTCCAGTTGAAGATGAGCAGCCGTCAACGCTATCACCAAAAAAAAAGCAACGCAACGGGGGTATGAGGAACTCGCCCAACTCCTCGCCGAAGCTGATGAGGTAAGGTGGGCCCAGCACAAGGTCTGGGTCCCTCTCTGGCTCCTTCTTGTCTCCTCCTGGCCCCCTCCCCACCCAGGCCAGGCCCAGAGCCCCCTTCCCCAGCCAGCACCGGCGGGGGAGGGGAGCGGGATCGTTAGATGGCTTCTTAAAGGCTGGAGTATTTATTCTGTCAGCTTGTCAGCAGTTAATGATAGAGCTGAAAAAATTCTGTCATGAAAAACAGTTTGAAAAGCTGTTTGAAAAATACATAGGCTTTAAAGTCTTAGCTGTCACCATGTCCTGTCTGTGTGTAGTTCCTAAACAACAGTGGCACTAATGACGCTGGGAACCAATCGGAGGAACTCTGTGGTTAGTTTGCCTGGGGCAAGTCTCTTTCTGCTGGAGCCCCTCCGAGGACTGTTTTCTGTACTTAAGGCCATATGTGAGATGTATCATCACAATCAAAAATGAACCTGAAGATTACCTTCCTTTTATCCTGTCGATTGAAATCAAATTTCTGTTAATTGATTTTGACTGATAAAAAAGTCTAATAATCTGTGGAGCTGCCAAAGCAAAGTTCAAAAGTCATTCACTTCTGCTTAGGCTAAAAGCAATATTAATTATGAAATGCAGCACGCTTGCTCACCACTTCCTTTTCTTTCCTATTCTCTCTCCCTTTCTCTCTTCCCCTCTCCCCGCTTTCTCTGTCTCTCCCCTCCCCTCCCTTCCTTCTCTCCCTCTTTTCTCTTTTCCTTCCTCCCTTCTTTCTCAACCAAGGCTTTTTCTCAGAAGTACCAAGTGAAACAAAATTTCAGGGTTTCCGCAGTTCCCTCTCTTGGCCCATTTCTTCTCTTTTCCTTTTTGGGTCTGATTCATCTACAAAGCCCAATACTTATTTCCTCTGACTTCCCGATTCTGTAAAGCACTCATGAAACGGAGGTGATTTCAGACTTGCACCACTGCCCTAAGCGGTCCCTGCCATTGAGATACCTTCTCCCTTGATGTTTCCTCTTTGTTATTGGCCCCTTTCTTCCCTCAGATCGTTGATACACAATCGCAGTTGTATATCAGCAACGATTGCTCATTCTTTTGCCCGTGTCTCCATGACTGTCGTGTCTCTCTGATTTTCCACGTGCACACATCTGGACCAAGACAGCGCCATCCTTCCTCTCAGGAGGGGCGCACAGGCTCTCAATGGGGGGCACTCCCGTTCCCCAGGCCTCTCTCCTTTGCCATTATGACCAACTTCTACCCATTAAGTATTTCCTTAGGAGTTCTCACCTCTCCTGGAACAGCTTTGCTGGGTGCTTCTGATTTACATTCTTGTTTACAGTTTACAAGGAAGAATAAAATGTACCAACTGCTAAGCTTCTCATTTTAGGATGCCAGTTGTCAGGCTAGCATTTATTTCCTGTTTACTCACCTTTAGGTAATCGGCTTATCTAATGCTCATAGTTTTCTCCATTTAAAGGTGAGAAAAGCCCAGGCCCTTTCCTTTGCCTAAATTTAGAGAAGTAAATAAATAAATAAAGAGAAGTCTGAAAAATCTGAAACCTTTGGAGCCAAATTCTCTGTCCCTGTTTGCTATGTAAAGTATGGCTCATTTCTTTGATCTTGAGTAATAATAATTCTGAGGAGTTATACTGTTTTCATATGCTTCAAAGCTGTGTCAAAGTTTTGCTGCTTAAGGGTACTTCTTTATTCTGTTGGCTCTTGGGTACCGAGATGACAGGTCTCCTGTATGAGGTGGAGGCTGTTTTAAGTCGTAGCCTTCAGCAAAACATCAAATTACCAAATCCAGGGTAACATACTTCTACACAAATGCCTTTCCTGTAGATATATTATACTATATATATTAAATACTTTAGTGTTACACACTACATTTTATGTGCAATAGAAAGTGATGGTTTGCGGTAGCCTTGGGGAGACTTTTTTTTCCACAAGCAGAAAAAGCTAGTGTATACCGTATCAAGTATGGTTTTTACAGGACTTTCTGCCCGAAGGCCTTTGTAAATAAGTAATGATCAACAGATTGGCTGTGGGTTTTTGAAAAGTATGCCTGTGTCAGTTTGCATGATGGGGGAGAATTTTCAAAGTGGATCTTGCTTTCATTGCCTGCCGGAGAGGGGCTGAGGGAGGCAGTCATCCCAGGCTAGAGCTGTCTGCTCTGTGGTACATCAGAATTGCTAAATGGGGGTCAGGTGCTGACTAAAACTTGCCAAGCTGCAAACCTGGGGCATGTTGTGTTGGTGTCTGTGTGCTGCTGCTACAACCACAGCTACAGTCACAGGGATGTATTATCCTATCTGCCCAGAGTTGTCTCCATGGCAGCTCAGGTGGCTTGGACCATCCCATCAAACATCTTCCTTGATCTTGACTTTCTGTGTCCCAGGTACTTGATGCACTGCATCTTATGAAGAGGAGCAGGGACAGGCCTCTTCATTTTACTTTATTTCTAGTTTATGAATGAAGTAAAAAAATCTGAGAGCTTTTTTGGCTTTCCTTTGACTGTCTAGCCCTGACAGTAAAGCTGCAGGGACTATTTTTGGTAGATCCCTCTTGTTGATTGGCAAAAAGCAGAAGGGCTCACCCAGTTCCCTGTGACTTTCCTAGTTCCCATCACCTCCTCAGATATCTTTTTTCTACCCTTCAGAAGATTGGACTCCCAGGTCCTATTTCTTGCAACCTGAGAAAATCCATATAGGAAGCTAATGACTTATTTGAAGTGGGTTTTTCAGCTTGAGTTTGTAGCTTGCTATTTGAGTGGAATCAATCATTCCAAGTGTCGGCAGGTTTTAGTGGCCTATGGGCAGTGATAGGAACACCTCCAAGAGAAACCAGAGAGCCCAGAATGGGCCAGGCTGGGCTTTAATTTACCACTGTGGCTTCTGCAAATAAAACATGCTCTTGTGTGAGTGTCCTTTCCAAATCATCCGCCAGCAGGAAATGCTACAGGGACTCTTCACTAATGGTCCTTGTCTCTCCTTTGTTCTGGAATCAGGCTTACCTCAGTATTTTAGTGCCGCTTAATTCTCTGCACGGTCATTAGGTGAACAGCCCTGTTTTGTGTCTGATCCTGAGGTAGTATGTTTTTTAGTCACTCTGACAGAAAACAACCCTCATAGCCAGACTGAGCTAAATGAGTGTCTGCGTTCCACGCCAAGCACATGTGTGTGATGATGGATCACCTCTGGCTCTATACCCATTGATGAATAAGCCACTGAGGTCCCCAAGTCCTTTCTTCCATCTGCCTGTTGTCTCCCTTCCATGTTGGTCACTTAATATGGAATTGTTTAAGGAGTTCCCCACGTTTTACATCAAAAAACCACCACGCACCTATTACCTGGCTCTTTCTACTTAGTAGATTTGTATTCTGTAAGCATAGCCATGACTTTCCTCAGTTGTATGAAACAGTTCGATGGGATAGTCCATTCCATCTGAGCTGTGGAGAGCAAGAACTTTGTCTCAGTCAAGGGTCCCTAATTTGAAGCCTCACAGACTAGAGTGAATGAAAACTTTCTACGATCAGGGGTGTGTCTCAGTGGTAGCACACTTCCCAGAATCCACAAGGACCTGCATTTAATCTCTGAATAGTCTCTGTAGGTTAAAAACTACACTGAAGGCCATTTTGACTACAGTTAAAACGGATTCATAGAGGGCTGGCGATTTAGCTTAGTGGTTCTGCCACCTGCCTCGCAAGCGCAAGGTCCTGAGTTCAATCCCCAGTACCAAAATTACAAATGAAAAAACAAACATAAAAACAAAAAACCAGATTCATAGATTTATGAAATCCCCATTCAAGATCACGGGATACAGTCATCCCTCAGCAGCCTTCATTCAAGTCATTGTATCCACCAGAACTTCTTGGATAACAAGAATTTCTCTCCAGTGAGTCAGTAGCAAAGAGCACATGCCTGGTCTCTCATACCGCATCTTCCAACAGAACCCCAAAAGGCTGTGCCCCTTGGCTGCCTGATCCAATTCTCAGGTTAAGTCTCATCCAGCAATGTTTAGTGTAGGCCTAGTGTGTCCACGGTATTGTGGAAGGTCTCTGGAGGATCTAAAGTAAGATGGGCTGGTTGATATCCCTGTGTTCAAAATGCTGAGGAGACACATAAGCATATATAAAATACCATAATACCAAATTAGAGAGCATATTAGCGTGGTCTATGAGAATAGAAAGAGCTATCATTATTTTGGTCTGTGAGACTGTGCTTAGTTTTAGAAGTCATTTAACTTAGTCCCCATAGGATTCTCTGCTAATAATAGTACCTAATCTGCTTCACAGTGTACCAGGTACCATCCATGCATCTTTCCAAGAGTATTATGCCCAGGAACTCAAAATCCTGATTACAACTTTCGAGAAGTTACCATTCTTCCTCCTCTCTGCATTTTACAGATGAGAAAGCCGAGGCACAGATACGGAATGTAAAGTCCAATAAATCCTCTCAAGTCCAATTTAATTAGGAAGATGAAAGAAATAGGGAACGTGCTCGGAACACTGTAAATGTCAGTGTGGGCGGAGCACAGAGTCTTTTGGAGTGACCCTGCTGGAGTTGAATATGTGGGAATATTCTGGGGCTTAGTCATGAGGACTTTTGCCTTTCATAGGCTTTGGGGTTCCCTTGTAGGTTTCTGTAGAGGTGAAGCCCTAACTATGATTTGGCAGCATGATTGGTGGTGGTATAAAGATGGGTTTGGAGTCCCCCATCAGGGCCTTCCTGGGACCATAAGGTGTAAAGAGGGGGCAGAAGTATAAAGAGAGGGTCCACTCAGCCTCAGCATCTGACAACTCTTTTGGGTACCAAACCATGGAGGGCTGGCCAAGGCCCAGGACTCAGTGAGACAGTTTTCCCAGGAATCCTGCATACTAGTACTGACCCCAGTCCTGAGGCTTGGAGTGAGGTAAAGAAGCACAGAGCATGAATATTTATGTAGGATGTTGGCGGGTAGACAATTCACACAAAGAGATAGCTCTCAGCCAGGCCAACGGAGATAACTGACATGACTCAAAACTGAAGAAACTGAACACCTTGAGGAGAGGATCATGTCATGAGACCCAGAAACTACAAGACCTTAGCTTCCCCAATGGGAGGGGAAATATGACTCAAGGAAAACAGATTATGCTCTTGGGTACTGACTGATCATTAAATGAAATAAACTCATTTGCTTGTTAAGTCATTCCCTCTCTTTTGACTCATACCTTTCATGGGGAATTTTTGTTAGGACTTTCCAGCAGAGCCTGCCAGTGTGACAGATTCTAGTAATACAGAATGGCAAAATGGCCCGAGCCAGTTCAGAGTTGGGGGCAGACTGCCACCCTCACAATTCCTTACACTGGGCAATACGAGGAGGAGGTCAAGGACAGTTTTATTAAGTAAATTCACGTTCTAATGCACAAACTAATAGCATATGACAATGCTCCGTGGGATTGGAGAAGAAAGAAATCATGGGTGTCATGATACAAAGGCTTGGCTGGACTTGACACAAGTCCCTGGATGAGATCCTACTCAGCAGAGGGTCATTATCCTGTCCTCTTCTTTCAAAGCATCTTGTGCAATCTCCTCTACAACTGAGGAACATGTCAGCTCTCCCCAGCTGTGTCCCAAACATAAAGATAGTGATTTCCTTCTTCCTCTGAGAAGGGTAGATACCTAACAAGAAATGATGTGTGAGACAGAAGTGGAAACAAAAATGCAATTAGACCCAGAGAAGCTGAAAGGGGCTCTAGTTTTGGCAAGGTGGCTAAACCAGATCTGAAAATTTTGTTAGGGTGGCTCCAGGGACACCCATCTGGTGTGAAATTGGGGGTAGGGTGTTGAGCAGCATCGTCTCAGGGGCAGTGATCGGTACTAGGAGGATGGATGTCGTGTGAAAGGATGAATGATAGCAGGAGCCAGAATTCAAAGGTCAAGGTCCTTACAGAAAAACAAGGAATGGTACTGACCCAGAAGTAAAATGAGAATGAGGCAAATGCAGTTGGCATCATTTATGGTGCTTTGTACCAAAATATAAGCTGCTTTGAGTAGATTGTCTAAAACTCCATCCAGTCTCTTTTGTCTGGCACAGGTCGAGAGCCATGAGCATGACATTCTGACCATTGTCCTCAAGGACTCAGGGACCAGATGCTGGATTGTTATCTATGGAGCAGAGGACGTGATGGGGGAGAGAAGCATATAGAACACTGCGATGTGCCCACAAGTGTTGCCCTGTCCAGGAACTAATATTTAACTTGCTTATTTATGTTTGTTTGCTGTTTGGCTCATGGAAGATGGGGTAGGCAAGAGTCATTAGTGTAGATCCAGATTAGGAATTCCCATCAAGTATTGATGCAACCCCTCAAGTTCCAGGGTGACCTAGAGTCAGAAGAGACAACTTGGAGGATGTGGCTTTGTCATCTGTCCCTCCAGCCCCTTAGCTCTCCATTTGAGCAGTGGAGCCAGGACTAGAGTGAGGCTTCTGAGACACCTCCTTAAATTCTGGGCTCCAGGCTTCTGACTTTGCCTTATTCTCGTTCTGACTTTGCTGAATGGAACCATGGACTTTCACTCCAGCTGGTGCTGACGTTTTCTAACTTTGATAGGATTTATTCAAATCATGGAGAAGCTCCCTAGAACATTGTTCTGTAGGTCTAGACTTCAGGTCTAGAAATTGCCTGTCTACCAAACTCCCACAGGACTTTGATCAAACTGGTTTGGGGCCAGCTCTGAGAATCACCCCTTCCAAGAATTAGAGCAGCAAGAGGAAATCATGCTGAGGCTCATCTCTTAGAAATGTTCAGTTTTTACATTGCAATGCTGAGTATTTGGTTCATTAAGAACATCTGTCTTGACCTTTGTTGACATCGCACGGGCTTCTTCCCTGCTGACTAGGTAAAGGAGCCCGCTTCAGGCAAGCTCCAGGCAACTTTGATTAGTTAGAGACATGCTTTAGAGTCATTATTCCCTATTTACGGTGAATATTCTGAGTTTTAGTGCAAATGAAAAATAGCAAAGAGCTCAAAAGAATATGTCCCTAGATATCCAAATGAATGGGCTCTCTCAGAAAACATGTAGTGAGTCTGTTGGCTGACTCAAGAGTGTTCAGAGACTAGAGGTCCTTCAGCTGCCTTTTTTTTGTTAGTTGAATTGTTTATCGAGCAAGTATTGTGACATCCACTAGGTTCTGGAAGTATATGGAGGAGAAAAATAAGAGATCCCTGCTCTGAAGAACCTAGCCATCTAATGGATGAGACTGTCTTATCTCTGAAGGAGCATCTTACATTTCGATGGGGGCTCTTAGCAAAGGAACTGGCTTCCATCTCAGTGGTTGTTGAGGACAATGGCTTCATGAGGAACATTGGAGCCCTACTCTGAGGTCTAAGAAATGCCCAAATTTCTCCCCCATGCTGCCTGATATAATAGATACTCAATAAAACTAGTATTTACCACTTAGATGAAAGACTTACAGGGAGATGAGAAACTCATCTATATTTTATCGAGTTTGCCATTTCCCAGAAAGACCACTGCAGGGCCAGTATCCATCAGAGTGGATGTTTACATGGAAAAGGCCTTATCGCTTGTTGAGACTGAAGGTCTTGAAAAGCAAACAGAGACAAGGGTGGCATTCTCTAGTTCTAACTGCCCTTCTTCATAACCTTGTCTGTTTGGTTACTTGTACTTCAATGTAAATTTCGGAAGTCTATCATTGAACACAGTGCCTCACAGCAGACTGGGATTTGCTGTATTTGCCTGAAAGGGGAACTGTGTTCTTTAAATATAATACTGGCTTCCTCACAGCAGGACTGCTAGCAAAGGGATTTCTGCTTTTTGCTTTAGGCTTTTGTCTTCAAGGCAAGCTTTTTGTGTTTCTCCTGTAGCAGGGCATTTAGTTAACATCCTGAGATTAATTGATGGCAAGTGGCATTTCTTGTTCTGTGAACCCTCGAAACAAGGATCTTTTATTCTTTATTGGAATTCAGGCATGCTTAATTTCTAGCTGTGCATGTTGGAGGTATTAGCTAGATACAGGAGCATCAATATAAAAAATTTAACTCCTTGGGATTTCTGTGTTGTTGTAGAAGGTGGATATTCCTGTACCAAGTCTTCCGATATTTGGGGCATGACAAGGACTTGCCCAGCCTTACCTGAATGTTCTTCTTAGCACATTGACTTGGTGAGGGTTCCTGGGGTAATTCTCTACCAGTTATTTACATGAACCATGCACTTCAAAGTTGTCCCTGAGGTTGGCTTCCTTCTCTTTGCTATCTAGGCCACTGCGACTTGGGCAATACAGTGGAGATGGAACAGCTCATAGCCACTTCCTGCAAGTGGAGGATACGAGAAACCCAGCAGCACTGACTTCCAGTCAAGCTGGCCTATCCACTCAAAAGTCCCGCCTTTCCTCTCATTTGCTGTGCATGTGAGCCTTGTGATCCACTCTTTCCCATCCATACATGTAGGTTGATAATAATAACAGAAGTTACCTAGCAGTGTTATTGAGATGGGCAAGTCATTGAATGCAGGGAAAACTTTTAGTGCTGCAACATTTGTAAGGGTTTATCTCCTGGAAACTGTTCATCATGGTAGCAGTAGTCGCATTAGCACAAGTCAGAGTAGTAACTCTCTATCTTTATTCTTGAACTTTTCTACTTTGCATGCCTCCTTTCGTGATAATAAGAAATAGAGATGTATGATGGGTCCTAAGCCAAGTATAAAGAAGAATAATAGTATTTAAGCCTTGCTGAATAAATGCTCTGCACAGTGCTATGCAATGTGCATGATATGTGTTTACTTAAATTGGATCTATTAAGTAAGAACGAGATTAACACTTCTACTTTACATATGAGTAAACTGAGGCAAGACACAACTTAGCGAATAGTAGATAAGCCAAAAACTTGAGGACAAGCATTTTGGATCTGGAGCCAATGATTTTAACTGCTGTGCTAGACTATCACTAAGGAAATAGGTGATTTCCTGCCCTCAATGGTGTCAACTCCTGAGTGTCTCCTTTGGAGAGCAACTTTTAATTCAGCCGTTGCTTCTGGTTGGGCCGTCACTGGTATCAATTTTCAAATGCAAGGTTAAATTAAAGACTAGGGAGAAGGTGCCACCTGGGCAGAGCAAGTGTAATTATGTGTATGTATGTTAGGGCTTGGAGGTAGTGTTGGGACGGCAGAGACCTGGACCCAAACTCTTTAAAGATTTTCTGTACCTTTGGTATCTTCTCATGCATTCCTAAAGTGGTGGGCTTTCTCTCCTTACATAAGGTGAGACCTGAGGTTTAAGCAGCCAGATACACTAGCTGAGGGCTATCTGATACTTTGTGTCTGCCTTTCTTCAAGATGGATTATTATATTTATTAGCTAGGACTGCTATAACAAAGTACCATGTACCTGTGTCTTGAGAAAAGGAATTTAACCTTTCATGTTCTGGAGGCTAGAAATCAAGATCAAGGTCTTAACAGGTTTGATTCCTTCTGAGGTTCCTGAAGGTAGGATCTGTTCCAGGTCTTTTCCCTTGACATTGAGATCTCTGTCTTCTTCTCCGTTTCTTTACATGGCTATGCCTTTCTACCTGTCTGTGTCCAAATTTTCTCTTTTTATAAAAATACTGATAATATTGGATGAGGACCCACCCCAACTGACCTCATGTTAATTTAATTACTTTAAAAGGCCCTATTTTGTAATATGGTCACATTCTTGGTATAAGGAGGATTAATGGACTTTGACATGCAAATGTTGGTGGAGGGGCACAATTCAGCCCACATCAATGACACAGTTTCCCTTACTCTCTTCGTAGAATTCCATTACTCCAAAATAAAGCACGTACACTGGCTAAGCCAGAAGTGACAAGTGAGCATTTAATCAATTTGGAGGCATTTTAGAAGAGTTAGGGATTACCTTGTGGGCTGAAGAAATACAACATGAGGGGCAATATCTAGGATTGGTCCTCATTTTTAATTATATAGTTTCAAATAGTTGTTGGGGAGCCCCTGGAAGTGGTTCTCATCATTCTCTTTAATGAAGATGTTGGGATAATAATCCTTATTCCCACTTACCCCAAACTACCTGATTCCTACAAGCCTCCAAAGATTACAGAAACATTGTCTGGCTTGCTCTGTGGCAACGGTGTGGCCTTTTTTTTTCTAGGAACACAATTTCCATAATTTTTGCATTAGAAGTAGAAGTCCCTGAAAAAACTGGTTCATCACAGTCTACCTATGCCAGGGCTCTATCTGTGGCATAATGCAATCTAAGGCACTTAAAACGACTACAGGAAGAGACATAGTGAAGAGATTCATCCTGCCTGGTTTATAGGAATCACAGATTCTCAAGTTGCTGGAATGACTCATATTTTAAGCTCTCTTTCTCAGACAAAGACATCCAGTGCATGGAGAACCTTGCTGGCCTTTAATGGAACAACAAAGCACTCGTCTTCCATGCTTTTTGTCATCCATCTTTGCTCCAACAACCTTTCTTCACCTGTTCAGTGCCTCTGGCTTTTTTCTGCCCAATGGTGTTCAATGCTTCCAAAATCCTAGCTACTTCTCTTCCCAGTGAGGCCTTCTAGGTTCACCTAACGTTTCTAACTAACCCTCTTCCCCAGTCCCTAGCTCTTCAGAATGTCACAGATGATAGGAATCCCACTGCCTTGGTGAACACCTCATTTTATTTTTGAAAGACTTCTAATTTTTATAAATAATCTTTGTCTTTGGAAATACAGTCTCAGCTCTATCTAACTTCATGTGTCAAACCCAGACTGCCCTCAACCAGTCCTGATTAACCAGTTGAGCTCATCTTCTGTTTTTCCACTGAACTGCTATTTCTCCCTTGAAATCCCCTCATGTATGTAGCCTTAGTCTTCTATGCCTTGGGTAGGCAGTACCAATACCATAACAACATCTTTGGCCATGGACTTGGGCACCATATTGGGACCTCACTTCTTTGAGTGGATCCTAACACGTTCCAGTGGGCCAAAATTGAAATATGCAGATAGTCTTCTTCATCTTTTATGGCTCAGACCAAATGCTACCTTTTTGTGGAAAAGCTTCCTTGTTGCTACTCAAATACCCGATAATCAATAGCCCCTTTCATCGTATGCCCTCACACATTACTTTGTGTACATTATTTTGCTATAACACTTACTACAGTTCATCCTACCCACTAATTTACATTTTCTTTTTGAACTTTTCTGACCAGAGACTATGTCTTAATTGTTACTGTACCTCTGTTCCTGGTTCAGAATAGGGGGTTCACATGTATTTATTGCTTTTCTGATTAAAGAAACCAATGTTAGAATTCAGTTACCATGAGAGGGCTGAAAGGAAATATCTTTGTTCAAGGATATTTTGATGTTTCTCAGATCAGATCCTTTGGGGTTATCCTGGATGATGTATATTGAAATTATCCAGGTCAGGCTGAGAAAAGCAGGGAAAGAGTGTAGTGTGGAGTACCTCTGAGATTTTCTGGATGTTTCTGTCTGTTCCAGCATAAATCATAGCTTGTATCTTGTAGTATCAAATTTTACCTGGTTTCCCCAGACCCTCCCTCCAGTTAATGAAGCTTGACATTCACTGTCTTTTCTCTTCTCAGTAAGGGGCACATAATCACCACGCTTTCTTCTTTACTTCTCTAAGATGAAAAATACAGGACAAAAGTTACCAAAAATGCTTCCTTCCTAGAAGGAACCAAATACATGAAGCCAAAACACATCTCTCTCTCAAGGTTTCAAAAAGGAATTTTTTGCCAACTTGCTGTGTCATTTGTTTGCTTGCTGATGTTATGTGAATATATTCCTGGATATCTTTAAAATCCTTAATGCACTGGGGTTAAGTCTCAGACCTTCCTGATATAATTCTTTTTCTCCAAACAATAAACAAGTGAAGAAGTTTGAATATGGTTCTTTATCTTCAGGGCAGTTGCTAAGATCCTCTTGCAACCAAAATATATTTTTCAAAGGCTAGAAAGGGTTCATTTTCTCAAACCTCCGTGATAGCCTTGGCCTACCTATCTATGCAGATAATGGATATCCATGAAACTATTCAAAATTCTTCAAGGACAAAAAGAAAAAGCCTGAAAACTTGCTCCCACCCTGCAGTTGTCTTTTTCTTTTACTGTTTCTGACTCAGTCCAGTATTTATAAGGTGGCCTAGCGATTTATGGCACCCAAAGACTTTTCAACAGCCCAGCCAATGAGATACTACTGTGAGTTGGATTGTTCTACTCCAAGATTGGATATGTCAGTTCCTATAGTAATCTAGGATGCTCCTTCAAGATACTGCTGTAGGATTGCTTCATGTGGTACTTATCATTTAGTGGAGTGGAAAAACAAATTCTCAGAAATAAATTAGTGCAGGGAGAGAGTTTTGCATTTTATGTAGGAGGGGGAGCATACTGGGAGGGTCATGATAGAGATCCGAAAGCTAACTTCTAGGTCTTTGTACTGGGCAAGAAAGATTAGTATCTCACTCTCTGTATTTTAGACATCTAAAGGAAAAGTGTCACAGAAAGTTCAAAAGGAGAAATATTGAAAACTAAATAAAGGATGTTCTTTGATACTTGAAATAGATGTTTAAAGATTAAAATCATTTTACAACACTTTTTGGAAATTTGCACCTATTCCTAATGTCTGTCTTAAGCTGACAGTATTATTTGGGGATGATAACTTCACCGCAAGCATAATTAGTTAGGTATGCCTGGGACAGTGCCTTAATTACATGTGATCAGTGTTGTAGAAGCCACCAGTGACTTCTCTCCCGAGTCATGTGTCTCTATCAGAGACAAAATAATGGGCCACGAATGTGTCCACGATGCAGGGGCTTATTTATTACGCTACGAGCATGAACATGTTAGACCTGCCTGATTTTATTATAATGCCTAAGGTTGTCGATGAGGCTCTGCCAACCACTGGGGGGAGGCCTCTGTAGACTCTTCTTCCTTTTCTACTTACAAACAAGGCAAGAGAGGGTGGATGTAGCCCAGAGAAGTCAAGATTACTTTATTAAGATGCATCTGAGCTCCAGGCAGGGCTCATTCCAAGGAATGCTGAACTGGGAAGAAAATGGTGGTGGCGGGGGGCGTCCCTGGATGGTTAGTGCAAATACAGTTGTCAAGATGCAGAGCAAGGGTGTTGTTTAGTATTGAAATCATGTATTCCAGATGTGGGCATTTGGTAGTCAGTCTGCTCTGAAGTGACATGCTGCTGAATCTTTAAAGGGCTTCAGCTGGGGAGAGCGAAATCTGATTGGGCAAATTGCTAAAATATTTAAAGTGCAGCCTGTTAAAGCTTTTACTGCAAAGAGCATCACGTCAGAAGTTGTAGTCAGAAAGAGTGAGTAATTGGCTTTCCATCCTCATGCCAGTCAGTCAGCATGAGGCTCTGTTCCCATTCCTTTCTCTTCATTGCCGATGCTAATAGCAACCCTTTGGGGTGTGAGTGTGAGCGCTGGGAAATTTGATAGCTGGTGAAATGAGAGAATATGGAGAGGAATGGCTGCAAAAAGGAAGCTGAATCCGCACAACGGAGTGCAGCCCAAATAGGCAAACAGAGGCAGGAGAAGGGCAGAATCGTTACTTGACAAAGTAACTGGCACCATCCGATGAATGGTGGGTCTACAAGCAAGAGCACGACCGGCAGGGGCAGTTGGCCTCCTCTACATCTCGGATCTCTGAGATGTAACTTGGGGCACTTCCCAGTTATGATTTATTACGCTCTGTGCTCAGGTTTCCCTGTCCTCGTCTCCCCAGGCACGACCCCTTGTTAATTCCCGGGAATGATCAGATTGACAACATGGACTCCAATGTGAAGAAGTACGACTCCACCGGGATGTTTCATTGGTGTGCTCCCAAGGAGATGGAGAAAGTCATCCTGGTGAGTGAGGGATTCTGGAATTGCCAAGTTGTACCTTTCTTTCTGGTGCTACCTGTCCTTGGGAATGAGGTTTTCCAGACTGGATGGCGAGATGATATAGTTCCTGGTCATAATCATTTTTTATGAGTGAAATTCCTAACAGAGACTTGGGTATCGGGTATCAAGACCCGCAATCAGAACATGAGCTGAGAACAGAATTTTCAATTTCTGAATATTTACGTGCTCATTAGTGTAGCGGTAATCCCGTGCTGTGGGTGTGAGGCATCATGGGCCGCAGAATGTGGCTGATTTCTGTCCAATTGCCTCTAGGATCAGAGCTGGCTTGGGCCGTTTAGGAGCTGCATAGCCATGAGTAGGGTTTCTTCACTCTCTGTATTTCAGTTCTTTCATCTATAAAAAGAAAAAAAAAACCCAAAACGACCCCAATGTACAGTATATTATTGTCGTGAACATTAGAGTCAAACATAGGGCTTCATAAAGTGACTTGTTGTTTTATATCTTCTTCTTCTTCTTCTTAAACACCACAAAGAAATGTGAATGTGGCCTTATTGTCATTTGCTTACAACTATGTTTTGTATCCTTATAAACAACAGCCGTGTGCATCTGGGATCCTTCCTAGTGCACATTGTAGAAGGGCATGCGCATTTGTGGATGATGACAACGCAGAACAACGGTCCTCTTGGGGAGGCTGGGGCTCAGATCCTTCTTTCATGGATGGCTCTCCAGTGTCTCAGCAGCAGCAGTGGGCTTCTACTGCTCTGTCCCAGAATGTCAGCACAGATAACAGTCCATTCTACTCTCTGCATTGGCCCTATTAACAGTTTTAGCTGCCTACATCAGCTTTTCCTAGAGTTTATTGTCATGCTAATCCATGAAAAATGGATTAATAATCAGGAAGGTCAGATGGAAAGGTTCTTTCTCCTTTGTGCCTCTAATCCCCAGATTTCTGTGCAGCAGCTCCTTTGTCTGCCAGGAAAAGCCTATCATTCTTGAAGTCGGGGCCACCCTTCCTTAAGAAGGATTGTTCCCGGTCTTCAGAACAGCTTTGTACTCTAATCCACTACATTTTTTCCTGTGTTTTATCAACTTAATTATAAACAAGCATTGTGATGTAATGCAGCATTGCATCGGAGGCTGACTTAGAGGTACGACAGTGGTGAGCAAAAGCAGAGGAAGTTAAAATTCCCAGCAAGTGTCCACTGTGTAACTTAACAGGAAAGAAAATGGTTCTAGCCACAAAGCTGCTTTCTGCACTTAGCTTCTGTTATATCCATCACACCTTTACCTTCCTGGTCTCAGTTCAACCTGGTGTTTCCTTCCTGTGTCAGGTCATACGTAGGTTGTTTGATCTGAAATCCAGGGTGCTAATAACTTGCCTAGATTTTTCTGGGCAGTGTATGCTAATGGATATCTGATCAACATCACCTACTGGAAGGAAAGCATTTAGGAAGATGAGTTCATCTGAAAAATAATATTTAGCAAAACATTTATAGCAATCTGTCTTAGTTGATTTTCTCATTGCTGAGACAAAATACCTGGCACCCAAAGTTAAAGTAGGAAAGATTTATTTTTAGCCCACAGTTGGTAGCGGTTTCAGTCCATAGTTGGCTGACTTCAAGGCAAGGTGGCATGGCAGAAGGGCATCACAGAGAAGAAATAACAGTTCATGACATGGAAGGCATGAGGCAGCAGCAGCAGCGTGCCTCTCTCTTTTATCCTTCCCAGGCTACCTGCCTTTTGGGTGGTGCCACCCACACCCAGGGTTGGCCTTCCCACTATCCATACCCAGAACCATGCTAAATCAGTCAGTGAACGGATTTAGTAATCATGCACCCTTAATCCTAGCATCACGAATCTTAGATCCAGCCACCTCTAGAAAGCCCCACTTACGACTGCATGAGGCTTTGAGGGGACATCTATATACAAGCCATAACACAAATGTATGATGTGTTAGGCGCCACCCTAATTCTGGAGGTATAATACCCAGAGCTTATACTCCAGCGGAGCAAAGAGAAAACTTGTAGGTAGTCAAATGAGTGCATGATAATATTTCAGATAATGATAAGATGCTATGAAGCCAATAAAGCGGTATTCTGGGCTAAAAGTGGACTGGGAGGCACCATTTAGACAGAACGATACAAAGAGCCCTCCCTAAATTAACACTGGGGTGGATGTGAATGATAGGAAGGGTTACCTGTGTGCTCATGAAGTGGGGTTGTGTTTACCCGCAGGGTGTAGGATACTAAAAATGGCTTTGAGGGTTAGAATGTATGAGATGGTTCCAGTTTTTCAGGCCATTATCATCTATGTGAAGGAAAGATGTAATTTAACTGTAGAATAGTCTCTTTAAAGCTAAGTAACATGAGGCACAAAATACTATTCAAATTTAGGGAGAAGCACTAGCAATGCTTTGAGGGTTAGAATGTATGAGATGGTTCCAGTTTTTCAGGCCATTATCATCTATGTGAAGGGAAGATATGTAATTTAACTGTAGAATAGTCTCTTTAAAGCTAAGTAACATGACGCACAAAATACTATTCAAATTTAGGGAGACGCACTAGCAAGTGTTTAAGAAGCCAAGATATCCCACCATGTGCAAGCAAGTTGTGCTTGGAAGGGGTTTAAGGCCATGAAGGCTGAGTTTGGGTTGGGCATTGAAGGATGAACAGGAAACACAGGATGCATAGCAGAAGCATACAAGTAGTTTCTTGGTTTTAAACCTACCAAAATCAGACTTTCCAGAGCCAAGGTACAGCGATATGTATTTTTGCCAAGTTTCCCCGGTAATGTTGCTATGGCTCACTTGAGAACTGGAATTTTGGTCCTAGATCTAACCTCCTGGGGGCAGCATCTATTCCTGGGCCACTGTCCTAACAGGTACCGATCTCCCCCCTGCAGGATTCATCCTGAACCCAGTTTTTATTGGTCTGCCTTGTTGAGGGGAGCTAGCTTCCCAGGTGACCTGTCCAATTAAAAATAATTTGGAGCATCAGCACAGCATGTCACAGACTGGTTGACTCTCTGCTTGTGGTACCCAGGGACTTACACTTCCATGCAGCCTGCAAAACTAACTCTCATTCTTCTCCGTGAAGCAGTGATAGGTGATGTGAGCTCCCTGGGTTGGGGTGGGGGTTCCCTCTTTGGTCTTAGTAAGACATTTCTTACAGCCTATGCCTCAGGTTTCCCGGTACTGCTGCAGAAGGAAACCAATAATGGTGACAGCCCCTGCTTTATTCTAATGACCAGGGAATGAGAGCTAGCTTCCTCCTCTCCTTGGGGGTTACTATAATAACGCTGACATTGTCTTGAATTGCAATATTGGCATTTAAACAATCAATACACTGGTCAATGCTAGGGATTAAATCAAGCAGTGTTTGATATGTGCCGTGAACATTAATATGCCTCCTCCAAAGCGTTGTAAGCCACATGGGACCATTCACGCATGTGGTGAGTGGACAGGAAGGAAGGCAGGCAAGGTGGGAAGCATTGGACTAGGACCAAAGGGCCAAAAAAGATCCATGATTAGCTTCCTTATATTGTCTCTTTGCTAGCAAAAAGGCCAGCAGTGTTTAACCATTGGAGATTAGAGTCCTCCTCTGCATGGGGATATTTCATTTGTCTTCTTTGTAAATGTGTACCTGAGATCACATAGAATGAGGGAAGGCATTCGCCTGTTGCTCTTACTGACGTGTCTTGGACCCTTCTAATGATTATTTTGGGATTCTTTCTTATATAAGGTGAGTCCTCCCAGAAATGCCCCTGGAAACCTCAAGCAGGCCTGGACAAGGGTTAGCACATTTGTTCTAGAAAAGGCTGTATCTTGAATGATTGAGGTATCATGGGCTGTATGATGTCTGTTGCAGTTGATCAGCTCTGCCATTGTAACATGAAAGTAACCATGGGTGAACTTTGTTGGATTCCAATAAAACTTTATTGGAATTTGAATTTCAATATAATCTTCACATAGGATGTCATAGCCTTGTTTCCATTTTTTAAAACCATTGTGAAGTACAAAAATCATTTTCAGCTCACTGAACTTATCAAAGCCTGAAGCACCAGATGGAGCCTGAAGGTCACTTGCCAGTCCCTGGCTTGGGATAGCATGTCCCACTTTCTGGTACCATGACATACTGTGTCACCCCATTGATAAACCTAGAATGCAGTACTCAGATATCTTGAGCTGAGATTCACAAAGGGACCTGACCATTTTATCATCATTCAGCAGGAGAGCTTGAAAAGACATACTATTTTACCAATGATTTCACTGAAACTAAGACTTCCCTGTCTAGACAACGTAAATATTACTCTTTCCTTCCTGAAAGTCATTATGAAATAGTCCTGCTTACATAAATGTATAGCATATTTTTCTTCAATCTTTTGCCTGAGAAGGTCATGATATGTGTAGCTGTATGTTTACATTGTATTATTTATGTTTGTTACATAAATGCAGTGTAAACACACGTGCTCACATAACTTATCTATATGACATGTATAGCACATGACATTGATGAACTGTATTAGTTACTACAGTGACATATCTGTGGCAGCTAACTTCTGAAGAGAAAAGGTTTATTTACAGGCTGAGGAGTCTAAACTCCAAGGCTGGGCTGCCCCATTTGGTCTCTGAGAAGTGGTAACATTGTGGCAAGGGGGCATGCGTGAAGGTGATGACACCTAGAGCAGTGCAGAGAGAATGAGGACGGAAGAGGCCAGGTTTGTTCCTCTTACAGTGATCCTCCTGCTAGAATTGAAGAGTCACGTGAGGACTACCAAAGGATCACAATGTCACCCTAGGCACCAGGCCCTTATTCAGAGTGGACCCTTGGGGAACACTCAGGCCACATACAAATCATAGCCATCGAACATAGTAAGTACTAAGCAAATGTTTTGTTGACCTGTTGCACCAATGCTTTGTTTTTCCCTCCTTACAGATCTATGATGTCCTTTCTCTAATACGCTGGCATTTTTCCTTGTCACAGACTCGAAGTGAGGCCGCCATGACCGTCTTGAGCGGTCACGTAGTGGTCTGCATCTTTGGTGACGTCAGCTCAGCCCTGATTGGTCTCCGGAACCTGGTGATGCCACTCCGTGCTAGCAACTTCCATTACCACGAGCTCAAGCACATTGTGTTCGTGGGCTCCATTGAGTACCTCAAGCGAGAATGGGAAACACTCCATAACTTCCCTAAAGTGTCCATACTGCCTGTAAGTCCAAGGTCACATTATTGATGCTATTGAGGCTTTTTTCTTTTACTTTTCATTCATAAAAGAAAATCTCAGGTGGATATAATCTTTATAGCTTTGATCATGCCTCTGCTTCTTCATCTGGGCCTGAGGATGCAGCCCTTCCCCTATGCATTGTAGAGGAGAACACAAACCCTGAGAGGCCTTATTAAAAAGAGCTTGCAACCCAGGTCAGCCCCTCACCAGGGATGAAGTCTAGCTGGTATCATTTATTAACCATATCAGTGTCTAAATATTTTTTTCCTCTTGCCTGCACAAAACATACAGCATTGTGATATTGTGATGCTTACACTAAGAATTTACTCATATAACTGTTTATGACATTTTACTTATGACATTGTTAAGCTTCAAGAACCCTCAATCTGAACCAGCTTCTGACTAAATAAATGTAAATAATAAGTAAATTATTTATTCTGTACAGAAGGCCAAACCTTTCTCTAAGCAGCTCCCCATAACCATCTAGTTAGAAGCTCAATGTTTTCAATGGTTTCTGTGGTGTGTGTGTGTGTGTGTGTGTGTGTGTGTGTGTGTGCGCGCGTGAGCACATGTATGCATGATATTATTGATTGTAAAATACAAGGACCCCAATCTATAATGAACAATTTTGAGCTCCAATAGGCCAAACCTTTCTCTAAGCAGCTCCCCATAACCATCTAGTTAGAAGCTCAATGTTTTCAATGCTTTCTGTGGTGTGTGTGTGTGTGTGTGTGTGTGTGTGTGTGTGTGCGCGTGCGCGTGCATGCGCACATGTATGCATGATATTATATTGATTGTAAAATACAAGGACCCCAATCTATAATGAGCAGTTTTGAGCTCCACAATTTCATGTAAGGCTATGGGCTATTTTATTCATGTATCTACCACTTCTTAATCTACTGCTATGTATTTCCGACAAACTTTCAAAAAACTATAGAGCATATGCTCTTTAACATTTGATATAGCTGCATATGCAGCAAACCAATGCAAATATTACTTCTCCTCTGGACATTTTTCTTTTAAGTTTATATCCAAAAAACAGGAACATGGGATTTTTCTGCATGTTAGGAGGTGTGCATTTACCTTTATCTAGGAAGCTAAAATTCATTATTTCTCTTATCAGCTTCCAGAGTCTCAGAAATAGAAAAAAAAAGAGCCAAGTAATATAATTGATTAAAGAATACATAAGGATGTATCCACAAGTAGTACCCACTAGCAGCTACCATTTGTCTGATATAATGCCAGACATAATCAGTCCTCAATAAATATTTAAAGGAGTGAAAAAATATCAGACAGATCTCTTTCGGATGCAGAGCCAAATCTGATTGCTTTAGTGAACATATGTAATTAAAGATGGATGCCTACAGACAATCAGAAAGCCACATACTTTTTTTTTTTTTTTTTTTTTTTTTTGGCATCAGGGATCAAACTCAGGACCTTGCACTTGCAAGGCAAGCAAAGCGCCACTGAGCTAAATCCCCAGCAAAAACCATATACTTTTAAGAATATAAATATATACTGTGCATACTTTTGCTGGTTTCAGGAATATGGCAGATTTGATTGTAATATTTCTGTGATCATCATGCTAATATGCTGTTTCACATGGTTGCTTGACCTCTAAAAACCTTATGAGTCTGTGTGCGTGTTTGTGGAGTGTTGGGTGTGATGTTTGCTATTCATGTGTACATGTCATGTGTGTATGTTTGATTCTGTGTGCTCTCACCTGCTTCTATCAGTATAAATAAACTGTAGTATTTGTGGATCCTTTTCAAATCCGCCAAATGTAGCATACTCAGGCATAGGAGATTTGCACAGATTTTCACATGTTATTGTTTAAACAGTAAAGGGCCTACATAAAGGGCCACCCTCTCTCCCCAAAGCCCAAAGTCACTTTGTAGGAAGGGGAATGAAAAATATCCAGGTTATACATATAGATATGCATATTTGGATATAGGTACAGATTTAGATTGAGGTAGAGATAGAGAAATCAGCTAGCAAGCTCTTATCCAGAACACACAATGAGTTGAAGGCAAGTGGGGTCAGTGCAGGCCAGGCAGAGATGGAGGAACAAGAGGGCTGGTGACTGAATGGGAGCCCCAAAGCAATGCTGAATGACTGCTGGGGAGCTCAGACATAGACTGGCCTAATTAGTTTTGCTGTGACCCCTCCTGAGGACACAGAGCTTATAGAGGTCATGGCCCTATCCTTCTATTTTACCAGTGGTTGCAACCCCAGAATTTCTGTCATTACCTCCTAGATCTATATTTTTTTCCACTGTCTTACGTTGTTATGTGACTTTTAAAAAATATGTTTACTGGCTTATTTATTTTTAATTACCCAGTAATATACAAATATGTTCTTGCTATAAAATATTCAAGCAATATAGAAGTATATAAAGTCAAAAGCAAACTTTCCCCTTCCTCCTCTCCATCCTTTTCCTCTCCCCAGAGGTAATTACTGTTATTAGTTGAATGTGTATTTTCCGAGTTTTCTCTTTGCATTTACATATATTTAGAAATACATTTATAAATATATAATTTGATTTGGAGGGTGTTTTTTTTGCATAATTGGAGTTGTACTTTTTTGAATTGTTCTAGAACTTTTTTCACTTACCACTCTTAGAGATCTTTTTCAAGTCAGTGACTATACAGGGCGCTAGCTCCCTCTCTACTTGCTGCATACTTTGCTGCTGTGTCCTGGTGTAGCAGTGCCCTCAACCATTCCTATGTTGTTGTATCAGCAGGTGATTTCCCTGCTCTATTTTTTGTTGAAAATACGCAATGCAATTATAAGATCAGAAGCTATCTCTCCTGTGCGAGGTGTGCATTCATTCCACTCCCTTCTGTATCCTCCAAATTAAGCAGAGCTTCCAGACCCACCTTATCACATCCTGTTTGCTCTGTTTTCCCCCTGGCTGCATTGGAAATTCTAGTTGGAACTGTTGTCATTTGCCTGAGATAGAAGTGACCTGCTATTAAATAAACAGGCATTTGAAACCCACCCCCTTGTTACATTCTGAAAGCCAGAGGTTGCCACAGGACAGTTACTTAAATCAAGACAATTTCCAGGCAGGAAGAAGATGTAGACCCTGGCATTATTCCTCTCGTGTGTTTGTTAGTAATAGCTTGATTGAGTATTGAAAGCCAGCCTGAAATGCTGCCATCAGCACCGACTACCCTTTAGATTAGCACATGGCCCCTATTCCCTGAAATGCAGTTAGGCTAGCTTAATGTCAAGGCATAAAAAAGATACTAGTTAAATAATTTCCCAGAGCTTTGGCTCAATCTTTAATTTGTTTTTATTTTTTCCCTCCTTCCCTTTCTCACTTTGACACCTCTCTCTCTCTCTCTCTCTCTCTCTCTCTCTCTCTCTCTCTCTCTCCCTCTCCTTTTTTCCCCTCTATGCCAAAGGGTACGCCATTAAGTCGGGCTGATTTAAGGGCTGTCAACATCAACCTCTGTGACATGTGCGTTATCCTGTCAGCCAATCAGAATAATATTGATGATACTTCGCTGCAGGACAAGGAATGCATCTTGGCGTCACTCAACATCAAATCTATGCAGTTTGATGACAGCATCGGGGTCTTGCAGGCTAATTCCCAAGGTAAGGACAGGCTGTAATACTTTTCTGCTGTGCCTACGGGGGACAGGGGCTGGCAAGAGGGATATCCTTCACTCAGTAATTCAAAGAGGCTCACATCAGCCTGCCTGGCAGTGAAACCTGTGGTTGTCGTCACAGCTTTCAAAGAGGCATCTGCTGCTGCTTCTCCTTTCCATCCCAGGCTTCATCCCTCCTTTCTCTCTCCCTTTCTCTCTCCCTCTCTCTCTCTCTCTCTCTCTCTCTCTCTCTCTGTCTCTCTGTCTCTCACACACACACTGTGTTGCCCTCCCTGACAATAAGCACATTGTTAAATGGCCTTCTCCTCAGCTTCTCTGCATGGTGGCTTTAAGGCTAGGGTCACTTGCTAAATGTCAGAGCACTAAATAGATGCAGGCTGCACAATCCCCATGGTGGCCTCCAGTATGCATTTTTTGCCATTGCACTGAGATGGGTGTGTTGAGCTCTGCATTGTTAGGGCTGCATCTAAGACTCTGCTGACCAGGGAATGGTAACCTCCAGGAAGAGGGGACTGTATGGACACAGAGAGTCATTTAGTAAGAATTGACATTTCTCAGCCCACACATGTTGTGCCTAAGGAGGCACAACAGCCTTAAACAACACAGATCTGCCTTCTTCTATGCCATTTTCCCTGTCATTTGCTGTAGGATCCTGGGCAGGTGGATACAAGTAAAGATGTCATCTAGAAGTCTCAGAGGGGAGGCACAGCAGAAATCCATAGCAAATGACCTCTGGAGTCAGGATATAAAAGGACAGGATGAAATGTATTCTCCTCCTAGTGACACCTCTGGGAGTTTGCCATAAGTACAGGATGGTTGTCATATGTGACTGCTGGGCAGGTGGCACTGGTTGGCTGATGGCAGCTGAAGCCTATTGTTCCAAGATGGGGAGTTGAGGGAGCACAGCTCATGAAAACCATAGCTGATAAGATAGGAAGCACAGCCTGACAGCCAGGAAAAGCTCTCCATGCAGGGCTTTCAGGAAGATCAGCTCAATCCCTGCCACGCAGCCTAGACCTGTGCACGCCATTATCCTTTCTTCAACGCCACGATCTTTTGTTAACTGGGCTTTGCCACCTCCTTCCAGTGTTGTCCCAGCATTGCGGCAAAGCCACGAGCAATGATTCCTGGAAAGCGCCCCTCTGTGGACTCGCTTCCTTTCAGGAGGTCTGGGCAGAGCCCATCAGTGGGAGAAGGGTAGGGGTGAGTTCTGAAGAACGGAGAAAGAGAGGCCATGACTCTAGGGGCAGCTCCTGCCAGGCTGTGAGTAAACTTGAGGTCTCAGGCCACTCTCAGCGGGGGTTGACTCCTGAGAGCCAATGGCACTGTTACTGGGGACAAGGAAAGAGGATGGGAACTTCTCTGAGGGTCTTGAGATCTATATAGCTTCTGTTCAAGCTCGGAAGAACCTTGCTCTTTGGTGTTGCTTGTGAGATACTTACTGTGGCTTCCTTGTCTTTGGCTTCCTCAGGCCATTTGATGGTTGTGTCAACCTGTGATTTTCCTCAGACATGAACTAGAGGGACCTACATTCTTCCCACATAACCCTGTCTGGAAACAATGTGTCAAGGCTCTAAGAAAAGCCCTGAGCTCTTAGGAGCAGCACAGAGAGGAGGGAGAAGCTGCTCCAGCAGCGTGGATAAAAGATGATGTGGGAAGACAGGAAGTGAAGAAGGCGGGCTGGCACTCCTTCCCTGACTTTAAGTCCTGTTCACCAATGCACCCTCCCTGCCTTCACCTTAGTTACCTGGGGGAGTTGGCTGGAGATGCATAATGTCTTAGCCCAGCCCTCACATACCTGTCAGAATCTGTGTTCCAACAAGATAACCAGGTGGCTTGGATGTGCTGCTCTACAGCACCATAAGTCTTCACGCTAACAAAGCCAGGGCAGTGAACACATTGGCTGACCTGATTGGATGTGCCTTCTGTACCTTAGAAGAGCCATCAAAGGGGAGGGAAAGAAGCAGAAGCAGCAGCACACCTCCTGGGTAGAGGTAAAGGAGGCAGGAAAGCCCTTTCTTTTCCCTGTGCTCCTGGTCCTCTCAGTTTAATCCTCATGATTTTCAAGGTCTGTAGATGAGAACCTCAGTGTGCGATTTAGTCCAGGCTTTTGTAAACTTACCTCTCCTCTCGGATACTATGTAGTGGCCAAATTGATACTAATACTTTCCCCTCCCTAAGGTTCAAAAACTGCTTATGCTTTTTAATCACAGGAATACAAAAAAATAGGTTTGGCAGAAGATAGGCAAGAAGGAGACTGGGAGTTGATTTTTTTCCTTTAAAGAACAGAAAAAAGACCCTCTTATATGTACATGTGTGCACACTGCTATGTCTCAATGTCTGTGTCCCCTCAAAAATTTTAATGTTGAAATCCTAACCCATGAAAGGTTAGGAGGCGGGGCCTTTGGGAGGTGGTTGGGATGGTGTCCATGTGAATGGGATTAATGCCCTATAAAATAGGACCACGAGAGGCTCTGCACACATTTACCATGGGAAGGCACTGTTTATGAACCAGAAAACAGCCCCTCACCAGACAGTAGATCTGCTGATTCCTTGATCTTGGACTCACCAGCTTCCCCAACCATGAGAAGTAAATAGCTGTTGTCTATAAGCTGCCCAGGTTATGCTATTTGTTTCGGTGACCTAAATAGTCTAAGATATACACTCACTAAAGAAGGCAGGGACTAGGTTTCTATATCCAGTAGCCACTCTCCTGGCCTCCTGCTCAAGTGTAGAGTGGAACTTGTTCTTCCCAGGAGCCAGCGCTCTGTTCTCTTTTTGTGGACAGAATGTGGAAGCTGTCAGCCACCAAGCCCATATTTCCCCTTATTTTCTTACCCCGTTTGCTTCTCTCCCACCCTTGGTTATGGACAACATGCGCTGACACTCTGACCTTGCACAGACAGTGGTCCAGTGTTGTCAACACAGAGAAGTGGCTTCCGCCCCAGTCTTTTGGCCATGGCCCTGCACCCAGCCCCTTGGGTACCTCCCAGCCCATGAGCCAGGTGGGGAGCTGAGTCTCTCAGCCACTCTTCCTCTCTGACACTTGTTTGAACAACTAGGAATCCCGCTCGCCTCAGACACTTTCTTCTCCCTCTGAGCATTAGGCATGACCAAGCTCCAGAAGGATTAGAATTACAGGGAACAAAATGGACTTCATGTTACTCTTCTAGGGAAACAAATTGAAATCCCCATGAGTGATAACCGCATAGTTTTCTTACCACCATCACCCCAAATTTCATTATACAGTCTCGTGTTCTTTATGAAAACCCCAACCTCAGCTTTGTCCTAAAGATATGTTATCATCTCTCCAGATCCCAGACGAACAGAAGTGTTGACTTAGGACAGATGTGCTCTGGGGCCAGAATATTCCTACAGCCTTATTGAAAGTTTATCTAAAGTGATACAATGGAACATGGAACATGTGTCTCCACATTGAGATGTGGAGCCCCCACTGGGATTTGTGTCTAGGCGCTTGCCACTGTGTGTTATTGGGCCTCTTCTCTGCACCTTTCTTCCCTTTTCACATTCCCTTTTGGTGTCACTTTTCTAGCCCACACCATGTCAGAACTGACCCAGCCTAGGGAGTCTGGCGCAGGCACACTCTGAAACGATAGGAGATGTGATGGCTGGTTGTCAAAAACAATTAAAGAAAAAGGTGGCATTGCCCATGCTGGATGGTGTATCAGATGTGACATTTGGGTCTATGAGATGCAGTTTTAATATAGAGCAGGCAAAACTGCAGTGACAATTATATAAAGCCGGTGAAGTCGCTTCTTGCTGGTCAGCAAACATCAGCTCAGAACCACTTTACAGCTCTTTACCAGCAACTAAGTGCCTTTATTTACAGAGTGCCTGTCACTTCCCTTTGGCTGGAGAGCAGTGTATTATTTAGCACGCATTTTATCTGGGGAAAACATTTCAATTTAAATCAGTTGGTAGAACAGTGGCTCTTGCCAGATTGTTTCCCTGTGGTTCTAAAAGATAAGAACTGAGTCTGATCTTCGAGGGTAGGTGAGCAAAGGAAGGTTCTATTCTCAGAGAACCTTAGGAGTCAGTGCCTAAAAAGAGGGAGCATGTGATGGAGATTTTCATTCTTCTTTTCTATCAAAATGGGAAATGAGGGCTGGGGATTTAGCTCAGTGGTTCTGCCGCCTGCCTTGCAAGCTCAAGGTCCCAAGTTTTATCCCCAGTACCAAAAAAAAAAAAAAAGGAAATGAACATATTATAGTTTCTGTGCTCATTTCCCAATAAGGGTAACTCTTAAGGGAAAGAAAGGGGAATAAATGAGTGTCCCACCCATGCATCAGCTGCTGTAAAGGTTCAGGAGACAAAGATGGCTTGGATTCAAACTCTTACTATTCTAGAGGGTCTGAAGGAGTGGAGGCAATATCTCTGTAAACAATGACAGTGTAGTGAGACAAAGACCAGGCTAGAAATTGAGCCCAGAGGGTCCTCATTTTATGCATTTCTAAGCCCGCAGAAGGTTTCCAAGAATAGGTAACAGCTGTGGATGAGTTGAATGCATGTGACTGTTCAGCACTTGAGATCTAGCTAACATGACTCAGGAACTGAAGTTTTCCTTTTATTTGATTATTTTTTAAAAAGTTAATATTAAATAATTACAGGTGGTCAGCATCTCCCACATTGGGCAAATCAGGCTTAGACCATACACTTGATGCCTTGCTAGTGGTTTGGATTTTTGAGGATTCATCAAATATTTATGGGAAGAAGGTGATTAAATCAATCTTTGAAAAAGACAAAAGAGAAAAATACGAGCATGGGTAAAGGTAGCCAAAGATAGAAGCAGGAGCTGCATAATAAATTGGGGTGGGATGGAGGTGATCATATAGCCTCAGTGATATCAGGAGGGAAGGCAGAACCGACATCAAGATGAATTTGTTGTACAGAAGAGATAATTATTGAAGGCCAGGTGAGTAAGAAGGAAGTATGCATTACTGGGGATAAGAAGTTGAGAATGACTTTTGAGGTTTGGCTACTGGGTGGATACGGAAGCAGAGGGCCCAGAAGAGAAAGCAGGTTTAAGAAAGAAGGTAAATTTGGTCTTGGTCCCTTTGGATTCCTGAACATCAGCCAAAGCTGGGGCCATGGATCTGGTCAACATGGGCTTCCAGTTTTGCTTGCAACACTTAACAGGGAGAACAGGAGTAGAAGTTAGCTTTGAATGGGATTCTTAAGGGCAAAAGTATCTATGCTGCTGTTTTGAGACTGCAGACAACTTGTACAACTTGCAATGGGGTTATATGCCAATAACCACAACCCCACCATAAATTGATAATGTAAGTAAAAAATGCACTCCCTGCACTTCACCTACTGAACATCACAGCTTCGCTGCACAGTGCGCTGCAGAGTGCTGGTTGTTTCCTCATGACTGTGTGGCTCACTGCTACTGCCCAACATTGAGAGTATTGTACTGCACATTGTCCAGGAAAACAGACAAATTCCAAATTCAAAGTACCATCCCCACTGAACGTGTACTACTCTGCTGCATCATAAAGTCGAAAATTATAAGTTGAACCATTGTAAATTGAGGCCATTTGTGTTAAATTGTGTACTACTCTGCTGCATCATAAAGTCGAAAATTATAAGTTGAGCCATTGTAAATTGAGGCCATTTGTGTTAAAATATGGCGGCCAGTGGATCTAAATGGGCAAGTGGAAAAGTCAGCCAGGGATTTAGCTCAGCGGTTCGGAGGCCTGCCTCGCAAGCACAAGGACCTGAGTTCGATCCCCAGTAAAAAAAAAAAAAAAAGAAAAGTCAAAACAGTAAATGTGGCTTATAGATGTAGGGGGCAAAACAAAGACAAAAAAATAAAAAATAAAAAGGAAAAGAAAAGAAAGGAAAGTCCCCATAAGATCAGGGGTATGGATGGATTAAGGTATTGGAGAAGCCAAATGGTGGGAAATATGATCAGAAAGAGGCATATGTGACAAGATTAAAGACAGAAATATTCCCTGTGGAGTCTGAGAGTTCCTCCTTGGTATTACACTGAAACAGTTTTCTATGTAGACCCTAGGTACAGAGCATGGCTCATCTGAACGTCACCAGTGCCAACATCACCAGTCACCACCACCATATGCGGTGGGCCCTTGAGTTAGTTACAACTGGCCTGACATACGAAAAACTTGGCTTATGACCACAATTTCACTTTTAACTTATAACCAAAGTCTTGAGTTATGACCTGAATGCTGGCTGCTTGTGCTTCCAGATGGTCTCAGATACAGATTTAACCCTTAAAGAGTTCTAGAAGGAACATTACTGCATCCTTTCCTGTGTGGGATTAATTGAGAAGCCCTGGGCCAGTGTCTCTCTAAGGAACCTGAGGTCTGCCCATATATAGGAGAGAGACTTTGAAGGCTGTATGGAGGGACCTGAGCCTTCTGGTGACCAACTTGAGTTACAACCTGCCCTCTTGAATGAATTGAGTTCGTAAGTCAAGAGTCTACTATGTCACAGTAATACAACTGATTTTTGGCAAAAATAGAAAGACAGTTCAGTGAAAGCTTATATTTCCAACAGATGGTCCTGAAACAATGAGCAAATATATTGCCTCCTTTCTGGGTTTAAATATGTATGCAGGAATACAAATAGGAGTAAATATAAATATCAACTTACACAAAAATTTACTTCACATAGATACGTACCTTAATGTAAAATGCAAAACACTGTCTCCAAATTAAAAATAAAAAAGAGTAAGGGTCATGGTCAGTGTAAAGGCTCTGGATTTAAACCCAAATATATATATGTATGTATCACTGATGCCTGGCTTGCACATCAGCTGTGGTGACAGTTAATTTGAGTACATGTGGAAATCAGGAGCTTTGGATGCTTCTGGGTGATCTTACCTACAGCCACCTTTGGTGGTCCAGAGAGGTGTGGGTGAGCAGGAGGTTACTATTTTGATTATAAAGATGAGGCAACTGAGGCTCAGAGAAGTGAAGTTGTGGTTTTAACCTGGCTTTTTCAAACTCAGAAACCGGATTCTAGCCATTCATCCATTTTGTGTTCTTAGACCAATTCTGTTAGCTCTGCTTGATGATCTGCATCCCGCTTCTACATTGTTTAGGGTCCTCGTCACTTTCTCTAGTCTTAAACAGCAGTAAGTGAAGAGGAAAACAGCATGAAGCATGGAATGGAAACAGCAGCAATAGGCTTTGTTGCTGCTTGTATTTGTCAGTCTTGTTCCTTCTCATATCTCAAGGGGATAAGTACAAGATATTAGTTGTCAGCACATAGGACTTCTTCCTGACCACAGATTTTGAGAGGCACCAGAGCCAAGATCCACAACTATGCTGCTATTCACCAGCAACATTGCTCACCCCAACCCCTACTGTGAAGAAGGCTGGATCTCCTTCAAATGGAGCTCATGTTGGTGCTAAGGTTCTTCTGCAGTTCCCTTTCCTGTCCTATGCTGTGCATTCATGGGATGCATGCCCCCCATCTGTGCCAATTAAATGTACAAACATTTATTAAACACCTTTCCTGTGCCCATTTTTTTGCATGGTGGACATAGGTGGGTAGACAAGGGAGCATAAAATATATTCCCAGTCCTGGCAGGCTTCCATGCAAGAGTGTAACTCTGTTTCAGAGTACTGGTTTATTTCTTTAGAGAATTGCAATATAAGGGGGCTATCTTTAGGGGCAGAGAGAGGAGAGTGGATGTAAGAGTCACTTTGAAAAAAAATGCATATGATTACTGTAAGTGGAGATAAAGGGTATAGTTTATCTGGAATATAGGGCATACATAAAAGCAGGGACAGGTAAGGCTAAACTGTGGGTTAGCTTTAAGAATTTTCTCTTTTGTTTTTTGAGGCAGGAAGCTATAAATAATTTTTTATGAACTTGTGAGTTATGAAGCTGTAGCTAATTCAGTAGCCACTAGAGAACTACAGAGGGTTTTAGAGCAAGAGAGTGGTGGGATTTGATCCTGTGCTCTGGAGAGGTTGATCCAGCAGCCCTGTGAAGTGATGTTTGGAATAGAAAAGAAGAGGATACAGAGACTTCAGTTAGGAACTGTGGTTTTAGAAGGAAGCCAGGGACCTTGAACTGGACAAAGAGAGCGAGAGATCATAGCTGGATACACTGGATACAAGGATGTGAGTTTCCTTCCAGGTCACAGGAGGCAGGAAGAGGCTTACAGGAGGGATAGGTAAGCTTAGATTTTAGGTGCAGCTCATTTTCACAGGGATGTGGTGGAAAATCCAGGTGCATAAAAGCAGATGGGTAGAAAGGAAACCCTTCACCCAGCAGAAGGTCACAGCCAGAGATACGGTTCAGTGTTGCATTGTAGGGTGGAAGGAGAGCATCAAGAGAAGAAGTGAGGACAGAGAGTAGAAAGTAACCTGGGGGACGATCTTAGGAAGAGACAGCAGAAGGATCTGCTGGAGTCCGAGACCCACCAACTGAGCTAGGTCCCTAACATTTCAGAGATGGAGATATATCAATCCCAGGACATATGTCTACTGCTTGGTTTCTCTTGCTTCTTATATTTCTTTTATTATATTATACACTTCTTTACAGCCACCAAGTTAAAAAATATAGCATCTTACACACACACACACACACACACACACACGCACTGGTTTTTCCAGCCCTCTGTTCCCTGACACCAGAGTAACACTAAATGAAAGCCCACATGTGAGCTGTTGAAATGTCTGCATTTCAACACAGGTTAAAAGCCTCCAGTAGGGAATGACATTTTCCTTGGCAGTGTGGCAGCAATCCTTGGGGAGCTAGCAATAATTGGGGAGCAGTGT
The DNA here is from genome assembly GCF_012274545.1 of Fukomys damarensis. NCBI lineage: Eukaryota > Metazoa > Chordata > Mammalia > Rodentia > Bathyergidae > Fukomys > Fukomys damarensis. The sequence goes on from NW_022900932.1 coordinate 14,827,095, forward strand.
CCACCCTCCTCATCCTAAAGTCTGAGGTATCTTTTGTTATTCCAAAGAAGAAACTACGACTTCTATTTTATGTGTGAGTAACACAATATAGATTAGAATCTCTAAAGTACTAGATGGCAAAAATCAGGGCTCTCACAGACCTTCCTAAACCAGAACACTGGGGCAAAGCCCACAGGACGGAATGCAAGGAGGACCTCTGAGTGTTCATTTTCAAGTGACTGCTAGCGACTTGTGCATAAACCTAGGTGGATAACCTGGAGGATGAAAGGGTAATTTATTTTTGAGCTGTGATTTGGTATGTGAAGGAGTATGTCCAAATCTATGGAGATGTGAAATGGAAAATGGAAAACCAAAAGTATGTTGAGAAGATGGCAGTGCTTAATGGGGGTAATTGTTGGACAACATGTCACTGGCCAAGAGGTTGAGATCAGGTTTAAAGGTCTATTTTTAATCTTCTGTTCCACTGGACAAAAGCCAGGACCAATGGCTATTGATTAAAGACAGCCAGACTTTATTCAGTCGTAAAGAAGACATTTCCAGAGTAGAATGGGCTGCCTAAAAGTCTAGTGAGAGTCTTATCAGCACATGTCACTGACTTAATCCTTGTGAAGGGAGGGAGATTGGGATGGGAGGGTATCTTGATCCTTTATAAGTAAGGGTCTCCATTTTCTTTTCTTTTTATTGCATAGGGACCTGCATTTTATGTGATCCACATTCTTACTCCAGAGGGAAACCCTGATAGTTAGCGGGACTGGGGTCATGGGTCTTTCAATGGAAGAGTTCACATCCTTCCTGACTGGCGCTGACTTTGTGTCTAAAGGTGCAGACTGACTGGTGTTGGGTGAGCAGCTGCACATCTGGCTTTTCCATTAGTGACAGACCACCCCTTCTTCAAGTCCCATGCCACCCTTCAGCACCTGCTGTCCTTCTTCCCCCTCTCCAGGCCTGGCTTCTCTCACCTCCAAACTGCCCCTTTCTTTGAAACACACCTATACACATATCCTGACACACTCCTCTCTCCCTGAAATCAGAGAAGCATTTTTTCAGCTGCTCCCATATAACATTTTATTACCACAGTATTCTCTCTCAATTCTGAAATGGTGGTGGGGGAGAAGCCATTCCTCTTTATACCCACTGAATGAACGAAGCTCAGCGCTAAAATATTTTTCTTCCGTTGTAACTGAAACTGCTGTTGGCCTCCGTCCCAAAAACCAGAAAGACAATTATACTTAACTGTTTAGAGATTTATAAATACCACACTGGAGTAGCCTCTAGGTAGTAACTTTAGATACCCAGCCCAATAATTTTCTTTTATTGGTTTGTGATTTAGATCTTATTTTGAGTCTTCAATAATAAGAGTAGTACATTTCATTAAAAGAGCTTACTAAACAATAAAGAAAATCTGGCTTAGGGCTCTGAGCAGGTCTCAAGTACAGAGAGAGGCCTGCCCCGTTACATTTCTTCTGCGGACACTGCAAGATGAATCTCAGCACAGTGGTGCAGATGTATTTCAGCCAAGCAGCAGTTGCAGCTGTGTCTAAATGACTTCAACTTAGGAGAATTTTTCCTACACAGCATATTTCATCACATGAGTGATCCTCTTAAGACTGCCATTTACCATTCTGGTAATGTATTCCTAGCGACAGTAACAAGGAAAAACAACAGCAGGGACTACAATAAGCGATTGAGAAACACGGACCACTTTCTGCACCCTTGGAGGGTTTTATGCCTCCCTTAGATGTAAGGTCTTTCTTAAAGAGTGGAAGTGCGGATGAAAGTAAAAATGGACAGAATCATCTGTTCCTTCCAACCTCATACAGAACTGATGCACCTCCCTGTTCAGACTGTGCCCAGCCTGAGACAACCACAGTGAAAGGGAGTCTTGACTTCAGGGACAAAAAACAGATGTCGGGTGGTGCTGAGAGTGGGCTGGACTCATCGCCTTAGCATCAGGCTCCCACGTGTTGGTTGACTCCTCAAAACTTGTGTGCTGGCTCCTGACTCTAAAAAATTGGAATTTCTTTATTGGCTTTTAGGGTGAGCCATCCACCAGGCACATTTAGATACAGTATGTCATTTTCTTTCCCTGGCAACCTGCTGAGGCACAGGTTACTACTCTCTTCATCTTGCCAATGAGAAAACAGAGGATCAGGAAAATAGCACCTTTTCCAAAGTCTTATTGCTAGTCAAGAACACATGGAGTTCATCTCCAAACTGTCTGATTCCAAAACCCACACTTTCCTTGCCACATCAACCTGCTCTACGGAAGACAAAGATTACAGTATTTGCAGCAGAATGGGCCTCTACACATCTGTTTTGTAGAAGGACCTGAGGATAAACGTTCAAGTAAATGAAACTCTCAAGATGTGCCTGCCTCACCTTACTCCTAAATGATCCTTGCACTCTAGGGAGTGAAGTTCATTTCGAATCTTTCTTGACTTCATGAATTTCCCTTTAGGGGAGACCCTCACCCTTCCCATCCCAATAGTGATAGATGGTAGAATTCCTTTGGTTGAGTCTTTCTGGCTATAAAGCCTGGACCAACAACAGAGGACTTGAGGGAAATAGGAAGCAATACTGTATGCTTAGTCTGCCTCTGTGAACAGCATTTTTGTTTGAGTTTTTTTTTTTCCTTGTTAATATGGTTTGGATTTTAGGCCTGTCAGGAATTGGGTAGAACATTTGTCACTAGCCATTTTAAAAATTTTGGTCAAGAGAAAAACAAAATATTTTTGGATTGGGGTTGTAGCTTAGTGGTGGAGCATTTGACTGCAAAATATTTCCAGTTTATCTACTTATTCCCCTTTCCAAATGGAAGTTTCAATAGAAGACAGAAGATGATGATGAATAGACCCTCTTCCAACCCTAGAGACTAGCATTTCAGGCGGCATGTTAGGATCAGAAAATGTCCCAGAACAGTCATCCTGTGAGAGCAATACACAGTTTATAATCAAAGGCATGTAAAGGAAGCCTTGTCATCCCATAGACTCTTTAAGGTTCCTGGTGAAATTCTGGATGGACCAACCAACATTTCTTTTCCTGGCCATCAGTTTGTGCATACTTTATGCCTGGGGTGAATGTCCTGCTTTTTCCGATGTCCACATCAGCACAGAGCTAATGTGGTCTATAGGCAAAAGTGACAGAGACAGATAAATTAAGTTATGTGGCACAATTCGGATGCACATATTTAACAATATAGGGTTTGGAACATTCCAGAGCACCTTGTAAAGTGCATAATGTGAACCATTTGTAATTTTCTGAAGCATAGATTTAATGCATGCCTCAAACTAGCAAATGAGCCCAGCCAACCACCTATTGCATTTTTGCCTTTACCCAGTCTTTTCTAGGCAAGATCTCATGTGAAGTCCTAACACTTAATTCTTTCCTTTAAAGTAACCTTGCAAAAAAGCCAACTGAATTTTAAATGACTTTAGTTCTGGATTTAAAGAATATTTAAGAATGTAATGATACTTAAATGCCTTAATTATACTTTATGGAATATTCTGGAGGAAAATTATGCCCCAAATCCTAGAAGAGTAGTACAGTATTTTTTGGGTATCTTTTTACACATCTACATCACTGAAGGTTTTCTACTTTAAGTGTCACATGGATGGAGCCATGCAATGTGTCATGAGATGACAGAAGTTGCTTGGGCTGCAATAATAAAGAAGTCACCAGAGTCAGTGGACTTGAATTTGAAAATAGTTGTGATTATCACAAGTAAAAGGGCTTACAGCTACATGGAAGGAGCTGAGGCTGAGTGAGAGAAGGCACATGAACCAGAAAGGCAAAGTATTTCATGAAGAATGGCTTGGCTGTGTGTCTAGTAATGATATGACCAAGGTATTTAAAGAGCTCACGATGGAGCCGGGCCAAATGGCACAATCCTGTTATCCCAGTACTTGGGAGGCTGAAGTGTGAAAAACACAAGTTCATGGCTAGCCTGGGCAACTTGGTGAACTGAGGACCAGTCTGGATGTAACAAGACCCCGTCAGAAGGAAAGGAAGGAAGGGAAGGAAGGGGGCCCCAAATCCACAACAATCAAACAGAAAACACCAGACTAAAAGAAAGAACTCACAATATCAAAGGAAACCATTACAGAATAACCACTGCTAGGGTGAACAGGCCCTCCAAAAAGAACTTATTCTGTTGTTTTACTGACCTCTGTACTCTTACCAACCATCATACGATATTTAATTATTAGAAAAGGGCTTACTTCACACTCAGTAGACATCTAGTAGAAGGTTGTAAATGGAATGAATAAATGATACAATTTTGCTGTTATTTGAATTTTTCTCTCTCTTAGTGCTCAATACATGCATTAAATACCATGCCTCCCCTCCCCACCCCAGGCCTCAATCAACCATCACTTATTTGAAAACCGGGAACAGGGCCATGATTTCAAAGACCAAAAAACTTCATCTTGTATGTAGGAACCTTGGCCAGACATCCAAGACTTCTTTAATCAAATTCCTTTACCTTTTACTAATAGTTTCTGGCTCTCCACTTTTACTGGTCTCAAAGGATGTAAGTGTACATGGTACCAGCTATTGGATCAAGACTTCCAGAGTTCGATAGGGGCCAGACAATATCTCTGTTCTGCTTCATGGGCTTTGAACAGTTTCTGAGAGCTTCCCTAGCCATGGAGGGTTAGATACTGCCCTTAGCAGAAGATTGGGCTGGAGGAACTCCGTAGATAGGTTTGGATGCTCAGGTTTCTGTTGGTCAATCATAAGCATGGTTTCTATGGTGACAGTGAAATCATAGAAGGTCAGGAACCTCATATCTTTCAACCATGTGCATTTGATTTTGGATAGACACTCTGTTGTTTCATTTATACATCTATAAAGTTTGGTTTGTTCAAGTATCCCCACCTAAAAAACCTGAGGGATCATTGTGTGAATACAGAGAGATAATGGCTTAGAAACAGGACTTTACAGGCAGGTCTAAGAGTGGCACATGTGGGCTTTGGAACAGAAAGCTTGGGTTTGAATCCCAGATATGCCTAGACAAGCTACCTCTCTGTGCCTCAGTTTTCTCACTGAGAATATTGTTTGTACTTAGATCATTGAGTTCTAAGAATCAAATGAGATATAAGGCTTTCTATCATGTCTGCAGCACATTTAAGTGAGTCAGAAAAAGTTCCTTCTTTATTAACATGCTTTATTTCCATTTGTTGAAGAAAAATTGTCATAATGTACTGATTGCATTATAATACACTTTTCTGTCATCTACAAGGAAAATATTGTAATAAATATGCAAATATACTGACTCTGTGATAGGAGCGGTACCCACTTAGACTAGCTATTGTGCATTGCTCAACCTTCATAACTGTACCTGTCAACCTTGAATGAATGGATATAAAATACTTTGTACTTAGGTTGTAGCCTGAGATCAAATAATGTCACCTCCTTTGTTATCAGTATGGCTGGTGAGTGTCTTAGTCACTTTCCTTGGCATTGGGACAAATTCCTGACTCCTGCAACTTAAAAGAGGGAGATTTATTTTGGCTCACGGTTTCAGCCTACCTCACCTGCTCCAATGCATAAATAGCACCATGGAAGGACCTGCCATGGAAGAAAGTTGTTTAGGTCTTAGCAGCCAGGAAGCAGAGAAAGAAGAAGTTGGGTAGGGACACATATCCTTCCAGTCACGCCCACAGTGACTCTCCTGGCCAGGCCACACATTCTAACACCAAGTCTTCTATGACACACATTATCTAGTCACCTTCCAGAAGCCCTGCCTGAGTTCATGAGAATTTGGGGGCTCATTCTTGATCTAAAGTTTTCCAGTTTTCTTTTGTTTACTTCTCCAAATCAACAAATCGCAAGAAAGCGTTAACCATCTGTAACTAGCAGCCAGGATTCCTATTGACTCTGCTTCTCTATGAATATTGGTAAATACATGTGAAGAGCTGAGAAAAACTCAGGAAGATGAACAGTGACCACTGGGATTCTCCCCTCAGTAGACAGGCTAGCATGGCACCGTAGGACACAGCTTCTCTGTGAAGCAGAGGTGAGGCCTGGACAGCTCAGTGTGAGAAGACCTCCTATGCCACCAATCTATGGCAGGAGGCCAACCTTCCAGTCATGTGACAGCAGTATGGAGTCACTACTGCAGAGTAGGACTCAGGCTACTCCAGCTAGATGACAGTTGCCACTAGTTTCCCTCTCTTGCCTCTTTTTGTCCTCAGAAGAATAATTTGAGCCCTTAGCCAAGAAATTTGTCACATCAGTTCTTAATTTGGGGAGAGTCTTGGATTCCTTTACATATCTAATACAATGATGGAAATACTCTCTGTCCCTCTCCCTACCTCTCAGTAGACATAGATACTTGCATAAAAATTCAAGATGTTTATCTAGCCTACTGGTCTCTCTCCCCTCCAGCTTTATTGAATTATAATTGACAAATAAAAATAATACATAGTTGGGACCAGGGGATTTAGCTCAGTGGTGTTGCCACCTGCCTTGCCAGCATTAGGATCCGAGTTCGATCCCCAGTAAAAAAAAAAAAAAAAAAGTTTAGATGTTCAATGTGATGATTTGATATACATATGTATTATGAAATGATTACCACATCAAATGAACTAATATATCCATCATATCACGTAGTTACCTATGTGTTGGGGGCAGTGAGGACACTTAGCATCTGCTCTTTCAGGAAACTTCAAGTATTCTAAACACTTTTGTTAATTATAGTCACTGTGCTTGGTGTTCTACTGTCTGCGGCTATGACTTCTTTCATTCCACATGTCAGTATGGTCGTATAGAATTTGTCTTTCTATAACTGGCTGATTTCACTTAGCGCTAGGTCCTCCAGCTTCATCCACATTGCTGCAAATGGCAGGATTTCTTCCTCTTTCTTGGCCAAATGATATTTTTTATCCATTTTTCTGTCAAAGGATACCTACGTTGTTTCCATGTCTCAGCTATCGTGAGTAACACTGCAGTGAACTGAGAGCGAAGCTACCTCTCTGAGATACTTATTTCATTTCCTTTGGACAGATACCCAAAAGCGAGATGACTGGATTGCATGATAGTTCTAGTCTTAATTTTTTGAGGAACAGTCATAATGTTTTCCATAATTCCAATTTACATTCCCACTAATTAGTGCACACAGGCTCCCTTTTCTTCTCATGTTCAACCACACTTTTCATCTCTTGTCTTGTTTGATAATAGCCATTCTAACAGATGTGAGGTGATCTCATCGTGGTTTTGATATGCATTTCCTGATGAGTGATATTCAAAATTTTTACATATACTTTTTTTTGACCACTTGTATGTATCATTTGGAAAAATGTCTATGCAGGTATCAGACATTTTAATCAGGCTGTTATTTTTCTATTGAGTGGTATGAGTTCCTTATATTTTTTGAATATTAATCCCTCTTCAGATATTTGGTGAGTAAATATTTTCTCACTCTATAAACTGCTTTTTTATTTTGTTGATTGTTTCCATTGTTGTGCTGAAGCTTTTCAGTTTCAAATAGTTCTATTTTTGTTTTTGCTTTTGTTGTTTTGTGTTTTGAATCGCATAGCAAAAAAAAAAAAATCACTGAGAAGACTAACATCAAATATTTTCTTCTAGGAGTTTTACAGAGTATGTCCTATATTCAAGTCTTTAATCCATTTCAAGTCAGTTTTTGTATATGATCTATGAGAAGGATTTAGCTTCATTCTTTTACATGTGGCTATCCAGTTTCCCAGCACCATTTATAGCAGAGACTGGCCATTTCCCCATTGTGTGCTTTTGACACCCTTTTCAAAGATGAGCTGACCATATATGGGTGGATTTATGTCTCAGCTGGTCCACTAGTATAGTGGTTCTTGATTCACAAACTTAATTTGTTTTATGATTTTGGGGAAGATGCCCAAGTTTGTGTTTGTGTGGAGAAGATGGCGGGAGTTATGTTTGTCACCCAATGTGCAATTTGTGAGGGGAAGCAGAATTTTGTCAATTCTACTGTTTGAAAATTGAGTACTTTGTGAACAGGAAGTTTCATGAACTGTGGTATTTGCTGCACAATGAGATTGTCTTAATGGACCTTTTAAGCCACAGTCCATAGCAATTGAATCAGAAGCTAGGGGTAGGAATCTGTGAAGCCCAGGACTAGTCTTCTACTCAGAATTACTAATTCTGATCCTCATAGCAAGGCCACTGGTTCACTACAGCTGACCTCTCTGAACACCAGGTGGCCTTGTAAATTCAATGGTTGGGAAGTTCACAAAGCAAACAGTAGACATGGAAAGGCAGGGTACAGTGCAAAGAGAATTTGGCTGCATGAAATCCTACCTGGTTCCCAGCCTTATACATCCTGAGCCCAAGGGAACAGGGAAATTGAACCAAGAAAATGTTCACCTGTAAGATCAAAGCTGGTGGGCACAAGCTGTTCTTTGAACATCTAATCGGCATGGAAAATGGAACAGTTCTGAAAATCAATCATATCACGGGTCTACAGGCAAGAAATGGTGGTAAATAAGGAGATCATTGAGACTGAGGTTTCATGCTTAATTTACAAACTTAATTTTGATAGCTCCCCCAAGATGGTTATAAATTCATGGTGGATTTCTTTTTACTGGAACTACCTGGCAGAGGGTGGGATTTCCACATCTCAGAAGGAAGCTCTGCCTATTATGTAGGTGTGTTATTTGTTTATTTATTTATTTGCATTTAGGATACTGAGGAAGGAAAAGAAAAAGGAAACTCTTCAATAAGCATTAATTATATACCACGCAAGGAAGCAACTGCCTGTGTTTTATGAAATATTAAATCAAAATGCCTCCCATTCCCACATGTCCCAGAGATAAATGCCGCAGTATTTTGAAGCCCCTCTTGGAGCTGTTTTGCCTGCAAATTTATTGTTTTGTCTCCATTTTCAGAAAGCCCTGTTTTCTGTGAAGTATAGCACTCTAGGTAGTTTTTAAGGCTCAAACTCCTCTGGAGTCGCCTGTGTCGGCAACAATTCTTACGTAGATGGCACACGAGGGATGGCGGGTTGATCGGCTCCTTTAAGATGACAAATGGGCAGAGACTGTTATTGTCTTTGATTGCATGCCTTACATCATCTGTATGTAGGAATAAGAGGGCCATACTTTATCTTTAGTCATTTTATAAATATTTAAGTCCTTATAGTTGCCTAAAGATATTAAAGCATATTTTACAGTAGTCGGAATATAAATATTATACATAGCACAAGATACCAAAGTAGTTTAATGAATTCATAATTTTCTGTTCACATTTATTGGAATGTGTTTTATGTTCCAAAAGTTCCATTTAAAGAATAAGATACTATTCTGCTTCCTGACAACACAGTAAGCACTGGCCGGTGGTTCAAACGTATGGAAACTTTCATTAGGAAGCAGGGAGGCAGAAAGCCAGGGCTCTGGGATATATTTTCTCAATCTATAGTAAATATATATATAATATATATATTTTGAATAAACAATTCTGGCACTTACGTAAGACATAAAGCATTTCAAAGAGAAAACTTTTTATAGCTCTTTTCCTCCTTTCCATATCAATTCAGAAAACCCAAGTCAGAACAGTAAGGATGAAGTTTGCAAGTTTCCTGCCCTCCCTCCTACAGGTCCCCTTTGTAATCAAGGAGAAGGACTTTCTTTGTCAGTACACAATGCTGTCTTGATCTGGACAGTGACTTCCCAAGAGTTCTCTCTAAATGAAAGTGTTCCAAGTGGCTTTCCTCTCCTATATGCCAGGAAGTGACAGGCAGAGTATTACTGCACCTCTTTTCAATTTCCTAGTGAAATATAAAGACTTTCCTCTTTAATATTTTACAAAGTTTCTCCACCCCCAGTGGGAGTCCATGCTGGGTAATGTTTGCTAATTACCAACAACAAAACTAGACATACAATGCTGGTAAATTACCTGACCCCTTCCATTTTAATGAGGCAACAAGGATTTCATGAAGTGATGTTGTTTCACTGGTTAATGGTGTCAGCAATGTTGTAATTGTGGGTTGAGACGCATTAGCTGAACAACCACATGTAGAAAGGGCTTTCTCTCAACAAGCCCTTTGGAGACTAGAACCATATTATCATTAAGCCTTTGTCATTTGCATGCTGCTAATCACTTACTTTATTATCCCACGTATCCATTGTCTTTCTTTAATTGCTCTTTAAATTAAAATTAAAAATAGTTCTAAAGACCACAGTGGCTGGTAGAACATCTTGATTATGAAGATAACTTCATGAAAATGGAACGACTGGTAATATACAACCAGGTTTATGGGAGTCCTACCATTATGTACTGTGCTTGTAGGCCTCGGGGGCCTAATTGCCGTGGTTTCTCTTCCTTTAGCCCATACTGTTTGTTTAATAAATGGTTATTTATGGCCTTTTTGGCCATTATAGCAACTTTGGAAAAAGTACATTCTTCTCATTGGTTTGGGCACTGAAGTTTCATCTGCCAAGCAAAGGAATAAAACTGAATTGAAAGGCAGAGTCTGTGCTAGAGCTTGGGAAATCATCTGAAAGGATACTTTTGATTCTCCTTGCTAGTTTATTCTGAAGGAGCTTATCTGTGAATTTCTGTAGGCGCTTACTTTACAATTTTAGAGTCACAAAAGAGACATGCTGCAGAGCTAAAAGGGCTTTTAGAGCTGTCCCCATTTTATAGATGAAAAAACTGAGGACTATGATGGCACAGCAGCCAAGGGACCGCTGTTGTTAATAAGTGAGGTGATACAAGGCTCCTGGAGGAATGGAGGGAGGGTTGTGACTTAGGGGCAGTTCCCAAGATAATGTGAGGCCATGCCGCAATGTGACAGTCAGACATGGTATGGTATATTCAGTGGGTGACGCATGTATTATTAGTCTGTTTGTTGATACAGAAGATGTAACTTCCTTAAAAACTTACCCCAGGAAGAACTCTGCAGTCATTCCTGGATGTCCGCTGACCAAATCCAGAATCACTAAGGTTCTGATACCATGTGTGATGTGCCATGATCAGAAAGGATCCATACATTGCACTTGCCTCATGTTACCGATGGAAACCAAATGTGAGTTACGTTTGAAATCCCTGTACATGCTCAGGGAGAGTTAGGGATTGACTGGGAGCTAAAACTCACGCCTCTGGCTTTTTCCCATTGTGGAAGAGTTAGATGTTAGTATTCATAGAGCAGTGTGTGCCAAGCTGTGTTATAAACCATTTACTTGTATTATTATTAACTGGCTTGATCTCCATGACATTTTTTCCCCTCCCTTTCACAGATGAAGAAACTGAGAAACAAAATTTTTATAAATAGTCCTAGATCAAAAACTAGAGACTGCAAAAGGCAGGACTCGAGACGATAGACAGAGTTCAAGTTCCTAACTATGATGTGATGGCTCATTTTAGGATGTGGTCAAAGGATTTTCATTGGTTATTCTGTAATTGGGTTGCTTAGCACCAAACTAACACCAATTAGGCACTCTTCTACTGGGATCTTGTGCGTGTGTATGATTGCATGTCCATGAGTGTACCTGACCCCAAGTCCAGGGTCCCAATTACTTTATGCATTCACCAACATAAATATCCATACAGAAAATCCTGACACTTTTAAAAATTAAGATGCCTTTTTTTTTTTTTAAGTTTTAGGAACTGGGAATTGAACCTGGGGTCTTCATACTAAGCTACACACTTAGCCCCTTTTTAAAAAAATTTTTGAGACAGGGTCTGGCTAAGTTGTTAAGTTGTCCAGGCTGGGGTCAAACTTGTGATCCTACTGCTTCAGTCTCTCAAAGTGCTGGGATTTTAGGCGTGTACCATCATGCCTAGCTTAAAGTACTTGTCAGATGTTTGGAACATGGGTCATTCTCCTGTGCCAAGCATTCTGTTTCCAGGATATTCAGAGACAGCTGGCTGGAAGTCGTCAGTGGTGGGATTCTGTTTTTCCTGAATTGCATGGCAATGCCTTGGATCACTTGGCAAATCCATCTTTTACACCTACTTAATTTTCTGTGTGCTTAAAATATGGATATTTTAGTTTCCTTGTAATTTTGTAACTCTGGGTTTTGCTACACTGGCCATTGGTTCAGACTAAACCAAAAAACTGGGGACCATTTGGCATTTGGTGTTTTAAATGAAAAAGGACATTTGAACTACATGACAAATGCTGAAAACCAAAGCCCATCACACTGAGAACATAAAGGAACTGTTTATAATGAAAAGGTGGTTACATTTTCAGTCAATCTATCATTTTAATGAGCTCTTTGCATTTCTTTGATTAATGCTCACAAAATGGGGAGAAAAAAATTGATGTAATGGAAACAAAATGGTATATAGTCTTGGCAGTACAAGGGGGGATTTCTGTGTGTTTTATTAGTATCCACCTCATATCACTGTCTTGCAATGTATACATCTGTGTGTTCCTTGGCATAGAAAACCTTTGGTTTACTGGATATGTGATCCAGCATGAAAGAGGAGATCTTTGCTAAGTGGCAAAATACCCTTTGTCATTTTTTGGTGGCAGAAAGAAGTAGGGTCCCAGACTAGGAATTAAAAATAAATAATAACAAAAAAGTCCAGTCACCACCATATTGAAAGGAAGAATCTATTTGGTTTATAAAGATCAAGAAGAAATAAAATGCAAGATGCTTAAGAACATTTAAACATTAGTATGTAGTAATTAGTGTGTAACTAGTAGTAAGTGAAAGAAATAGAAGAGTGCAGAGGAAGACATTGGTGTGAAAAAACTAAATGCAGGGAGGGATGGTAGTCAAGGCAGACTTCCTGCAAGAGGTGATAAAAGGGTGAGGAGCTGGGGACAGAGGGAAGTGCACAGCATTTCAGAAGTGGATAGGCAGGAGAAAGGGCATGAGTCAGCAGGTGCCACTCATCTTCTGTCCTGGAAGCCAGATCTGACTGTCCCTTCCTGCAACTGTATGCATGGAGTTCTATGGCTTTTCATGGACGCCTGACAGCTACTGAGGGCTGTGTGGTCTCTGCTCTGAGACTGAGTAGCTCTTATAAATTGATGGGAGGGTGAAACAATGGAGACCCAGAAACTCTGAAAACTCTCATTGGGCCCTGTTTCATCTAAAGCCCCTTTATTCTCTAACCTTGACTTAGTCAGATCTTTCCTAAGGGCTTCCATTGATCAAAATGCCCCTTTGGGTCCGTACATAGCCATAAGCTGGGAATTTAGCTCAGTGGTTCTGCCACCTGCCTCGCAAGTGCAGGGTCCCAAGTTCAATCCCCAGTAGCACACAAACATAAGCCATGCCTATCTACCATGTCACCAGCTGCTCGCAGCCCATATAGATCACACAAGGTTTTGACGTTTCAGTTTTTCTTTTATTAATTTTAAGCTATTTCTTTCTTTCTTTTTTTTTTTTTTTTTACCGGGGATTGAACTTGGGTCCTTGCACTTGCGAGGCAGGCCACTGAACATCTGAGCTGAATCCGTGGCCCCAAGCTATTTCTTATTGTACAAAGAATACTTACTTCAGAAAATTTAGAAGCTCACTTAAGCAAAATGAAGAAAAATATTCATTTTTTATAAAATTACTACTCAGGCATAAGAAAAATTGACATATTAGTCATATTTCCATAGATATGAATACTTTTACCTTTATGGATCATACATCATTTTTTATGTCATTAAATACTTTCATGCAATTTTTTTAGTGTACACATACTTAATATAATCAAGTTTCTATAATTTGTCATTCATGTTTTTAGCTTGTTACTTAATAATGATGAATGAAAAGTATTATAGCCAAATCATTAGTGTAAGGAAATTATGGCTGTATTTGTATATTTTTTAGAAGTGAAATAAAGGGTAGGTAGAATTTTAAGTCATTTTATTAGCTTTGACTTATTTATATTTAAAGAAGAAAGTATGTCTTATTTTTAAGTTGTAAGATGAATTGAGGAAGTAAAAGTCATTTGAGAAATTGTGAAAAATGTACAGTGACACCATGAACTCTTAGGCAGATGAAGACATTAACCCAAATGAATATTGGGTTTCTTTTCAACTCTGTGGTTATAGTTGTATTTAATATGTGACTAGCTTTGTGGTTTTCCTTCTTTACTTCATTTCTTCCATTAACCAAATGGAGACACAAATATTAGACTGTAAGTTATTTAAAGCTAAGGAAATAGACTCTCTGCTTGCATAGATGACTCCTGGAAATAGATTTGTTTCATGTGTGGAGATTTGTCTAAGTGCTGAATATATCTCACAAGGCCAATAGCTGTAGAGAATTTTTGCTTCTCTGGTTTCATTTGCTTTGATTTGGGTCAGGCCCAAAATGCTCCCTCTAAAGAAAATGAGGCATTTTATGCCATGGGTGGGGCCAGCTCCAAAGGTGCTAATCAAATACAGTCTCTAGAAAAGAAAAGTCATTAAAATGTCAATATGACTTACTGTAAATAGAAATAAATGGGGGCCTGGTATTAGCAACTAGTCACTAGCAAGTGGGGAACCTTGAATGAGGACCGGTCATGTTTCAGTAGAAAAATCAAACACGTACCAACCATTGCACCAAGAAGAGAACTTTCTCAATTACTGTCCTAGTGGAGGGCTTTGAGTGTAAATATAGAAACCCAACACAAAAAGGCTTAAATATGAAGGTCATATAACTAGGGTTATAGGTTGCTTCTGACTTCAGGCACATTTGGGTCCAGAAATTTCCACAAAGTCAGACATATGCCTTATTTTCTTCACCTCCAGATTCACTTGCCCTGTTTTCATTCTCTCTGTATCTGGCGGAATGGAAATCATTTCCTACTACTGATCGCCTTATGGCTTTGAATCCACATCCTTTCAATGTCTTTTACTGTGGTCCTGGAGGAACACCAGTTGGCTGGGGTCATGAGGAGGCCATGATGTCATGATGGAAGGCCCTCTTGCTGGTCTTGAGAAGTGAGACTCCCAGTTTCATGTTGCCACTTCTGTGTCCAGCATAGGGATAATATTGTCCCCTCAATCTCATCATGCACTCTAGAATGGGTTCCGTGTATGGATGAGTTGAAAGAGAACTGATAACAGCAAATAGCAGTTATCCTAGTTCTGCTCCTAACTGGTTTTACCATCTTGGACCCAAAAACTTCTCCTACCTGAGCCTCTGTTTCTTCATCAATAAAATGGATGAGCCGATTAAAAGATTTCCAAAGCTTTTGTATCTTTAACATAGAATTATTGGTAGAAGAGTCATAGAGTATTTCATACAGTATCTGGCAAAATGGTATTTCATGAATATTGTCTATTTATACGATTTCCAAGCTCTGTCTTTATGCTCTAGGCAGCTCCAGCCTTCTACCAACCTCAGGAGTTTTTCACCATAAAGCAGATAACCACACAGCCCCAAACTGGCAGGAGTTTCCCCTTCCCTCCTCAGCCTTGATAACAGGGGAAAGTGATCAGTTTCAGTAGCCTTCAAGCAGTGTCAGGAGAACCTGCCACCTTGGTAAATGATGGCTCGCTTACTTAATAAACATGGTCAGTTTATTATCCTTATCCCGGACTCTGACTTTGTGGGATGCTTTTGCAAACAGCTTAAAAAAAAAAAAAAAAAAAAAAAAAGTATTACAAGGTTAAACTTAGGTTTTTGTCCTTTGACCAGATTTTTCTTGTATCTTTCTGAGTCTCTTTCCCGAACCAACCCTGTGTGCGTGGATTTCTCCCTCTAAATTAGAAAGCAGTTGTGCTTCTATCCACGGAACGTTCTTTACTTGAGCTGCTGAAGAATTTGTTGGAATACATACTGCAGAAATGACTGCTGTGGTTATTACTGTAGTTGCTCAGGGGAGCTATTCAGATGCCTCATTTATTGGAGCTTAATAGATTAAAAGTCCAAATTGAGTCTCATGATATAAGCCTAATCAAGTTCTAATCTGCATAATTTTCCCATAAGCAGCGATGGGAAATTTGGATAATTTATGTTTCAGCAGTTGCCAATCATGTGTTAAATAGCATTGTTGCATTTACTTATCAAAATATTTTTATTGATCTTCACTTTATCTGACATTTGGCTTTGGGATTTTTTTTTTCCTGGCATTGGCAGGAAATTTAATTCATCTTCTATATGATGTAATATGAAATGTTTCTCTTGATTTTAACACGTCTTTATAGATCATTTTTAACGATGATCTTTCCCTTTTACAACTTCATATTGAATACCTGTCTCAGCAAACCTAGATGACTGGGCCTAATTTATTTCCCTAGTTTAGCATAGCATATGGATTTCTAACCATCATTTATATGCACACAATAAAAGATAATTTGACTCACCATTTCAGCCAATTCCTTTTTGTTCAATCTATGGGGGTGGGGGAAGCACTTCTTTCATTTCTCCACCTAGTCTAGGGAAGGTGATTGATACGAATTTCCATCTCCCTCTCTCCCTGAAAAGGCTTGGGGATTTAACTAGGGATGATTTAGAAAGTACTTTGTGTTTCCCCCATGGAAAGGTACTGTAATAAAGCATTTATTATATGTACTGAGTTGTGCATGCTGCCATACTAAAGTGAGTTAAGCCTAACTACAATGGGTCCCAGTTGTTGTCTGCTATTGTTTAAAAGTGAAAACAATAAAAAGTAAGACTGGCTCGGGTGTCAAACTTTCTTCTTTCCAGAGAAAGGAGAGACTGTGATACAAATAGGGCCTGGAGCAAGTGAAGTGTGATGATCTGTGGCCCCTCAGTCAAACTGCTTGGCTGTGGCTTCCAGATCTGCAACTCAACTAACTGCCTTTGCTTGGAAAGCTACTTGATGGTTCTGTATCTTATTTTCCTTTTCTATGAAATGGAAATATTGACAGTGCCTCAATTTACAAAGTTATTATGAGACATAAATGAGGTAGCCTATGAAGAACCTTTAGTCTGGTACAGAATACAAAGCAGTATGAATGATGGTTTAGAGGAGATTTGGAACTAGTTTGGTTGGGTTCAAATCTGCGATCTGCGGACTAGCTATGTGCCCCTGGGCAAGAGCCCCATCCTTCTCTGTGCTTCAGTTTCCTCATCTGTAAAGTAGTAACATCTACTTAGGATGGTTTGTACAACTAAAGTTGTTGCATGTATACAGTTCAGTACATAGGAAGCACTCAATAAATCTTGACTGTTATTTTTCCCTCCAGGCCCTATTTTAGTGCCAGTTCTTCATTTTCAGTGATCCTAATCAGTCTAGCTCTGGAGCATCCTTGCTTTTGCTCTGAGCTCCATATGGACCATGACATGGAACCTTTGTCATTTTCTATGGCACTTATGTTTCCATTGCCCTGGACCTTTCTAGCATTCCCCCTCTGGGAGAGCTTATTTGAGCCATTGCTCTACTTATAACCATATGATGCATGCATACAGGGATCATCTAAAATAATTAATAATAAAGAAGCCTTGGTGATCTTATATTATTCCTGTAGCTTGTCTCCTAGTACTTCTCAGGATAGACCAAGTGTTTGTGTTGAACTCTTTCATTCCAAGCCAACGTAATTGAATTACCATTGTCTGAACATTTCATTTAATCTTCCCCTAACTACCCTGGTTGAGGCTTAGCTCTGCCAGTCTCTAGACTAACTAGTATCATGAAAAGCACATCATGCTCTACTGATTTTCTTCAGCTGAACATAACAGGATTGCATATGGCCAAGAACACAAATGCTTGAAAAGAACATAGAGAATAGTGAATGCATTTCAGGACCCAAGAAGCAAACAAGCAAACAAAACTAAAACAAAACAAAAATTGTGCTTCCAACTAATTAAAGGAGGTGGGAGATAAGTCTAGAAAACAGAAAGCTTTAGATATATTCTGTAGTTACTATAAGTACCTTTCTTCATGATGGCTGCCCAATAACTTTCCATATACCTAAAGAGAATCCCAGTTCTCCCCATATTCATATCCTTCTTCCCTAGATATTTTGAATTGGAATTTTATTTCAGGACTGAGCTGATTATTTCTACCAAAACATATTCATAATGCCCTTTGCCCTCTTGTTAACTTCCCCAGATGTTTCCTTGCGGGAAGGAAAAAAAATCTAAATTACCAAATCTTCCTCAGTTTTTTATCCATGGCAAAGGGATAGTGATGGGTGTTCTATCTACCCACCCGTATTTATTTGTACCTAATAACATGTTAACATTGGCAGCCAGCAGTTTGGAGTACTTACTTCACACTGAGCTTTGTGCATTTCATGGTAGCCTTACAGCTGCCCTAAATAGGAGATACTTCTAGTTTATAAATGAAGAACCAGAAGCAGTGGTTGGAGTTACATGACTGAGAGGTGATGAGCCAGAATTTGAATTCAAGAATCTGACTTCGAGCCTACACTCTGAACGATTCCATTCTTTCTTCTCTGTACGCCAGTTATTTTGTAGACAGCCTGCAATTTGGAAGAAATAGAAAACCTAGCCTGTGGCATAAAGTTCTACACGCCGTGCGAAATACTTGGCATGAGATAGTGCTGGTCGGGCACTTATGCCTGATGAAAATGAGTAGATAACAAATGTCTATCACTTCTACCACTAAAGACTGGAGTGGGAAAGGACTTCAGTTTCAGGAGGTGAGGTGGTCTTTGGAAGCCATTTTTAGCTCAACACTGGCCTCCCATGGCCCTGCTCAACAGAGAGTAACAGGGACACGTCAGAAGAACCAGGGATGCATTTCAGCAAAAGCTTGGTCTGTGGAAGAATTAAACTTAGGTCTTCTCCTGATCGAGGACTTCTTTTTTGACTTATCTAATGCAAATGCTCTTTTGGCAAAATCAGAAAATATTTCTAAAATTAGTTTCCCGAGTGTTAGTTTAACCAATAAAGGAGCATTCCCCATTGTCATTGTTCCCTAACTGTAGATCCCTAGAGGACAGTCCACGTGCCATTGTGCTCACATGGAGACTCAAAATGCACCATAAGTATATATTTTCTACTGCCAGTGAGAAAAGATGGGAAGTCATTGAGACCTGCCCTTTTGCCAACCTTGAGTCTGATGATGAGGAAGAAGCCATCCCTTGGCATTAAAGGATAGATTGCCTCATCCTTTTAGAGGGAGGGCATCTGGATTTCTCTTCTCTCCAAAGTCAGTTAGGGAATCTGGGTCAGCCTGACATCTTAGACCATAGTTTTTCCATATTTGGAACCCTAAGAAAAATGATGCTAATAAATTTGTATTCATCTTCAGTACAATCCTGCACTAGGGAAAAAGGAAGTCTGTTTTTGCTTGATGTTTTCTTTAGAGGTAGCAAAATATGAAGAAACATTATAATTGCTGAAGCTTTCTTGCCAACAAAGGCATCCTCTTCTGGGGTCCTGCATGGGGAAAAGACAGACCTCCGATGAAGAGGTGCCTTTGGACACCCACCATAGTTTGTCATTTGCAAATGGTACCATTTGCAAATGGATAGACAGACCTCCGATGAAGAGGTGCCTTTGGACACCCACCATAGTTTGTCATTTGCAAATGGTAATGGGACCAAGCTTGGTGACTGAAAGGGAAAATGGAATATGAAAGCAAAATGAAAGAGACCTATGAAGTAAGCATGTCATTTCTAAACGAAGGTTTCATGCAAAGGAATTGAGTCTTTTCACAGCTGAAAATGGAATCTTTAAATAAGATAAAATAAAAGGATGCTGTGCTTGTTGCAGGTTCTGTAATGAAATACAGTTTTCCTAATGCCGTGGGACCTGCATTTCTCCCTGCTTTATGGGTGCTATTCCTTGACGTACAAACCTGTATTTTCTCAAGTCAGCATTCGATGATGGATGTCAAAATACAGGCTATGTATTATGCATATAGCATTACCGATTTAAGGTGTTTACTTGTCAAGTTGAAGAAATTCAAAAACATCACATCCACTGAATCTGCACAGCTGTCACTTGCAGTTTTTCATGCCTTTGAGTGAAACTTCTGATGAAAACAGTTTAGTTTTCCCCTTCACTCTTCCAGGGGAAGAAAACAGTCAGAATTTAAAATGCATGTTTTTGGTTATGTGGTTGGCCAAAAAACACCCCTTCCAAAGTTTAGGGAGATGGATTATTGCTATGCCATTCGAAATGACTTACCTTGTTCACGGTATGTTAATAGGAAGAGTAAAATTAAATGCCATCAAGGAATCAGTAATAAGTAGAACTCTCTTCCTGAAACTGTGGCACTTGATAGGAAATATATACACAAGAGAACAGAAAATAAGACATGTTTTTATATTTTTCTGGCATTTCATGCATTAAGTGCCTCCCAAACAACAGGCAATTATTTAGCACCTGTCATTTCATTCCTGATTCACACGTAGCCAAAATGGCAGAGTTGGCTCCATCTTGTCACACTCCTGGAGAGTGAGTCAGGAATCTGGCCACACTATCTGCTTAGAATTTTGCCCTTGGAAAACTAGCAAGTGACTTTGTATTTATAAAACCCTAATTCATTGATAAGCCCATGTAGCAACGCACTGAGGGCGAGGAGGAGAAACCAAAGTAACTGAACACCTGCCTGTCCTCCGTGGCGGGGGAGCATATGGAGCTTCACAGCCACCGTGTTGCTGAGAGTTCCAGCTCCACTTGTCATATCCTTCATTTGGAAAAGTTAATTTCCACCAACTGAACGTGTGGCAAGTAAGTTTCTCATGAGCCTGCATCTCTGTGCGTCTTCCTAAAGAAGCCTCCACTGGACATAACTGGGACAATTCCTCACTCTCACTCTTAACTAACTGAATTTAAAGCTCTGAGTGATCCAAGCTTATCCCAACAGATACAGAGGGCTTGGCTCCTGAGACCCAAAGAAGCCCGAAGTGCAAGATCACAAGCCAAGCTGTCCACTTTTCAGCTTTCTTGGACCACATGTCTCTGTTGGACACAACAAGATGCTCAAGGGAGTCACTCTAAGATAGTGGCATATACATCAATCAAGATTATTTTACAGCAAATAGAGGAAATTCCTTTTCAATAGAGCTTAAACAAAAGTATTATATTGTGTATGTGTGTAAGTGTAATGTTGCATGCATGTGTGTGAGTGAATTTATGCATAAAATCTCATATTAAGAATCCCAAGAGAGGGTGGTTCCAGGATGTTTTCCTCAGAAACTCTAGGATAGTTCTTTCTGTTACTTAATTCAACCACTTTATCAGGGGATATTTTTATATTTGGTAGTGTTCATCTCACTTGCAGTATAGTGGCCACTGATCCACATGCTATAGGCAGCCATGCTTAACCAGAAGATTAAGAGAGAATCTCTTCCTATGTGCTTCTTTTAAGAGAAGGCAGAAATTCCTAAAAGGCCCCAAGTAGATTTCACCCCACATCCCATTAGCCAGAGAGCCCCACTCATTGGCAAAAGGATCAGTGATCAAAGTAGCAGTTAGTAAAGGTTAGGTTATGGTGTGGTAATAACCACAGACGGACAAATCTCAGTGGCTTAAAGCAAGGCAGCTTTAGTTTTACTTGGACAGAATGTTTTGAAGTTATGGGTAACTACCCTGGCCTTCTGACCTGGCTTCATCTCCACAGTACTCAGTG
Source organism: Fukomys damarensis (assembly GCF_012274545.1). Classification (NCBI taxonomy): domain Eukaryota; kingdom Metazoa; phylum Chordata; class Mammalia; order Rodentia; family Bathyergidae; genus Fukomys; species Fukomys damarensis. The sequence continues at coordinate 14,848,536 of NW_022900932.1, forward strand.
TTCCTCCAGTTGCCATGGCTCGATAAGGGAAAAACAGTGAGTCAAGTATTTGTACTAGAAGCGATAGTCATTGTTCTGTTCACTTTTCATGGGCCAGATCATTTCATATGTCATTTAGTCTAGTCTAACTCCAAGGGAACACAGAGATAAGTCCTCCTGTGTGCTGGGATGGAGAGGGGAATCAAAATCTGTAAGCAAGATAAATAATTGGTGTCGTCTGGATTTTTAGGGAACTACCAAAGTGAGTTAGCATTATTTGCAATAGTTTCCTACTTCATCCTTGGGAAAAAAATGCCTCGTCAGACTTTATCTTGGAAATCTTATTGGTTGATCTGTACATAATGCATAACTACATTTTTTTGAGTTGCGTGGACTGTACTCATTATTTCCAAATTTTTCACTTCTTTAATTTTATCCCTCCTTTCTTTCCTTCTCACTAGGATTCACACCTCCAGGAATGGATAGATCCTCTCCAGATAACAGCCCAGTACATGGGATGTTACGCCAGCCATCCATCACGACGGGGGTGAACATCCCCATCATCACTGAACTAGGTAGGGCTCACTGTCACTTCTGAGGGGTCTTCTAGATCGTGTAGGATATGAGAGTTTGGCCTGTTACTTAGCCTTTTCAATCTCCTGGGCTGTAGTTGGGTTTGTTTGGGAAGGTTGCAGACAGATACAGGTAACCCGGCACATTACCTGAAGGAAAAACTGATCTATCTTTCCTCTGGGATGAATAGACAGTTTCCTTAATGCTGATCACTGTTTTCAAAGGAGCATGAGATAATGGCTTTGAAACTGGAGCATATATTTGGGAAAGAGGAAGAAAGGAGGAAAGGTATAGGTCCTGGATTCTTTCTAGTGACTTTTCACTGGGAGCACCTCTTGAGAGTTCCTGTTATCTAGGCCCTCTGCTGATATACAAAACTTCAGGTCTAATCCAAATCCACTTTGAGAACTGGTTGGTCGCATGGGTCTAATGTGGAGCAACTTTGCACGTAGCCTATCCTAAAATGATGAACTGAGATGAACTTCTCAGCCAAAAGCCATTTTCAGCAATTGGCCACTCTGGTCCAAAAGTGATGGGTTTGTGAGTTTCATACTTACTGGCCAATGAATCCAGTTTCTCACCTGTCCACAGCACCTCCCACACCCCTGCTGTCATTTGTGAATTTACAAAATGCCTGAGTGCTCTTCCCCCAAGACAAATGCAAACTTCCTAAGGGTGCCTAAACTTTAGCATTGTTTCCTATTCCCTCACTGTTTTCTTTTTCTGTGCTTTCCTCCACTCCCTTTCCCTAACCCTTAAATGCTGTATCCAATTAGCTAAACCGGGCAAGTTGCCTTTGGTATCTGTCAATCAGGAAAAAAACAGTGGGACGCACATTCTAATGATAACTGAACTGGGTAAGAAGTACTGTTTTCCTTGACATCAGTATTTCCTTTTGTTCTGTTCTTGGTGTTTCCAACTCTCATTGGCTTGTTGTTTATTTCACCGGCTGTAACAGAAAGGCTCCCCCATGGCACTGCTTTGAATGTGTTTTATTTGTGGCTCTAGTTGGAATCGACTGTCTTGTTCTGGCCTTTCTTAATGATTTTTTTCCCCACACAGCATCAGTAAACCTTTGATCACACCCATCTGACCCGGCAGTTGTTTCCAAAGCATCTTTGCTCTAATTCATTTTCTGTGGCCCAAGCCTTTTTTTTTTTCACTCATGCCCCTGCTCCCCCGCCTTCTCCCTATGTTCTCTCTTCCAGTGCGCTGTCAGTTTGACTGACATGTCTTCACAGCTCTCAGAGGAAGTCAAAGGAGAAATATAAAAATTTTAAGATAAGAAATCTAAGAAGGTGCCTTCCCTCCAGCTGTTTATTTTCCTTTATTCTGACTTTATTTGCCTTTTTTCCCTCTACTAGGCCCTTTCTCAGAAGCTCTGGTTCTGAAGCCATAAAAGCAGCTCGTTCCTAGGGGAACCCTTTCTTACTAAAGCCAGATTTCCAGAAGGGTACAGCAGAGGAGGTTAGCAGCCCTGCACTCTGACTTCCACCTCCCTGCCCAGAGCCCTCTCTGGGAGGTTTATAGTGGATTCATCTGCAAGATAAAGGCCTCCCGGTCATGACTGCATTTGTTGGAGCCTTTCGTAGCTTCCCCTGACTTGGTTAATAACCCCATGAAGGGCACCTATCAGCAGCAGGTCTCAGCACTGGGGATTGATCTTCTAAGTAGAGATAGTGAAAGTGCAGCTTGACTCAGCCATAGCTAGAGAGGTAGGAGGCACCTTGCTTTTGAATGACTCAAAAAATGAAACGAGCACTCCATTTTCTTGGCCCAAAAGTATATTTCAAAAGAGAGCATGCTTTTAACACACTAATCTTGCTTGTGAGGTGTCTAGAAACTAAGGAATAAATTGTCCATCATTCAGCACTGCATTATTGTAGACGTAGCTATCTATCAGCATGAATTCACTCAGGTCAAGAAGTATCACACTGTTTTCTGTTTCTATCCATAGAAGTGGTGTCTCTTTTGTGTTTAGTGTGGTTGACAGGAAGCCTAGGTTTCGAGTTTGCTCTTGTCAGAGCCACAGGGCTGTAAGAGACTCAAGCAGTTCATGTGGACCAGACCTCTGACAGGAAATTCATCCAAACATCTCCACCCCAGAAACCAACAGTAGCCTGCAAAAGCATCCTGTGCCAAGAATTTCTTTTTCTATTTGGAATTCCTATGCTAACTAACTAGGAAATCCTGATTTGTGATCAGTGCAAGAGGAAAGAAAATGCTTGGTGCCCCAAATCTAAGGTGACAACTCAGGTGTTCAGTGAGCATAACTGACTATCCTGAAGCTCCATTCTTCTGTGTTCTCTAAGCCTCCCTTGGCTCAAATTACCCCAGTCTTTAGCCTGGCACCCTGTTTCTCTAGTAACCCTCCTCTAACTGCATCTCCCATATCACCCCCCACAAATGTTTACTATTTACCTGACCATTCTGAGATGTGTGCTACATTATACTGAGCCATCAAATGGCCCTTGAAAAGATAGAACCAAGGCCAAATAAGTTTTTTAAACTGTGTAGTATGTTGCAGTCTTCATCTACCTGGAGACTTCCAGTCCATGTTAGCATGGCAAACATTCCTAAAAGTTCCACAAGAAAGAATTTTGTTTAAAGGCATTTAAGCCACTTTTTCTCAATTGTATTTACCCGCATACATTCTGGGGTGATGTTTTTGTCACTTCTTAGAACCGACGTAATTGCCGTTCTGTGAGGTAGGCATTCAGTAGTGCTGGCTGTTCTCCTGAGACTGGCAGTCCAGAACAGTATATAAGGTTTTCACTGAACCCTGGCTAGGGCCTTGGAGTTCTTTTCCAATGATCCACCTTCCTCATCAATGAAGATCTGGAGTCCTTTCTCCTACTTGGAGCCACTTTTCCTCTAGGTATGATGCCATCCCTTCCCTAGTGTTAGTAGCTATTAAAAATGCACTGCACATGGTCTTCAGCTTACATTTTGTGATGAACAAAGCAGAAACTCTAATAACATAAATTTTTAGAAGTCTAAATTATATTGATCCTAGTTTTCTTGATTGCTTCATTTGTGATTCTGGAATGGGGCAACAGCCCAGGATAAAATGATTCAGAATGCTAGAAGCCACCAGGTGGTGTTAGTAGCTATTAAAAATGCACTGCACATGGTCTTCAGCTTACATTTTGTGATGAACAAAGCAGAAACTCTAATAACATAAATTTTTAGAAGTCTAAATTATATTGATCCTAGTTTTCTTGATTGCTTCATTTGTGATTCTGGAATGGGGCAACAGCCCAGGATAAAATGATTCAGAATGCTAGAAGCCACCAGGTGGTCAGATCATAGTAGTGGTTAGAAAAAAAGAAATGACAGAGAAAATGGAAGGGGGGAAGTACTGAGTCACTCTGATTGGTGACAGGTCATACCTGTCTTATGTGGACCTGGTTGGAGCAGTGTTTCACTTGTGATTGGCTGAGACTCAGCTACTTGTTATAGGAGGACATTATAGCTTGTTTAACCCATCAAGTTAGGTTATAGTGCACTGTAGATGGAGACACATTTGGGCCAAACTTAAAATATTTATGGAGGTACCTTTAGTCCAAACTTAATTTAATAAGACAGAAGAAAGTGAGAAAAAACTACCATTTGAGGGATTCATAACAGTGTTTCTGAGAGAGGCAGAGGGAAGCTGGGTATTTTCATAACATATGGATTGATAGACATTTAGTGTCACAAAGGTAATCCCGGTAATAGCCTCCTTTTATCTAGTGCACAGCATGATCCACATGCTGGGCCAGACTCACTAGGCATGATCATATACGAGCCTGCAGACAACTTTTTGAGAGGACTGCCTTAATTTCTCCATTTTTAAAGAGGGAACCTAGGTTTAGGATCAGAAAATGCTTTGTTCAAGAAAATTGGTAGCAGTGTCTGGACTCAAAGCGCAGTTGTCAGAACCTGGATTTTGGACTTTCTTCCAATAGCCTCCAATTCACAGGCTGCTGAGACAATAGGGACCCAACAGGATGGCCTTGGAAAAACGGAGCAATGATTTTCCCCTGTGAGAGTCTTCCTGCAGGGAGAAGAGATAGTGTCACTTAAAAATAATTCCATGCTTAGCCTTTTATTGTATTATCATTTATTCTGCCTCATACAACAAACAAACAAAAGTTTTGGTTTTTCAAAACGGAAAAGTTGTAGAAAAAGTTACTGCAAAAAATTAAAACAATAACTCTAGGAAAGAGAATTAGCAGCTGATACATTTAGAAAAGAAACAGAGAAGGGAAATCTCATCTGTTCTCCTTCTAAAAGCACTCTAATTATTCCAGAAATCACAAGTACCCCTCTTCCCACTGCCATCCCTCCACTTTTCCTCTATTACTTGCTCTGCACAAGTGATAATTTCTGAAGGCAAGACGGGAATGGAAATTAATTTGTCATTTAATTTTTAATAAGTTAAAGACATCTGAGTGACACAACTAATCAGTCTGCACGTGTGTGTAGAGGAGCCCTTGAGGAATCCTCACATGGAAATGAGATACAGCATCCAGGGCTGTGTCTGCTTGAGCAGAAGCACAGAGAAGACTGAACTGTTTAGAAAGAGAAAGGGAAAGCGTGGGTGTAGCCTTGCAACTCAGAATGCAGAGAGTCCTTGTCAGTGTGCTGCCAGAGACAGCGAGGGCTCCACTGCATTTGGAGGTTCCTGAGTTGTCAGCAGGCCCTGTGGGGTGGATTCAGGGGCCAAGGATATCAGGCAGCATGCAGGGTAGGTGTGGGTCGTGCCTGTGGGTGTTTTCCTTGCAATACCTTTGCTGTGCTTCTGTCCGTTGCTCTTTCCTTTGAATAAATCGCTTACTTTTCTTTATGGCTCAACTTACCATTCCAGCATGGCTGCTTGTCACTGAAATTTGTCCATCTCTCAAAGGACTTGGCTACCAAAAAATGCTCCAAAGTGTTTTTCAGTCACGATTCTGAAACTATACCAAAGGACGGGCCAGTGCTGTCTACTAGTCCTTCAGCAGCCTGCCATGGGGCAAGTCTGCTTGACAGCATTGCTCTCCAGGTCTCAGAAGTTTAAACAGTCCCATAGGAGCAGTCCATTGAGTCCCACTGCCCCCAATCCGAAGATTTATCAACATCTTCCCCATGCTTTTGTTTCCTTTGTAGTAACGTCAGTGTTTCTAAACCAGTCATCTGGTCTTTCTATGGCTTCTCTGCCTGTGTATGGTCTTTGATGCTAATTTTTATTTTACGCTCTTTCCAGTGAATGATACTAATGTTCAGTTTTTGGACCAAGACGATGATGATGACCCCGACACAGAACTGTACCTCACACAGCCCTTTGCATGCGGAACAGCATTTGCTGTCAGCGTCTTGGACTCGCTCATGAGTGCGGTGAGTTGTCCAGCTCCCTCCTCCCTACTCAGGATATGGGTACAGGATATGCCTGTGGGCCACCTCTAATGTGGGAGACGCTAATTGGGACTTGAGCTAAGGTGGGATGATGGTTAATCTTAATTGTGTCAAAGTGATTGACTTAAGAAAGACTCACGGGATTAGTAAAGCACATTTGAGTGTGTCTAGGTGGGTCATGGAGGCATGACTTTGGGTATTATATGTGGCCCTCGGCACCTTCCTCTGTGAACTGTTTCCCTACTCTGCTTCCTGGCTGCCATGCATTGAGCTTTCCTTCCACCACATCCTTCCACCGTGATTAATCTGCCTTGGAGCCAGCTGACCATGGACTGAGTCTCTCCAAACCAAGAAGCGCATTAAACCTCTTCTGCTTTCAGGTGTATGTGTCTGATATTGTGTCTCAGGGAGGAAAAAGTTGCCTAATACAGGTTGAGAACTAAATGGCATGAAGTTTGTGATTTAGATGAGTATATCAACATTAATCACTTGGGTGACACAAATAAGCAAGCATTTGGTTATAAATCCCTAAAAGTGTGAGGAAGGCAAGAAAGGCTGTATGACCAGGTCTTGAGGATCAGAGAAAGAGTTTCCAAGGAAATAATATAGATTTTAACATTAACATTTGAGCCACACTGCAGGGAGGTTTTGTGGGGAAGAGTATTTCCTAAAGGAGAAGGGAAGCAAATGTAGGCTTCAGGGAGAGAGTATGGGGAAACTGACCATCTCAGAAGGCACAGAGAGCTTATGAGATGGACTACAGCGAGATTGACAGGGAGGATCTTTGCATGTTTTTGTGTCTTTGTCTTCAGATCAGTGAAGAAGTTGAAAGGGCTTGAAGTTGGAGAGTGGTTAAATCTGGTGCACATCTTAAGGGAATTGCCTTGGCTGGTGTGTGATTGGTAGCATGGAGGGTAGGATGGCAGTAGGAGATCTGAATGTGTCAGTATTATAGCTTGGACTAAGGTAGAGATGGATGGATTTTAGTGTTTAGTGGCAACATTGATAAGATGTGGGAATAGATTGAATATGAGCGGAAGGTAGAGAGGACAACGTGTGACTTTCCCTGAGAAAGCAGTCCTGGGGTGAGGAACGGACATGACGGGGAGCCCTGGTCAGTTCTCTGCTGCAGAAAAAGGACAGAGTGATGGAAAAGCCGGAGGATGGGCGGCCAAGAGATCCAAAGCAGTTTTTCTTTTTATAGTAGCTTCATACATGTCAAATGATCACAGCTTTTGTTTTCTCACTATTTCAACCAAATGCCAAATAACAATTAAAAAAATAGATCTTTGCTTAATGGAACCATCTTTCACCGCAGAAGGGAAAAGCAGACATTTTGAATGGGTCATAGCCTGTATGTTGTGAAGTGTTCCTATTGAGTGTCTTTATTTACTATATAGAAAATCCTCTTTATTTTGGAGTTCTCCAATTCACAATTTGTGAAAGTGCACAAATAGGCTGGATAAAAACTGACCTTTGGAGAATTCATGTAAAAGAGTTTTATTGAACACATTAAAACAATAAACATAACTCAGAGAGGTTTTATACACATACTTTTCTGAAACTGCTTAAGAAGGTTGTTCTCCTGAATATGTTAAACAACTGATATGCTAATTATGCATTATTCTCATCTATTCATTAAAACTAATCCCTGAAGGACTTCTATTTGTGGAAAGAAAAAACAGAGCTTTTAACAACTAATTTAGGCTATTCTGTATTCCTGAACATGATCCAATTGCAAACATATCTTAGTTAAAAATCAGAATTATGGATTTAAAAATAATTATGAAATAACATTCATCTGAATCAAAGTATACTGGGCTTCACACCATGCCAGGGCTTTCTAAGCCAACTAGGGAAAAAAGGTTCCCTAGAGAGGGCTCTCCTAGTGTGCTGGGATGCATGTCCTGGCCTGATAGGGCTGGGACTCACTGGGTAACTTTTCTACCTGCCCGTGATGTCAGGCTCATTTGGGCCAAATCCTTGAACAGGCCAGAAGGGGTAACAGAAGATACAGAATGTGTTTAGTGAGTGCCAGTTTCTCTGCAATAGGCCTTGTGGTCTCCAAATCCAGCTTCAAACAGATTTTTGTAATTCATTTTTTCAGATTGCAGAAGACTGTGTCTTGCTAAGAGATGATTAAGCTGTTTACAGTAGATGACTTTTTTTTCAGAATTACAAAATGCCCTGTTTTTTAAAATACAAATTTATGAAATTGTTTATGTTTATACATATCAAACATACAATATATTCTAAGAAGGACCAGCTTTATAATAGCAAGACTATTTTATTTATAAATGATGAAGCATTCCAGAAGGGTAACAACAAAGCATTAAAGCAAGTGAAGGTTGCTTCAGAGCATGGACCCTGCGTACCTATCTAGGTTGAATACCCATGAAGTGAGCCCCACTTTGAAGGAAGCAACAGAGAACCTCTTCATAGCACACAGGACTGTGGTGTGAAGGTAGAGGTACAGCAGGGGTTGGGTTGCACATTTGTCTGCCTAGAGACCACTAAGGAGTTAGTTTTTGGAAACTCAGATAAGAAATCAAAGTGTATTGGCTGGAAGTAATAGTAATTTTCAAAAGTCAGTTTAAATTTCCTTTGAAATGCAAATTTAAATGTTTGGGAGAGGGTGCCTCATGTTCTGAAAGCAGCATTTCTTTTGCATTCTAGCTTGGGGAAACAAACTGTGCCAGGAATCCAGTACCCATCATTGTATTTATCAGCAGCAACAGCTTTTATTGAGTGCCCAGAGGTGTATGGAGCCCTTTAGCTCGTATACGATCTAATCTGTTGGCCATAATGTGAACAAACATGGTAGCAGTTTTAAAGCAAAACTGGCCCATGGATAGAGACTTTTCAAATCAAACTATTCCAGAGCTTGTTTTTAATCTGTCTGGGATGCACAAGTTCCACAATGAGGTTTTGAGTTAAGACCATTTCACCAGACCCAACGGGATCTAGACCTTTGTGATAGAGTACTACCTTGATTTCTTTAAATTCCACCTCAACTCTGATTTATGAAAAAGATCAATTATCCAGGCAGTAACTAAAGGAACTAAAAAGGCTGGCAGGAATATAAATTGAGAAAATGAGGCTCCTCCACACAGCAGGAGCCAGAGGTACACTTCTGTGGCAGGCATCTGCTCACCAGTACCTTCACACATCCATGTGCAAATCTCTTTAGATGTCGATGATCTCCTTTTTCTAGCACTCCTCTCCAAATTGCCATTTAATCATGTGTCTAAACATTCTCTGAATATTGTCCTTCATAACTCAACTCCTGCTGCTTACTGCTTCATTTGTTAAAAGAATAATGTTTGGATTCATCAGAGGCATTCCTGGAACAGACAGAGATGTTACAGACATGGCCTTGTGGCTTCAAGCTACAAATCAGTGGCAGAAATCCAGGATGAGAGGGAGGGAGTAATTATGCTTATAAGTACGTGCCTCCAAGAAGAAGATCACAACTTAGAAATGCATTTTTCAGAATGTTCCCAGCTTGCTGCTCTCTTGCCCCCTCCATGATGATTGGAAGCCTGTCTGTTTTTAGCACTAAAATTAGCATATGAGTATTCAGATTTGTTTTCCACCCAGCCACTACTTCCTCCCAACTGCAGTCCCAACTTATGTCCTACCAGAATACACTGGAAAGAGAAAGTGAGACATAGCCAGCCTGCTTGGATGCAGATCCCAGCACCACCTTTTCCTGGCTGTGTAACCTGAACCTCTCTGTGCCTGTTTTCCCATCTTTAAAATGGGGGTGATAATGGGTACTTATCCTATGGGGTTGCAAGATGAGGCAATGGTTAAGGCTGTAAAGTGACTAGTGCACTACTTATCACACAACAAGCTCTCCCTGTATTTATGACTGTGATTGTTCTTAATTTATCCACTTACTGGGCACTTGGTGAATGCCAGGCATTGCTCCCCATGCTAAGAAGAAAGATCCTGCTTTCCTGTTGATTAAACTTTTCCTTTTTTTTTTTGTTCAATTAAACGTTTCTTCTAGTGAACTAAGTTAGAGATAGCAATAATGGAGGGGAATAAATAAATAATGTCACATAAGGAAAAGGATTGAAGTACATAACTAGCTTGAACTATTTTTCATCAGACCACAAATTAGGCCTGGTTGACCAGCAGCCTTCGCGTGTCTTTTCCACAGTTGGGGGCTCAGTTGGGTCCAACTGTCATATAAGGAAGGTAGTAGCAACCCTTTATAGCTTTAGGGTAATAGGAAAGGACAAAGTATAGGAAGGAGCTCTCACTGAGCGGATATGTGTAACTGTATAGATTTATTATATACATGTATGCTCATACTTGTGTGTTCATGCACTCACACCCTTCCTTTCTCACACATACGCACATCTTAGAGTGATAAGATTTAGGGACTAAATGAATAGATGAAGTGGGAATATCCAGGAAAAATGTATCTGTGTCCTCATCTCCAATATCAGAGATCTGGTCTGGCCTTGCCAGAAGTGAATGAATATATGTTGAGAAGACTGGAGAATGTGGCCATCCATGCACTGGGTCCACAGGGTTTACTGTCTAAGCTGAACGTTCCCTAGGTGCAAGGCCCGGGTGGCTGTGTGAAGGTCAAATTCTTTGTTAGCCCAAGCAGACCCAGTCCTGGGATTTCAGAGACATAAGCAAAGTTCCATGGCCCAGCTCCTTACACTACACTCAGGAACCTCCGTTTTCTCCTGCTCACAAGGATTTTAGAGTGCCCAGGCTGTGCCAAGGCAGTGGGCTGGTAGTGAATGTGGAATATTCTGGGGAACATAAGAACATACCCCTTCGTCACATCAGGCCAGGCGGGCCTAGGACCAAAAAAAAAAAAAAAAAAAAAAAGGAAATAGTTCTCATCCGTCACAAAAGAAAAATGCTAAAAATAAAAATCCACACCATGAAAACTAGCAAATATAAAAAATGGCAGCTATGACATGGAAAATGACAATTTTAGAGCAATTATAAACGAAAGGCAGAGTGCCATTAAAGTTAAGGCAATGTTATTAAAAGATGTGTTAATTTTCAGTTAAATTTTCTATAAAAGACCAATTAGTTTAAAAGGCTTGACAGCATTAACTGTGAAACATAAGCTCCGGTAATTATACTTTAAAAAAATAAAAAGAGGAAGATGCTCCAGAGCTGTGGTGGTGCACGTGCAGAGGGGAGGCACAGAGTGGGCTAGGTGGCGCTGCCGGCTCAGGTTTTCCTGTCGCAAGCCCTTGGTCCTTGTCCCAGCCTTGCCTGGTTTCCTGTGTCTCTGTGTAGGGCCTGAGAGTTAACCCACAGTAGAGGCCCAGGAGGCCACACCTATGTTTGAGCTGTCTCTGGTAAAGATGAGAGCACAAGGACACAGAAAGAGGCATTTCCTAAACTGGTTATGTTGCCAGTTGACTGTTCTTTTTATAAGCTGCCATGTATTATTACACTGATTCTCTCATTTAACAGTTGCTGCTGTTCTGTGGTGCGTGGTGTTTTTTCATCCTTGTTAGATGGATAAGGAATCTGAGGCATAGAAAAGTCAGGTAACTTTTCCACTGTCATAGTCGTTGAATAGCAAGGGAGGGATTCAAAACCACATCTGCTGGATCTAAAGTCCGTACTCATAACTAGGGTTCCCTGTTGTCTTGCTCAGAAGAAAAGACTTTCCTGGCCAGGTGTGGAATCTGGCTGTGGGAAGGATTCTGTCTGTATTCCTTGGATGACATGGGTGCCTTGGTTGCAGGCACTGAATGGGACTCTAACTTGGCTTGATTATGCTCCCCAGTACCCATATGACAGAGGAATAGCCACTAAGAAGGGTCACTGGAGACTAATCCTGCCAGCGCCAGAGGATCTGTCTCTCAGAGGTTTCTAGCGAGGTATCATGGACATGGTCTGGGAGGAGGCATGACAAAGTCTGGAGTCATAAAAAGTTCAGGAGACAAAGGATCACACCTCCACATTCCCTCCTTTTGAATGTCATATTACTTCAACTGTAGCATTTCAGTGAACCCAGAAAAGACATGTGCTTTCTGAGTTAGGTGACTTGTAGGGAGAGTTGTCTTTATAGGAATACTGCCCCATAATTGGCACTTGAATTCTCAACACTTGATTGGGCCCTTGATGCAGAAGTAGCCACTTCCTACGCAGAAAGCCCAGGAGTGGTGCTTATTCCCAGGCCACTGACTGCTCTATAAAGTGGCCCCTGCCTTAATCATGTAAGGAATTTGAAGCCCACCAATATGTGACCCACTTGACACCATTTTCAGGGGGAGGTATTGTCCTTTCATCAAATTATTCAGGTCACAAAAAGACCATGATACATGCCCATGCGTAATACTCAAAGAACTCTGCATCTGAAAATTGAGGCATCCCAAGAGGGGCTGAGTGGTAGAGCACTTGGCCTGACATGCACAAGTCCTTGAGTTCAATCCCCAGCATCACGAAAACAAAGCACACATTAAAAAGGAAGTGTTTTGCAGAGAGAAGTGCATCATCATCGTCGTCTGTAATTATACACTTGGCTGACCAGAGCCCTGCTCTTTGATGCCTGCATGGCAAAATCCAGGAGAATCCAGTTATAGCCCCAGCTCAGAAGGTAAAGAATTGAGCTCAGAGTTTTGATCAGTCCCAGAGTTGTTCAGGCACCTATAAAACACCAAGACTGACTCTCAAACTGTACCTGTTGATGGCCAATTTAAAAAGTGAAGCACCCTTTGAATTACACACAATTGTACAGCTAAACTGAGGTCCAGGGATTAGCAGATGCTCAATAAATGTCAATGCTGATCAATTAAAAAGATTATGTTGTTTCAGAACAACTCCTTTCAACACAGAAAGAGAAGTGTGTTAAGGTCAATACTAAAGGGTCGGCAAAACAGTACTTTGAAGGTTGACCTTTTATACTTACTCAACAGGGAACTTAGAGTTCATTGACATTATGCTTTCATTAGCAAAGTTATTCCTGCTCTTTGTGGAAAATTTGGAAGCACAACCATGCATGAAGAAAATGTAAGTCACCCATAGCCTCAGCACCAAGATAACCATGGTTGATATTTTGGTGTATTTCCTTCCGGATGGATAGATAAATATGAACTACGGATGTGGAATATGGATATCAGCTTTGTATCTTGGTTCCTTCTTTCTTTTTCATCTAACATTTTGTCCAGAGCATTTCATCATGTCATGTTTGTAGGAACCATGATTTGCCAAACCTCTGTAGGACTTAATGAGAATGGAATCTACTCTACTGTTGAGCCTTTTCTTTTTAAAAGCTGTTATAATAATTAAGCCTATGTCTTAGTCTTCTGTCACTACAACACTTGAAATAATCAACTTATAAAGAGACAATTCAGGTTTATAGTTTTGGAGGTTTCATTTGGGTGAGACAGCCATTGTGATAGTGAGCAGAGGAGCAAAACTACTTATCTCGTGGCCAGAGAGAGAGAGAGAAGGATCTACTATCTCCTCTAAGGGCAAGTCTTCTGCCTTCTGTGATCTAAAGATCTCCACTAAGCCCTATATCTTAGATTTCCCACAACCTCCTCATAGTTCCAAACTGGGGACCAAATCTTATCCACATGGATCTTTGAGGGATCTTCTATACCCAAATTATATCACCTTGTGCTAAACATTAGTGTACAGGTAACAACTTTGAGGTAATCTTACTTGGTTTTTAACAAGTCCGTTTTGAAGTTCCTGATTCACTGTGTCTGGTTATCTGTCAGATGCAGTTGTAGCTGTGCACACAGAGATCTATAGTGTATAAATGCTATCTCATACACTCTGGTGGGTGCTGATTGTCATTTTCCCTAGGAGGCCTTTTAATTGTGTTTATGAGTTTTTAAGCATGCACATCTTTAATTTGTTTCTAATTGTGCAAATGCATATCTTCTTTTGGGAATTCTTTTATAGTTTTTGTCCTTAAAGAGTGCTTGCTACAGAACAGAACTATCAAGTACTGTATATTGAGATTAAATGTTTAGGTGTATTTTCATGAGGTAGTTTGAGGCTACATTTTTGTGTATAACTATTTTATAGTACCATTTTCCTTTTAAAAAATACATGTAAATATATTTTTACAGTAGAAAATATATAAATAAAAAAATTGAAAGGGGGAAATCCATCAAAATTCTGTCATCAAGAGTTAGCTACTAAGTGAGGTATTTGAGTATACTTATAATTATTTTATATAACTATGGATCTATCCATCACCTCAGGTATGCATATTTGAATCAAAAGTGGTTTTTTATCCTACTTTTTAAACATTTTAATATTACCGTGCCATATTGTTACTATGCCATTACACTCTGAAACCATGTCTATGCATTGTAGGACATGGGAATGAATCATTTATTTAATCATTACCAGGCTGTTGAAAGAAAGCTTTTCCAGATAACCAGTTCTCTTCAAATCAAATGTTGAACAAACATCTTTTCCCCATAGTGTGTCATGCTTTCCTTATTATAATAAGGCATGGATCAGTTAACCATTTCTCAAAACGGCCAGATGGCAGATTTTTTGGCTCTGACAGCCATATAGTCTCATTCTCAAGTATTCACGTTTGCTGTTATAGCAACAAAGCAGCCAAAGACAGTAAGTAAACAAATGCGGGCACATATAGGTCCCAATAAAACTTTATTCAAAAATAAAACAAGCCGCGGGACCTGATTTGGCCCAAGGGCTGCATTTGTCAATTCCCGTTCTAAGAACTTCTAACTACTACTAATATATGGTTCTTGTAACTATTTTCTGGTTGATATTCTAATTTTTAATATTATGTACAGTGTTTAGTTAAAAAAATCTTCAAAGTTTATGGTAGCATCTGCCTGTAATCCTAGCTCTTGGGAGGGTTAGGCAGGAGGACTACAAGTTCAGGATCCTCATTGGCAACTTGGTGAGACCCTGTCTTAAAATTAGAAGGGCTGGGGATGTAGCTCAGAGTGAATGTGCTGGGTTCTGTCCCCAACAACACATGCACGCACACACTTGTGTGTACACACACACATACACACATTTATTATTATACCTGGGAAGAAAATGTCCTAAAGGAAATTTAATATAATTGTGTCTTGATTTTAAAGCCCTCCTTGCATCTATAATTAGGTATATGTCAAATTTAAAGTTTTTATTAGAAAAAAATGACACTGTAATGTTCAGTTTATATGTCAAAGGACATGGAATCATAATTTTTTTCTAATAATATTCTTTTTATAAATTATTATTACTTTGGTTTTGCTTTAAAATAAAAGCTATTCTTTTTATTCCAATGTTCAATGACTGTGACATTCAAGAGAGCTTCTAAAATAGTAGTATTAATTCTCTTACATATCTGACACTGTATTCTTCTCCTGACTTTATGTGTTTTGCAGTTATAATTGTCATTGGTTTTATTTTAGTTTTTCAAGAAAATATTTCTTGAATTTATCGATTTTCTAAATATCCTCCAGCTATTTTATTGACATTTTAATATTTCACCCTACATTTCTTAGAAAAAAAACAATGAAAACATTTTTGATATTTAGCTCTATTTACTATAAGTCCTTTTATTTAATTTTTGTTTTGTTTTGTTTGTTTGTTTGTTTTTGGCATTACTGAGGATTGAACCCAAGCTTTTACTACCTTCCCAGACCTTTTTATTTTGAGAGAAGGTCTTGCTAAGCCACTCAATAGCCCTGGATGAGCTTCAGTTTAATATTAACAGCATTTAAGGCTCTCAATATATCTTTCCAGTTTCAGCCTCAACCCATATCATTTTTATATACCATTTTCAAATATTCTTTAACTGTTAGTCTCTATCCTAAGTTTGATTTCCATTTTACATACTAGTTACTTAGGGTATTTTTTTGAAAAAATAATCTTTGAAGTGTTGGATATTTACTTTTGATTCTAGTACATTTCAATTATAAAGTTATGGTTTTACTGTAAGTGTGAGCTTACAGCTCGATATCAAGTTAACTCAATATAGTATTTCCAATGTTTCTCGAAATAATATTTTACTATTTCCTTTGTCTCTTGTATAGATATCAAAGTTTGATTTGATTTGGGTTCTTAGTATCTAAGAGCTTTTGCCATTTTGTAGAATTACTTAGCTCATTTATGTTTAGTTACATTAGATATACAGTAATGTTATATATAATATTATTGTTATATATTGTGTTATTGTTACAGAAGGACTCAGTAAGTGACACACAGAGAGGTAGCAGAATGGAAGTAAAATAACAAATTTACTCATCAATAAGGTTCGATCGCACCTAAGCTGTGCCTGGATTGATGACACACTGGGTTACAACTCCTCCTTTTATAGGGTTTCACAGCCTTGACTTCATTTGGGTGGTTACATTTTATTCTCACAGTTCAAATCACAGTCACAGAACAGTTCATCTTTTCAACCCAGATGTAACAGTTCTTTGCAGTTGGGGAGTTTACCTTTAAGATTCACCTAGTTATCTATGCTAGCCCATAGGAAGCGGGTGTTCAGGGTCAGGGGAGCCAATGTTAGCAATGGGTCCTTTCATCCAGACACTCTTACGATCATGGGGCTCCAGTCTCTTCCGAGCTCAAGGTCTTACTGTGCCCTGTTGTCTCAGGGTCAGACCCAATGCCTCAGTCGGCAATTAGTGCCTTCGGTGCCGATTAGTTCTGAGCGAAACAAACTGCTGCTAGAGACAGCGGAAGCCATTTTACATTGTAACACTTTATAGGTTTTTGCTATTTATAAAAATGTTCCCTATCGTTATGATTATGCTTCCCTTCCGACACATACCCTTTGTAGTACCTGGGATGTGCTTTACCACTGTGCTACATCCCCAACACTTTTTAATTTAATTTAATTTTGAGACAAGGGGTTGCTAAGTTGCCCAGGCTCGACTTGGACTTGTAACACTTCTGCCTCACCGTCCCAGGGACCAGGGACTGAAGGCAATGATTATGCTTTGTACATGCTCCTATAATAACCATTTCATTTATTATCTACCTTTTGGCATATGGATTATATTTTGCATGCTTACTTTTACTATTTATGAGTAAACTGTGCATTGTTTTTAATAGTTAATTATTACCATCCTTCTATGAATATATTCAAAACTAT
The DNA here is from genome assembly GCF_012274545.1 of Fukomys damarensis. Classification (NCBI taxonomy): domain Eukaryota; kingdom Metazoa; phylum Chordata; class Mammalia; order Rodentia; family Bathyergidae; genus Fukomys; species Fukomys damarensis. Next base: position 14,865,550 of record NW_022900932.1, read on the forward strand.
ATTTTTAAAGTATTGTTATCCAGAAAAAAAATCTATCAGCCCTCGATTCTGCTATGTATGATTTGACAATTTCTATGTTTTTATTTCCATTCTCCTACTTCCTATCTATTGTTCTGAATTTGAAAAATTATTTAAATAATACCATACTAATAGGTAATTTTCAAGTCATATATTTTTCTTTTAAGGATTGATTTTGACATTTGTGTCCAGGTTTTCTAAAAATGTGTACAATGGTCTTAAAATTCCATATTTCTAATATCTTTCATTGGTATTTTTAAACAACATTAGCTTTTTAAAAATTAAAAACTTAAAATCATCTTGAAATAAAACAGTTTTGTACCTATTTTTAAATAAGGTCAATAAATTTTTAAATACTCCAAGATTGAAAATGTTTCTGTTGCCTTCACAAGAGATTGTCAGTTTAGCTATATGTGGAATTTTCAGATAAAAGCATCCTTTCAAACTCAGGTAACATTTCTCCTATGTTTTCTAGAGAAGCCTCAGGCTAGCCTGATTTTATACTTTTTTTTTTTGTAACAGTGTTACTTTTCTTCTTCATTTAGTATTTTAAATCCGCATATTCATTTGTTACAGCCTAGTTGGAGCTACATTTGCTTGATGTCCTCTTTGATCTACTTCCTAGGTTCCCTTCCTAACTCAGGGCAGGTTATTTTTGTTGGTTGCTTCTTCCAGAAGTTTCTCTACAACTTTAACTTGTGACCACTTAACATTTATCAGTGTGACCTCTGTTGTCATTCTTTACTGTCAGATTCCTTTTAATAAAAGGAAAATCACTATACTTTTCTCTAGACTGTTTAGAACTATTTAATTTTACTTCCATATCACTGATTGTATGTGAATGTATCTCTGTACATGTATGTATGCATGTCTTGCATTTCTATAATTTCCTGCTACTTCACTATTAAAAATGTGGCCAGTATAGACTGACGTTCCTGTCAGCCATTTCTTCTTAAAAACATCCTTGTTGAGATATTAATAGACCATGCAGTTCACCCAGTGTCTACAATCAGTGGGCTTTAGAATACATGCAGTTTTATAACATTTATCTCCATAGTAAATTTTACACCATTTTCATCATTTCAAAAAGGAACCTATCCTCTCCTTCCTTACCTCTACTCCCTCAGCCCTAAACAACCATTGCACTACTAATCTCTGTAGATTTGCCTTTTTAGAAATGTCCAAGTTTTATCTGTGTCGTAGCAGGTATTAGTGTTTAATTTCTTTTTGTAGCCAAATAGCATCCATTGCATGGATACAACACATCAGTGCATCCATGAGCTGGCATTCTGTTTCCACCTTTTGGCTGTCCTGAATAATGCTGCTATAAACCTCTCTGTGCAAGTTTTCATGTGCATACGTCTTCATTTCTCCTTAGCATATATAGTGTAATTGCTGGGTTATATAACTTAGAGTGTAAATACATGAGAAACTGATAGACTATTTGCCAGTTGGTTGCATTGTTTTCTGTCCCTACCAGCAATACAAGAGGATTCCAATTTCTCCACACTCTCATCAGTTGTTCCGATTATGTTCTATTCTTTTTACTGCTAAACTAGTTAGTATAAAATGCCATCTTATTTGGGTTTTGATTTGCATTTCCCTGATGATTTTTCATGTCTGTTGTCCATTTATATATATTGGCTTTGAAGAAAAATTTGTTCAAGCCTTTCCCCATTTCTAAAATCAGGTTGTCTTTTTGTTGTTGAGTCATAAGAAGAGTTTTAATACTGAATATTAGACCTTTATAAGAATATGAATGGCAATAAATTGCTCTCATTTTGGAGGTGGTCTTCTCAGTTCACACATACTGTCTTTCAAGGCACATATATTTGAAATTTTTATGAAGTTCAGCTTATATGTCTTGGAACCATATGCTTTGGTGTCTTATCTAAGAAACCATTGTAAATGCTCATAAAGATTTGCTCGTATTTCTTGCCTAAGAATTTTGTAGGGTTAAATGCTATATTTAGGTCTTTCAATTATTTTGAGTTATGTTTTGTTTGTGGTTGGAGATATAGGTTGAACTTTATTTTTCTGTGTGTGAATACTCAGTTGCTACAATCCTATTTGATGAAGAGACTGTGTTCTTTTTGCATTGTAGTGTTTTGGTATTCTCACTGAGAATCATTTTTTCCATAGCTGTATGAGTATATTTCTGGACTTTCAATTCTATTTTGCTTTTCTTATGTTTGTCCTCATGCCAGTACCCCACTGTCTTGATTGCTGTAACTTTTGTAATATGTTTTGAAATCACAAACTGTGAATCCTCCAACATTTTTTCCAATACCAAGGCATGAACCCAGACTTCCACACTGAGCTATTTCCCAGTCCTTTTTTATTTTTTATTTTTGAGACAAGATCTCTCTAAGTTGCCCAGGCAGAACTCAAACTTGTGATCCTTCTGCCTCAGTCTCCCAAAGTGATGGGGTTTCAGGTATGCATCATTGCACCTGGGTTCTTCCAACTTTTTTGTGTTGTTTTGTTTCTTATAGGATTGCATTAGCTGCTTTATACCTCTTGCAATTCCATAGTATTTCAGAATTAAAATTTCTATTAAGTTTTTGGGGGGTACTGGGGATTGAACTCAGGACCTTGTACTTGTGAGGCAGGTGGTTGCACCACTGAGCTAAATCCCCTGCCCCCAAATTTCTATTTCTTAAAAAATTGATCTCTGGGACTTTGGTAATAATTACCTCGATTCTATACATTTTATAGTGATTATTCCCACTTTAATAATATTAAGCCTTCCAATCCATGACCATGGGATGCCTTTCTGTTTATTTAGATCTTAACTTTTATCAGTAATATTTCACAGATTTTAGTACACAGGTATTTCACTTTATTGGATAAAGTTATTCTAATTATTTTATTCTGTTGTTATTGAATTGTCTTCTTAATTCTATTCTCATATTATTTATTGTGAATGTGTTTTTTGTATATTGGTTTTATATTCTGCAATCTAGATGAACTCTGTTTTACCCATAATATTTTTAGAGGATTCCTTAGGATTTTCTGTACTCAATATCATGTCATCTATGCATAGAAACAATTTTATTTCTTCTTTTCCAGTATGAATGCCTTTTATTTCTTTCTAGCACTGGCTAAAGCCTCCAACACAACGTTGAATACAAATCATAAGAGTAGTTTCTTTGTCTTAAACAACTTATTTTATTCGTGTGTGTTTGCAACACATAATGGATGCATTCACGGTGGAGTCTTGGTAATGCACATATCACATCTTAGTCTTTTTTACTTTTCCTTCCTCTCCCTTCCCTCCCAAAATCTTTGTCTTATTCTGGACTTTAAAGGAAAAACATCCATTCTTTCACCCCTAAATACAATGTATTAACTGTGAATTTTTCATGCATGTTCTTTATGAGATAGGAAAGTTCTATTCCTGGTTTGTTGAGTGCATTTATCATGAAAGGATAATGAATTAATTTAACTATGCCTTACATCCATTTAATTTTAATATTTTACATTAGAAAAGAATTGCATAAGATGTATGAAGTCAGCGTTCTTATCATTTTATCTTCTACTTCTTTTATACATTCTCTGTTTTTAAAAATTTTATTTTGACTTCAAAGTAAGTTCTCCCTAAATTTTTACTTCTCCCAATAGCTATTTAGCCAGTCAAAAAGATGTTTTTCTTTTATATATTAAACACAATGGTTCATTTTGGGAAATATTCTTGTTCTCATTCACTTTCTCTCTCCCGCCTTCTCTCTGAGAGTACAAAGAGGTGAACTGTTCAATAAACAAAGTCCTGAGCATTTTGCCATCTACCTTATGTCTGTTGGAACCCCCCTCCCACTCCCACTAGTCTTGATCTAGAATGGTAATTGTAATACAAAGGCCTTTGTCAAAGCTCTGCATTCATTTTTTATTACTTAATGTGGTACACAAGCTTAGAAGCATCTCCTCCTTCCAGAGATGGGTAATCTCACTGTAGGGAAGACAGTTTACACCAGTAAAGTCTGGAAAATGTCTATGTAGGTAACCTTAACCAACCTCTATTGGAGTGCCACTTTGGAGGACCCACCTTCTGTGGTCTCATCCCAGAATGCAACCCTCAGTGACCTTTGCTGAACAGTTCCTGAGTCTAGACAGAGCCTAAAAGTGTACGTAGACTGAGACGTACAGAACCATAATAGAAAAGACTGAATAGCCAAGGGAAAGTTGGAAGTAAGATTGACTTTCCTTTTATTAGCAGTGGTCCTATTGCTCTGACATCAGGCCAGAAATAGTATCAGTTATCCTTGTGCACCAAGCATAGAGCCATTCTGTTGTTTCATTTTATAGATCATGAGACTGAGGCACAAAGATGTTCAATAACTTTGCAAGGCTACACAGCTTGAAGAGAAGGTAGCATTAATCCCACAATGCAACCCCAGATCCCTTAACCATTTCTTACTTGTTGTGTACTTGTTCTGCTTTCCTGTCCCAGGGCACAGCTGGATTTTGAGTATAATTTTTCCTTAGGGCTGATACTCTATGAATAACACCCCTAACCTCCTTTGAAACTAGACTTTCCTATTACTTTGGGGAGTGTTTCAATGAAGGAAGCGAATCCAGCCCACCAGCCAGCATCATCTTAACTCAGAAATCCTCTTGGAATTCTTTGCATATAAACCCGATCTTAATGACCATGCTTATATTATGGACGAGACCATCTAAGCCCAGAAACATTAGGCAATCTTCCCCAAGACATGGGACTAGTGATGGCAAAGCAGGGACAAAAACTCCTCCTTATCTGGTTTGTTCCCTACCATGCTTTGCGAAGTAAACTAAGAAGCAGCTGAAGTAAAAATGCTTGTGTCTTTTCTAACCTGCTCCCAAAAGACTGAGAGTCTCAAAAGCCACAGGCATGATTTGATTTGATTTAACTTAGCCTGTTTGATTCCTTCTTACACAGGAAAATGGAATGCAAGGCTTTTAGCTGAGATTTTTCTCAAATTAGGCTGAGTGACAAATATCTTTTTAAGCTCTTTTACTTGGCATCCTATTAATTTTTTAAACCCCCCCCATTGTTTGCTCCCTGACAGACCTGTTATCTTTCAGATGTGAGACAAATATACACTTAGAGGAAAATTTCTTTAAAAAGCAATATTTGCCTTGGACTACTGAGGGTATTTTTAAAAATACAAAACAAAACATACCCAAAGTACATTCACCAGGACACTCACTCCATCATAAATTTTTTTGGCTTATTTATCGATGGCGACTTCTGGGTTAGACTGTCATCAAATCATGTGATAAATTGCTGAGTTTGTGACGGTAATGATTCTCTTGGCATATCATTCCTGCACAGAAAGAAGTTTTGCCATTTGGCAACCTGGGTAACAGGCCCTCAGAGTCAGACCTGTCGGGGGACTAGCCTGAGTGGGCCGTAGATCATCACATGTGTCCAAATTCCCACAATAGACATGTAGATTTGCAGAGGTGAGGCATTATTTGCTTCCCAAGCAACACCAATTATGGTAAACACCATTTATTCCGATGTTAGCCCTTTAATAAAATCCTCTGAATTGGTTTTTTTAAAGTCATGGCAGAGTCAAGCAGGAGAGAAAAGAATGGAATAATTGGAGGCTGCTGTCTTTTCACTTCCCACATAAAATTATTTGAAGAGACAGGCCAGAACTTTAAACAGGAGATACCAAGAAAAGTTGTAATTTGGATGTCGGCTGTCGTTACTTTAGGGTGTTTGCTTAAGGATGTTCTTCCTCTATCTCCACAGACGTACTTTAATGACAATATCCTCACCCTGATACGGACCTTGGTAACTGGAGGAGCCACCCCGGAGCTCGAGGCTCTGATTGCTGAGGAGAATGCGCTTCGAGGGGGCTACAGCACCCCCCAGACCCTGGCCAACAGGGACCGCTGCCGCGTGGCCCAGCTAGCTCTGCTGGACGGGCCCTTTGCAGACTTGGGGGTGAGTTTACAGCCCAAGGCATGCCTGAGCCCAGTGTTGGGGAAAATTCATTCCAGTGAACTTGATGTGAGATGGTGATAAGCTAGGCATCTATGCTTCTCTTTTCTGTGACAGATAACTAGAGGTGATTTTTATGATATAGTGGGTATCAGGCATCATGCTTTATGCAAAAAAATCGCTTTACTCCTCATGGCGACCCTGTGATGCAGGTTCTATTACCACACATGCTAAGGCAGCTGAGCCCCAGAGACACTGAGGACTGGCCATCTTGGGAATTTGCACCAAGCCATCCTGGCTTTAGAGCCCATGAATCTTGTTGTCCCTTGCTATTTTCATCAGGGACCTTCTTACCCAAAATGGAGCACAGCAGGTGACACCAACATTTAGCTCAGATTGTGAAATCTTTCCACAGGTTTCTGGCATAGCTAAATGCTGCTCAGTTTTGAATCTACACGAATGTCACCTGGGAATGTCCAGCCAGAAATGTTAAGGTTTGAGTGCTTGAGTCTGAGACTGACCCAAGCTTTGATGGTTCTCAAAGCACCAAGGTGTTCATGTGCATCTAGAAACTATAGCCAAACAGCATCTCAGGTGGACCGTTCAACGCCTCTAATTTAAAACTTAGGTCCTGTAATTTCTTAGGCTGCACAAAGTTGCCTTCCCCAGGCCTACCCTATGACAGAGGTGACCAGCCTCTTCCCTTGGGTTCTCTGCACCAGACTGGGTGCTGGACACAGGCAGCCTTGACCCTTATGCCCTGCACAACTCCAGGGACATGTGTTGACGTGGTGGAGCCACGAGTCTTAGGAGCCTGCCTAAGACGGTTCCACGAACAACAGTGTCAACCAGAAAGTCAAATAGTGGGAAAGGATGTGTCCCTATTTTTTCCTGGAACACTTGTACCTACTTGCACCATATTTCAGTTTGGTTTTGGTGTGGGTCCTGTGTTAGACGAGGTTTTTATGAAAGACATTTTTGTAACTTGTGGCTCTTTACTTAGCACTTACTGATACACTTGAGTAGGATCAAGGCTTTAAACAGTGGTAAGATTTGGCCCCACTTGAGTGGTAAGATGATGATGCCCACGTGGAAAGTCCAGTGATAGGAAGGATAAATATATTCCCTTTATTTCCAGTGAGATCATTCTGTAGTTCTTCTATTATAATCATGCCCACCTGGGGCTACCTGGCTGTCTGATACCTATGTTTCCAAGAGAGTGCTTTGGCATTCAATTCCTCAGTCAGGCCCCAGACCCCAGGAAGGTGGCCATGAACTGATTAGAACTGTGAATCCCAATTATTCCACCTGAAGACCCCAGCTCCTGCAGAAACACATCTTCTTCCCCCTTGCCATCTCTGAGGTTTGCAAATTGTGCTTTTCACACAGTCCCTATCAGCAAGTCTTTCACCATAGGACCTGGTGGGGTCCCTTCTCCTTGCAGTGAATTTCATTATCACTCAGGCCATTTTGATAACATGGTCTGATCACAGTTGCCACATTTGAGCTGGGCAAAACATAATCACTGTTCTGTAGGGCTGATTTCTTCTCTTCGGCTAAGCCTACTTCTGAGACCGGCAAGTTTTACACCTTCATCTCAACTGAGGGGAAAGCATAATCTCCTTAGGGAGCTCTTGAAAACCGGAACACCACCAGCAGAAAACCTCATTGTTCTCTAATTCCTAAAATCACCCCTATCAAGTATAGGTGTTAACCACATTGACTTTCTTAAACTACAGACACCTGACAAAGACCCTCCAACTCAAAAGACAACAAAACAAGCTTCTATGAAAAGGCTCTTTTCCCTCTTGGACTTCTAACTTCCAGGCAAATAAAAAAGACGTTTCTCTCTGTTCTTTTGCTGTCTCCCAGGATGGTGGTTGTTATGGTGATCTATTCTGCAAAGCTCTAAAAACATATAATATGCTTTGTTTTGGAATTTATCGGCTAAGAGATGCCCACCTCAGCACCCCCAGCCAATGCACGAAGAGGTAAGTGTTCCTTGCCACTCTGTATCTCCACCTAAATGCAGGGGTATATACCTCCTCTCCTGTCCCCTGCCATAAAAGCAAAAGACCATTACATACTCTTAATGTGTAAATGACTCTGTCTTCATTAAATCTGACACTGAGTTTGGAAGTTATGAGAAATGTTTTCTTTAATTGCTAATCATGCATGTGAAGATACTGTGGGAAGTATATGAGTTTTGTAAAACTAGTTCCATCACATGATTGCAAAAGTTGGACTAGTAGCATCTCCATTAAACTCCAGCTACTAGGATCACCTCTGTTAAGTACCTAATATAGAGATACTTTACATTGCTAGTGTTTAAGTAAAATGGTTCTTTTGCTGTATCTTGGAATCTTGTCTTTTTACTTAATATATTTTTAATTGACTTACCATTTCACTTTTATGTGTAGAAAATGATATATTATCACTTTGGACAGAGACAGTTTAGATGTGCTACTTTTTATTTTCCTAATATGCACTACAATAAATTCATAGCAGGCAAAAACTGACTATATCCTAGAATTGCCCAAATCAAAAAGTTTGCATAATATCTCACGAAACTTTGCTACAGAAGTATGTGTTTCTCAGATATGCATATTTGAATCACCTGGGATGCTTTTCAAAATAATCCTATTAGTCTGATTTCACTGGTAAGGAAAAACAAAAAATTCTACAGTGAAAGTTGTTATGGATTCATGAAATCACTCACAGATGGGTGACTCAGGATTGAAAGCGCCCTTGATGTATGAAAGAATACACAGGATCCATAGGAAGCAGCACAGTCTGATTTTTCCATTACTGGCTCCAGTTTGGCCCCTCTATGCTCGTGGCTGGCCTCTTCTGTGGAGGTAAACAGAGGAGGACTTTGTTAACTTGGTAGAAACTTTGAAGGGATTGGACAACTAGAAGTGCGTCTTTCAGATCCTCTGATGGGTTTAGCAACCAGGCAGTTCCTCTCGGGCTCAGGGAGAGTCAAATTCCACACCCGGTCGCCTTCGGGCTGTGACATCTTGGCTTTCCCGTGTAGGTATGTCATCACCAACCCCCCCTACGAGTTCGAGCTCGTGCCGACGGACCTGATCTTCTGCTTAATGCAGTTTGACCACAACGCCGGCCAGTCCCGGGCCAGCCTGTCTCATTCCTCCCACTCGTCACAGTCGTCCAGCAAGAAGAGCTCTTCTGTTCACTCCATCCCGTCCACGGCGAATCGGCAGAACCGGCCCAAGTCCAGGGAGTCCCGGGACAAACAGAAGTACGTGCAGGAAGAGCGGCTTTGATATGTGTCTACCGCCACCGTGTGTGAAACTGTATCTGCCACTCATTGCCCCAGTCGGTGTTTCCAACAAAGTAACTTTCCCTGTTTTCCCCTGTAGTCCTTCCCCCTCTTTTTTTTTTTTTACACATATTTGCATATGTATGATACTGTGCATGTGGTTGTCATTTTTATTTCACCACCATAAAACCCTTGAGCACAACAGCAAATAAGCAGACGGACCAAAAGTTATTTATGATTCTAGGGGAAAAATAACCCAAAGGCATGCTCCAAACATAAATAGCTCACTGCAGGAATGAGTTCACAGATTAGAAAGGAGCACTTGTGATCAATGTCAGTTAGGCAAAGCAAATTTATTTAATGTATAAGAAAAGTTTTTTTTGGTTTATCAGGATTATCAGGGTGCTTTTGGGTTTTGATGTTTTTGTTTGTTTTTCTTTCTTTCTTCTCTTTCTTTTTTTAAATACACACACAATAACTTAGCACACATTTATTTGAAACAAGCAACCAAAAAGCAATGAAAATGTATTGATTGTTACCATTCTCTGGGCAGAAATATCGCAAAGCATTTGAAAAGCTTTCACAGTTTGTGTAGAAGATTATTAAACACCTGATTGTAGTAACATAGCATCAGAGATTTTGTTTTTAGTTGCCCACCAAGTCCTTTTCTCCCAGAGCTTGCTTCTTTGGGAATTCATGTAAACATTTCTAACCTTAATACAGAGGAAGAAATAGTATTCTATTGGTGGATATATCAAATTCCAGTCATTTCATTTAGGTGAAAAGTTTGATTGCATATTAAATTGTTATTCTGTCTCCTTATGCTGCCATATGAATAGCGCTTTTTTCTTTCACTTTTGACATTTGGGATGAAAAGCCATATGTATCATAAATATCAGATGTAAGTCAGTAAAAACTGCCTTCCTGGGACTTTTACATCTTTTAAAAGGTGAATTACTTACCTTATGTACAGAATAAATAATGCTCAGGAAAGAGCAAGTATTTTTCCATGCATTCTCAGGGGACCTTTTTACTCCCCTTTGTTTGATTAGCAGGGCCCCAACACCAGGTAGGAGTGAGGGCTGTGTGATGGTGGAGTGAGAGGGACATAAACCCTGCACCAGAAATGTTTTTGTAGGAGCCAACATGCTAAATAAATCAGGTTGTAGGATGATCAAGCCACAGTTGACTCAACAAAGACAAAAGCTAGTGGCCATCTCAGCTTGTTGGCACAGCTGTATGTATTATGCTCTGTCCCAAAGCAGAAAGCTGGTGGGAAAGAATTCTTTCTCTTCCATTTCTTTACCATAATCAATTCCATTAGGCTGGTGAGTGACATTAATAGAAAGCAGCTCCTTGTCCTTACAAGATGGAGGGGGTTGTAGTGGGGTAAGAAGAATCCACAAGTAAGCCAAACACATTTTGGTATAATTATTTGTTTCTCTTGTTTTCTTTCTTTTATTAACGTTAGTAAGCATGAGAGAAAAATGCCCCTTTTTTCGACATATAGTTGTCAGATGTTTCACACTTGCAAATCACATTTTAGGGGATACAGTAGTTCTTAAAAGTCGGCCAACTCTAGCATAACCAAATTCTTGCATGAATAGACTAGCCCTGGGCTGCTCTCAACCTATTTGAGATGTTTACTTTTCAAGCAATTCCATTGACTAGAACAGGGATAGCAATGAGGAGAAAAACAAAAGTCATAACTATACCATCTCTAAAAAGGTGTTTTTATGGTGAATGTTTTGGGTTTAGCTTTTGGATCTCCTGTCCCCTCCAGCATGATAGTTTTTGAGATTTGCTTGCTGTGTGATTGACAAGCACTTTTACTGACAAAATAGTGAGGCTCAGTCAGGACCCCCATCTCCCCCACACCAAAGATAGGGGCAGTGCAGTATTTCAACCAGGACGGAGTGGGGAAAAATTGTATACATGTATATTAAAAAGCCTTATGAGTCAAAGACTTTTTTCAAATTATTTTTGTTCCTATATATATTTTGATTTATATATTACATACAACTATCTCTCTTTATATATAACTATATATGGCCATATATATATATATATTTTTATATATATATATATATATATATATATATATCCCCTAGTTGTGGATCATGAAGAGCGCTTCATGAATTCTTTGCAAGGGAGATTATAAAGTTATACCCTCAGAACATTTATAACTATAAGAATGTGCCAGTTAAAGTGCTCAACAGGAAATATGACAGTTTAAAAGCATTGTAAAACTCACATAGCTTACTTCTCTCTCTAAAGTGCAACAAGGATGAATAGAATGGGCCAAGGTATGACAATTAATGGTTCTGCATGACCTAGCCACTGCTGGGGGTTTTCTTCTATAACGTTGTCCTTGTGAAAACTTTTGTGAAATTAAAAAAAAAAAGGAGTTACAAATTTTATTCTGTTATTGGTTTATTTTTATTTATATTGTTCTGTGGTTTTACTTATTTTGTTTTGCTTTCCCACCCCTTCCATTCCTCCTCCTCCTTTTTCCTTCCTCCTTCTCTTTCTTTCTTCACTTTCTCAATTGCTCAGCGCAATGAGGCTGTGCTGCTGCTATGGCTAGATTCCTTAGAGTTTGTTTTGGTGTTCTTGGGTTTGGGGCTGGGTAATTTGTGGGGAGTTCTCTCCATCTGGCTTGCCTTCAAATCTGCACGTGGCCTCCCTGCCCACCTTGGTACCTTGCTCCAAGTCCAAAAGCATTTTCCCATCAAGAAACCCAGCTTCCCCCGCCCTCACCCCCATCACCACCGCCCAGCCCAGCCCCCCTCGGTCTGTCCACATCTCTGTGTTTATTTTGACGAGACCTACCAAAATCAAGTGATGATGCCAGCTGATAAGCTCTTCTGGAAAATATCTGCAGCTATTCTATTTGGCAAACCCACTTGTCTGTTAATATTTTACCCTCCTTTTTATTTAAACCAGGAGGGTTGTTAATGGCAAAAGCATAAAGCTCTCCTTTATGTGTGATCAGTGTGACGCAAAGTTAAAAGTTTTCAGCTGTATGAATTAACTCAAGAGCCCATGCCCAGTTATCTGGGGGCTGATGACTCAGTCATGGTAGTACTCACGTCACTCCTACCATCTGCCTTTCAGACGTTTGTTCAATCCCAACCAGAGATTGGGCAGATAGAAGTAAAGCCAAATGCATTTTACATACAATGTGTTAGTGCTCTGATGAGATGATACTGTGATGGGACTGGGGTGGGAACAGACAATGACATGAGGTGGAATTTGGGGGTTTACTGTGGACTTGGGGCACACAGTCCCCACTGATTGACAATTGAGAATTGACCATTGATGGGTAATAATATTTGATAATGCTAAATGTATCTTAATTGATTGACTCTTTTTTTAGCCAGAAGTTCTCTATTATCTTCTCCTTAGTAAAATAAAGACTCTCCTCCACTGTTTTCACCTTGACCCCAAATTTTCTCTTCCTGTACTAGTTAGAGTAAATCTGCTCATGAAGGAAGGAAATGTCCACATTTCTCATATTTTTACTCTTCCCTACTCTCTCCTCATAAAAACAGAAACAAATAGGTAATAGAAAATGAAAGAGTTCTTCGAAGAGAAAATATATGCATTGAAAAAGAGTAAGTTAGGAACTCAGTGATCTGTCCAGTTCTAGAAGCCATTCAGTCAGATTTGCTTAGGCTTTGAAAGGAGTGGACAGTAAAATGGGAGACCAAGACGCTCAGGAAGACCTTGTCAGAGTCAATATGCTGATGACCATAGAATCATGAACAGCCCCCGTGATTGCTGCCAGCATCCTTCCCAAACCAGGGCAAAAAGGCTCTAGATATGTGTAAATTTCCTCCACAATTGGGAGAGGTTTCAAATCCCATTCTGAATATTAAAGGTTGTAACCTAGAACTTCATGATAGCTGCTGCTCAATAAGTATTGGAAAATATTTTGATCATAAATATTTTTGTATCTTTAATGCTTTCATAACTCATCCTTATTCCCTTGGCTCATCTTTAAAAACTGACAGTGTGTGCCTGGAGTCGCTTCCTGATGTTGATCTGCTGGTGTTTGTCTCTCCCCTCTGGTGTGAATCCCAAGATGGGGAGCAGCCCTATAAGCTACGCTCTGGGTAGAGAGGCTGACTGCCTGTTGGCAGCATTGTCAAGATGGAAAATGACCACAGAAACCTTTTGACTAGTGCTTCTTCAGCATGGGAAAAGCCGAAAGGTGTCTGCATCCCAATAGAGACAATTAGACCAACCTGCCAGGTTCCTATAGCAACAGGCTCCTTGAGGAAGAAACGGGAGAGTGCAGAAACTTCAGGGGTTGTGGAAGTCAAGACAGGGTAAAAATCAATTTCTCCATCAGCTTCTTTCAGCCCTGCCCTCCTTTGTCACAATATGATAAAGGAGTAGCTGTGGGCACCTGTCACTGAGCAGGTTGACTGTCTCCCATGCGGAGATTACATGCATTGTAACCATTGGAGGTGAGAGGGAGCATCCTCTGGCACATGAAAGGAAGAGAGAAGAATCTGTCCTCAGGGTTCTGGCTGGACCAAGGGGCACAGAGGGAGCAGCGGAAGGGTCAGTTTACTCTGCTTAGTGAGTGGCAGCCTTAGACTTTCAGTTAAAAGAGACAGCCACGATGGACAATTGTAAGAAGTGACACAGACAGAAAGTGTTCTGATTGTGGTATAAGCGATTTTCATCTCTATGCAATAGCCCTGTTCCGACCAGGGAGAGGAGAGAAGGTGGTCAGTGTGGGTGGGGTTGGGGAGAACAGGATTTTGTGGACAGAGGAAAAGAGCCAGTCTGCCTCACAGAAATGTGAGCTGTGTGCCTGCATAGCATTGCCCTTGAAGGCTGGAGCTCCTTGTTAGCCCTGACTGCTCTCAGGTATTATCTCTATCCAGATGGAATCTTTTCTTTTCATGCCTTTGCTCTCTAAACCTCAGCTTGTGGCACAGTGAGAAGAGGGCCAATTATTCCAAATGCCTTTGCTGTGTCATTCTGTCCCCTTTTCTGCAGTCTTCTCTGGGGAGTTGTTATGAGAAAAGGCTAAATTCCAGCACACTGACAATCCACAGAGCCAGCACAGAAGCTCAGTGTTCACAGTGCAGCCTGTTTCTTTCTCTGCTTTGGTGCCCCAGTAGTTAGCCTTACCTCACGATAGCTCTCTCCTTTGGGATCCCAACTGACCTGCAGCCACATGACTCGAGGAAGGCCTGACCTGCATTGTGGGCCCTGTGATCTCAGTGAGGGACCGGCAACAGAGGCACAGATGGCTTTCAGGTGAGGTTGGACACCTACCCAGTGAAAGCCAATATATCGGAGACACAGATGCATCCCAGGAAGGTTGTAGCCGTGAACCCCCCGGTGTAACACCAGGTTACTCCTTCTCCTTCCCCTTCCAAGTGAAGACCACTCTCCAAGTCCTCCTGTGTCATTCTACTTCACAAGCCACACTCTTCAGGCCAGCACCCCAGGTCGTACACCCCAATCCTCTACTTCCAGGTTCTCTGTTGAAGGGCTTCAATTTGTAATCGTATCCAAAAGGTACACCCACCCTGACATCCTACTTCAGTACTAACAGGACTTTTACCAGTATGAACCTTAGAGCAAAAGCTGACGCCTTAGTGATTACCATGGACACACTCATTTCTGTATTTATACGTATTAGCACCTTTAATCCTCATGCTTATCCTGCATGTGGATGTTGTCAGAATCATTTGCCACATGCAGAATCTGAGGAACAATAAGGTCTAGGAAGTTAGTCACTGTAATATAATGTCCCAACATTAATAATGTTAATAACTGTACCAATTTATATTTGCTTACCACATAGCTGGGCCTCTGGTAAGTGCTTCATGGTCACTAGCTTCATTGATCATAACAATATTAGGAAGTCATATCCTCAGTCCTGTCCTAAAGAAGAGAAATGATACTAAGATTAATTACATGGTAACTTGCTCAGTGCCAGGCAGCTGGTACATGAGTAAGCCAAGTCCACTTGACTGCAACCCACTGCCTGGTGCCATTTTCTTTGCCTCCTCCTCATGGCTTACACTATGTCCGTGGTGGACAGCTTGTGGGCATAACTGGTCTGCAGAGGTAACATCTCCAATGGCAGTAGTAGTTATTTCACCACCAGCTATTTTCCAATTTCACTTTGTTATACTGCCCACTTGCCACTGACTAGGAGATGCCATTCCTTAACCCCACTAACTACCTCATCACCAAGTCTCTCGGCAAGTGACCCATGTGCTCAGGGGGAGGACATCACGCATCTTCTCATCAAGAAGCTTATGAACAGATGGGGCTATTTTCCTCTGACAGTGAAGAGGTCCTCACAGCCAGATCAATCACCTTTCTCACCTTAGAATGACAAGAGAGTGCTCAGAAATCTCTCTGGGATTTGGGACAAGGAAGAGAATGGAGACAAACTCAGGAATTTGGATTTATTCTTGATCACTGCAGAACTTAGTTGAATTCCTTCTCTGAATTTTCTCCCTTGTGGTCAGCCTTGTAGCCATCCACTGGTATAGTTTCTTCTTGGAAGACAAGATTCAATTAGCCATGCTCATAGCGATCCCTATTATAGTCCATTGGCTGGCAGGCATTAAAATGATGGGTTCCTCTGAAGCTCCTTGGGAGCATCTCTTTGTACAATGCCATCTCCACTAGGTGTTTTAATAAAATGACCAGAGCACTCATGTACTTCAATCCCTTCAACACCATCCCTCATAAAGTCTCTGATAAAACATGCTTGTATCTTAGGAGGTGCGCCCAAATGATATGTCTGTTTCTGAGGTATGATGAACCTCCCCTCTTGACTGGGAGGTGCTTTTGTACAACCTCTCCTTTGTGCTGAAGCTGCATGGCCAAAATACAGGGGATACTGTGCTTAGATTTTAGCTTTTCAGCTAGAAACTTAGAGGGAAAGGGAGAAACTTAAATGAGAAATAATGCTCCCTTTCTTATAGACAACAGAAGGAAATTGATATTCTTTCTGTGGTGAAAGGTCAAAATGCCAACTTCGAATTGAACTGTAAAGACTGAATTCTGAACAATTATTCTCTGCAGTAGTTGTGAAAATTTCAGCAAATTGCAGCTGTCTTAGGTCTTTCACCCAAAAGACCCCCGCGTTTCCATCAGCAGAGTCCTCTCTGGCAATCTGGCATGTCCAAGACAGCACTAAATCCCTTTGCAAAATCATTCCACATAACAGTGTGGTCAAAGCCAAGGGCAGCTCAGGCAAGTAGAACACAAACACCAGACTCAACACCAAATATCATCTTTACACATAAACGGTTCGAAAAAGTCGTAGTTTGAAATTGTTTCAGAGGCCTGGCAATGCTTTTAAAACATGATAACCATCACACTTTACTCTTCTCTGAAAGGTTAGTTTAATCGTAGATCACAAAAAATTGGTTTCCACAAATGCATAATGGTTCATCTATGTCACACTTGAACTAAATGGTTTTTTAAATGGAGCTGAAATTATTTTGATGTGTACACAGTCCTGGATTTCTATACAACCTTTTTTAACCAGCCCATCAGGAGTCTTGCCTCTAAAGCCTCATTAATAATTCAGATGTGCTGATGACTTTAAAAGATCTATGGAATTGAAGCTTAGGGGGAAAAAAAAAACCTCTGCTTGACAAAAAGATAAATGAATGTAGAAAGAAGCTGTAGGAGTCTGGCAAGCTGTAGATCATCTCAGAACAGATTGTAACTTTATCATTCTGTCAGGGGGAATAATTTAAAGCACTTAATCAGTTAGCTTCGCTGTGAGGATGTAGCATTATGAATTCCTATCGTCCAATCTGTTCAAATCAAAGTGAACTTAATTATAATAGGTGAGAGAGCCAGAGCAGGAGGGGTGTGGGGAGGATGATGCGAGAGGTAGCAAGTGTCCTGAGGGGTAAACTGCGCTGCTGAACAAAGGGTAGTGAACCTTTTACCCAAGCACACCCCTGCCCCAGAAATGGCCCACAGTGACACGGAAGGCTTGGGGCATGGGAAGTGTGGAGAAAGGAGAAATAAGAATGGTGATGAGATGGTCACCGATGCTTCATTTATAGACCATTGCACATGCACACACATGCACCCAGACAGGTGAACAGTTCTCATTAACATGCCAGTCCGGAATCACTGAGTACTTAGCACAGCTCTGCTCGAAGAGGAAACTAGAACAGGCCATTATCTCTATAGCAGTGAGTGTATTTTAAAGCTTTTCCCCTTGTTCTTTTCTTTCCCTAAACCACTAAAATGAAGTGGATGATGCCTGAGTTAGAATGTCCTGTTTGCCTGGTCCCTTCTTATCTATACAGGTGGCCAATTTCCCAGAAATTTTCCATCTTAGGAAGAAAGAGGTGGGGGTGAAGATTGAGTCTTGTAAAATAGTACTGCAAGGCTAAGAGATGCAAGACCATTTCACTCTCAGTCCAGCCCTGGAAGACCCTGACCCAGCATCTCTCTTAGCCCTTTCTATATTTAGGGTGGAAATGAAATGCCAAGACTTCATCTAGCTCCTGTGTTGACACCTTGGGTTAGTATAGTGGGTTAAGCTATTGCAGCTTGGAACTCCTTTCATAGCTTTATAACAACACAGACTTCGCATTCTTGAAAGTAAAGCCATTTCAAAAGCCTCCTAAACACATTGGACATTTCTCTAATTTTCACTCATTGGTCAGCAAAGTCTATGTTTCCTTTAAGACACCCCCACTCCCCGCCGCAAAGCTGGCTGCAAAAGAATCAGAAATGGTAGAGTTGCCGAGTGCCTTCAAAGCCTGTTCATTATAAGCAAGCCTGAGTAAAGGCTTGGAGGTGGTCATCCTGCAGGAGATTCTAGATCAATTGCTCTGCAGCAGGGATGAGTCCCTCCACTCCAACTAATGGCTGCATAAATTTTTCCTTAAGAACCATGTCTGTGCCCAATATTTGATATATGCAGCATCTCCTCTCCACCAAAGCTTTTCAGGCCACTAAAGTAATTCCAGAGATAATTGCCAGCATTCACTTTCTAATCCTTCCATACTCTCTGAGGTTCACCCATGGTGCTTTCAAGTCCAAATGACACAATTTGTTCATCACTTGCTGCAGGAAGCAGAGGTATGTTTCAGGTCTGGGGTCCTCCCTACACCTCACTGTTTCTCTTAACAATTACTCACTGTCAGCTTCTATCAATTACCTTTTTGCATTTTTCAATGAACTTTCCAAAATCTTTACCCTAGGACTAATTAAACTTCTCATTTCTCCTTCTTGTTCTCTATCCATTTTGCCCTTTAGCAGAAAAGAAATGGTTTACAGATGAACCGGATAATGCCTATCCCAGAAACATTCAAATCAAGCCCATGAGTACCCACATGGCTAACCAGATCAACCAATATAAATCCACAAGCAGCTTGATTCCTCCAATCAGAGAAGTTGAAGATGAATGTTGACTCCCAGGAGACCAGAACTATTTTTTTAAAGCCTGACAAACTTCATAAATGGTGACGTGACTTTTCTTCCTCTTACATGCTGAATCACTGGTGGAGACATTAGGATAAGCAAGAATTGCAAGAAAATAACGTAGACAGGTCTTTCTCTTTGTCTGCCTTGAATATTGCTTCCATGTATTTTGGAAAAGAAAATGATTTCATTTATAAATGAGCATACTAAAATAGTCATGTATAGCCTCTAGCATTTTAAATTATTTTGTTTATTAGAAAAGAAAATATATTTTTTCTTTTTTTTTTCATTGTCAAATATCTTCCCTATATCTAAACAATGCAAAATCAAAATGAAGAAGTGGCCAGACTCCTTAATGCTTATTTCTCTTCTTTCTCTCTTTTCCTTTGAGGAGAATGATGGTCACCACCACCATTAATTGTCATTATGGGAAATGCATTATAAAAGCAATTTTACAATGGTTGACAATGTATACATGTGTTTTAGTAAGTCCAGATGAGACAAAAGAGGGCAGGTGAACACCGGCTCCTCTCTTGGAAGGGTGTGTGCTTTGATCTGCATTGACACCAGCTCTTAATAAATGGAAACTTACTTATTTTCACAGTTGAAAGTCCAATTTTCGTAGTTTTGGTTTAATTGCTGTATTCCTCATCCCTTTTCAACATATTGAAAGGGAAGACCTTCGTGCACCTTTTTTATGATGGCCAATCAGGTTTAGGCATCCAGCTAGCAGTACCAGAAAGGCTATGAGCATCCCTGGGATGTGGGAGTTGAGAACCAGGGCACACAAGACATATTGTTGTTCTAACGGGGGGGGACTCCTATGTGGTGTTATGCTTCTCATTTCACAGTTCCAAAACAACCAAGCGATTAATTTCTACTTTGGGAGCATCTGGTGAACTTTCTCCCCCGACCACTAGTCTCAGAGCTTTTAGACTAAAAGTTTAAAGACACCAATGAGTAGTTTTCCTTAGCAATGGGATCTGAGATGAACTCATTTATCTCCCTAAAGTTTTGTTTAAAATCCAGAAAATTTCCATGATCAAGGAAGTGACTTGGCGCAGATTTTCATTTGCTCACTTTCCTGGATTTAATAATTACTGGGACAAAACAATACACAAGCTCGCTAAAGCAATTTAAAACAATAATAATAATAACAAAAAGGAAAGCAACAAATGCACTACAACATAGACTGTTAGTAAAAGGCCTTTGAAAATTACCAGCAATGAAACAAAGCATACGAGCCACTTCAAACTGTGGTCAAAAGAGTTTTCCAGCCATCAAACACCATCACCACTTCTCAGCTCTGCTTTCGCTTGCATGTTGTTCGTGCAGCCACCTCAACAACTGTTCTGTTCCAAAGAGTAGCAAGTCTTTCAGTGTCAAAATGATCCATTTTTCATACGACCATCAGGGTCTCTGGAGAAGCATGGATGTAATAGTGATTTTTATTTTCTTAAAAACATAAACTGTGGATACTTATCCGAACTAAACCAAATGTCCCTCAAAGTCCCATGATATTTATTCCATGAACTCTTTAGGCCATGACCCTGTGGTTCCTAGTTACAGTAGTGCAAATCAGATCAGAGCAGACCAATGAGGTCACTATGAAAACACATGTCCACTAAGTACTCCAATTACTGACTTAGGCAAAATGACCTTCCTCCTCTGTCCATTCCCTGCAGAGCCAAAGTAGTCATGCTTCCACCTTGTAGGCATTGTCCTGCAGTGATGTGTCGGACTGTGGTCACTCTATTGTCACATTTTGTAGAATTAGTTCTATAAAAGTATTGTGAATATAATATATGTCCAATTGGATAGTTAAAAAAAACTACTTATAATCGATCACTAGTCTACTCAGCGGACTAAAATGACGTCAACAGTCTATATTCAGGCTGATAAACATTTCTTGGTTTCCAACAGAAGTCAAACGTGTTGGTGGGGAAAAATCTCCTGCTAAGGTATTGGCAGCTTTCAAGAAAGCTAAGCCTTTTTTTTAACATAATGATTTTGCATTGGGGTCACCATAATACATTCACATCGATCCACGCTCTTCTTTCCTTCATGAACTGTAGTGGGCCCTTCTCCACTCTTCTTCCTAATAACCACTTCTGAACCTGTCATAGACCTTTTGTTGCCCTTGGGCAATGTCAAACCCCTAAAGAATCTTCCATTAAGGAATATAGGGTGGCCCCTTTCCTCTTCTCCCTTGTCCTTCCATACCAAAGCAGTCTGAGAGTAGAAATGTAGACCCCATCCCCATTTCAATTCTGCATATGACTAAAAATTTGAACTACACTTAAAAAAAAATCATAATGGGTGAGATAGTATCTGCCAAAAAGGCCTCCTTGGTTCATCAAGTATCCTCCAAACCCAAGTTGATGATGATGATGGATGATGATGATGATGATGATGATGATGATGATGATGATGATGATTAATTTTTTTTTTTGGTATCAGGGATTGAACTCAGGACCTTGCACTTGCAAGGCAAGGGGCAGAACCACTGAACTAAATCCCCAGCCCTTCTAAAACCTAAGTTGATAGAAATCCATTTTCTTCCAAGGCAGAGCAAATAAGCTCTTGCTGTTTTGCCTTTGTAGTCATGAATTATTCTGGGCCAGAAAAACAGAATCAGGCATGTTTTAAAGGAGGTGTTTAAAATGACTTAAGTTGTGGTCCTTTTGGCAAAAACTAGTACCTGGTAAGTTGAAAGAGAAGTGGAAACACCTCTAGAGGGCTCAAGGGAATACCAGAGCTTCCCGACTTGTTTCTATTTGTCCCTGAGTCCTCAACCATCTCTGCTATGAAAGACTATCTTTCCATTTACATTCTCTTTAGAGCAATGATGGTATTCTTTGTCCATACTCTGTGTTATAGGGCTCTGATCTCCCATTCCATTCTAGGGTTCCAGAAAAGCCATTCTCTAAACAATGATTCTTGGGTGCTTTGGGAATCAGAACCACCAATAGGCTGTTTACAAAACAAAAAGAATCTATGTGTAAGTGCATCACTACCATTGTCACTTTTCTCATTGATAAAACTTATTTTTGTCTTGGCTATTTTATATTTTAAAATATTGCCTCACCCCAATATAAAACACCTTAAATAGAAGTGATTGTGACTAAAGCGTTGGAGAATATGCTCCTTCCTTCTAAGAGTTGTTCCATCTCATGATATACGTTGTAAAAGAATGGAGATTTTTAAATAGACAAGAGATTAGAACTGTTTGGTTTGCATTGGAAAGGGTGGAAGTGAGAAAACATATGAAATCGGAGATATTTTCATGTGGAAAACAAAAAGCTCCCTGTTGCAGGTTTAGTATGAGGATTAAAGAGCAATCTGCAAACAACTAGGTATAAGTTATGAAAATGTTCTTTAACCTGTTGGCATCCGCATTACTTTAAAATGACAGTGGTTCACTGGGTTGGCACTGAGGTCCCTTTTAGATCTGAGAGGACAAGATCTAAATTAGGAGAGGAAAATGAGAGTAATTGCCTGTCCTTGGCCAGTCCTTTGAAGACAGTCTTTTGTAGGACTGGAACATGGTCATTACAGCTGCATCACTATGCAGTACTCCTAACTGCAATATTTGTACATTTTCAGCTCCAGACATACATGTAACATAGTTGGGTTTACTCCTGTGCTTATCTTTTAGAAACTCTAGATTCAAGATGCAAATTGCTAAATTTACATGTACCTTAATCACACTGACCAGATTTTTTCTTCCTGTTTCTAGGGTTATCTTCTTAATCTCATCTCTGCCTTCCCTTCTCTTGGTTCAGTGTCCAGCTCTGGCTAATTTTTTCTGTTGAGCCCACATGTCCAATGCCTAGTAGGTAGTGATAATCCTGAGACATCCCCCCATGCCTCATTCCACTATCCCCTTTTTGGTTTCCCCACATAGGTCTGGGCTTTAGGAAGTCATCAGTCTTCTCCATTTCCTGCTTATTTGATTTTTTCATTAATATAGTAGCACCTTACTATTCATAAGTGTTATTTTGATCTATCATTTTATCCTCAAAGAGAACCTCATTAAATGAAGGAAGGAAGGGCAAGATGGAGGAAGAGAGGTAGAAAAGGAGAGAAAGAATGGCAAATAATCTTACTAGGATTTCAGCCATGTTTGACTCTCAGGAGACTAAACAAATCCATCCAATATGGACACTGAGTTCCAGCGCAGAATCTATCCACTTTCTATTCTGTTCCTATTTGTTGCTTTTGGACTGGTGGTAAAACCGTCAATCACCATAGCCCTTGAAAGGCCCACATTACTTAGGGCTTGACTGATTCTCTTTAAAAAGCAAAAGGAAATGAGAATTCACTTTCAACCTTCCCGGTAAATTATATTTCTACCCCTGTTCTATTCACCCAGTGTTCCAAAAGGGCATGTTTTCTTTTATCCAGAAGAGTTGATTTAACATTTAAATTCCATAATAGTTTGAAGGAGGGATGAGACCTTTTGGATGTATTTATGAAAGTGCACTGGTTAGAAATTATTTCCAGTGGATTTATATTCTTAATATGGTTATACTGACTGTTTAAGTGGAGTCTTCCCTGAAGGGTTGTTGCTCATGTTGTATCAGTTGTTAATAATTTTAGTGTTGTCATGAAAATAAGGGAGTCTACAGAAGATTTTTAATTTTATTTCCAAAGAGATTACTAAGCCTAATTGGTCATCCTCAGAGGTCACATCCCTATAACTCCATAACAGTTGGAAGCTCTACGATATTGCAGCCTCACATGCTGAAATTAGAGGAGGTGTTCTGAGTTAAAATATCCCTATTGTATTTTAAAGCATGAAAAATGGGTCTGAAACTCTATTTTAAAGTGACACTCAGGATATAGGACCAAGACTGGGAAGACAGAACAAAGATATATACATATCCATTCTTTTAAATTATGAACCAGGGGCATGCATGTCCTGCCAAGAACTAATGCCTGCTATTGGATGGAAGGGGCTGTATCAGCCCATGAAATGGGGAGAATGAAGAGGTATACAGTGCTTGATGGGCTGTGGAGGCATTGCAATAGGAAATGGAGGACTAGACTGGGGAAATGTGGGCCATGAGAGTTTTCCAGGGAGAGAGGTCTTCGTGGTCTTCAATGCATTGGGTGGGAATCATCAGGTCACTTTGCCTCTGGTGGTAAATTTGTATAGGGGAGTCGAGGAGAAGTAGAATGAGATTTCATGGAAGGAGTTAGAAACTAGGCATACTAAGGGCCAAGGAAGAAAGTGAAGAGTTGATTTAGAAACTTGGGAAATTCACTAAGAGTTTTCAACAATGACACGAAGCAAAAAGTGCCTGTGCACTGTTTTTTGCCGAAAGTTTTGAGAGGTCAGTTTTTCCTGTGCATCGTGATGGACATGTAGACTCTGTAGCTGAATGCTGTCTCTACAGCAGAGTCCTGCAGGTTTCACACCCCATGCTAACTACTTACCCTGTGCAACAGCTGCCTTCTGCACATGCTTTGCTCCCATCATGGGGAGTGGAGACACATGGAATCCTTGCACTACTGAGTTACTACAAGGCCATCCAGAAACAAGCCAGGTAGATTACAGAAAAGCGAAAGAGTTCAGGTTTTTAAAAATCCCCCAGTTCTAGTATTTTCTGAGCATTACTTAATAAGAACATCAGGTAGGCCATCAACAAACTGTACAGCATAATCCATAGTTCAGAGCTACCAAGTAGGAATTCCCACTGTAAAACATCCTGTCAAATAATCAGGTAGTCACTGCTTAGTGAATTAGCAGTCAGTAAATATTTGTAAGGGGGATGGAGCAGGTCAATGGACTGAGCACAACACAAGTCCTGCTGTCAGTGAGCTTAAATCCAAATGAAAAGAGAAACATGCAGAGCCATTAGAGAAGTAAGCACCCATGATATAGTACCATATTTCAATATAGCAGGAACTAAAACAAAGGAAATGCTGTGGTTTGAAGTGGTTTAGGAGGATGGACTCTTTAGGAGATGAGAGAAATTAGGAGGTAGGTAAGTAGAGGACTAGCATGCCAGGTCTAAAGGCAGAAACATCTAGAATGTGCCACAGTAAATGGTACTAATCAGTAATAGCTACTGGATATTTATTGAGTAGCCACTGTGTACTTGATCCTGGGATAAGTTTGAGAGGAAGACAGCTGATCTGCTTAATAGGAAACACAAGGCACGTGTCCATGAATAAAATTGTGTGGCACAAAACAGCTGTTCAATAATGAATTTCTGAGTAACCGTAAGCAGGAAATGGCAGATAGGTAACATGAACTACAATGGTTGTACAGACTTGGCTTGGCTTGTAAGGCTGTGTGCCGGTGGAACAGCTGTGAGGCTATAAACTTTCTTGGTGAAGAAAATGCTCAGCCACCACTTCTAGGGCAGGACCATGTGGAAGAACATGAAAGAAGAAGAGAAGATAGGAAGGGGAGGGGGTGAATGCAGTCCGCTGAGAAATGTGCCTCATTTGTCCAGAGTAGAAGAAGCTGGGAGCAGTCGTAAGGGAAGGCTTCACAGGCAGAGGAGTGGGGCAAGAAGAGGGTTGCAGCAGGCTCTGCAATGCAGAAACTGGACTCACACACACAGATCCTTAAACAGTGTGGTCCTGAGGTGAATTCTCCAATGTGCAAAATGCAGATTTAGAAGATCTGTTGTCACATCTCATTGGGAGCTGCAGCCATACTTTTAATGAGATCCAAGAGCAAGATAAGTAAACATTTTTGTGATAGCAGATCTGGTATAGTCCAGTTCCAGGAAAGTGGAAAACAAGAGGGGAGAAATCTAAGGAAAAGAAAGGGTGGGTGTTATATGAGTTTTGGAGACAAAGGGTATTGGAGATGTTGACTCACAAGTAAAAAGACTCCCCTGGAGGGTAGGTTGCCTCTTTGTCTTTAGCTGCGGATCTTGTCATGAGGGCTGCCTGGAAGGGTGGTTAGGGTTGTATCAGACACCATGAAAATGAAGGTCGAACAGGATGTCTAGGTCACTGGCACTCTTTCTGAAGCTCCCAGAGAGGGATCATGAGGTGGCCTCTCCTTTTCATCTCCTGTTCATGTCGACGCATTTCATCTCCTGTTCATTCCTCATCCCTCACAACACCACTCACATATGCAGCCTTAGTTTCAGGGGTCTTAAGTGCTACAGTCACCTTGCTTTGTTGGCTTTTCTGGAGCAGCAGTTGTGCAGAGAGATTTTGGCCAGGTGAAAAATGATCTTATCTCTAGGTAGACTTTTAAAGAGATTTCCTCTGGTCTGTTTATTTCCTTGAGGGCTTCCATGTTCCTGCTCTGCTCTTTCTTTACCTTGCAATTCAGCAGGACAGGGCTGAAAGTGACACCCAAGCTCTCTATGGCCATCGTAGGCAGAACTGCTAACGCCACTGTTTGGAGTCTGAGATCGGACTGTGCATGCATCACACATGCAACCCCCAGCCTCCCTCACAGGGATATGGGGTCCACGTGAGAAGGCATCTGGTATGGAAGGGAGCTGCCAACAAGGCGGACCAAGCTTCACTTCCACGCTACACTTAGAACCCAGTGCACACCAGAGCGCCTCCCTCTCTTTCCCTTCCTTCCGCCAAATACACACATGACCACAACTGCAACATTTCAAACAAACCAATGTCTGCCTGGAAATCCTAATTAAAAATGTTTCATTCCCAGGTGGCATCATCACATCCTGCCTAAAACTTTTGGCCCAAGTCCCACCACCCAGATACTGAAAAGAAATTTTCCCCCACTTAACACTGGAAACTGCACTCGGGGGTTTCTTCAGGGGACAAAGAAAGGGGAAAAATGTTCATGTATGCTGAGGTCAGCCTACATGTTCATTAAGGAAAAAGAGCGTGGCTTATTCATTTGTCTTTCATACTTTCGATTGTTAGCATTATGATTATGGCTATGATGAATTACTGTGGCCTAACAGGAACTGGAGAAGAGAATAAATGTTGGTGCTCTGAAATGATCTACCCAACTCTGTCATCTGTAACAACCAGTGATAACTCTCTTGTCTTGTAAAAAGAGTTTGTACATAACTTGTACATGGTTTCATTTTGTATTTTTCGCAGATTAAAAATTTATGTATTTGTGTTCTAAAATAAGAGTGTTTCTTGTGTCTTTGTAGCAGTCACATGGCCGTGAGGGCATGGAATATGGTGGTGGCAAAGTCTGTCTCTAAGTTCTCTTTGGGGTCTTTCTTTCTCTCTCTCTGGTGAGGGCGAACCTCTGGACTGAAAGCAGCCATGAACTTGCCCTCCCTGCTGCAAGTGCAAACAGACTCTCCCATCTCCAAGGAGCCAGTCAGCACCCTAGACTGCAATAGGAGGCAGTGGGGCAGAGAAACAGCTGCTGCCCTAGAGCCAAGAGGGCTACATGCTCAGAAGTCGCTAGTGAGCGGGCCTCTACAGAAACGGCCAGTGTTTGATAAGCTCTTGAGGAGCAAGAAGGGCCTTGCTTCAGCCGCATAGAGAAGCTGTATTTCCCATGCCTTTGCTTATCAAAACCCAGGACTGCCTGCTGAAGGCTTGAGGCACCCTACCCCCCTCCTAACTCCCTCCTCAAGACAGCCATGGATGAAACTTCATCTCTAGGAAGAGGAGACCTCTTAACAATGCAATTTGGGCCTGTGCTTTAAATTTTCAAAGTCTTGCGAGTTTGACCTCTTTGGGAGACTGGACTCTTCATCTAAGGTTCATTTTGCCTTGAAGAAGAGGGGATAGGGAGTGGGGGAAATATGCCACCGAAACTAATACAGTGGACCCTTGACCCGAGAACTCCATTTGTTCCAGAGGGCTGCTTGTAACTCAAACTGCTTGTAAGTCAAGACTATTTTCCCGTCATAATGGAAATATCCCTGATGTGCTCTGAACCTCCCAAAGTACCCCTTAACTAACCTTTTCAGAAGAAAAGAAGGGTTGGGGTTGTATAATGTGTATAACTTACCAGAAACACCAAGAATTTTCCTAGTGAATTCAGTCATAACCTAAGGTGTTCGTATGTCAGGCCAGTTGTAACTCGAGGGTGCACTGTATACACATATACAGGCATTGTTACATATGTATCAGTTAGAATCTATTGGTATTTAATGCACTCTAGAGATGGTCCCATTCATTCATTAGCCAAATAGTAATATTTCCACTCCTCTAGTGCGAGCTGGGGAATGCAACAGTGACTAATGTCACGATCCCAATACTCCAGTCTAGGGAGGGATGGGACCAAGAAACAAGCAGGTAATAGTCATGTATGAAAAATTGATCTGTAGGAGTAAGGAGAGCTCACCATTGGGAAGATATAAGAGGACCACCGACCGATTTGAAGAACAATCCACCAATTGACTGATATTTTCACGAACAAATCCCCCTTCTAGCTAAGACAATAGCAGCCCAAACCAGAATTGATTCCCAGGGGTCAGGAAATGCACGTTTACCTGTCAGAAAGTGCCAATTCCTGACAGTCCTTTGAGCTCCAGTTTCTCAACTTGCCTTCTCCAATATTTGCTAACAAATCTGACTGTTGTTGAGGAATGTAATTGCAGGGCATAGGGTCCCCATTAGCAGGGCAAATGCCACAGCCAAATTCGGCTCCAAGGAAGGAGGCTGCATAAAGGATGAAGTATTAGGAAAAGATCGACAGTGACAGAGAAGGTAAATAAAAGAGATGAGACAGTGACTTACAAAACAGCAGACCCGGCAAACCCAGCACAATGGATGTGGAACATATTCTTTTATCTGTTGAGCAAACGATATATGTGAATTTGTACTAAAATCTCTGTATAGCCAAAACCAAAGTAGATCATTCACCAAAATCAATGTTAACTGCTCTATGATGTCAGGCAAGATAGATTCTGCCTGGGAGAAAAATGTGTGCATCAGAGGTGACAGGAAAGACAGTGAGCTATGGGAACAAGACTGGAAAGATATCAAAATGTAAACATGGACTTTGCACTGTTTTAAATGTTACTGAGACCGGGCCTTTGAGAGGAGAAACACGATATTCTGCCTAAAAAGGTACACCAAAAATCAGAGAAGAACCCCAGACCTGGAAAAGACATTTTGGCAAGGCCAGTCTGTGAGGCACCATGAGAAAGCAATTCTCCAGCGCAGGCTCAGCCTGGTTTCATGGCTGCTTCCTTGTAGAAAGTACACGTGATCTTCTCCCTGCCACCTACCTAGCGCTCCTTGATTTTCAGTCTGTTGTGATGATCTCAACGTGTACTGAATTTGACTGATACTTTTAAAAAGAAATTTATGTTAATTAGGTCTTTCCAAAAATAATCAACTTAGATTTTTTTTTAAAAATAATGAACAATTCCTTTCCTGTACTTTTTCATTTACGGTTAGCACATCATTTAATTCTACTGCGCACTACAATGTAAGTACAAACTAGATTGAGACTGCTGGTTAGATCAGCTAGGAAAGTACAAGGACATGGTGGACAAACCCTCCAAAACATCCCATTTCAGTGAACTACAGGAAGAGGTCAGTATGTTCCGGCGGGGGGGGGGGATGCTAATCCAGCTAGTTGATAAGCAGTGATTGGTGAAAAGAGATTTAAATGGAAACCACTTTCAGTATTTATCAGTGGGCATTACTGAATGTATTAATCCTTTCCAGAGAGGACCAGGTATATCCCTCTAAAAACAAAGTAGATTTAAGCAGAGGAGGGCTGCTACACTTTGTCTCAAAGGCCAAATGCAACCTGCAGCCTATATATATATATATCCTAAACTGAAACCCACGTAGGCTCATTCACTTATGTATTGTCTGTGACTGATTTCCCACTGTAGTGGTGGAGTTGAATTGTGACAGAGACTATGTGGCTTATACAACCTAAACTATTTATTATTTACTTTTTAAAATCAGTGTGCTGACTCCTGGTCTACACTACATAGAGGGAGAAAATAAAAATGTATAATAGGATCCCATCTGTATTAAACAATTAGGTACATTTATACCTTCAGTAATATTCGGAAGGGAGTAAGGAGAAGTCATAAACAGTGATTATCAAGTTAGGAGGAAGCAGAACGGAAATATTATGCAACATATAAAGGACCCTTTCTTTTTCACTTCATGCATTTCTGTTTTGTTTAGGTCTGTATTGATCAAATATACATAGTTTTTATTATTAGGGACAATGCTGAATATACTTATTTTTAGAAAAACTTGATGGGCTAAGGGTCCACTGGAATAAATGGCGTTGTCAGTATGGGAGCCCACTTCTTGCAGTTCTACATATCATGTGAGGGTCTGCATCTCCTAGCTCCCTGTGCCTAAGTGGCCTTTCTACTACTATTTTTACTGTAGTTGAGATCTGAACACACCAGGCTACCAAACCTGTGTCTCATCCCTCACCAGATTGTTTGTCCTGTAACTGCATTCCAAGTCTCCACAGAACATCCTCTGCACACCGCCGGAAGGGGCTGTAGGGCTGAGCCACCCCACTCCAATCCCCTGCACACTGTCCTCCTTAACTTTCCACTGAGAAACCCCAGTCTGGGGCTTGGTCTCATTCTAGTTTGCAAGACCTACTTTTTGTCAAGGCATTTTCCCAAGACAAGATTTGCCTTCCAAGAATCTCCCATCTATTTTTCTAAATAATAATCATTTCATTCTTTTTAACAGATCATGCATACTAGTGCATACATTTAAAGGTAAAAAATGTACAAACAGTAAAAGACAATTTCATCTTTAATTTCTTAGACAGTCCACTCTCTTCCCTAGAGACAACTATGATTAACTATTTTGTCTAACTTTCCAGAAGATCTCTACATATAAAAGCATATCCTGAACATAGTATACTACACACTTCATATGCATTCCATATAACTTTTTAGAAACAATACAATGTGCAGATTACTTTGTCTCTCCATCAGTCTAAGGGATGCATACTATTCCATATAAAAATAACTTATTACATTGTTAATTTATTTATAATGCTGAGTTGTGGTCAGTCTTTATTTTGTTTTGGTGTGTGTGTGTGTGTGTGTGTGTGTGTGTGTGTTTCTGTATTGGAGATTGAACCCATGGCTTTCACACGGAGCTGCATTCCCCAGTCCTTTGTTATGTTTCATTTTTGAGATAGAAACTCATTAAGTTGCCATGGCTGGGCTTGAACTTGTGATCCTCCTGCCTCAGCCTCTCAGGGTGCTGAGGTTACAGGCATGTTCCACCATGCCCTGCTTTATCTTCTATTATTTTACCCACAGCTTCATTAAACATCTTGTGTGTATATCTTTGTATACAAAGTCTAACACTAGGACAAATTCCTCAAAGTGGGATTTCTCTGTTATTTAAAAAATATTTCAAATGTATTTGATATTGCCAAATTACCTCTCAAAGAGGATATTTTAAGTCATAATTTTACCAGCTGCCATGGATCCCTGGTTTCCCATGTTCTCTTCAACATGATCTATTATCTCAAGTAGGATGCTGTTGACTGTCAGGCCCTGGAAATTAAAAGTCCAAAGACAAGTTGGCCATAGGGTTGGCTGATTCAGCAGCTCAACAGAGTCAAAGGGCCCAGGCGCTTTCCATTTTTGTGTTCCACTTATTCTCTATGTTGGCAGTGTTTGTGGCCAGGGCCAAAATGTAGCTCATCTATTAGTGGTCACGTGCAGACACAACAGTGTCCTATTAAGAAGAGGACATTTTCCCTCAGGGAGTCTTTATCTTACAGAAGAAACATCATCTGGTGCTGCCTAGTACATTTCCTGCCAGAAACCTCCACCCACATGATTCCTGTGATCATGTCTCAGATACAGCTAGAAAAGGAGATGAGCACCTGTGTGTAACTTAGCATCTGAACCCTCCTGGTGTACCCATGTGAGATTAGAATGGGGTCGTCTCGGCTGGTTCAGCTAGGTGTGTGTGTGTGAGTGAGTGTGTGTGTGTGTGTGTGTGTGTGTGTGTGTGTGTGTGTAGCTAAGAAAGAAGGAGGAGTGGTCACAGAGCAGGCCAGTAGTCAATCTGAGAGCTGAACAGTGGATTTCCATTGTCACTTATACTTAAATGATTCAATTATGAACAAAGTTAAACATCTTTTCTAATTTGTTGCCAATTTTCCATTTATATTCTTCTTATTGACCTTCTATAGTTTATTTTAAAGTCATTCAGTTTTTGCATTTGTTAATTAAATTTCTCTTTAAACTTGTACGACATTCAAGATTTTTCCTACTCTTTGTCGCCCTCTGGAATTGATTTTCTTTGTCTGATGGATAGGGCCATCATGCCTCTGGAGAGATGTGAATGTGCAGGGTACAATCAGGGGTGGCTCAAGGACTGTGATGTGTACATCAAGTCTTCTCTCTGTTCACCAAGACCCAAACAACTCCTGACAAAGAAACTATCACTTTTAAGGGAAGTGGTACTAGTGGTATTGGAAATGAAATAAATATGTCCTGCAATTTCAGAACATACTTCACACAAAGCAAAGTGAACACAGGTACATAGTAAAAAAATAGTAATCAAAAGGGCTGCCAAAGTAGAAAAAGTAGAAAATAGGATGGCAAATCTGAGACACTGAGAGTCCTTGCCTAGTATGTGTAAGGCCTTGCGTTTCATCACAGCCCCAAGACAAACAAACAAGCAAAAACCCTTATCAAAATTTGGTTTAAGAAACAAGAGAAATACTGACTAGACATACTACATTTAAGAACAGACAGACTGTGTGAGCCAGCCAGGCTTTAGAGTTTTCTTTGTGGGAGGATTTACATTTAAGGGATAAATTATTTCCTTATAATTCAAGTTATTCTGGAAAGCAGAAATAAGGAAATGGTCTTCCAATCTGAGAGAGGAAAATTAGGTGCTAATAACATTCACCATCTTACATTGTGAAAAATCCTAAGCAAAATATATGTTGACTAAATTTGGCAAGGAATTATAAGAAAAGGTAACATTTCAAGTAGAATTTAACATAAGAATGCAAGTTTGGCTTCATTAAAAAAACTATCATGAAATTTAATAAATTAAATTGTAAGAAAAGAAAAAGCAGGCTAGGAATGTAGCTCAGCAGCCCAGAGCCTGCTTATCAAGCATGAGGCCCGGCGTTTGAATCCTGGTAGAAAGAAAGAAGGAAGGAAGGAAGGAAGGAAAGAAAGGGGTAGGGAGGGAAAGAGAGAGAGAAAAAGGAAGGAGAAAAGAGCATATGATTATGACAAAGGGCACAAAATCATTGAAAAAGTCATCATTATTTTTTTTAAAGTCTCAGAAAACTAGAAAAAGAGAAATTTCCATAAACTAGGGACATCTAAAAAATTGACAGCATGTTACATTATGTTTAAAATTTGAAATTATTTCCTGTAAGATACAATAAGAAATAATTTTTATTATGAAAAAAAGAAGAGTTTGTATTCACTACTCCATCTTCTGTTTAACCTTATTCTGAAAGTCTCAACCAGTAGTGTAAAAAAAAAAGAAGAAAGAAGAGGAGGAGGGAGGAAAGAAAGAAATAAACTATATCTTTTTTATTGCTGAGTTGTAAGTGTTCTTTATATGCTCAGAATACTTACTTGTCCATTATCAGATACGTAATTTTGTAAAATTTCTCCTACGACAAAGGTCGCCTTTTCACTTTGTTGATTGTGCTGTAATGTTTTAAAAGGTTCAACTATAGTATAGTTGGCAAATATCCCATTTGTATTTGTAATTCTTTTAAACTATTATGACTAATGCCACTGTGAGGAATCATATGCACATTTTTGTGTGAGTGATCATCTTCAATAAGAGTGGAATTGCTGGGTCTGTGCTAACTTGCTGCATCATCCTGTTTAGCAAGGGAACTGCACCGTTCAACATGCCCACCTGCAGTGTTTGGGGGCTCCAAATTCTCCACACACTCGTCAACACTTGTTACTACTCCTGCTTTGAATCCTAGGCATCCTAATTGTTGTGAAGTGGCGTTCACTAAGGAGGCAGATTAGAGTATCTTTTAATGTATTTACGGCCATTTGTTTACCTTCTTTGCAGAAGTATATATTTAGATTCCTTGCTCAATTTCATTGGAGTTTCATTTGCTAAATTGCAGTAATTCTTTATATCTTATAATATAAAACCGTTATCAAATACATGCTTTGTGAAAATTTTCTACCATACTATGGTTGTCTTTTCGCTCACTTAATAGTATTCATTGACATGAAGTTTTCCAATATTGATGAAGTCAATTTATTTATTATTCCTTTGTTTTCTTATGGTTTGGGTATCATTCCTAAGAAGAAAATGCCTAATTCAAAATCAGGAAGACTTACGTTTTATTTTTCTCTAGGAGTGTTATATATTTCTTTTTCTTTTTACTTTTACTTTTATGTATTTTCCTTATTGTTTCTTCATATCTTCTTTACTGCTTTTCTTTGTATTAATTGTATTTTTATAACATTTAAATTATATAGTACTTTTTGTTATCTTCTTAAGGGTTGATGTAACTTATAAGGCATATCAGAATTAATTTAATTCCAATAAGATGTAAAAATATTACTGATGTAGTTATATTTTTCTTTTCTATGCTATTACTCTATGTATTTTATATCTATATATGTTTAACAACAATTCAATTGCTAAGTTGGTATACTACTTAATATATTTTTTGTTTCTTAAAGAAGTCAAGAGATGAAAGAACAAGTAATTGCATAAGTTTTAAAAAATACTGCCTTCATATTGGTCCTTTCAAATTTGTTCTTTTTTTTTTTTTACTTTAGTTAACATATGTTATCATTTATTTGTTCTAATATCATTTTATTTCAGACTGTTTCCCTGTGGTTTTTATTGTCCAATATATTCTATTTCTATATCTGCTCAGTATACAGTCATATACATATTACTTTACATAGTCATTTTAAAAACTAGGAGAAGAAAATCCAATGAATATGTATTTATACAAACTATCTTTTCTGGTGCTCCATTTTTCATCTGGATTTTAATTACTGTCTGGGATCACTTACCATCAGCTTAAAGAAATTTCTAAAGTAAATCTTGTAAGTTCGAAGAGCAACAAATTCTTTATGCTTTTTTAATTTGGCAATGTATTTCTTTCTTCTTTTTTGAAAGTTTTCTGGATAAGTGATGCTTGTCAGTCATTTTTCATCACTTCCAGTATGTTCATCTCTTAGTGTGCATGGGGGATGGATTCTAGCACCTCCTGTAGATACTAAAATCCACAGAAAAAGAAGCACAGTATTTGCATATAACCTATGCCTATTCCCTACTCATTTATATCATCCCTAGGTTACAGAAAATACCTAATACAATGCAAAGATAATGTGAACAGTTTCGCAATACATTGTTCAGGGAATAATGACAAGAGAAACAGTCTGTACATTTTCAGTATGAATGCAATTAATTTTTTTTATCCATAGTTGGTTGAATCTGTGGGTGGCTGAATCCACAGATACAGAGAACCAACTGTACATGGGGACTGACTTATGGCTTCTGTGGCCTCTGATGAGAAGCCAGCTGTTAATAAAGATCTGCAGTAGGTGAAGAGCAGTGTTTCTCTTACTGTTTTCAAAATCTTCTGGTGCATGGTGGTAATCTCTGCTACTTGGAAGGCTGAGGCAGGAAGATCATCATTTCAAGGCCAACTTGGGCAACTCAGCAACACCCTGTCTCATAAATTCTTTTTTTTTTTTTTTTTGGTCTTTCCACATTTGACTTTGATATATCATGAAGTAAATCATTGTTTATACTCCTTAGAGTACACTGGGATTCCTAGATGTATACATTAATGATTTACTCAAATTTGGTGAATTTTCTGGCATTATTTCCTTAAAATTTTCCAGCTTCACTCCTTAGGGTGTCCCACATATGTCAGACTAAGTTCATTTTCCTTTTTTTCCCCCCTCCATTCCCATCTTTAAAAAAAAATTTTTTTACTGGTACTACTGGGTATTAAATGGAACCTAGGGCTTTGTAATAACCTACCTCCCCAACCCTTTTTAATTTAATTTAATTTTTTATTTTTATCTTGAGTCAGGGTCTCTCTGTATCACTAAGTTGCCCAGCTGGGTTTAAACTTGTGATCTTCTTGCGACAGCCCACCAGAATACATACTGGGATCATAGGTGTGTTCCACCAGGACCAGATTCTTATTTTGCATTGTATCACATGATTTTCATCTGTCTACATTCAAATGTGATGTTTCTTCTGCTAGTTCCAATGTACTCTGGAATCATAGTGAATTTTTCATTTCTGATATTGTACTTTTTCACTCAACAATTTCCAAGTTTCTTTCTTAAAAAAAAAATACACTGTCATCTATACTCCTGAAAAATTGCTTCTTTTTTAGGGGGGGAGTAGGGGACTTCCTGGAATCAAACTCAGGACCTTGGGCTTGTGAGGCAGGCACGGTGCCACTGAGTTAAATCCCTGGCTCCAGCATTGCTTCTTTTAATTGAAGTTATTTATAACAGCTGCTCTGTAGTCTTCATCTTCTAAGTCCACACCTTAGCCTTTTCTCCAGGTAGTTTCTGTTGCTGTCTTTCCTTATCTGTAGTTTACTCTTTCCTCTCCCTCTGTCTTGCAATCATTGTTGAAAACTGGAAATTTTAGATAACGTATTACAACAACTCTAGATATTTATATTTTTCTCTGAAGCATGCTTTGTTATAATCATTACTTTTTATCATTTTATATCTCATAAAGAAGCTAGGAGAAGAATAGAGCAAGTACATATTTAGTTTTTAAAACAATTTAATATTATCGGTATGGTTATTTCTTAGGCATTTTTTAAAAATTTTTTGGACAGGGTCTCACTATGTAGTTGAAACTTACCTGGAACTCACTATGTAGCCCAGGCTGGTCTCGAACTCACAGTGATCCTCCTGCCTCAGCCTCCCGAGCGCTGGGATTACAGTGCACCACCATGCCCAGCTCTTAGGCATTTTTGTTCTTGTTGTTTTGACTAGTTTACTCACTTGTTTGGACTATTTTAGTGAACTCTGTTCTCTTGGCAGTGTGAAGTCTTGGATCTTGGTCCTTCCAGGGTACCTCAGGCATGGGATGGCCATCTTGGGGACTCAGTGGTTTTATCAGAGCTCTCCAGGTTTCTTCTGTCTTAGGTTGCTTTTCTCTGTATCACACCAAGCTGTCAGGCCTCACTATCTGTAAGCGATTGCTCTGTTATTTTTTGACAATGCCTCGAGACATGAACTGCTCCACAGTTTCACATAATTAGGTTAGGACCCCTTCATAGGGATAGTTTTAAAGCAAGTTACTGAAGTTTGAGTTCAGAGGGCTCTTAGTTGTCACTTTCCATGGTCCTTTCTATAACGAATTCATCTACCGTTCAATCAATGATTTCCTTGAACTAGCAGCCCTCCTTTAATTACGTACATCCCAAATCTCCATCACTTTTGAGAGCATAGTTTTGAGCTTTCCTGCATTCTGTTCTGAAGGAAGTCCATTCCATGAGAAGACCTTTGGAGCTCTTTTGTTTTATGGCTCGCTTTTTCTTCGAAGCAAACTTTCAGGCCTCTGATCCAAAGCTGGGGGTGAGACAATAACATGCTTCTCTTGAGTGACATCTCTGCTTCAGGAACAGAGCACTGGTAAAGCCATTAGTCTCTGGCCTTTACTTGCCTCTTGGGGCATTGAAGTTTCACCATCTGAGCGTGCTCTGGCGTGGACAATCAGGGCCAGAGTGTTCTTATCATGTTGCACCTGAGCTACAGCCTGGATGATAGGAGCTGGGTGGAGGAAAGGAACTCTGGGCTCTTGGCCACATTCACCCGAGGTTTAGCCTCTGAGATATGAGCTGAAAGAGGACATGAGCTGCTGATGGCTCGGCTCTCCCAGGGAGATAGAGTAAGCCTCAGCTGGAATTTGGGTAGAGAGGGAGCCCATTTTACTGACCAAACCCAGTCAGAGAAGTACTTCTATCACAACAAGATGGGAAAGAGGGAGGAGGAAGACACTGAGGTTCTAGTGCCCCAGACGTTCACTGTTCTTAACAACATTTAATAGATTTTCTTAAGTAATTGTTTCTTCATTTGCTATATGCCATTTAGACAACTTTTAAAGACTTTAAATAAATGCTTCAAAATGACTTTTACCAATCACAGTTATTTCAGTCAGGAAAGGAGCTGCATTCTGTGTGTGTGTGTGTGTGTGTGTGTGTGTGTAGGAGAGGAATTTTTGTTGCAGTTGTTCTGGGGATTGAACCCAGGACATACCTTCTACACTGCTACCTTCTAGTAGATGCTTTAGCAAGATGGAAAAAAGCATAAGCCATGAAATAAAAAAAAGCACATTTAACTTCACTAAAATTTTAAAATTCCTTTGATTAAAATATAGAGTAGGGCAGAGATTGGGAGAATTGTGGGGGTAAGGAACAAATATAGCAAAAAAAAAAAAGAGGTATATAAAATATTTAAAGAAACTTCCACAATAAAAAAACAAGAGTCCAGTGAAAGAAAATTAATAATAGATGTGAATAAAATTTGGGAGATTAGAAACTGAAACAGTCAGCCAACTCCTACAAATAAACACTCAATCTAAGTAGGCCATGCCAGTTAAACCTACAATAAAGTCATGTTAAATAGCTATTAGATTAGCAAGAATTAAAATATTTATGAATAATTCTCAGGGCCCAGACTGTAGACTCCCCATGTCATTTCCTCCTGAAAGGAATTAGGGCTTCTTGAAGAAGTAGATGATTTCTAGTCGGGGCCAGGACGCAGGTTGAGCATGGAATATCCTGTCATAATAGGTATCAAAGGTGACATCAAAACTATGGTATCAAAACTTTTAAGGAAGTAGGCTCCAATTCCTACAAACTCCATCCACCACAGTTGAGAAATTTGAGCATCAGAAAGAATGACAAACTCAAAATATAAGTAAGGAATAAAATAAAAAAGAGCTAATAGGAAAAAG
The DNA here is from genome assembly GCF_012274545.1 of Fukomys damarensis. Classification (NCBI taxonomy): domain Eukaryota; kingdom Metazoa; phylum Chordata; class Mammalia; order Rodentia; family Bathyergidae; genus Fukomys; species Fukomys damarensis. Next base: position 14,904,075 of record NW_022900932.1, read on the forward strand.
GGAATTTTTTTTTTTTTCAAAAGAGAAGGGGCTCGAGAGATGGAAGGAGTGGGGAGGGGAATGGGATTAAAAAAAAAAGACTTAAGATGCATTGTGTACGTGCACCAAATCCTCATGGGGAATGTAATCATTATGTAGTAATAAAAAAATTAAAACTGAAAAAATAAAAAAGTATTTAAAATTGCTTGAAACTCACTGAATATATATAAATTCATGAGTTTTGATAAATATTTTAGCATCATGAATTCAAAATAATACAAAGAATAAATTTATTAGTCACTGTTGAGAGATGATTATAAGCCAGGTCAGTTCTTCAAGAACTGGGAAATAGTTGGAATGAATCATCATTTCATTTTTGCTCTATGTATTCTTATGCTAAGCTACACAACAGTAGAGGAAAGGAAATTTCTCTCTGTGGAAGTATTAGAGCTTCAATTAAAGGAATGAAAGCATGTAACATTTTGCAGCACCATGTGAATAATGAATTGAAAGACTGAGCACCAAACGCTAAATCACAAGGAGCCAGGCAACAAGACATTACGATAGAAAAGCACAGAATCAACCCCGTGGCCTGTGGCCCCAACTAGAAATTTAAAGGAACATAACAAAAAATTCATCATGGGGATGCAATTAGCAAAATTCAGTCTGGGGGAATACTACAGAAAAGAGTATCTCATTATCCTTAGCAGAAAAAAAAAAAAAAAAAAAAAAAAAAAAGAAAGAAAGAAAGAAAAGAAAAAGAAAGGGAAAAATGGGAAGAGGATATGTACAATGAAATGAAAAAGATAAGGAAAATATCTACCAGTTGTAATAAGTGGACCTTATTTGATGCTGGCTAACATACACCGATAAGAATGTTTATTCCCAGCATTCAGGGAAGCTAAGACAAGAAGATCTCAAGTTTGAGCCCAGTCTGAGCTACTTAGTAACTCAACTGGACTGTCTCAAAGAAAAAAAAAAAGAGTATAAAGGCTTGAGTTCAATCCCCTGTACCACAAAAGAATATTTATGGGTATAACGACATGAGTAAATATTTGCTAATAGGAAATTACTTTTTAGGTGTGGCAATGGTACGATAGTCATTTTTAAAAGACCCCTTACAATTTTAATAAAATAAAATATTTCTACATTGACAGTAATATCTGTACCTGAGATTCACTTTAAAATGATATTTGATATCATCAGCAAATAATGACAGTTTAACTTTGTCCTTTTCTAGCTTTATTGCTTTAATTTCTTTCTCTTGTCTAATTGCTATGGCTAATGTTTCCAGAACTACATTGAAGAGGAGTGGTGATAGTGGGCATCCTTGTCTTGTTCCTGATTTTAATGTGAAGGTTTTCAGTTTTGGGCCATTTAATATGATGTTGGCTGTTGGTTTTTCATAGATAGCTTTTATTAAGTTGAGATATAGGCCATCTATTCCAATTTTTTGCAGGATTTTTATCATGAATGAGTGTTGAATTTTGTCAAATGCTTTTTCTGCAAAGAAGTAAAAGCATCAAATAAATATAGGAAACAATGTTTGACATCACTGGTCATTCGTGAAATGCAGATGAAAACAACACTGAGGTTACACCTCACCCCACAAAGAATGGCAGCTATCAAGAAATCAACCAATAACAAATGTTGGTGGGTTTGTGGGGAGAAAGGAACCCTTCTCCATTATTGGTGGGTGTGCAGACTGGTGCAACCAACTATGGAAATCAATATGGAGATACCTCAAAGAGTTGGGATTAGAGGTTCCATTTGACCCAGCCATCCCTCTGCTGGGTATCTTTCCAAAAGAATTAAAAGAATCATATATCAGTGATATATGTGCACCTATGTTTATAACGGCATAGTTTGTAATAGCCAAAACTTGTAAACAGCCCAATTGCCCATCACTTGGAGACTGGATAAAGAAGATGTGGTTTTTCTATAAAATGGAATACTACTCAGCTATAAAGAATGATAAATTAGATTAATTCATAGGAAAATGGATACACATTGAGGATATACTCCTAAGTGAAATAAATAAGTCACACATGTATAAATACTGAATAGTTTCTCTGGTATGAAGAACTATAATAGTACATAAGATCCTAATGATATAATAGACACTGTGAAATACAAAGAAAAGGGCTAAATGTGTAGGGGAAATGGGAAGGGTAGGTAAAAGGTAATAATGAAAAAGAAAAAAAATCAGAAAATAAAATAATGGAAATAAAGTATTTGTAAATAGGGAAGGGAGGAGGGATTGAAAGGAGGGCAGGGATAAGGGGGAAAAATGAGAACCAAGACCTGTCATGTAAAGGTACAAGATCCCAATGATGAGTGTAACTGTACTGTACACCTAAAATGTACCAATAAACAATTAAAAAATGTACCAATGAACTCAGTGAGAAAAAAAGATATTTGATAGAGGAATTGGATGGAAGTCCAAATGGAACAACATTGGCTGTGAGATGAGAGAATCCTTGAAACTGGGTGATGGATACAGGGGGACAATTATACTTCTTTTTTATGTTTAAACTTCTCTATTACAAACTTAGAATATTTTAAAACATTAAGTCTTAGTGAGGATTTGGAGTTGCTAGTCCTCTTATGGCCTCTGGAAGGAAGGGAAGTCAGGTCACTTTGGGGGAAGAAATATAGAAATCTGTAGTAGGGTTGAAGATGCATGTGTCCCATGACCGAGCCACTCTGCCCCTGTAGCTGTGATGAAGATGCAGCTCCTCTCTCAGCTGCGCACAGGAAGCAGGCAAAAGACTTTCAGAGCAGCACACATTTATGTAGGCCAAAAACCGGAAGCAACTTCGATGTCCCTCAACAGAAGAATAGGCAGATTGCGGTATAGTCACCAAATTCATTGCAATAGAGCAGTAAAAGTTAATGAGCTATAGCTACACAAATCAACTCTGATGACTCTCACAGCACAAGGATGATGTGAAAAAAGGACAATTTTAGAAGAATCTGTATATTTTATATAAAGCTTTAAACATATGTAATAATGTTATACTCACACATGTGAGTTACTGAAGATGACATAAAGTTATAATGATATGCAAAGGAATGACAGGAGGTACCAAATCACGAATAGCAGGAACCTGGCTGGCCAAGAGGAAATGTATTTTGGGAAGTGTTCACAGTTGGCTTCAGATGTATTGATAAAACATTAACTGTATGTTCTGCTGCATATTTTAATGATGTTTCATATGGATGAAGTCTCACAATTTTAAAATGTCAAAATTAGTGCGAAACCAAGTAAAGCTTTTGAGCACAGTGGACTGACTGTGTGTTCAAAGGCAGAAGTCCAGAAGTTACAGGAAGTTCTGTGGCTGGTAAATGTTTGTCTTTGTGTGCATGTGCATGTTACCGGGAAATGAACCCAGGGCCTTCACCCTGAGCTATAGCCCCAGTTCTTATTGGTTTTTGTTCCTGCTAAGTCACTAATTTGTCTCAAGCTCTTTTATGATGGGTGTTAATTGTGGTCTGATCACCTCTCAAAGTTCTCCCCTCTAAATACTGTTGCACTGGGGATCAAGATTTCAACACAAGAGATTTCAGGACACATTCAAATGATAGCAAGGGTGTTATACATGAAGCAAAAATGGACACAGGGTAGGCAGGGACCTTCAGATGGTCCCTTTAAACTCTGTGGCAGACAAAGTACCTTGTTACTTCTACAGTTATCTCACCTGTATTCACACCCTTGCCTTGAGATTCTGGTCTAGTAATAAACTGACTCTCCCTAACTCTTTAGGTAAAATACAATTCTCAGTTTCCTATTCAGTCTGCTTACTCTGTGGTTGCAGCAACATTTAGATTACCTTGGTTTGGGTTTTACTATATGATTTTAATTCACATTTGCCACATCCCTGGAACTCAATTATTTTTTTGCTTTGGTTTTCCAATAATTCTTTTAAAATTAAACTCTTTACCAAGTTGCCTTTTTGTAGCCACATTATAAATTAGTTGCAAAGCATGTATTTGATACATGGAACAGCCACTTCTGTTTCTATACAGATGCAAAAAAATAATGCCCCATGCTTTCTGTCTTGATAGTCACAGCCTAGACTGAGTGGAGAAATATAGGAGAAAAACATGGTAATAGAGTCAAAAGCATGGAGATAATTTTTGCAACTGAGACATAAGCTTGAAAACAGTGAAGAAATTGTTTTCCTCCAAAGAAGGCTCTAAAATGTAAGTTTACATGAGAACTGTTAGAAGATTATTTCCATATACTCTTGCCTTTTGGTTGATTCCATCTTTAAAAGTTCAAAAATAATAAGAAAAATAATAAGTGGGAATAATGCCACATGCATAAAAAAAACAAGAAGAAAAGCAGACATTTATCTTACCATAGTTTCAAAACAATGATCATGTTTTCAGGTGGGAATCTACACTTTATACAGTTTTACCAGAGCACAATCTCCAGATAGGGGAGAGAAGGGAAAGAAAGAAATGACACTTTGCCACAGTATGGCCAAATTGGCTAGAGTAAATTCCTCAATTCCAATCACAGTTTTAAGCCTTAATAGTGGTCATCCATGACCCATCTGATTAAACCACAGTCATCAAATCATTCCAGGAGAGCAAACATGGGCACAATTTTAAGGCCCTGATTCCATGTTTATAGCAAGAAATCTACCTAAATATGAATGTTATGGCAAAAGAAGAAAGTACACACAGGTCTAGACTACCTAGTGAAGATGAAATTCTTTCAACATCATCTTTGGAGACAGAGATGTAGAGATTTCAGAAATCGTTCCCCTTCAGACGGACCCAGTCTCACATCTTGGCGCCAGGACCAGCCATGCCAAAGAACACCTGCAAGTAACTGCCCAGCTCCTGACAGGACCTTTTCTGTCCTAAACCCACCTTACCGCATCTCAGGCTGGACCTTATATCCTGCATGTTCATAATCATCTCATCTAGATGTGGGTCATGATTTCATGCCCAGTCCCAGAACTACCTCCATCAGTGTGTGTATCTCTTCCCACGTACCATCTCCTAACCAGAAACTACAGCCCAATCCTGGCTTAGAATACTGACGCCTGGTCGTCTCCCTCTCCAAGGTACAGCACAGCCAGAAAAGCAAACTGTCTGCATTTTAATCTAGCTGCATTAGTCATCAGCTCTGTGTCATCTCTATCCCTCAGTTGCTTTGTTTGAAAAAAACTGGGAATGATAATAAAGATAACTAGAGTCGTTTAGAAGGTTGCATGAGTTCATATTAGTTGCTGTGTTTAAGACAATGCCTTGGACATAGTAGGTTGAGAGGGTCGCTCAAAATCCTAACCCATTCAGTGCTAAGTCTTCTTTAGACACAGATGTTCAGCTTCTAAAATAGTACATGTGCATTCTCCAAATCAGAAAAGTAAAACTCTCAAGGACAATGATATGCTGAGGAGGGATTCAGCAAACAAAGAAGCCCTGGAAAGGACCAATGTACAGGCTACTCCATGGCCCATCCTGGGAAATAATATCTGCATGACTCCCAGGAAGTTAGCATCTAAAAACCTTGACACCACTCACAAAAATGGAGACAGCACCACAGAGGGAGAAGCCGAAGGTTCCAGTGACAGAAATAACAAGCTTCTGTCCATTTTTTTTTTTAAAAAAAGGAATCAGAAAGCAGTCCCTATTTGTATCAACTGAGACGTTTCATAGAGGAAGGTGGCTGACTTTCTATCAGATGTGTCACTCGGTAAAATAATTGCTGGCAATAATGGCGCAATAGCAGCCTGCTTAAAGTCCTATTTATCCATGTCTGGTCTCTCTTTAAACTTCAAAGCACCCACTGCCTCACAGAGCACATCAAAATGACAACGCTGTTGTTAATGACAGTGGCCTAATGCAACACACAGAAGTCAAGTGATTTCTCTAGATAGCAAAAGGAAAAAAAAAAAAAAAAAAAGAAGAAGAACTCACGGAGAAGGGAGACGAGTGCATATCTTGATGTTCCATTTTAATTCACAAGTGGGAAGATGGAACTAGATTTCAGATTCATTTACCTTCAGTGATGTGTAGTCTCAGGTGAGACATAGAGAAATAAGGTCAATAGAAATATTACTGAAAGGTATTATTTCTTTGGTGTCCTCAGTAATTTGTTCTCATACTGGAAGTGACCAGGAAATGGCAAAAATACAGACTAAAAGTCAACATCTCAGCCACGTCATCATGAGGTGTACTGATAATCTAGGGCTTAGAACATATTAATTTCTAAAACAAAGATCACTGAACAAATGAATATGCTACTCAAAGTCTTTGCTGCTGTATTCTTTTCCCCTGCTGGGTCACTCCTGTTTGAATGATAACCACATAGGACATCACAATCTTAGGCACGATGCGTTAGAGAATGCCCTTTTGCCACCCAGGCTGCTATGTTTCCACTTGACATACTTATATCCATTTTTCAAGCTCAGATGAAATATCAGTTTCATTGTTAAGCCTTCATTGACATTGTGGATCATTTCTCCCTCCCCAGAAATATTGTTTCCTTCTTTGTAATTTCATATAACTTCATGAAAGCTTTGGTGTTATGGATTTGGTATTTGGTGTATGTATCAAATTAGGTCTGTATGTATCAAATTATGTATCAAATTAGGACAAAATTAGGTCCTTAAAGAGCTCTTCCTTCTGTTTCAAGCATGCAAGCACTATGAAAAGTTCTGTGTACTTTTGTTGGGAAGAGAATCTGTAAAAAAAGAAGTGTTAAACCAACCATATACATTGAACAGGTATGCTTGAATTTTATTTTTAAACAAAAATGTAATGGTTGGATTTTTTAAGATGATAGAATCATCTTGACCTAATAATATTCCTTTTTTTTTTTTTTTTTTTTTTTTGTTTTTCTTTTTGTCTGTTT